>NC_087347.1:123155752-123780752 GCF_030014295.1 Loxodonta africana | reverse complement strand
GCATCTTCTGGTTCCAGCCTGTGCCTCTTGTGGGGATCTTATGTTCCCAGGAATTTGTTTCTTGTTGCCCTGAAATTTGCTTGCTCATGCCTGCTTTGACCCCTCTCCTCTGTAAAGAGAGAGCAGTGCAGAAAGGGGACCTGAAAAACTGCTTCCTGTGAGATGGCTCAGGCAGAACAAGGGGATGCTGCATGGTTTAAAGTTAGGAAAGGTGTGCATCAGGGTTGTATCCTTTTACCAAATGTACTCGATCTGTATGCTGAGCAAATAATCTGAGAAGCTGGACTATAGGAAGATGAACAGAGCATCAGGATTGGAGGAAGACTCATTAACAACCTGCATTATGCAGACCACACAGTCTTGCTTGCTGAAAGTGAAGAGGACTTGAAGCACTTACTGATGAAAATCAAAGACCACAGCCTTCAGTATGGCTTGCACCTTAACATTAAAACAAACAAACAAAAAACATTGCCGTTGAGTCGATTCTGACTCATAGCAACCCTAAAGGACAGAGTAGAACTGCCCTGTAGAGTTTCCAAGGAGCACCTGGTGGATTTGAATGGCCGACCTTTTGTGCAGCTGTAGCTCTTAACCAGCATAAAGAAAACAAAAAATCCTCACAACTGGACCAATAAGCAACATCATGACAAAGACTGAAGTTGTAAAGGATTTCATTTTATTTGGATCCACAGTCAACCGCAATGGAAGCACCAGGCAAGAAATCAAATGACACATTGCATTGGGCAAATCTGCTGCAAAAGATCTCTTTAAAGTGTTAAGAGCAAAAATGTCATTTAAGGACTAAGGTACATGTGATCCAAGCCACGGTGTTTTTAGTTGCCTCATATGCATGTGAAAGCTGGACAATGAATAAGGAAGACGGAAGAAGAGTGCATTTGAATTACGGTGTTGGCCAAGAGTAGTGAATATACCGTGGACTGCCAGAAGAATGAACAAATCTGTCCTGGAGGAAGTACAGCCAGAGTGCTCATTAGAAATGAGGATGGTGAGACTTTGTCTTACGTACTTTGGACATGTTATCAGGAGGGACCGGTCTCTGGAGAAGGACATTATTATACTTGGTAAAGTAGAGGGTCACCGAAAAAGAGGAAGACCCTCCACGAGGTGGATTGACACAGCGGCTGCAACAATGGGCTCAAGCATAACAATGATTGTGAGGATAGTGCTGGACTGGGAAGTGTTTTGTTCTGTTGTACATAGGGTTGCTATGAGTCAGAACCGACTTGACGGCTCCTAACAACAACAACAACAATGAGAAGAAATTGACTCAATGGTAGTGAATTTGGTTTTGGTGTCTCTCTGGGGTGGAGTCCTTGGGTAGTGCAAATGATTAATGTGTTTGGCTGCTAGCTGAAAGGTTGGAGGTTCGAGTCCACCTAGAGGCACCTCAGAAGAAGGGCCTGGTGGAGTACTTCCAAATACTCCGCCATCGAAAACCCTATGGAGCACGGTTCTAGTCTGACACACATGGGTGCACCATGAGCTGGAATTGACTTGATGGCAGCTGGTGTCTCTCTGGGGCCCTTGGAGGCAGCAGCTTGGGCTAGGAAGGCCCTAAGCTGGTTACCTATCAGGGCCTGCTGGGTAGGGAGAAGGTATGGCTTTTGTAAGAATGAGGCCAGAAGATGGGAGGAGAGGTGTGTCAAGCTTGTTTCCTAAAATCATCTGTCCAGGTGGGTGCAGTTAGGTGTCTCAGCAGAGGCAGCTTGGCACAGTGGTCAGGAGGGGGCTCTGGCCCCCAGCTGCTGGGACTCAGCTCCCAGCTTTAACTCTGATTTGCTGGAAGATCGGGGAAAGTTGCTTAATCTCTCTAAGCCTCAGTTGCTCCACTGGTAAAATGGGAATCATGATGTAAGAAGGAAATAAGATGTAAGAGCCATTTCGCACTCACTAAATGTTGCTGTCTTTGTTTCAGCGGGGGCAATGGTGGTTAGTGGTAGCATTTTCACCTTCCGTGCGGGAGACCTGGGTTTGATTCGTGGCCAGTGACCTCACGTGCAGCCCCACCCATCTGTCAGTGGAAGCTCCTGTGTTGCTCTGATGCTGAACAAATGCAATTAGCTCCCTGTGGATCTGCCAGTTGCAGAGGAGCTGGGAGTCACAGCGCCCTCTTTCAGCTTCATGTGCACATGCATTTTCGACAAAAGGTCCATTTAAAGATCCTGCCTGGGTTCAAAAGTACCTGAACATTTTTCAAACGAAGTGGTTTCTCAACGGAAGCTGGACGGAGGTAATGATAAGGAGAAGCATTAGTGACCTGATTTTTCAGTGAGTCAGAAGGATCGTCTCTTTGTGAGCGCATGCCGCTATGTTGGAGGCCGTGTGATTGTTGATTATTATTACTGTTGTTATCATTATTGTTTCTGAGTTTCAGATCTGTAGTCTGTGGAAGTGACACTAGAAAATGCACTCTTCCCACCCCATCATCTTCTCTAAGAACGCTATTCAGCCTCCTTCTTTCCCCAGACATTGCGGCAGAAAATCATGAGAGTGGAAGTGAATTAGCTGAAGTTGGACTTAAGTGGACTGGCTTGGGAGAACATTAGTTAAATAAATTGTCCATTAAGGTGCAACAAGAGGCAGAAGGACAAGGCTGGTGGTCCCAGCAAGTGAGAGATGAAGGACGAGCAATTATTGCTTCTCTTTGTGCTTCTTTTTTCAGAATGATGTAGATAGAGCAGGATGGCCTGGTTCACAAAGCAAAGGATTCTGAAACGGGAAACTTGGGTTCTAATCCTGCATTTGACACTAACTGACCAAGAGGCCTTGGCAAGTCTTCTCTGGGCCTTGGTTTCTGCAGCTACAACTAAGAGACATTGGGCTAGGTTGGTGGTGGAGGACAGAGCTCACCTTGTGTGCCCACTCCAGTTGACTGCTTGGGGCATTGCATGGAGAGGGATTCTGAGGCTGCATCCCAGCTCCCTAGAGAGAGTGCTGCTGTGATCCATCAACGATGCCTGCCACAGGCATGAGAAGCTGCGGTGGAACGTGTGCCATGGATTCATCGTCCTGGAGCTGAAGGCTATCAGGGCCTCCTTGCATTGAATTCCACAGTTGTGTGATTCTGTGAAGCCTTTATAATCAGAGCCCATAGAGAAATAAGCAAATCCTTTCCTGTCATGGATTGAATTGTATCCTCCAAAAATATACGTATCAATTTGGCTAGGCCATGATTCCCAGTGTTGAGTGATTGTCTACCATTTTGTCGTCTGATGTGATTTTCCTATGTGTTATAAACCCTGCCTCTATGATGTTAATGAGGGGAGGTTAGGAGACAGTTATGTTAATGAGGTAGGACTCAATCTACAAGATTGGATTGTGTCTTGAGCCAATTTCTTTTGGGATATAAAAGAGAGAGGTGGGCAGAGAGATGCGGGGATCACATACTACCAAGAAAGCAGTGCCGGGAGCAGAATGTGTCCTTTGGACCTGGGGTTCCTGCACAGAGAAGCTCCTAGTCCAGGGGAAGATTGATGAGAAGGACCTTCCTCCAGAGCTGACAGAGACAGAAAGCCTTCCCCTGAAGCTGACACCCTGAATTTGGACTTCCAGCCTACTAGACTGTGAGAAAATAAATTTCTCTTTGTTAAAGCCATCCACTTGTGGTGTTTCTGTTATAGCAGCTAGTGATAACCAAGACACCTCCACACCTCATCTACCTGAATATTCCTTTAGCTTTAACTCTCCCCCATCTCCAAATTGCTGGCTCTGGAATCCCTTCCCTCATCCTATCCGGATTGTCCCCCCATATCAGTGCACACCTCACTCATCATGACCTTGCCCAATGGTAGTTCCCAGTCATTGAACCTGGTGTGAGATGGCGCCCCACCAAAGAGGTGACTATGAGTTAAAGTATTTTTTCATAAAATCCTGAGTGACAAAGCCATACAACATGACTAAAGATAGCTAATGTATTATAAAGTGAAGATAGCCCTTGAACTGGGAGTCCTGGGTTGTAGCTCCCAAATTGTCCTTAACTTGAAACCTCCATCTAGCTCAGGGCCTGCCTCTGACTGCCAGATGACCTTGGGCAATTCCCTCCCTGTCACTGGACATCAGCTTCCTCATCTGAAAAATAAAAGGACTAAAGTTGATGGTTCGGGGAGGCTCTGAAAGGTTGTTTGGGATGCTACCCTAACCCCATAGATGGGCATTGGGAAAGACCACGCCTCAGCCCCAGTCCCACCAGTTCTCTGGGTCTATATCAAATCAGGATCCAAGGCCAAAGGGCTCCGTGAACCTGAGCCTGACCGCACAGTGACCAGTGCTCTCTGTATGTTCTCATTTCATACGCCTGCTCCCCTGAAGGACCCCAGGTCCTCACTTTCTACTCTTGTTGGATGGTCCCATCACCTGTCCCCTCCTTCTCACTTGTCATTGCTATGAGATCTGTACTTCTTCCTGGACTTTTCTGCAGGATCTAATTACCCCTTCCAACACAGAACTTCAGTGGTGAGGTGGAGCTCCGCCCTTTTACTTGTCAGATGAGGAAACTGAGGCCTTGAGCGAAGGACTCTTCTCCCAGGGCACTGAGGCTAGAACCAGGTCTGCAGGTGTCCAGGTGAGGCCAGTGGTGTTGCTCCCCTGTGGTGTCCCAGCCCTATCCCTGCCTTACTGCCTCAACTTGGATAAGGGTTGCTATTCTCAGCTAGATAGGAAGGCTCCTTCAGAGAGGTGTAACAGAAAGCAAGCAATGCTGAAGTCAGCCCGGCCTGGGTTCCCTTCCAACCCTTTCACCACACAACTGGGCCCTTCTTTGTCAAGCCATCTCTGACTCCTTGTCTACAAGTCAGAATCACACACTCCTGTCTGCACTCTATGCACGTTCTGGTTACTCATGAGTCGCCCGGTGTATTTTAAATTATGACTTGTCTGTTTCCCCACTACAGTTTGCCTCTCCTGAAAATTTCTTATTTGTGCTTATTGTCCCCCAACCCCTAAGCCAACTGGAGCAAGGATGCTTCTTTGGGCCTCAAGTTCCTCATCCTGATTAAAAATAAACACTAAACTAAACTGAACATTTTATTGTTATCAGCTGCCCTAGAGTTGGCCCTGATTCATGGTGACCCCTGCAGAACAGAATGAAATGGTCCTCAGTTCTGTACCATCCCCATACTTGGTTGTAGACTGGACCTTTGTGTTTCATGGGGTTTTCACTGGCTGATTTTCAGAAGAAGATCACCAGGCCTTTCTTCCTAGTCTGTCTTAGTCTGGAAGACAGGGAGGGGAGGAGTCACCTTGGCCTTTCCTTTAGCCGGGTCTTCATGCTGCTTTCAGTAACCACCAGCTTGGCCCCCCAAAAAACACCTTAGCTAGCACCCAGAGTACTCCCTTGGGGAAATCCACTTCAAGCAGTAATGACCCCACGTGTTGCCTTAAACCAAACCAACCCCATTGCCATGGAGTTGGCCCCTGACCATGGCTACCCCATGTGTACTCTCCCAGTATGGAGAGGAGAACTGCTCCATAGGGTTTTCTTGGCTGTAATTTTTATGGAAGCAGATCACCAGGCCTTTCTTCCATGGTGCTGCTGGGGGAGTTGGACCCACCAACCTTTAAGCTAGTATCCATTGCTATAGAGTCAATTCCAACTCATAGCAATCCTATAGAACAGAGCAGAACTGCCCCACAGGGTTTCCAAGGAGTGTCTGGTGGACTCGAACCGCCAACATTTTGGTTAGTATTTAAGCTTAGTAATCGAGCGCAAACTGTTCGCACCACCCAGGGACCTTCATGTTGTTCTAGAGCTGTGTAATTTTCCATTGTCATTTCTGATCCTAACTGACAACAATCATTGTCTTCAACCCATTTCACAGGTGGGAAAACTATCTCAGAGGAGGGGCTTTTTGGTCTGCCTGATGCTACACAACAGGTTGGGGTCAGGCACAGGACTAGGATCTAGTCTCTTGCCTGTTAGCGCAATGTGCCCCCATCGCACAAAACTGTATCACCAGACACATGCAATCGAGCCCATGCTACTTGCTCATGCAATGGAAGACAGATGTCTTTATGGATGGCTACAGAACAACATGGCAGTTAATATGTTTTCTTGTTGCTAGTTGTCATCGAGTCATCTCTGATTCACAGCGACTTTATGTACAGCAGATACCAATGCTGCCTGGTCCCGCACCATCTTCATGGTGCTCATCTTTCAGCACTATATAGGACAATATTCTGTTGTGATCCATAAGGTTTTTATTGGCTAATTTCTGAAAGTAGATTGCCAGGCCTTTTTTCCTAGCCTGTCTTAGTCTGGAAGCTCTGTGGAAACCTGTCCACCGTGGTTGACCCTGCTGGTTTTTGAAATACCAGCGATACAGCTTCCAGCATAACAACATGCAAGGCACCACGATATGGCAAACTGACAGACGGGTGGTGAATGTAGAGCTTGGTTAATCTGGGGTTTATTGCTAAAGATTCTTATTCTGGTGGTTATCATTATGGGGTATGTCAGACCCGCTTTCACCCCCCTGAACCATCGCAGGGAGAAGTGTGCGTTGAGGCCCAGCATAATTTTCTAACTGAGTGGTAGCTACTCCTTGAATAGCCCCCAGCCCACAGACGTGCGTTTAATAACACGTATATGAGGACGGGGGGTTTCAAAGTTCATCTGTTGCATCTGTCAGCCTCAAGGCAGACTTCGCCCAAGTTGCTCAAGACAGAAGGGTCTTTTTCAAACTCACTTTCCTTTTTAAAGAGTGTCCAAGAAGGAGATCCCTTAATGTCTGTGGGTCAACCCCTTTAGAATTTAGTAGTCCTCATGGTCAGGAATCCTGATCTATGGTGGCGCAGTGGTTAAGTGCTGGACCGCTAACTGAAAGGTTGGTGGTTTGAACCCACCAGCAGCTCCATTGGGAGAAAGATGTGGCAGTCTGTTTCCATAAAGATTACAGCTTTGGAAACCCTATGGGGGTAGTTCTGCTGTGTCCTATAGGGTGGCTATGACACGCTGACATTTACTAAATCCTTCTTGTTGTCTAGTTCCTCCATTTGGGAACTCAGTGGACAGAGAGAACAGCTGCTTACCACGTTCTCGGCTCTCCCTGTGTCCACAGGTGAAAATGGCCACAACTCACCCTTCATCCTTTTCTTCAGGCTCAGGAGTAACAAGTCATTGGAGAGGTTTACCTTCTCTACAGGTCCAGTTTGCAAACTTATTCTAAATCCTTTTCCATATGTATCACCTCAGTCTTGAATTCTTGAGCAATCCTGATTGAGTGGGTCTATCCCAGACCACATACACTATGTACCTCTCTTCCCCCCATCCCATGCAACCCTCTCCACTAAAAACACTCACACGAGTCAACATTAACCCAGTATATAAATGACTCGTATTATACTTCTGGTCCCCTATGGCCCTCTGCTCCTGATGCCCTCAGTATGTATATTTTCTCTATTATTCCTTCAAGGTCCCTGGGTAGCACAAATGATTTGCACTTGACTACTAACTGAAAGGCTGGTAGTTTGAACCCACCCAGTGGCACCACAGAAAAAAGGCCTGGAGATTTGCTTCTGCAAAGATAACAGCCAAGAAAACCTTATGGAGAAGTTCTGCTCTATAACATGTAAGGTCAGTTTGATGGCAAGGGGTTTATTATTCCTTTATCTTGAATCTGAGTCTCTCTCTCCCTTTTTTTAATTTTTAAAAAGAATCTTGCTTAACACATTTTCTTGTTGAATCTAACCTTGAAGATTAATTCTCACACATTTTCTCCTTATGTTTAGAGATCCTTGCAGCATATACTCTTGTGGTTTCAAAACCAAAAAATAAAAATGGAAAACAATAACACTAAACATTTGGTTTATACCCAGGAGGTAGAGATCTAAGTTCTTACTCTCAGAGATTAAGATTCTTTTGATAATAAAATATGTTCACACTTGACATTTTGAGAAAACAATTTAAGATGGAATATATTCAGGTTGGGCCATGTGGGATAATAACAATGCTAATAGCGTTTTGTTGAGGCCAACCATATATTAAGCATGTGCTAGACACATTATGTATGGAGACGCTGGTGGCGTAGTGGTTAAGAGCTATGGCTGCTAACCAAAATGTCGGCATTTTGAATCCACCAGGCACTCCTTGGAAACCCTACGGGGCAGTTCTACTCTGCCCTATAGGGTCGCTATGAGTCGGAATTGACTCGATGGCAGTGGGTAGGTAAACACATTATATAAATCAGTCAAAACTGGTCATTCAGGGAAATAAAAATTCCAGAAAAGGATAAATGGGTGGGGTATAGAAAAGGGAAGACAGTGCTTTGGAAGAGGTAGGGCTTGAGTTGGACTTAGACTTGCCATCAGTTTCCTGGCTCTTAGTCCATTGCTTTTTTGACACAGGTCTGTGAAGGCTCACACTTCTAGAGATGAGACGAGATGAGAAATTGATAGACATTCTTAAGTGGAGAAGTCTTGTTCCTATCTTCATGGTATGCTATTTAACAGATGACCTCTGTCTTCTTCAGAGACTATTAGCACAGGCCAATTTTGGGCAAGGGGTGGTTAATAAGGACGTGGGCCAGATTTTGTGAAATGATTTGCCACTGACAAGAAAGTGACAGGCAAGTGGTTGTGGATAAATGTTTGTTCTCTCAAGACCGATTCCACGTACCTCGTTCCACACATATTCACACGTGTACTCTCAGTCAAGTGAAGAGTGTCTATATTTTTATTGCAAGTTAGAAAATGATACTTGAAGAAATCAGATGTCAAGTCTCCAGATTCAGCCTCTGGCTCTTGTAGCACAATTGGAGCAAAAACCCTCAAACTAACTCAGTGGGAAAACGAGGACCTGTGTTGAGTTGGCGACGTTCCCCAGCTGAGTCCCCTTCTGAAGACAGAGACAGAGACCTTCAGACATGTTTCCTCCTGCAGCTCAGACGTACTCTCCTAGAGCAATTGCTACAGAGCAATAGCTCATTCAAAAGCCCCATGTATTCAGGTCGTGTTTCCGGGCACAGGAAGGGAGGGAGGTGTGGATCATGGGGGACACCGAGACAGAGAAGAGGTGAGTGGCTCTGCCTCCAGTGAGGGAGTCAGACATAAAAATAAATAGCAAGATATGAGGCAGGAGACAGAAAACTCGGGGCGCCATTTCTGAGAATAGTCTCTCCACCGAATCCCTCCAACTGAAGGCAAATTTTCTCTCCTCTGAACGGCTCCTGGTGATATTATGACTTCAACCTGGCATTATTATTATTATTTGTAGTACATGTCTGATATCCTCTCTTTGACTGTAAGCTCCTAGAGGGCAGGTTTTTCCCCATAGCCACTTGAGTGTGTCCCACAGTGCCTTGTGCAACAGGCACCCCGTAACTGTTGAAGGGGTATGAGAATGAATGAATGGTAGTGGTAGCAGTAGGACTGTAGGTGTCAGAGAAGGAAAGTTTAATTAACTAATCAACTAATTCAGCAGACATTAATTGACCACCTACTGCATGCTCTGTCCAAAGTGTTGGGAATATAGCAGTGAACAAAATAAACCAAGACCCTATCCTCAGGGAGCTCTCATTCAGATTGGGATGATCAAACCCTGCTTGAAGATTTGAGCAGGCTTCATGGGAAAGCTGGCTGTGAACTTGGCCTTGGTGAACGGAAGGAATTTTGGTGTGTGAAAAAGAGTGGGGAGGCCATTCCAGGTACAGGGTGTGAGCAAAGGCCTGAAGTTACCTTTATACATTTATGTTACATGAAGGTGTGAAATGCAGTGTCAGAAGCAATTTTATAGCAGATTCTAGTGTCTCTCCTTGAATACATCTTACCATAAGAAGGCATTAGCAGGATCTACCTCAGTTATACCAAAACTGAGGGGGGAGGTAGAAAAAGAAGGTAACTATCATTTAGTGAACATCTAACATGTGCCAGACTTTAGGCCAGGTGATTAATAAATATTGTTCCATTTAATCTGCACAGTGGCCCTGTAATTGGGTATTGTTACCTCTGATTTAAAGAGGAAGAAACTATTACTCAGAATCTGTGTTCTAGGAGGATTTGAAGCCAACTCTACTTGACTCCCAAACCCATGCTCTTGACACTTTACCAAGAAACCAGAGATTTAAGCAAACAAGCAAACAAGTCAATGAATCAAAACCCAAACCAAACCAGTTGCCATAGAGATGACTCCAACTCATGGCAACCCCATATATGTCAGAATAAAACTGTGCTCCATAGGGTTTTCAGTAGCTGTAATCTTTCAGAAGTAGATCATCAGGCCTTTTTTCCAAGGATCTTCTGGGTGGATTCGAACCTTTAGGTTAGTAGCTGAGTACCTAATTGTTTGCATCACCCAGGGACTCCTAGTCAACTAACAAACCAGGTCTTCTGTGATGAATCTCCTCAGCTGTGGTGTCTGTTTTATGCAGTGTTCCTCCAGAATTCCAATAGGGGATGTGCCACACTGATTTTATTCTTTCTCAAGCTTTCTGTGCCAGAGGCCTGTGGCTGGAAGCAGAATGATCCTGCCCAGGGTGCATGCCTTGGAGTGGCAGCTAGTGGCAGTGAATTCATCAGCTAGTGACCACAGGAATTCTTCTAGGCCTACCTGAGGGACCTTCACCTAAGGATGCTTTTAGGGGAAATAAAGTGGGAGACTATATTTAGGAGAGACAGGCAAGCAGGCACAGCAAAGTCAAGGGGACAGTGGCGAAGAGTTGGGTAGAAGTTTTCTGAAAATGGTTGAATGAAATAATGGGGCTTCCCCCTAATGGCAAAGAGCTAGAGATGGAAAACCAAAAGGGAAGACAATGATCTGAGTTTCTCAAGCTGAAAGAACTGAAGAAAAAATTCAAGGCTCGAGTTGCAATAGTGAAGGATACTATGGGGAAAATATTAAATGACGCAGGAAGTATCAAAAGAAGATGGAAAGAATACACAGAGTCATTATATCAAAAAGAATTAGTAGATGTTCAACCATTTCAAGAGGTAGCATATGATCAGGAACCAATGGTACTGAAGGAAGAAGTCCAAGTTGCTCTGAAGGCATTGGCGAAAAACGAGGCTCCAGGAACTGATGGAATATCAATTGAGATGTTTCAACAAACGGATGCAGCGCTGGAGGTGCTTGCTTGACTATGCCAAGAAATATAGAAGACAGCTTCCTGGTCAACTGACTGGAAAAGATCCATATTTATGCCTATTCCCAAGAAAGATGATCTAGCCGAATGTGAAAATTATAGAACGATATCATTAATATCACACACAAGCAAAATTTTGCTGAAGATCATTCAAAAATGGCTGTAGTTGTATATCGACAGGGAACTTCCAGAATTTCAGGCCAGTTTCAGAAGAGGACGTGGAACCGGAGATATCATTGCTGATGTCAGATGGATCCTGGCTGAAAGCAGAGAATACCAGAAGCATGTTTACCTGTGTTTTATTGACTATGCAAAGGCATTCGACTGTGTGGATCATAACAAATTATGGATAACATTGTGAAGAATGGGAATTCCAGAACACTTAATTGTGCTCCTGAGGAACCTTTACATAGATCAAGAGGCAGTTGTTCCGACAGAACAAGGGGATACTGATTGGTTTAAAGTCAGGAAAGGTGTGCGTCAGGGTTGTATTCTTTCACCATACCTATTCAATCTGTATGCTGAGCGAATAATCTGAGACGCTGGCCTATATGAAGAAGAATGGGACGTCAGGATTGAAGGAATACTCATTAACAACCTGTGTGATTCAGATGACACAACCTTGCTTTCTGAAAGTGAAAAGGACTTGCAGCACTTACTAATGAAGACCAAAGACCACAGCCTTCAGTATGGATTGCACCTCAACATAAAGAAAACAAAAATCCTCACAACTGGACCAATGAGCAGCCTCGTGATAAACAGAGAAAAGATTGAAGTTGTCAGGGATTTCATTTTACTTGGATCCACAATCAAAAGCCATGGAAGCAGCAGTCAAGAAATCAAAAGACAGGAGGCTGAGCCAAGATGGCAGAATAGATAGATGCTTCCCATGAGCCCTCTTTAAAACAAAAATCCAAAAAAAAAAAAAGAAAAAGTGAAATGAGTATATTTATGACAAGCTAGGAGCCCTGAGCATCAAGGGCAAGCTTAGAAAATGAACTGAGGAGCAGGGGTGGGAGAGGCGGTTCCGAAGCGGAGAGAAGTTTCCGGACCTGGATTGCAGGAAGCCCTCAGGCACCATTCTCAGAGCGGCCATGGCAGGCTGGTACCAGTGTTCGGCGGCAGTTTCCTCATGGAGAAGCAGCCAGCCACACAGCCTACTCACACCTCTGGAACCTGAAAAGAACAGCGCTCTCGGCAAAAGCTAAGTACTTGCGTATATTTTACCAGGCCCCTCCCCCCCCCCAGCTGGCTTCAGCGGCTGAATTCCCTGGGCCTGAGATAGGCCCTCCTGAGTGCTGAGAGCCATCCTCCCGGCCTTGGAGAAGGAAAAAAATTTGCAATTGGGGGAAAAGAAAATTTGCCAGCTCTACTAACTTGGGGAGCTCAGGACAGAAGCGGCTCCTGTCCAGGCATAAGCAGTCCGTGGACTTTGAGTACCTTTCCCCTCTGCATGGACCTGTGTGGGCCTATTTCAGAAGAATAAGCCCTTGTTGTCAGACTCCAGCCGTTTCAGGTGTGCAGTAGAGAGGTGGGTGTCTGATGTTTGACATTGCTTTGCCTATTAAATGGGGTCCTCACCTACCCACATCAGGCACCTAAGGACTGGTAGCTCCACTCAGGTCAACCAGCCACCAGCGACAGGGGTCCAAGGATAACTGTACCTCCCAGTCCTTACAACCAAAAACATTGGGTGCCTGTGGTCCACCTTCAGAACCCACTCACCTCTACGCTCTAGGGATCAGGGACATGCTTTCCTCAGAGACACGTGGAGGACAATTCTCAACCCCCTGCCTTGTTCAGAGTGTGACCCCCTGCTGCAACCGGATACCAGTACCTACACCAATCACCCCTGCCTCTCTAAGACTGTAGAACAGAGCCTGTACCACACACTTGATGATCAGATACCTGGATACCTGAGCTGAATTCATACAAGAAAAGTGAATGGACTCCTAGACTGATATACCTGATAACAGCTCTAGCCAGCTGAGGACAGGACGTCAGAGCTCCAAAGGTGAAAAAAATCAAGCTAGCTCACTCAAGCAACCCATCTGGGCATATCAAAACAAAACAAAGCAAGAAGCTACAACACAGTAAGCAAACATAAAATAAACTAATACAATAACTTACAGAGGGCTCGGAGAAAACAGTCAATATCGAGTCACATAAAGAAACAGAGCATAATCACATCAACAAGCTCTCAAAACAAAGAATCAAGGGATCTTGTAGATGAAAGTGCATTCCTGGAATTATGAGGGGCAGAATACAAAAGATTAATATAAGGAACCCTTCAAGACATCAGGAAGGAAATGAGGCAATACTCAGTACAAGCCAAGGAACACACAGATAAAGCAATGGAAGAAATTAAAAAGATTATTCAGGAACATAATGAAAAATTTAGTAAGCTGGAAAAATCCATAGACAGACAGCAATCAGAAATTCAGAAGATTAACAATAAAATTACAGAAGTAGACAACTCAATAGAAAGTCAGAGGAGCAGAATTGAGCAACTGGAAGGCTGAATTTCTCAACTTGAAGACAAATCACTTGGCACTATTATATTTGAAGAAAGATCAGATAAAAGAATAAAAAAATGAAGAAAACTTAAGAATCGTGTGGGACACTATGAAGAGAAATAACCCATGAGTGATTGGAGTACCAGAACAGGGAGGGATAACAGAAAATACGGAGAGAATTGTTGAGGATTTGTTGGCAGGAAACTTCCCTGATATCATGAAAGATGAGAAGATATCTATCCAAGATGCTTATCGAACTCCACATAGATATTAAAAGAAAGTAACATATTATAATCAAGCTTGCCAAAAGCAAAGATAAAGAGAGAATTTTAAGAGTAGCTAGGGATAAACGAAAAGTCACCTGCAAAGAAGAGTCAGTAAGAATAAGCTCGGACTACTCGGCAGAAACCATACAGGCAAGAAGGTAATGGGATGACTTATTTAAAAAATGAAAGGAAAAAGATTGCCAGCCAAGAATCATATATCCTGCAAAGCTGTCTCTTATATATGGAGGTGCAATTAGGACATTTCCAGATAAACAGAAGTTGAGGGAATTCATAAAAACCAAACCAAAACTACAAGAAATACTAAAGGGAGTTCTTTGGTTAGAAAATCAATAATATCAGGTATCAGCCCAGGACGGGAACACTGGGCAGAGCAATCAGAAGTCAACCCAGACAGGGAAATCAGGAAAAACAAAGCAAGATTAACAAAAATGCTCAAAACTGGGAAACAGCCATGTTATTATGTAAAAGAAGACAACGTTAAAACAATAAAAAGGGAGTAAGAAATGTAGTCATAGATCTTCCATATGGGGAGGAAGATACGGCTATACAAAAAAATAAAAGTTAGGTTTAAATTTAGACAAATAGGGGTAAATAATAAGGTAACCACAAAGGAGAAAAACTATCCTGCACATTAAAATAAAATACAAGAAAAAAATAGAGACTCAGCAGAAACAAAATCAACAATAATGAATACAAGGAAAGGACAATATATAAAGATAATCTACTCAGCACATAAAATTAAGTGGGAAAAAGAAACTGTCAACAACACACACAAAAAAGACATCAAAATGATAGCACTAAATTCGTACCTATCCGTAATTGTGCTGAATGTAAATGGACTAAATGTACAAATAAAGAGACAGAGAATGGCAGAATGGATTAAAAAATATGATCCATCTACATGCTGCCTACAAGAGACACACCTTAGACTTAGAGAAGCAAACAAACTAAAACTCAAAGGATGGAAAAAATATACATCAAGTAAACAGTCAAAAAAGAGCAGGAGTAGCAATATTAATTTCTGACAAAACAGACTTTAAAGTTAAATCCATCAGAAAGGATAAGGAAGGACACTATATAATGATTAAAGGGACAATATACCAAGAAGATATAACCATATTAAATATTTATGCACCCAATGACTGGGCTGCAAGATACGTAAAACAAACTCTATCACCATTGAAAAGTGAGATAGACAGCTCCACAATAATAATAGCAAACTTCAATACACTACTTTCGGTGAAGGACAGGACATCCAGAAAGAAGCTCAATAAAGACACGGAAGATCTAAATGACATAATCAACCAACTTGACCTCACAGACATATACAGAACACTCCACCCAACAGCAACCAATATACCTTCTTTTCTAGTGCACATGGAACATTCTCTAGAATAGACCACATATTAGGTCATAAAGCAAGCCTTAGCAGAATCCAAAACATTGCAATATTACAAAGCATCTTCTCTGACCATAAGGCCATAAAAGTAGAAATCAATAACAGGAAAAGCAGGGAAAAGAAATCAAACACTTGGAAACTGAACAATACCCTGCTCAAAAAAGACTGGATTATAGAAAACATAAAGGATGGCATAAAGAAATTCATAGAATCCGATCGAATGAAAACACTTCCTATCAGAACCTTTGGGACACAGCAAAGGCAGTGCTCAGAGGTCAATTTATATCAATAAATGCACACATCCAAAAAGAAGAAAGGGCCCAAATCAAAGAATTATCCCTACAACTTGAACAAATAGAAAGAGAGCAACAAAAGAAACCCTCAGGCACCAGAAGAAAACAAATAATAAAAATTAGAGCAGAACTAAATGGAATAGAAAACAGAAAAACAATTGAAAGAATTAACAAGACCAAAAGCTAGTTCCTTGAAAAAATTAACAAAATTGATAAACCACTGGCTAAACTGACAAAAGAAAAACAGGAGAGGAAGCAAACAACCTGAATAAGAAATGAGATGAGCGATATCACAACAGACCCAAATGAAATTAAAAGAATCCTATCAGATTACTATGAAAAATTGTACTCTAACAAATTTGAAAACGTAGAAGAAATGGATGAATTTCTAGAAACACACTACCTGCCTAAACTAATACAAACAGAGGTAGAACAACTAAATAGACCCATAACAAAAGAAGAGATTGAAGAGGTAATCAAAAAACTCCCAACAGAAAAAAGCCCTGGCCTGGAGAGCTTCACTGCAGAGTTCTGCCAAACTTATAGAGAAGAGTTAACACCACTACTACTAAAGGTATTTCAGAGCATAGAGAAGGACAGAATACTCCCAAACTCATCCTATGAAGCCAGCATATCCCTAATACCAAAACCAGGTAAAGACACCACAAAGAAAATTACAGACCTATATCCCTCATGAACTTAGATGCAAAAACCCTCAACAAAATTAAAGCCAATAGAATTCAACAACATATCAAAAAAATAATTCACCATGACCAAGTGAGGTTTATACCAGGTGTGCAGGAATAGTTCAACATTAGAAAAGCAATTAATATAATCCTTCATATAAATAAAACAAAGACAAGAATCACACGATTTTATCAACTGATGCAGAAAAGGCATTTGACAAAGTTCAACAGCCATTCATGATAAAAACTCTCAGCAAAATAGAAGGAAAATTCCTCAACATAATAAAGGGCATTTATACAAAGCTAACAGCCAACATCACTCTAAATGGAGAGAGCCTGAAAGCATTCCCCTTGAGGTCGGGAACCAGGCAAGATGCCCTTTATCACCACTGTTACTCAGCATTGTGCTGGAGGTCCTAGCCAGAGCAATTAGGCTAGATAAAGAAATAAAGGGGATCCAGATTGGCAAGGAAGAAATAAAATTATCTCTTTTTGCAGATGACATGATCTTATACACAGAAAACCCTCAGGAATCCTCAGGAAAACTACTGAAACTAATAGAAGAGTTTAAAGGAGTATTGGGATAAAAGATAAATATAGAAAAATCAGTTAGATTCTTCTACACCAACAAGAAGAACAATGAAGAGGAAATCACCAAATCAATACCATTTATGGTAGCCCCCAAGAAGATAAAATACTTAGGAATAAATCTTACCAGAGATGTAAAACTCTTATACAAAGAAAACTACAAAACGCTTCTGCTAGAAACCAAAATAGACCTACATAAGTGGAAAAACATACCTTGCTCATGGAGAGGGTGACTTAACATTATAAAAATGTCTATTCTACCAAAAGAGATCTATAGATTTAATGGAATTCCGATCCAAATTCCAACGACATTCTTTAATGAGATGGAGAAACAAATCACCAACTTCACATGGAAGGGAAAGAGGCCCTGGATAAGTAAAGCATTACTGAAAAAGAAGAACAAAGTGGGAGGCCTTACTTTACCTGATTTTAGAACCTATTATACCGCCACAGTAGTCAAAACAGCCTGGTACTGGTACACCAACAGATACATAGACAAATGGAACAGAAATGAGAATCCAGACATAAATCCATCCACATATGAGCAGTTGATATTTTACAAAGGCCTCAACACAGTTAAATGGGGGAAAAGACAGCCTTTTAAACAAATGGTGCTGGCGTAACTGGATATCCATCTGCAAAAAAATGAAACAAGACCCATACCTCACTCCATGAACAAAAACTAACTCAAAATGGATCAAAGACCTAAATATAAAATTTAAAATGATAAAGATCATGGAAGAAAAAATAGGACAACCTTAGGAGCCCTAATACATGGCATAATCAGTATACAAAACATTACTAACAATGCAAAAGAAAAACTAGATAACTAAAACTGGGAGCTCCTAAAAATGAAACACCTATGCTCATCCAAAGACTTCACAAAAAGAGTAAAAAGACTACCTACAGACTGGGAAAAAGTTTTTAGCTGTGACATTTCTGGTCAGTGCCTGATCTCTAAAATCTACATGATACTGCAAAAACTCAACTACAAAAAGACAAATAACCCAATTAAAAGATGGGCAAAAGATATGAACAGACACTTCACTATAGAAGACATTCAGGTAGCTAACAGATACATGAGGAAATGTTCACGATCATTAGCCATTGGAGAAAGGCAGATTAAAACTACAATGAGAATCCATCTCACTCCAGCAAGGCTGGCATTAATCCAAAAAACACAAAACAATAAATGTTAGAGAGGCTGTGGAGAGATTGGAACACTTATACACTGCTGGTGGGAATGTAAAATGGTACAACCACTTTGGAAATCGATTTGGTGCTTCCTTAAAAAGCTAGGAATAGAACTACCATAGGATCCAGCAATCCCACTCCTTGGAATATATCCTAGAGAAATAAGAGCCTTTACATGAATAGATATATGCACACCCACGTTTATTGCAGCACTGCTTACAATAACAAAAAGATGGAAGCAACCAAGGTGCCCATCGATGGACGAATAGATAAATAAATTGTGCTGTATTCACACAATGCAATACCGTGCATCGATAAAGAACAGTGATGAATCTGTGAAACATTTCATAACATGGAGGAATCTGGAAGGTGTTATGCTGAGTGAAATTAGTCAGTTGCAAAAGGACAAATATTGTATAAGACCACTATTATAAGGACTCGAGAAATAGTTTAAACAGAGAAGAAAATATTCTTTGATGGCTACAAGAGGTGAGAGGTAGGGAGGGTGGGAGAGCGGTATAAATAAAAAAAAATTAGATAGTAAACAAGAACTACTTTAGGTGATGGGAAAGACAACACAGAATACAGGCGAGGTCAGCATAACTGGACTAAACCAAAAGCAAAGAAGTTTCTGGAATAAACTTTTTGCTTTAAAGGCCAGCGTAGCAGGGGAAGCGGTTTGGAGACCATGGTTTCAGGGGACATCTAAGTGAATTGGCATAATAAAATCTATTAAGAAACCATTCTGCATCCTACTTTGGAGAGTGGCATCTGGGGTCTTAAACGCTAGCAAGCGGCCATCTAAGATGCATCAATTGGCCTCAACCCACCTGGATCAAAGGAGAATGAAGAACATCAAGGACACACGGTAATTAAGAGCCCAAGAGACAGAAAGGGCCACATACACCAGAAACTACATGAGCCTGAGACCAGAAGTGCTAGACGGTGCCCAGCTACAACCAATGACTGCCCTGACATGGAACACAACAGAGAACCCCTGAGAGGAGAGCAGTGGGTTGCAGACTCCAAATTCTCTTAAAAAGACCAGACTGAATGGTCTTATTGAGACTAGAAGGACCCTGGTGGTCATGGCCCCCAGAACTTCTGTTGGGCCAAGACAGGAACAGTTCCCAAAGCCAACTCTTCAGACAGGGATTGGACTGGACAATGGGTTGGAGTGGGATGCTGGTGAGGAGTGAGCTTCTTGGATCATGTGGGCACTTGAGACTATGTTGGCATCTCCTCCCTGGGGAGGAGATGAGAGAGTAGAGGGGGTTAGAAGCTGGCAAAATGGACACAAAAAGAGAGAGTGGAGGGAGGGAGTGGGCTGTCTCATTAGGGGGAGAGCAATTGGGAGTATGTAGCAAGGCATATATAAGTTTTTGTGTGAGAAACTGACTTGATTTGTAAACTTTCACTTAAAGCACAATTAAAAAAAATCAAAAGATGCATTGCATTGGGTAAATCTGCTGCAAAGGACCTCTGTAAAGTGTTGAAGAGCAAAGAGGTCACCTTGAAGACTAAGGTGTGTCTGACCCAAGCCATGGTATTTGCAATCACATCATATGCATGTGAAAGCTGGACAATGAATAAGGAATACCGAAGAAGATTGGCAAAGAATATCGAATATACCATGGACTGCCAAAAAATGAACAAATCTGTCTTAGAAGAAGCACAACCAGAATGCTACTTAGAAGCAAGGATGGAGATACTACATCTTACATACTTTGGACATGTTGTCAGGAGGGATCAGTCTCTGGAGATGGACATCATGCTTGGCAAATTACAGGGTCAGCGGAAAACAGGATGACCCTCAATGAGGTGGATTGACACAGTGGCTTCAACAATGAGCTCATGCATGACAATGATTGTAAGGATGGCTCAGGACTGGGCAGTGTTTTGCTCTATTGTGCACAGGGTAGCTACGAGTTGGAAATGACTCGACAACACCTAACAACACCCCTAATGGCTAAACCCTACAGGACCAGGATCCTTTCCATCTTCTTTTGACCCTTGATATGTTCTGGCTTCCCATTTTCTTTCCAGAAACCACCACCTGATCCATCAGTGGGCCTGTGAAACCTAGAATACAAATTATCTGCTTCCAAAATGTGATGATGGGACAGGGATGGGGATGGGGAAGATAGTCCCATTCCAAAAGAGAAAAATTGGAGGGTAAAAGGGGGTCATGGGTCACAAGCATTGAAATGAATTAGGGCAAATTTGATTAGATTTCAATGCCTCAGAAAATCCTCTTTGGCTAGATGCTCTGTCCTCTGGGTGCACTTGGCTGATGGGGCTACCCCATGGGCCCATCTGGGTGGTGGCCTTGTACTCTGAAACAGAAGGGGTGGACCTGCTTTCTGGAACTGAAGAGTCAGTGCCCCTGCTCCTCAGAACACGCCTCCCTTTTCTTGAAGGACATCCAATGTTTGCAGCTGAGCAGATCCATTGGCCCATTTCAGCCTGTAGAATTTCAGTAGTCTGACAGCCTTACTTCATTTTTTCTCAACTCTGTCCCCTTCAGTCTAAGCTGGCAGCATTTCTGCTGAGGTGGTTGATTGGATCCATAAGTTACATGCATAACCTCTTTAGCAAATGGTCTTCTAGCCACACCCTTGATGTTCTCAGTTTTTATAATATTGACAAGCTGAGAATTTTCCAAGTTCTGGTTCCGTTTTGCACAGTTCATTCTTCAGTTTATCTCTTTCCTCTTACATTTTACTGCAAACAGCAGGGAGAAACCAAGCTGCACTTCCCACATCTTGGTTAGGAATTGTCTCAGCTAAATATCCAGTTTTATCACTTACAAGCTCTACTTTCCATAAAACATTTCAACACAATTCAGGGAAATTCTTTGCTACTTTATAACAAAGATTGCCTTTCCTCCAGTGTCCAATAAAATGTTTATTGTTTCCTTTTAAGGCCTCTTCACCAGAAGCACATTTAACTTCCACATTTCCAGCAACATTGTGTTCATGATGAAAGAAGATTTCTCTACAGCTCTCCTTACTTCTTTCTGAACCCTTACCAGAATTACCTTTAATGTTCATGATTCCATAAAGAGTCTCTTCAAGGAAATCTAAGCTTTTACTGTCAGTGTCTGAAAATTCTCCCAGCTTCTACCCATTACCAAATTCCAAAGCCACTTCCACATTTTTTTAATGTTATTGCTGCAGTATTCCACTTTCCAGTACTAACATCTGTATTAATTTCCTAGGGCTGCTGTGACAAGCACCTCAAAGTGGGTAGTTTTCAACAACAAAAATTTATTGTATCACAGTTCTGGAGGCTAATAGTTCAAATTCAGAGTGTTGGCAGGGCCATGTTCTCTCTGAGGGCACTAGCGGAAGATCCTTTCTTACCTCTCTTGGCTTCTGGTAGCCCCAGGCATTTCTTGGCTTGCAGCTGTAGCAGACAGACATGGCTGTCTTCCCTCTAGCTCTCTGTGCCTTTTTTCTTTTATAGAGCACTGTTCAGGTTGGGTTAGGCCTTACCTTTCTCTGGCATGACCTCATGTTAACTTAGCTGACAACATCTTCATAGACCCTAATTCCAAACAAGGTCATTTTCACAGGTACAGGGGTTAGAACTTCAGCATAACTTTTTGAAGGACACAGTTCAGTCCATAATGGCCATCAATGGCCTCAGAAATCTCTTCCACTAAGAGGCAATCTTTTTTCCTTGGTACTGGAAATAAACTTCCTCTGATGGGGTCCCCACAGTTTCTGTGATGAAATCCAGCATCCACCAGGCTCCTTTTCTCCTCTGGGCTGGGTTTAGGGAAGAAGCTTACAGCTCAAGCCATGTGTTCTAACACAACAGTAGTTACTATGTATGTATTTATCCCGATAAATAAGGAAATTAGAGTGAAGGGAAAATAGGGGTAGAATTGTAAGATACAATAGGGACTAAGTTCGGTATGCAGAAATACCTACCATAAATCCTATGTCATTTTTAGAGATCACCTTGAGCTTCCTGGTAGCCAAAGCAAAAGATTAATTATAGAAATGAGCAGGTTGTCCCTTAAGAGAAGCCCATCTTTCCTAGCAAGAAGGCCTGAACCTTATGTCTACTGTGGTCCTTAGTGAGACTTCTGCACTAAATACAGCTGTGATTGCATAGCATACCTTTTAGAGCAGGAAAATTCCATTTTTACTGATTTCCTTAATTTCATTACTTAAAATGATGCACATGAAGGCGCTCCTAGAATTTCAGTCATTAGGGCATGTACTCAGCACCCACAAAGGTCTTCCTTTTCTTGCACCCATCACATAGAGACAAGAGTCCCACAAGTTTCCGGCAAAGGCTTCCTGACCTAGCTAGAGTGGGTCTACCTAAGGAGGGAGAGCCTGTGGTTGGGCAGTGAGGGAAATCAGCGCAGAAAAAGGTCCTCCCTTCTCACTGCTGCACGCTGGTTTGCTCTCATGCTGGTTCCTTCAACAGCTTTTCGTCTCAGACTTAGTCACTGTCAGGTCAACATGCTACCTACAAAGTATTGAAAAGGTTCACTTTAGAAAATGTACTCAAGGCAAAACCTCTTCTTGTGTTGTTATTGTTGTTAGTTGCCGTCAAGTCAATTCTAACTCACGGCGACCCCAAGTGTGCAGAGTAGAACTGCTCCATTGGTTTTCAAGGCTGTGACTTTTTGAAAGCAGATCACCAGGCCTTCCTTCTCAGACTCCTCTGGGTGCATTCGAACCACCAACCTTTCGGCTAGTAGTCGAGAGCTTAACTGTTTGCGCTACTCAGGAACTCCTGTGTTGTGTAGGTGTTTATTATTATTTCCATTTTGCAGATGAGTAAACTGAGGCCCAGAGACTAAGTCCCTCAGCTCTCAATGTGATTAGCTTGGTGCTAATCACATGCTTGTAATCATCACAGGGATGTGCTCTGCTGGGTGGAGAGGCTGCCCCCGTCCCACGTCTGCACATCGCCTGCTCCTTGCTCTGGAAAGTCTCGCCTGCAGACGGCGCTCAGCCCCACCTTCACTTGGCCCCACCCCTGCCCTGCGTGCGGTCTCCAGAGTTTCCCACCTTTCTTGGCAAACCTGTGTGATTTCACATTGACTTAGCACCAGAAAAAAAGAAAAAAAAGTTCTCCCTAGATGTCTGTGTAAAAAAATACGATCCAAAAAGACCCATCTTTGAAAATGTACACACAACAATAACAGATGTTGGTTAACAGGCTTGTAGGACACTCCCATTAAGTTATAAACATATCTTTCAGTGGTTACTTAAGATAAACAGATACAAGTCACATATTTTTTAGTACAAGAGACAACTTGCTGTTTGGAAGCCAAATAAATTCCCGAACGTGAGATGCACCTGAAAAAGATTAGGAGATCGTATCAAGAATATTAAGCTCTGGGCCAAATCTAACATGCTTTTCTTGGAGTTGTATCCGTCTCAGCCAAAAAAAAAAAAAAAAAAAAGGCCTGGAGGTGGGGTTCCATCTCCATACAGGAGAGCTTTGGGCTGACAGGGGCTTGGGGGACATTTCTTCCCACCTGTACTGGTTTCCTTTTCTCTGTGAGGAGTGGTGGAAATTGTGGTGCAAAGCCGCAGTCACTGGGATGGCCTGCCCTGGTCTCATCTGCCCTCACTGATTCACTCAGCCAACATGTGCTGACCTCTTACTCTGTCCTGGAGCCCTGGTAGCATAGTGGTTAAGAGCTTGGCTGCTAACCAAAGGTTGGCAGTTTGCATCCACAGGCTGCTCCTTGGAAATCCTATGGGGCTGTTCTACTCTGTCCTGTACGGTTGCTATGAGTCAGAATTGACTAGAAGGCAAAGGGTTTGGCTTGGTTTCACTATGTGCTGGGTGCGGACCAGGAGCCAGGCACACAAACCTGAAAAGGAGAGCACTGTCTGATGGAAGAAGCAGACATACAAACAGATGCTTGAATAAAATGTAATCATTTATACAATCATTGTGTAGTGGTTAATCATATTGGCTCTGGGAGCCAGACTGCCAGGATTCAAATCCCAGCTCTGGCACTTACCTGCCCTATATCCTGGGGCAAGTAAACTCAACTCTCTGTGCCTCAATTTCGTCATTTATAAAATGGGGGTAATAGTTACAGCCTGTTGCTGTTGAGGCAATTCTGACTCATAGTGACCTTACAGGACAGAGTAGAACTGCCCCATAGCGTTTCCAAGGAGCAGCTGGTGGATTTGAAATGCCGACATTTTGATTAGCAGCCGAGCTCTTAACCGCTTCGACACCAGGGCTGAGGGGGTAATAGTAGTACCTACATATATCGGTTGTTGATTTTTTTTTTTTTTTTTTATTCAGTAAGATCTTCCCATCCCACCTCTCACCTGCACCTGGTACCCTCTAATTTACTTTTCATCTCTATGCATTTGCTGATTCTAGATATATGATATAAGTAAGATCATAAAATAATATTTGTCCTTTGTATCTGCCTTATTTCACTCAGTGTAATATTGTCAAGGTTCATCCAAGTTGTGGCAGGTATCAGAAGTTCATTTCTCTTTATGGCTGAATAATCCTATTGTGTGGATAGACCACGTTCTGTTTATCCATTTGTGTGTTGATGGATACTTGCTTTACTTCCCTTTTGACTATTGTGAATAATGCTGCTACGAAGGTGGGTGTACAGGCATCTGCTTGAGTCCTTGCTATCAAGTCTTTTGAGTATATACTTATGGTCGTATGGTAATTCTGTGTTTAACTTCTTGAGGAACTTCCACAGTGGTTGCACCATTTTACATTCCCACCAGCACAACACAAGGGTTCACTTCCTCACCAACACTTGTTATTTTCCTTTTTTTCAATAATAGCCATCTTAGTGGATGTGAAGCGGCACCTCACTGTGGTTTGGATTTGCATTTCTCTAGTAACCAATGATGTTGAACATCTTTTTCATGTGCTTATTGGCCATTTTGTGTATCTTTTTTGGAGAAATGTCTATTCAAGTCTCTTTGCCCATTTTTTAAATTGGGTTGTTTGTCTTTTTGTTTAGTTATTGATTTTTATGTAAGAAATTATTCCAAAAATTAGCAGCTTAAAACAACAAACATTTATTATCTCACAGTTTCTGTGGGTCAGGAATATGGGTGTGGCTTCCATGGGGTCTTTTGACTGTGCGTCTCTCAGGAGGAGACAATCAAAGTGTCAGCCAGGCCCTCAGACATCTCAGGGCTTGATGGGCAGAGGTCTGGCTTCCAAGCTCACTCATGAAGCTGTTGACAGAATTCAGGTTCTCACTGGCTTTCTTCCGAGGTGCCTCTGGGTGAGCCCGCCCAGAGATGCCTCAGAAGAAAGGCCTGGCTGGAAACATTGGTTCCTTGCCATATGGGCCTCTCCATAGGGCTGTTCACAGCTGGCAGCTTACTTACGCCAGAGTGAGGCATCACAGAGAGAGAGATATGGAGATAGAGAGACAGGCAGAAGTCATAGTCTTTTTATTACCTAACCTCAGAAATGATATCCCATCACTTTCACCATATTCTAAACAGTTAATGCATGTGGCTGCTGACCTAAAGGTCAGAAATTTGAGTCTACCCGGAGGCTCCTTTGAAGAAAGTCGGGGTGATTTTCCCAAAAAATCAGCCATCGAAAATCCCATGGAGCACCGTTCTACTCTGACACACATGGGGTTGCCGTGAGTTGAAGTCAACTTGATGGCAACTGGCATCTGTTAGGAAAGGTCACTATGTCCGGCCCACACCCAAGGGAAGGGATTCCACAGAGACTTACCACCAGCAGAAGTGGGTCACTGGGGGCCATTTTAAAGGTGCCTACGCCAAAAAAAAAAAAAAAAAAAAAAAAAAAAAATTTTTTTTTACGCCCTACCTCATAGGATTTGTGTGAGCATTAAAAAAGAGCTGATATGTGCCAAATGCTTAGAACAAGCGCTTAGAGGAGAGCCGAGATCTCCTCAGCCCCACTTGGAGGTTCTTTCTGCTGCACGAGCTGCTCAGATCATTAGGACTCTTCCTCCACCTGAAAACACACGCGTGCATGTGAACACGCGACACTTCCTGTCCTCCTCTCCACCTGTTCTCTGGGCTGCATTTTCTGTCTGTCTCCCCACACTGGTTGTAAGCTCTGTGGCAGTATGGACTTTTGTCTGCTGTCCTGCACTTAGACACAGTGCTTAGCACATGGTATTTCCTCTTATAGTCATTGAGTCAAATGAATGAGTTAAACTGTACCTGCACTGGGAAAGGCAGTGTTGCAATAATATTATCCCTATTACTATTGCAGTAATGGAGCTCTGGTGGTGCAGTGATTAAGAGCTTGGCTTCTAATCAAAAGGTCTGTGATTGGTATCCACCAGCCCCTCCTTGGAAGTCCTATGGGACAATTCTACTCTGTCCTATAGGGTTGCTATGAGTTGGAATTGACTGGATGTCAATGGGTTTGGTTTTTACATATTTTTATTACAGCAATCATCCCATGTGCCCATTTATGTTTCTACCTTGTCTATACAACACAAACTGTCCTTCGTATTAGCCCATCCCCAGCACTCCCAAGTGTCTCTAGGTTCTTTTCAGAGTTCTGGGGCACATCTTTGACCTTCTGCTCAATGCACACTTGAATCACATTCCATGTTAGAACAGTCCCTGTCACGTCTAACTCAACTCCCTCCCATTGCAGTGGGGCAGGAGCATTTGGAAGGCTTGGGGACAGAAGGCTGACCTGATGAGGCAGGTAGGGTAGTTGTGCCTTTACTCCTAGGACCCTGAGCCCCTTAATTCTGATGGTACCAGGAAGTGGCTTGTTGGTTTGTTGTTGAGTGCTTTCCAACCTACCTTAGTACCATGGAGAAACTGAGTGGCCTGGAGAGGAGAGGGGGAGTGAAATTTAGAAAGACACCAGGCCCTGCAGCTGAGCCTGGCTTGTGCTTGCAATTCCTCAACTAGGCCAGGGTTCCTTAAACTTCAGTGTGGTACAGTTCACCTGGGGGATTCAATAGGTCTGGGGTGGGACTTGAGATTCTCCTTTTCTATAAAGCTCCCAGGTGATGTCAAAGTGGCTAGTTCTTGGACCACGCTTTGATTAGCAAGGAATCAGGTTTCAGGTACTGTTTAGTACATTTTCTGTGCATGGAGTTGGAAAAGCCAAGTTTCCCACACCCTTTGGCACAGACTCCAGCTGAGCAGTTAAGTCACATGCAAGTGAAAAGAAAACTAATGATACACACTGTGGGAGGGAGATGGGGAAAGAAGAAAGACTCCTTGGATGAGGTATGAATTCAAATGAGCCTAAAAGGATGGAGAGCAGGGGCTCTAGGTTAGCTGGAAAGGAAAGTTGGGGGTTCTGATAGGGAAGTCCCTTGAGTGCCAAGCTAAAGCCATTAGATTTGGTTTTGAGGTGAGGGGTACCAAATTCAAATGCCTACAAGGATCAGTGTGATTGAGACAATAGGGAGTAGTGGGGTCTGTAGTCAACCAGAGAAAGCATGTCTATCTACCTGGGGAGCTACTACTCAGCTCCATCAGATCGTTACCATGTTGGATTGTAGGCCTACTGTAGACAGATCTTCTGATTTTCTTAAGCAAAGTCACATATCTGGAACTTTATGTAAAATCTTATCATTTTTAGAAGTTATCAGTCCAAACAAAAGCTATTTGTAGGTCATATCTGGCCTGAGAGCACCCAATCTTGAACTCAGTTGGAGGCAGAAGGGAACCAGCAAAGGCTGGGGACAGGAAGTTGCCCCCTGGAGGAAAGCAGCCCCTGGAAAATGTCCACTGCTGCCGAGAACCTTGGTCAGGAGAAGGTGTGCTGCCCAATGCCCTCTCTTTTTCACCTGTGATCTTAAAGTCCTACAAAGCAGTCATAGAGCTGGAGAAAAAGTCTTTCAGGGACCAAGGTGTTCACCCTAGGTCCAGAGGAACGTTGGGTACAATCAACCACTTTAAACAAAAAAACTAAATGGGCCTCCACCTCTTTCATAATACCCCCGGAACTTGGCACCCAAGTTCCTGGTTATCTCCGACATTGTTAGAGGACCTCATGCAATTTGAGACTGTACAGCAAAGTGAGGTCAAAGGGATGTTTGTTTAAATCTCAGCCATGTCATTTCCTGGCTTATTGACCACTGAAAAGCCAGTTAATGTCTTTTGCCTCAGTTTTTCTTCTTTATAAAATGTCATTGTTGTTGTTGGGTGCTGTTGCGTTGACTCTGACTCATAGTGACCCCATGTAACAGAGTAGAATTGCCCCATAAGGCTTCCAAGCTGTAATCATTACGGGAGCAGATCATTAAGTCTTTCTCCTGTGGAGCCACTGGGTAGATTTGAACCACCAAACTTTTGGTTAGCAGCTGAGCAGTTAACCGTTGTGTCCCCAGAGTTCCTTATATTTATAAAATAGTGATAGGTAACTGTACCTATCACACAGGGTAGTTGAGAACCAAATGAAATAATAAAGGGAAACACCACTGTGCCTTGCATAGACAAAGTGCTCAGTTAATGTTTCTTCTCCTTTTTCTCCTCTGCCTCCTTCTGCTGCTGCTGCTCCTCCTCCTTCTCCTTCTTGTGGTCATCCAGTTTGTGGCTATAGAACACTCTGAAAGGTCGTTAGGGATCATTCAACTGCCTCACTTTATAGATGGGGAAATTGAGGCTTGGAGAGGATAAGTAACTTGCTCAAGTTCTCACGATGAGGCAGAGTCAGCCGGCGTCCACCGTCCATGGCCTCACAGGCTCACCACTCCTGTCTCCCCCAACAGTGATCTCAGGGACAGGCACATAGTATGTTTGTGGAGTGAATGGATGGACCAGTAATCACGGAGGAACCAGCCATTCTCTTCACTTGTGTTTCGTTCCTGTAACATTGCATCCTTGATTCATTTAAAAGCACGTGGGAACAAGGGAAGGATATGTATGGGATCCAGGGATTTTGAATTTAGAAATGGTGAGTTCTCATTGGTTGGAGGTGATTGCTATTGTCCTTCTGCCTAGGCTGTCTCACCCCCTTCTTCCCACATTTCCTTCCTTCCCTCCTTCCTTCTGTCAGTCTGCCAGTCATTCTTTCATTCAACACACTTTTATTGAGCACCTACTATGTGCCAGGTAGTCCAGGAACTGGTAAGCACCGTGGATATAAGAATGGGCAAAACAGACATCTCCCTCCCTCATGAAGCTTACAGTCGAGCGAGGTAACCCCCAGTAACCAAATGATCTCACCAACGGGGATAAGGCTTTGAAGCCACCATTGTTGTTGTTGCTAGTTGCCATTGAGTTGATCCTGACTCATGGTGGCCTCGTGTGCCTGCTCCGTAAGGTTTTCAAACTTTCGGAAACAGATCACCAAACTCTCTTCTAAGCCCCCTGTGGGTAGATTGGAACTGCCAACCTTTCAGCTAGTAGCTTAACTGTTTGCACCACCCAGGGACTCCTTGAGGGCACCATAGGGACTGCTATAGGGATGTACGTGTGTGTATGGAGAAGTGGGGATCTGATCTGCTCAGGGCTTTCAAGGAGGGCCTCCCTGAGGACATGTTGGAGCTCACTGGGTAAAGGTGGAGGGTGGGGAGGAGAAGCGTGTTTTAGGAAGAGGGAACAGCATATGCAAAGACCCTGAAGAAATGAAGGAAAACCTGGGGAGGGTGGAGTCCTGAGCTAGGAGTAGAGTGGCTGGGATGAGGCCTGGCATCACTGCCGGCCTGGAAGTTCTGGGTAAGGCTCTAGGCCATGGATGTAATGGGAAGTCGTGCAGGTTTTGAAGCAGATCTACATTGTAAAGAGATTGCCCTGGCTTCCAGGTGGCTCTTGAGGGGTCAGGGTGGGAGCAGGGGAAGCAGGGTGGTGCAGGGGTCAGAGGTGCTGGTGGCTTGGAGGCTGAGAGGAGGGTATGGAGAGAAAGTTGGGAGGTGAAATTGACAGGATCTGGCCGGTTGTTAAATGGTTGTAAATATTTGGAGGATTTCCTTTACCAAGTGAGAAATCCCCAGGCTCTGGGAGGCAGCTGCTCAGCTCCCACCAAACAGGGCAGGTCAAGCCTGAAGCACGGTCCTCAGAAAGCCACTCTCTGTCTGCAAGCACTGATTTTCCACAAACCCACCATTGCTAGGGATTTACGGAGGCCCAAGGCGGGCTGAGCACTGGGCTAGGCTAGCCCAAGCTTCTGTTATACTCACATTGACAGAGAGCTGGGATGAGTTCTAAGGGCTTCCTTCTGCACAAGTCGCTGGACGCTGTGTCTAGAGTCCCAAATATCTGGGGAGAAGCAGAGCAGGCTCTGTATGCTGCCAGATGTTTCCAAAGACCCACTGGTTGCCTTGCCCATAAAAATGGTCGAGATTCCTGTGGATCAAGGCGAATGCTTTGCTCTTTAGAAGTTTGTTTTTTGCATTTCAAATCAAGATCAATGTGGAACAAAACCAGACTTTCATCTGAGTGACAGCAAAACAGCTGTATGCAAATGGTGAGAAATTCAGATAGTTTCAAAGAGAGGAACTGTTAGAAGTATTGAGAAACCACACGGCTTGCGCACTGAATTTTTCAGGTTTTACCTAGATGGCTGGGGTTCAGAGACCTCAGATTTAGCCCTCGTCTGCACAGGCTTTCTGCAAACCTGGAATAACGGCTTCTCTTTATGCAGCCAGTTGGGATTTCTGAAACGATAAGCTTGTTTAACTGCAGGCATTTTGGCTTATAGTAGCTGCATCAAGTTCCCTGTCCTTACTGTGTCCTGGGAGCCCAGCTCCCCATAAGATGAGGGGACCAGCCTGTTCTGCCACTTTTGGTTTTAGCCCTGCCCTGAGGATCTCCCATCATGCTTCAGACACATCCATGGGACCCACTGAAGAGGGTAAAGAGAAGGCTCTGGAGAATGAAAAAATCTCCAAGGATTTCAAGAAAAAGTGCTAGAAAATTTGGGCACTCCTTTTCTGACAAAGGTGGGAAGATAAGAGAGGTTGAACTGGCAGTGGCATGCTGTTGGCTTCAAATGCCTATTTGAAAAAAAGGAATCTATGCCTCAGACTGCAGTATTGAGCATTTCCTTATCCACTCTGCAGACCCCAGCAAATGCGAAAGCTTGGAAACCCTGGTGGCATAGTGGTTAAGAGCTATGGCTGCTAACCAAAAGGTGGGCAGTTCGAATCCACCAGGCACTCCTTGGAAACCTTATGGGGCAGCTCTAGTCTGTCCTATAGGGTTGCTATGAGTTGGAATCGACTTGAGCCCAATGGGTTTGGTTTTTTCTTTTATTTTGCGAATAATATTGCCCCAGCTAACTGGAGAGGTGGTGTGTTGGTGGCAGCAAAAATAGAGAAAGTGAATGTAGTGTCTGGAAAAATGCATGGACTTGTATGAAGACATTTGTGCACAGATTTATAAATTCTTGTTGTTGTTAGGTACCTTCAAGTCAGTTCTGACTCATAGCAACCTGTGTACATCAGAACGAAACACTGCCTCGTCCTGCACCATCCTCATAATTGTTGCTATGTTTGAGCCCATTGTTGTGCCCCTGTATAAACAGATTGAATGAGAGTCTTTCTCTTTTATGGTGACCCTCTACTTTACCAAGCATGATGGTCTCCAGGGACTGGTCCTTCCTGATAACATGTCCAAATTACGTGAGACAAAGTATCACCATCCTTGCTTCTAAGAAGTGTTCTGGCTGTACTTCTTCCAAAACAGGTTTTTTCATTCTTCTGGCAGTCCATGGTATATTCAGTATTCTTCACCAACACTGTAATTCAAAGGCATCAATTCTTCTTCAGTCTTCCTTATTCGTTGTACAGCCCTCGCATGCGTATGAGGTGATTGAAAATACCAAGGTCAAGCACATCTTAGTCCTCAAAGTGACATCTTTGCTTTTGAACACTTTAAAGAGGTCTTTTGCAGCAGATTTGCCCAATACAATGTGTCGTTTGACTTCTTGACTGCTGCTTTCATGGGTGTTGATTGTGGATCCAAGTAAAATGAAATCCTTGACAACGTAGATCTTCTCTCTACTTATCATGATGTTGCTTATTGGTCCAGGTGTGAAAATCTTTGTTTTCTTAATGTTGAGGTGTAATCCATAATAAAGGCTGTAGTCTTTGGCCTTTATCAGTGTTTCAAGTTCTCTTTGCTTTCAGCAAATAAGGTTGTGTCATTTGCCTATTGAAGGTTGTTAATGAGTCTTCCTCCAATCCTGATATCACGTTCTTCTTCACATAATCCAGCTTCTTGGACTATTTGCTCAGCATACAGATTGAATAAGTATGATGAAAGGATACAACCCTTTTCTGATTTTAAACCATGCAGCATTCCCTTGTTTTGTTCAAATGACTGCTTCTTGGTCTGTGTATAGGTTCCTCATGAGCACAATTAAGTGTTCTGGAATTTCCATTCTTTGAAATGTCACCCATAATTTGTGATGATCCACACAGCTGAATGCCTGTGCATAGTCAATAAAACACAGGTAAACATCTTTCTGGTATTCTCTGCTTTCAACCAGCAATGTTATATCTCGTTCCACGTCCTCTTCTGAATCTGGCTTGAATTTCTGGCAGTTCCCTGTTGATATACTGTTTCAACAGTTCTTGAATTATCTTAAAAAAAAGTTCTTAGAAATGCCATATTTAGAAGATTTGTCTTAATCCAGAGCCATTTCCTTGTATGGAAGATAATGCTTAATAAAGATCCTATCACTCTTGGTAAAGCTTAGGATCTAAATATTTCTTCCACTGCTTGCACGAGAGGAGATTTCGCTCTCAGTTAGTACATGGTGTATTGGTTCCCCTGCTAGAGGGAAAAATTTGCAGCTCACTTCTTTGCTATGGGGAAAAAATTGAAGAAGAACTCTCTTCCCTCTGGTTCGTTTTGTTGAGCTTGTAATTTTAAAATGTTTTCTTTTACTGCCCCCTTCTATATTGACTCTCTGAGGGTAGAATCCAAGCTAAGAGAACTTTGCTCCCTGACCTGCCTGCCTCTGTCTGTGAAATCATAACAATGCCACCAGGAATAGCTGGGTAAAAAATCCCAGCTTCTAATGCAGTTGTGTAATTTCCTATGATAAATAGCTTGGATGAACGCTAATCAAAATGACTTTCTGGTTCTACCTTATTCAGCAAGACGAATGCATGACACGGCCCTGGAGGCTGGGATTTGTTAATTTGCAGATGTCTTTGCTCATGTCTGTCTGACCATGGTGGCAGCCTCCTGCTCTGTGTGCACATGGTGGGCTAGGCCCCTCTGCCCTGGCATCCTGGCTTCTTATCTGCAGACCTGATTCTGGAGCCCGTTCACCCACACCATGCCCATTCAGGGAAGCCAGGCTGGGTCTTCCACCTGCTGCAAATTTACATTCCAGAAAGCAAAAGGTCTCCCAATGATTGGAAGACAGTGATGCTGAAAATGTGCATTTCTGTTCTCTCCTGTAGGAACCCCCTCACTCCAGCGGGCTCGTGGACAGGCATATATGGGCAAAAGGGCAGGAAGCAGTGGGAACATGTTTTATTTTATATTTGGATCACAGGTTGCAAATCTCAAGGAACGAAGTTTGAGGAACCGTTATCTGCATGGGTTGAAGGATTTCAGGAAGAGTTCCCAAAGGGTAACCAGATCTGCTAAGATAAGGTCTTTTCCATTTTAGGAGTTGGCTAATGACATGGGGCGGGGAGGGAAGGCTAATTTCAACCTCATGAATTGGTGAACGTGTGAACAGGGATTTACAAGCTGAGACCACCACAGGAAGGCTTAGGTGTTTTGGAGAAGGACCAGTTAAAACCACCCAAAGGCCACATTTACGAATCTCTATCTGATAGGCCCAAGTTCCTTTGGTGTGACCTCCACACAGTTGTTGTATATGGATGGCATCTGAGAAGGAAGTGTTTCCCTGGAATGAGAGAGATCCCACAGCATGGAGTGCTGTTTCCCCTCTCAGGTCTTAACCTTTCATAGCGAGACAGACAACCAGGAAAGTAGGAAATCGAAACAAGCTATGTTTAGTCAAATTTTACATACCATAATCTCTTTACCATGGTCAGGTAAGGCAGGAATGCTCTAGCCGATCGGTTCTGGCACAAATCAATTCCAGAGGAGAGTGATTTACAACTTCACACCATTCTCAACTCTTCTCCGAGAGTGAAGTTCAATGGTCCAAAAATAACGTTACTCTGCACCAGGACTCACGAGGATGGTCTTCTAAAGGGTGGTCTCGGACATAGCTTTCCACCCACGGAAACTCAAGTGTAGATACCACTCCAAAGTCTTGGTAAGGGTTAAGTATAGTTCTGATTTTTAGAGGTTGACGGTGTGGTGAATCATGAGCTCAGAGGGAGAACAAAGTCTGGCCCAGGGGCCTTTGGCTGTCACCAATGAGTCTTGAGTCAATTCAGGTCAATGGCCCACAGGGTCTTGCCCCCTCCCCCCAACTCCAAGCCCTGTTGGTGGTGGTGGGTCCAGTTTAAAGGCCTTTGTGTCTCATGCCAGGTCCCTGAGTGATATAAATGGTTTGTGCTGAACTACTGTTTAAAAGGTTGGTGGTTTGAATTCATCCAGAAGTGTCATGGAAGAAAGGACTGGCAATCTGCTTAAGAGTATAGCCAAGAAAACCTTATGGAGCAGTTCTATTCTGCAATATATGGGGTCTCCATGAACCAAAATTGACTTGACAGCAATGGGTTTTGACTTTCTTTTTCTTTTTTTGGTGCCTCATGCCTGATGTAAAAAGATGTCAATAATCTAGAAGGCTGGTGGAATGGGTGGGCCTAGGCGGAGCAAGGCACAGGGCAAAGGTTTGAAACCTCAGTGGCTAAAATATCTTGATGTAAAAACGAGCTATTCAGAATAGCCTGAGAGGGCCAAATACATCTGACAGGTCTTATAAATAGAGGAGTAGGACATTGAAATTATTTTAAGACAGATGCCTTTTTAAACTGTATTCGGAACACCTTTCAGGGCTCCTTGTTGCACAGGTCCTCAAGCAGGAGGTATTTTATCTTCACAACATCTGGAACTGTCAAAGAGGCAAGGCTGCAGACCTCAACAGATGCAGGCACCTGTACATCAAAGTGCACCCACAAATCATGACTGTTATCGCAGAACAACGCAAGGGTTTCGCAGGCAGCCATGGAGAAATTGCGACTCTGGCTGGGAGGATAACGTCCTGTAACCCCCTTGACCTTAACTGCTCATCAATTCCTTTAAGCAACTTCTCTGCAGTTCTCTACTAAGCATCTAACAACTGCAAGCAAGTTTATTTTCTCAGCTTGTAGGATGTGACTGACAAGCAAGTCTTTTTTTTTTTTTTTTCCTTCAGAGTAAAAACTCCCTTTGTCCCATAAATCCATGGGCTTGACATAGCTGGGTAAATTTGCGATGTCCCTCAAAGTAATCTCCATGCTTACCGCTTTGGGTTTTCTACTGGCCTTGTTAGGAGGGAAGGGAAAATCGGAAGGGGAGTGGTAAGTGACAGCCACTTGCTACACAAAGGAAGGCATTGCTTTCCTGAGGGGTGCAAATGTGTGGCAAAGTCAGCCCTGGTTGGGTGCCCTGCACAGTTGAGACTGAATACTGAGCTGGAGAAGGATCTCCCATTAAAAATGAAAACAATACAGATGATACTTTTTCTTTTCAGGGGCAAAGACTCAAATGTGCCTTAAAAACCAATGGCTTGATGGATCACTTGGAGTTTTTATGGGGCAGCGAGCTGTAGGAGAAGTAAAAACAGGAGGGACCCCACAAGAGATAGAGTTGGAACTTCACAGAACTTTTCTAGAAATTATAGGGATAAAGCGAATATTGTTGATAATAATGATGATAAGAATAAGTGTTTTACTAAAGCATTTTCGACCTTGTGGAGCAGATAAAAAAATGGAGCTGGCTGTTGGAAGCTTTGGGATTTACAAGGACCTCTTTGGGGCATTATAAGGAAGACATCTTCAGGGTGAGGGGAAAGCTGGCTTTAGAATACAACATCCCTTGTTGTCACTGTTTTATCCCTGCCTTCATGGCAAGCCAGACACCACCCTGGTCAGTCTCCCAACACACCCTTTAAATAAGTATCTCGGCAAGCTGAGTGGGGTGCCTCGGAACTTACGCAGTGTAGGCTGCCTGGCCACGTTATGGCTGTGTAAACAAGGTTGTGGGGTGTGTGTGTGTCTGTGTGTTTGAAGACTTCAGGGGCCAAGTGTATAAACACCTGGTGCCTCCATGAAGCCAGTTTCGCCTGCTCTGGTAGAAGCAGCAGGAAGCCTCTTGCTGCCGTGATCAATGATCGTGATCTGCGTCCGAGGGCTGGTGGTTTTTGTCTCCCCTCAGCTTCTCGGGAAGAATGAGACCACGGAGCTGCACAGCTTCTACCACCCTGTGGTAACTTTATGCCATGACATACACTCCTGTGACTGGGTCTTCCTTGCAGTTCTCGTGAGAAATATCACCCAAGGCTCCTGGGAACCACTTTTTCTCCCTCCGTCCAAGGGGCATCTTTAGGGCAAACTCCAGAGGTGAACTCCAACGTGTATTTTCAGGTTTTGAAAGACCTCGGAAGCAGCAATGCCAGGATTTGTGTTTTGATGAGGGGACTGTGAAGAGAATGTTGAGTGGTACCTTAACGTCTACAAGACAAGCCCTCACCACCTTCAGCCCCAGCTGGAGGGGAGGCCTCAGGTCCAGCCCTTACCGAAGGGCTGGGGCTTGGGAAATGGTGTGGGCTGCCCACTGCAGCTGAAGAAAGCGTCTGCAGCAGTGATTGCCTTTCCTCCCAGCCTGCATATTTCCGGAATGTTCCTCTTCCCCAGCCTGCCCCCCACCCCCAATTTTATACATCGCAGATGGCTTTCAAACAAATCAAGGAGCAGAAGCTGCAAAAGGGTTAAAAAAAAAAAAAAAAAAAGACAGTGAAACTCATATATTTCTTCAAACGATAAGATGAACTACAGATGTTTGCAGACGGTCCTGCTTACAACCTAAGACTTGACTTAAAAGAAGAGTCCACTTATGTTTAGTGTTGGTCAAGCCCGGTAGCTGTCAGGGTGTGATTGATGAAGGTTGTTTGTGAGATTTTAGTTTGGGGGACATGGCAATTAAAATGGGAGGCCAGGTGCGGGGTTCACCATGAACACCGTGGCACCACCTTCAGCCAGGTGAGCAAGACACAGCCCTCCCAGGTCCCTCCCCCAGGCCCATCAATCTTCCCTCCTTCTGGCCAGCCTGTCCTCTTGCTCCTGGGCCTCCCTCCATCCCCCACCTCATGGTGCTTGGTTCTTGCTAATGCCCTGTTCTTACCTGACACCTGCAGTCAGATTCGTCTCAAATTAAGCTTGACAAAGTTGCCGAAAGAGAAACAGTTGTCTGTTGCTGGACCCAGATGCAAGCAGAAAACAGCTGCTTGCTAGGCCCGTTTTTGACAATGAAGACGAGAATCAAGGCGGGGGGTTTAAAAATGCACGTTAAGCAGATATTGGGAGGGCCAGCGGAGGCCTGTAATTAACGCAACGGTAAGTATCTGTGTTTCTATTAAAAGCTTGTTTTTCAGGGCTTGCTGAAACTTGGTCATAAATATTTTTTACAAACTGAAACCGGCGAATAAGGTGTAAGCTCAGTGCCGTTCCCCTTCCTGATCGTTGGCTTTCCAAGGCTGATGCTTCACAACTCAGAGCGCGATGTGTTTGGATGTGCAGGCCCACTTAGAAACACCACCAGTGTACACATCTGTGGGGGTGTGGACGCGAAGCCCCTGAGCACATATGCACTGGCCTTCCTCGGGTGGCCGGGGCCTGGGTCTGAGGCAAAGGCGTCCGCATTGCAGGCAGGAGCCGCAGGAGGAGGCTCCAGCCGTCCTCTAGCCTCTGGAGCAGAAATGTGGGGAGTCTTTGAAGTTTCCACAGCTCAGGTGGGAGCCCCTCCGAGCAGTCCCCAGAGGAAGTCATTGAATGAGTTCATTTTCAAATAAAAGGGAACGTACCTCTGGACCTGGGTGTTTCCACAAGAACCTTTGAGCAGTGATTCTCCAGAGGATCGGGGAGCAGCTGTTCTCCATCTCCATGAGGTTGTGATGAGAGGAAATGGGCTACCTGTCTGCAGCATGAGAGATGCAAGCTAGACAGGAGAAAGTGCAGGGAGACCTGCAAGGGCCTCACAGAGAGGACCAGGGAGATAAGGGAATGGCTTCCATGGGGGACCAGGAAGACAAGGGGATGGCTTTCGAAGAGGATGTGGTTATGCTCAGAGGCAGGTGGTGCAGGGATGATATGGCTTTCTGAGATCCTTCGTTTTTCGTGTTGGAAATAACAAGCTCTGGCCTCTTCATGGAGCCCTGGTGGTGCAGTAGGTGTGCGCTGGGCTGCTAATCAAAAGGTCGCCAGTTCAAGTCCACCAGCCACTCCTTGGAAGCCCTATGGGGCACTTCTACTCTGTCCTACAGGGTCGCTGTGAGTTGGAATCGACTCAAGGGCAATGGGTTTGTTTTGTTTTGTTTGGCCTCTTAATGACGCCCTGCCATTGGATGTGCTGGTGAGCATGTTAACACAGATGTGTTACAGGATTGGAGCTGGAGAGACCCTCAGAGCCCATCTCATCTCCCTTCCTGACTTCAAGCTTATTTTTAAGGACATTAAATGACCTAGTAGTGGCCACTGTCACTCTTTTTGACTCCCCTCTCCCCTGCCCATAACCCCTTTCCTCTGTGTGAGAATTTCTCACCCTGTGAATCAGAGCGGGAAGCAGAACCTTCCTCCCATTACCAAGCTGAAGGCCAGGTCCTCACCTCCCCTCCGCCCCGTGTACACTGGTCCGTCGAGTCCTCAGGCTCTGGCTGATGCTTGTCTCCTGAGCTTGATTCTGGCGCCATGGCCATGGGAGGTATGTTCCAGATGAAGGACCCGCACCATGCGGTTTGATCCATCCAACTCGATTCAGGGAAGGTGATAACAGATGGGCAAATAACCATTCGGTGATGGGTTCAAGTTGCAAGGCAAGTGCGTGCCAGGCAGTTATCCCATTAACACACTCTGGGCAGGCAGACCAGATAACGGAGGCCTGAGCAAACCCTACAAGGGGGCTGTGGCCCTCTTATTAAATCCGTGACATCTTGTGACACAGAATTGCTGACTCCAGACTGAGGTAGATTCAGATCTTAGCTGAGCAATCTTGGGCAAGATGCTTACCTTCTCTGAGCTTCAGTTTCCTCATTCAAGACAGGGACAATGAGAACATAACAGGATTGCTGTGAGGATCAGAAATAGAGATTGCACCAGTATAGACCTTGGCTTTATTTTATTTATTGCTGCTCAATAAATTGTCAGTTTCCTGCCATCTAGAGGAAAATGCTTTCGAGTTAGAACCATCATGTACTCTGCATGGGGGCAGCCAATGTGCTTATCAACAATGATACCAAAAATAGAAAACAGCTGTCATTTATTGAGTGCTTACTAGGTGACCATGGAGCCATGGTGGTGCAATCGTTAAGTGCTTGGATCCTAACTGAAAAGTCGGTGATTTGAGCCCACCAATGGCTCCGAGGCAGAAGAGCCCTGGCTATCTGCTTCTGTAAAGATTTACAGCCTAGGAAACCCCATGGGGCAGCTCTACTCTGTCCTATAGGGTTGCTGTGAGTCAGAATCAACTGAATGGCACACAACAATGATGACAAAGAAGGTGACAAGAATTCACAATAGCATACTAGGCATTATTATCACTATTTTACGGATGAGAAATGAAAGGTGAGAGAAGGTAAATGTGTTAGTCACCTAGTGCTGCTGTAACAGAAATATCACACGTGGGCGGCTTTAAAGAACAGAAATTTATTTCTCACAGTTCTGGATGCTAAAAGTTCCAGTTATAGTCTCAGCTTTGGTAATTCCTTCTGTGAGCCCTGTCTCTTAGTTTCTGGTATCCTCTGGCCATCCTTGGTGATCCTGGGCATTCCTAAGTGTTCCTTGGTGTGTGTCTCTGTTTGTCTGTTCTGGTCTTTTTACAACTCAGAAGTGATTAGGTTTAGATCCACCGTACACTGGTATGACCTCATTAACGTAAAAGAAAACCCACAGGTTCAAGGGCCAGGGATTCAATCAGCACATATTTTAGGGGGACACAATTCAATCCATAACAGTAAGTACCTTGCCCAAAGTCACATTACGTGGTGGAGTTGAGGTTCACATGGCCTGCTTGGTGCCAAAGCTAGGGCGGGTGCCTACTTGTCCAGTTTGCCCAGGACTGAGAGGTCTCCCGGGATGGGGAACTTTCTGTGCTGACTTTGAGTTAATGACAGGGTCTACTGGGTGGGAGTGGAGAGTTAATGAAATTGAAGTTCATACTCTTCCCTGTGATGGATAAAGAAGGTTCATTTTCTTATCTCAAAAGTCCTGCTAGAATAGAGTGATAGGCGGCAAGTACATGAGGAACAAAGAGCTTGGGAACAAGAAGGACCGACTCCATCGTTCTGTCTGTCGTGACAGCAGGATGGTGGTGCAGTCAGTTCAAGTAACAAAGAAGCCAACTACCTTTCTGTCTGCCTTTGGAATGCGTCATTGTTTCCCCCTCTGACAGACTTACCTTTGCAAATCTTTTTTTGGCTTCAACTAATAACAAATGGTGAGCTCATTATTTAAGCACAGGTGTTTTATAAGCAGAGGTAACTGGAGGGGAAAAAGGCGGTGTCTGGGCTGTGGGCAGCAAAGGAGTCCTTTGTGGTAAGAAAATGAGCCCTCGTTATTGATTATAACCAAAAAAACAAACCCATTGCTGTCGAGTTGATTCTGACTCATAGCGACCCTATAGAACAGAGTAGAACTGCTCCATAGAGTTTCCAAGGAGCGCCTGGTGGATTCAAACTGCCAGTGTTTTGGTTAGCAGCTGTAGCACCTAACCACTGCGCCACCAGGGTTTCCTTATTGATTATACTGACAACTAATCTACTAACTCTCAATCTGATTAACTCTCTACTGCCACTCAATAAACAAAGAGTTGATGTGGAGTCACTTCTGGCTCATTGTGACCCCCTGTGTGTCAGAGTAGAACTGTACTCCGTAGGGTTTTCAATGGCTGATTTTTCAAAAGTAGATTGCCAGGTCTTTCTTCAGTGGTCCTCTGGGTCGACTTGAACCTCCAAACTTTTGATTAGCAGTCAAGTGTGTTAACCCTTCATACCACCCAGAAACTCTGCCACCCAATAGACCCTGCCATTAACTCAAAATCAGCAGCAAGTGTGCAGTGATGGTATCGTCTGTGAGGATCCAGAATCATCCTGGGATAATTGCAACAGCAAAGAACCTGCTAGCATTTAAGGAACTCCTGCTTCCTTTGCTCCGAACATTTTATAGCCATTATTTGAATGCTTAGAACAACCCTTCAAAGTAGGTGTTAATAATCTCATTTCAAAATGAGGAAACTGAGGCAGAGAGAAGTCAAGGAAGTTCTCCAGGGGTCTTTAGTGCGAAAGTGACAAGTCTGGGCTTCAAAACAAAGTTTCTCTGGTGTCAAAGCCTGGACCAGACCGCAGAAGTACAGGCATCCATGTGCCATGGCTCCGGTGATAGGTTAATTGTGCTCTGTCAGCATTCATGGGGCCCTGGCACATTCCACCCCTGGAGGGACTGGGTCATGGGAATTGTCCTTGAAGAGCTCGGGTGAAGTTTTTATACTACCCACCAGTCCCATGATAACTGGCTTATGTTCTCACTTGTGCACTTGAACATGCTGTGCCCTGCTGGGGAGATCTTCTGTCCTTTGACCACCTGGATATTTGACCCAGCATTTAAGACTTACCACCTACATGGGAAGGGCTTTCCCATCCCCACACCCAGTTTGGGCAAGGTTCCCTTCTCTGGACTCTCCTCCTGCCCCAGATAGACTGTGATCCCAGCTCTGATTATTCTCTAATCTTTCGGTGACTTGTCTCCCACCTCCCTCATAGCCCCACTGTAGACCGTGACCAGCACCTGGGCAATGCTTAACATGGTTTGTTGAATGAATAAGTGACAGAGGCCAGCATGTTGCAGGAGCTCTGACTGGTTGCGTGAATCTCTATGCCCACTGATGGAGTCTTAGTGGGTTTTCCTCAGCATCTTCAGGTGTACTCTGGACTGGATATCCTGCACACACTCTGTAAATCATGCCTTATGGGTCCTCACAGGGAAGCTCTATTTTGGTGCGTTTTTTTTTTTTTTTTTTTAACCCGCTAGCAGCACCAAGACTGTATGTTGTCCTTGCTGTGCTCTGAACTGTAACTTACATAGAGGTGACTGCCTTCTAGTTTTACCAGTCTCCTAGGGTTCCATTAAAGGGGCCAAGGAGAGGGCAATGGAGGTTCAGTGGTAGAATTCTCGCTTTCCATGCAGGAGACCTGGTTTGATTCCGAGCCAATACACCTCCTATGTAGCCACCACCTGTCTGTCAGTCAAGGCTTGTGTGTTGCTGTGATGCTGAACGGATTTCAGTGGACTTTCCAGACTAAGACAGATTAGGAAGAAAGTCTGGTGGTCTACTTCTAAAGATCAGCCAGTGAAAACCCTACACATCACAATGGTCTGATCCTGCTATGCATGGGCTTGGCATGAGTTGGGGTTGTCATGAGTTGGGGTTGACTAGACAGTAGCTAACAACAACAATAACAAGGCCAAGGATAGCTTAGGTTCAAACTTAGCTAGAGGAAGTATTTTTCACAAGACTCTTCTATGAAGAAAGATTCAAGCCCCGTAAATCTATGTTGTAATTAAGGAAGAGCCTAATCTGAAGGCAACAGGGCATTCACAAATCATTTCTGTTTGGCATTTCATTTGCTGACGTGAGTTGGCACCTCTGGTTCTGAGTGGGAGGGGTCGGAAGGCTGGCCTCTTGGGATGTCCTACCACTTTCCAGCTGAGAGGTCCTGGTGACAGCATAATCCTTGGGCCTTCACACCTCTAAGATGGCCACGACGACCATGATGATGATGATGATAAGTCCCTCCTTCTCTGCCTGCCTTGTAGAGCGGGTACATGGATTGATCAAGGCTCAGACATACTTTTCAAATGCAAATACACACGGTCTCACTTTAGTGGTTAAATCTGTGGCAGAAGAACCAACTTGGACAAAGAATTCTGCTTCAAACACTTTCATTTTGCAATCTAAGACCCAGCAGAAACACAATTCACAAAGCTGGTCTTTGTTCTTTCCGGATTACAGACACCCTCTGGTGCTGAGTCCATACCTTTGAGGTGTGTCCCCCAGAAGGACCAAGTCCCAGCCAGGGCTGGTGTGAACCACTGGCAAATGGCCTAATTAATCCTACAGTTTCTATTTCAATTGCAAGAGCTAAATGTTAGCCATTTGTGGGGCTTTATATTTAGATCAGGAATATTCCCTTGTGAAAGTGCTGCTTGAATTTGGCTTGCTGATGTAAACAATGTAAATATGATTTAATTGATTAATAGGAATTAATGACTGATAATTAAGGCATAACCTGTTAGCTGGGAAAATCTCATGAAACAAGCAGGTTGATTTAGCTCATCAATGGAAAGACGGCCTTGCCTCTGCTGATCGTTCTCCCTTGCCTATGGACAGTGGCCTCATCGTAGGGGAGGTTGCCTTAATCCCTTTTAACAACGCAGGTTAAGTGTAAATTAAAACGTGTGTTATATTCCTATCACTTACTTACTGTTATATTACTTAGAATCCATTTTTATTGCCCTTTCATCCACTGAAAAGGCTGAGCTTTGTTGATATGAAAGTAGTCTTTAATCTCTGTTCCAAAGGTCGTCAGCTGAGGAGAAGCTCTCTCCTCTGGACAGTGAAGGTAGCCCACTTCAGCAAGTTTCACTGGCTTTACAAATCCTAGCCTTCTCTTGCATGAACCCTTCTTTAATTGTCCAAAATGTCCCTCTGCTGCTAACACTCGGGAACAATGTAATAAGTCACTTCCAATTAGAGTTTTCCAAATGGGGCAAAAATGTAATGAATGAATAAGTAAAGACCACAGAATGGAAGCCTATTAGCCAAGTGAATACGCTCTTCTAAGTCATATTTCTATACCACTTTTGTGTTATCTCCCATCAGAAGAGAACGTGCAATTACCAATTTTATCTTATCTCGGGCTTATTATTGAAGAGTAGTAAAGGAAACTTCATTCCAGAAGCCATAATGTGAGTTTTGATTAATAGGGGGTTCTTATGCGACATGAATATTTCTCCTAGGCAAAGCATGTGCTGGGATTTCTGCCTCAGCCGCCTTAAAACCAGAAGCTACATCTCAGGTGGAACAAGCATTCAAGAAAAGAACCTGTGTTTCTACATGGAGATCAGACTCTTAAGGTACTCCAAGGCAGGGGCAGGGGCAAAGTTGATGTGAACTTTGCAGACACTAATTCTATTTAGTTAGGCCCAAGTGAGTCCCAATCATAGTATTGGAGCCGTGGTGGTGCAGTGGTTAAAAGCTTGCTGCTAACCTAAATGCTGGCAGTTTGAATCCACCAGCTGCTCCTTGGAAGCCATATGGGGCAATTCTACTCGGTCCTATAGGGTCGCTATGAGTCAGAATTGACTTGATGGCAATGGGTTTGGTTTTTTTTTATTTTTGAATCATAATGTTAAACATAACATTGACTCATGTGTAAGATGTGAGATGAGTGGCCCCAAAGCTAAAGGTCTATGTCATTCCTTCCAGTCTCCATTGGAAGCCTTAGCATTGAAGCCCTGCTGTTTATCTCCTACAGTGTCTTGCAGGAGTCCAGGCACCCACTGGACTTAGAACAGGTATCCGTGAATCAAATGACCCAAATGTCAGCACTCTTTCCCACCACCAACCACACATGGGCATGGTTTAAACTTAATTCCAGTCCTTCACCCCAGCTTTTCCTGGAGAGGTGTTCTCAGGAAGGTTACTTGGGGAATGTGCCCATCATCTGTGAGTGGCCTGTGTTTATGCCAGTGACCTGGGGAAGCATTAGGTAGAGACAAGGACAGGGCCGTCCTAGTTGTACAGCAATAGACCTGGGGTCTGATCTGCAGTACTCAATCCTCAGGGACCGGATGGTCCCATCTGGATCTGGTCCTGCTCTTATAAGGTACATGACACTGAGCAAGTATCCTAAACTACCTAAACCTCGGTTTCCTCTGCAGAAAACAGGGACACTGCCCCTTAGTTGTTTGCTGAAAGGACTGAGAGGGACAGTGTTTTTAACATACAAGCATAAATATAACGATTGATGCAGGGGCCCCTGATCACTGTCGTCCCATCCCCAGGGTAGGCGTGGTCTGCAGAGGGGACCCTGGTCACAGCCATCCCATCCTCAGGGTAGGTATGATCTGCACAGGAGACCCTGGTCACAGTCATCCCATTGCCAGGGTAAGTGTGGTCTGCACAGGAGACCCTGGTCACAGTCATCCCATCCCCAGGGTAGGTGTGGTCTGCACAGGGGACCCTGGTCACAGCCATCCCATCCTCAGGGTCGGTATGATCTGCACAGGAGACCCTGGTCACAGTCATCCCATTGCCAGGGTAAGAGTGGTCTGCACAGGAGACCCTGGTCACAGTCATCCCATCCCCAGGGTAGGTGTGGTCTGCACAGGGGACCCTGGTCACAGCCATCCCATCCCCCGGGTAGGTGTGGTCTGCACAGGGGACCCTGGTCACAGCCATCCCATCCCCAGGGTAGGTGTGGTCTGCCCAGGGGACCCTGGTAACAGTCATCCCATCACCAGGGTAGGTGTGGTCTGCCCAGGGGACCCTGGTCTCAGCCATCCCATCCCCCGGGTAGGTGTGGTCTGCACAGGGGACCCTGATCACAGTCATCCCATCCCCAGGGTAGGTGTGGTCTGCACAGGAGACCCTGGTTACAGTCATCCCAAGCCCCAGGGTAGGTGTGGTCTGCACAGGGGACCCTGATCACAGTCATCCCAAGCCCCGGGGTAGGTGTGGTCTGCACAGGGGACCCCGGTCACAGTCATCCCATCCCCAACATAGATATGGTCAGTGCAGAGAACTCACGCTATTGACTGGGTAGGAGTTAATTTTGTGGCGATGGCCCTTTAAAGTTTTTTTTTTTTTTTTTTTTTGCAGTTTGGCAGAGTGACTCAAATGTCTAAAACAGCAAATGCGTTTGGCCGCAGTTTTCTTTCTAGAAGTTTATCATAAGAGGAAATAATTGAGCAAATGTGAAAGATACATGTCTAAGAATATTCATTGAAGCATCATTTACAAGAACAAACAATTGGAATGAAATCCCTTGTCTAATCAGAGTTGGGGGAGGAGCTGCTAGTTAAATACAGGATGGAGCACATACTGTGAGCCGTTTAAAAATGGTGTTGTATAGGGTTATATACCGCCATAGGAAGGTGGTTATGATAAGGTAAGTGGAAAAGAGGGTTACAAGACAACATATAGTATAGGATTCTGTTTTTGGAAAAAAGACAAGGTTATATGCGAAAATAATAACCAGTGACCGTGGAGCTGACTCTGACTCATGACAACCCCGTGTGTGTCAAAGTAGATGTGCTCCGTAGGGTTATCAATGGCTGATGTTTTGGAAGTAGATTGTCAGGCCTTTCTTCTGAGGTACCTCTGGGTGCACTCTAACCTCCAACTTTTTTGTTAGTAGCTGAGAACGTTAACCGTTTGCACCCAGGGACTCCAACAACGTGATAAACATCAGTTATTTTAGGGTAGCAGGATATGGATTATTTTATCTTCTTTCTTTCTACCTGTTTCTATATTCTGATCTAAAAAAAAAGTAACCAATATGTACTACATGTACGATTTTGAAAAAGTGATAAAATGTTATTTTGTGAAGTCTTTCTTTTAAATCGACCCTTTAGAACACCAAAGCCCACAGCTGGTGGTCCAGCCTTGCCTCCCCGCCAAGCAGGAGCTTGTGTGGCAGGACTTCAGGGGACCTGAGACCCTTTCTGACGGTGAGGATGGCGCAGGACCGGCCAGCGTTCCATTCTGTTGTACAGGGGTTCCCTAAGACGCAGAGCCAGCACTGTGGCAACTCTGGATCACCTGCTCACTCCCCCGGATGTCGCATCTGAGCACACTTTTCTAGCTGACATGCAGTTCCCTGTGTGGGGAGGACCACCACTCACTGCTGTTCTTAGTCCCTGACCCTTTAGTGGGACTGGAGGGCCTGGGGATGGTCTGACCACCTTGTGGTCAGGGGTAATTTGTGTCTGGGACCAGATATGGTGGGAAGAGCAGACGGTGTGACAAGAGAGGCCTGGGAGGTGGAGGCCACAAAGGCAGCCTCAGAGCCTGAGGGTGGGGCTCCGGGACTTCCTGGCTTCCTTCCAGCTTTGCCACCGCAGTTTAGTGCCTTCCAGAAACAGAAGATGCCTCAGCCCAGAGAGGGTGAGGGGTGGGCCCAGGTTGCACACCAGGGGCTGGCTCCGGCCCTGAGCCCTGGAGCGGCACTGTCTACCCTACCGCTGTGGACAGTGCTTGCAAGGAGGAGGGATAAATACAGCTGAGGTCTCCCAGGGGGCAGGGTAATTGCCGTCTTCCTGTGGACTGTTTCCTTTTTAGGGCAGAATGCTATAAGTGGAAGGCCACAAACGCTGGCCCGTGAAGAGAAAGGCACCAAAGGGAGGGCATTTTTGGTCTCTGGGCATTGCGCCTTGTCATTAGCCCACTGGGCTGTGGTTTGGCCAGACCTGGCTCCCGTAAGTCCTGCTGAATAGAGTGCAGGACACTGCCCAGCTCAAGAACCATCTGTAGCTCCTCATTGCCTACAGGAAAGAGGCTCAGCTCTGAAGTCCAAATAATTTCCTGGGTAACATGATCCTAGCTGACCCCTTTAGCCTTGGTTATCCCTCCATGACCCATCCCTGCACTCAGAAACCAAAAAAACCAAACCAGTTTCTGTCAAGTCGATTCCAACTCATGGCAACCCCATGTGTGTAAGAGTAGAACTATGCTCTATAGGGTTAGGGAGTGTCTTGGGTGGACTTGAATCTCCAACCTTTTGGTTAAGAGTAAGCATGTCAACAGTTTGTGACACCTACAGGGCCCATCCCTGCACTCAGCTCCCTGGAATTTAGCCTTGTCCTCTGGTATGTTTTCTAATAACGATGAAGCTTTAGGCCCATGCCATTCCTTTTGCGGAAACCCTGGTGGCGTAGTAGTTAAGTGCTATGGCTGCTAACGAAAGGGTTGGCAGTTCAAATCCACCAGGCGCTCCTTGGAAACTCTATGGGGCAGTTCTACTCTGTCCTATAGGGTCGCTATGAGTTGGAATAGACTCGACAGCACTGGGTTTGGTTTTGGTTTTTTGTTCCCTTTGCCTGGAAGCTCCTCCTTCATCTCCATAAGTCTGAGCTCTTATTCATCTTTCAAGAACCAGTTGAAATTTTCTATCAAGAAGCTTCTCCTGACTAATTTTATCCTGTTGAAATCATTCCTATGTGTTTCCTAAGCAGCCAGGTAATTAGCCACAACAAGGAAAACATGAAGAAATAAATGGATTGAGATATTGCTCCTTTGAGTTTCCAAGGTGTGTACAAACCCCAAATATAAACCCAACCCTACTAATTGTTACTTAACTTTTTTTTTTTGGTAATGATGTTTTCATTTTATTTTAAAATGGGTAATGTATTCACATGGTTCAAAATATAACATAAATATAAGACTCAGTGGAAAGTTGACCTTCCATTTTACCCTCGAGAGGTACCCCTCCCAGCTCTCTTACCCACAGGTGAGCAATGCTACCAGTGTCTTGTGAATCCATCTTTGCACATAAAAGCAAACACGCATACCACATATAGATTGCCCTGGTTCTTAAACAAATGGGACCATGTTTTATGCCCTTCATTGCACTTTGCTTTTTTCACTCAAAAAATGTTTTATGAATTGATCAATGACATCAGTCCATAAAGAGGTTATTATTATTATTATTTTCATTTTCCCCTATTGTTTCTAGGATTCCTTTGAAGCTGTGGACCATATCTTCTTTAAACTGTCTTATATTGTGGGCATTTAGGTGGTTTCCAGTCTTTTGTTCTTACAAACCATGCTGCAGTAAATGATCTTCTATGTTGTCATTTCCCAGAAATACATGTGTGTGAGTGTATTTGTGGGATAAATTCCTAGAAATGGAACTTCTGGGTTAAAAGTATGTACATTTTTAATTTAGATATATATCACGTCAGTGCCACTCATGGGAAATGTAGTAATTTATACTCTCCGCAGCAGCGTTTCATGTGATCTGTTAATATCCATTTTTGCACACACTGTGTGAGCCACAGAGAACATGTCTGAGAGCCAGATTTTCTTTAAAGGAGGCCAATTTGTAAACTCTGTTCTGGTTTCCGCTGAAGCTTGTAGCAGACAAATGGTTTTGGCATGTCCAACCTCCCTAAACCAGTTGCCATCGAGTCGACCCCAGTTCATGATGACCCCATGTGTGTCAGAGTGGAATCGTGCTCCACTGAATTTTCAATGGCTGACTTTTCAGAAGTAGATGTCCAGGCCTTTCTCCTAAGGTGCCTTGGGGTGGACTTGAACCTCCAACCTTTCTGTTAGGAGCTGAGCATGCTAACCATTTGCACCACCTAGGGACTCCTTATCTTCAGGAAACCATCCGAAATTATTCCTTGCTGATAACCCTCCCTCCCTCTAGAGATGGGCACCTGGCCAGTCTTGACCACTGAGATGACTGCTTTAGAGTTTGGTGTGTGAATAAACTGGGCCAGTCAGAGACCCTTCTAAGATTTCTGCTGGAGCCATTGCCACATGAATCACTCTTGCTCTACAGGGACCACAAGCTGTAGGGACAATGTGGGCTTGGGGCCACCAGGGTCAATTAGGGATTACATGCAGAAATCTGCTGGGAAAGGAAGGCCAGCAGAACTTGCAGAGCTGAGTGGTGGAGGAAAGGCAGAGTCCCAGTGATGTCCTTAGGTCCCCCTGATCCAGTACGGCCTGCAGTTAATCTACTCTGGACTTCCAGGTTATGTGACCTAATAAAATATCCTTTAGGGCTTAATTTCTGTCATTTGCAATGGAAAGAACCCTGACGACTGGGATGCTTTACATGCATGATTTCATTTAATTCTGATAATAAGCCTTATACAATAGGATTTTTTTTTTCCCCATTTTTAAGATGAGAGAACCGATGCTCAACAAGTCTAAGAATTTTTCCAAAGCTCATAAAACCAATAAATAGCAGAACTGGATTTAAATTCACATTGTCTTGTTCCAAAGTCTTAAAAATTTTTCTGCACTGCCTCCAACAGCTCCAACTTGGTTGCCCTAACGCATTCTTCTTGCTTCCTTCAAGTCCTGACTTCTGTTTGCGGCCATACACCCAAGCCATGCATTTAAAACTGTATCAAAGTACAGGTTCAAGAAGCCCTACCAGCCGAGGGTGGGGGAAGGTTGACAGGAAGGAATCCTTACCCCTTTATGGGAGGCCAGCTGTCAAGATATGGGCGGGAGCAGATGTCACACAGCTTCCCATTGAGCTTTGGGCAGATGGAGAAGCAACTGGAGAGAGGGACTGGTGAGCATGGGGCTATGGAGGAACTTGTCCTCTTAGCTGTCAATTCTGGACCCAAGCCCTACTTCTGTTGCCATAGATGAGTTGCCATGAGACCTACAGCACCCAGTTCCTTGGCACCAAGTTTCTGTCTGCAAGCTCTGTACCAGTCACAACAGAAACAGGGAAAACAGACCCGTGCCCTCCCTGCTGTGTGACTGGGAATAAGGAGGCTGTGGATGGTGCAGTGTTTAAGAGCTATGGCTGCTAACCAAAAGGTTGGCAGTTTGAATCCACCAGGTGCTCCCTGGAAACTCTATAGGGCAGTTCTACTCTGCCCTATAGGGTTGCTTTGAGTCGGAATCGGCTGGACAGCAACAGGTTTTTTTCGATGGGAGTTTGTCATATTGTGTGGCTTTCGTGTTGCTATGATGCTAGAAGCTATTCTGCCAGTATTTTAAATACCAGCAGGGTCACCCATGGTGGACAAGTTTCAGAGGAGCTTCCAGACTAAGAGAGACTAGGAAGAAAGGCCTGGTGATCTCCTGAAAATTAGCCAATAAAAGCTTTATGGATCACAACAGAATATTGTCTGCTATAGTGCTGGAAGATGAGCCCTTTAGGTTGAAAGGCATTCAAAATACACTGTGTCCACAACAACAGATTTTAGTATACTAATGATAACGAAGATGGCACAGGACTGGGCAACATTTTGTTCTGTCGTACATGGGGTCACCATGAGTTGGAGTCAACTTGACAGCAATTAACTACAATGAAGGTTGAAGGTTTGGTTGGCCAACCAACGGTGTTTACCACAGTGTATAAAGTTTTGACCCAACGGTTCTACTTCTATAAGGAAATAATTGGTTGTATATATAAGGATTTTTTTTATCAGCATGATGTTTATAATAAAAATGGGAAAAAAACCCTAAATATTCAACAATGAACATATGGCTAAATAATTTGTTAGTTATTCCACACAATGAATTACCCTACAGTAATTGAGAGTGTTGATGTAGAGGTAGGTGTATTTATTAATATAAAAACATGGTCAGAATATGTTAAGTGAAAAATAAGGATTCTAATCAATGAATATACTGTAACATTATTTTTAAGGGCTCCTGGTGGTACAGTGGTTAAGCACTTGGCTGCTAACTGAAAGGTCAGCAGTTCGAACCTACCAGCCGCTCTACAGGAAGAAGATGTGGGAGTGTGCTTCTATGAAGATCTACAGCCTTGGAAGCCCTACGGGGCAGCTGTATTCTGCCCTGCAGGATTGCTAGGAGCTGGCATAGACTCAACGGCAATGGTATTTAACCCGATTTTTGTAAAAAAAAGTGTGTATGTCTCTAAGTGTTTACATATATCTGCTGTGTCATTTTCATTTCTTTGAAAAAAGATTGAAAGGAAATGTGTCAAATTTTTCACAATGACTAACCCTGAGGAATAGGATTATCGATGATCAAAATGTATTACCTTTTTTTTTCTTATCTGTATTTTCTATCATACAATGGGTTTTTATTACCTGTGTAATAAGTGATATAAGTTTAATAATAAAGAAAAAAATAAAGAACACAATCATTCTAATCTGCCTGGGATGCTGTAGGAGGCTCTCCAGTGTTGAGTTAGGGTTTGGACCAGCATCCGGGTTTTTCCATTGACGGTCCGGTGAGCCCCAGGATGACTCGGCAGCACCTGAGGGACATGTGGGGTTGGAGCGTGGGCAGGGCTTCACGCCGCCCTGGCCCTTGTCAGCTTCACCTTCATCTGTTTGTATAAAGACGTGTTCCCGGGGCTAGGCAACGTTCACTTGCACAGATTCCACCTTGTGAAGGTATGGGGGAGAAGTAACATCTAGCATGAATGTACACTTTCTTCCTGTTTGTTCTTGAACAACGTGGATTCTGCCCATTTTCTCTCACCTCAGCATAGTCTCTGCTCAACCCTTCTGGCGTGTTCCAACCAAGGCTGGATGTTCGTTTGATGTCCATGGGTGGAAAAGGGTGATGAACCCAGTGCAAACTTTGTGGTTCTTTAGGTTTAAGGAAAAAGTGAGTGGTGAGGCTGCCAGTGCTGATATAAAATTGATAGAAATGCATTCCAAAGCATTTTTATTCGTGCAAAACATATGAAATTGCCAGTATTTTACCAGTTTTGAAATGGCAATTTATGTAAACCAGATAAAGCCTTTCTGAGCTAAATGATGGAGTAAGGCAGAGAGCATTTGTTTGGAGCAAAATTTTGTACAATATTTTGTTTGAAGAAGGTTCTAAGGCTCAAATATATATGAAAGCCTACATATATATATATATATATATATATATATATCCCCCCTGACTTAGCCCCCTGGTGGCCCACTCAGCCACCATTCATATCAGTCCAGAAGGAGACTCTCAAGCCCTAATGAGACTTCCTAGAAATGGCTGATGGTCCTCCCTGCCTGCCTGTCCCTTGGTGCTCAACTTCCCACTCTCTGACCTCAGACTCCCCAAATCAGTTATTCATTTATGGTCTTTCAGGTATCTGGACCAAACCGTCCATTTTTATAATCTGTGGTTTAGGGTGCTCCACTGGCCCAAAGTGTCTCATCCAATGCTACAGTGCAGATGGTTTCAACATGGCTCCATGCGCTACCGGTTCCACTTTAGTCACGTGGCTGATTTCTGACTGCTTGCAGGGACTCAGGGACAGATTCAGACAGATCTGTGGTTCTGGGACTCTGCAGGGCTATGGACCAGCTAGGGAGCAGCTAGGACTAGATCTAACTGTGTGATTGAGGTTTTTATGGGCTGGGGCTTAGGGGAAGCTCTGGATAACGTAGGTGAACTTAGCAATTATCATCATCTTCTTTCAGTGGCCTCATTAGGGTTGGTGTCAGCCACTGTGGTGACTCGTGGTCTCACCCCCCCCCGACATAGACCTCCTCCTGTACCACATGGTATAAAATCCCTAGTAATATTTTTTGTACTTTTATTTGTAAATCGTAATTCCCATATATCACTCCTTCCTTTCCATTAATTACTACTTCATTCTCAAAATAGTTATTGATTTAAGTTCACAAATACTAATTGCCACAACTTTGTAGCTAAAACACCAGAAAATTTAACAAAATTAGTGACTATAAAAACACCGGCAGCAGCGAAAACATGCTTGTAACACGTGCAGAAAAAAGCCCCGTGATTCAAGGCATCGTTGTAATTGGGTAATAACGACAGCTCTGACCAGAGTGCATTAGAAGGTTCGAAAAGTAAATTAGCATAGAGTTTTAGCTTTGTAGGTATATTGATACATGTAAGTTGGGCTTACGAAAAATTTTTTGTTGTTATGACTAACTACAGAGATATTTTGTTAGAAAATAACAAATTCTGCTGAAACACTGCACAAAAATGTTATAGACATTTTCGGGTCAACTCCTCTGACAATGTCACCTGGTGCTGTCCGAGCCTCCCGAATCCCTTTAGTGACGCCACTGTATCTTCTTATTCATTATCATCATTGTCATGCACAGCTTCTTGGAGGAGGGAGATTTGGGGGCCGTATGTCTGCGTCTTGAAGGTGGAAGCCCTTGGGTTATTCAAGGAAGCAGCCCTCAACCAAGAAGTTGTTGGCTTGTAAAGGAACCTTCACAGTAACCAACTCCAAGGCTGCAGAAGCAGGGTCGGCAACCAGTCTCAACACCTAGAACCTACTGGAAAAAGAAGAGACTGAGGGAAATACAGAGGTTGGGAGATCCTGGTGTTAGAAGACAGAGGCCAGGACAAAGGGGTGGAGAGGGAGATGAAGACAGAGAGTGTAAGTCTTAAAGAAAATGGTTGTTGGGAAGAGAGAGAAGAGATGAAAAAAGGGATGCTAGGTAAGAAGGGAAGGGAATGATACCGCGTAAGAGGCTGGGTGCGTGCTGTGGATTTTCCAAGATGCCCGCAGAGGTAGGTGACTCCCCGCCCTCCTTCCACCCTTCACAGGATCCGCTCTGACAGATCTGCTTCCTCCTGGAAGGCTCTGTGGGAAAAGCTGTGCTGTGATTAAGATCTTTTAATTAAGGAAGCCGTTTGCACAGGATGCGACAAGAGGCTGATGGAGTTTGCTCAGATTGGATTTTTTTTTTTTTTTTTGGTTAACTACAGAAATAATAAGAGGAACTCTTTGTATAAACGAGAGGGATCTGTCATTTTGAAGGGTGCCCTGTGAACTACATGTGAATGAACTCATCTGGTCATTCATTCGTTTACTCCCAGTACGTATTTAGTATCACTAGTACCATAAACCGAAAAAACCAAGTTCATTGCCATCGAGTTAATTCAGACTCACAGCACCCTATAGGACAGGGTAGAACTGTCCCATAAGGTTTCCAAGGCTGTAATCTTTACGGAGGCCAGTTGCCATATCTTCCTCCAGGAGAGCAGCTGCTGGGTTCGATTCGCAGACATTTTGGTTAGCAGCTGAGTGCTTAATCACTGCACACTACCAGAGCTCCTCACTACTACCATAACTACTGAAAAATAAACATTTATTGGATGCTTACTATGTGCTAGGCATTGTGCTCATTGCACAAATTAACAGGCAATTACCCTCAATGACATGAATTACTGCTTTCATTCCCCACAAAAACCCCATAAGATTGTTCTCACTATTCTCCAGAAGAGAAAACTGAGGACCAATTTATATGGAATGTTAATCATGAGAGGGGAGGCAAGGGATTAATTTTGCATCCTAATTTCTATCCTTCTTACTGTTTCTCTGTCTTCATGTTCTCAGGTCCCTCCTGTCTCTGCACATCTGTTTTAAGTTCCCTATTTTTATTCTCCTGCCTTGCTTGTCCCTAGGAACACATTGCAGAAAGTACTGATCCTTGGACAAGTCCCTCCCACTCCCAGGTCCTGAGCCAAGGTAGGCAAGATGGCCTTCATGTTGGTCACCCCTCTGTTTCTTCCTTCAGGTCAGTGAAGCCTAGGACCTGTAGACACAAGAGACAGTCCCTAGGTGCTGGGTTGACCCTGAGTCAAAGCTCTTTCCTCCCTCTGCAGAGCCCCTGGTGCTGGCTTTATCCCAAGGATTGAAATTTTGCGTGGTTCTCTGAATCTTGATTCTGACTGGTACTGTGGCTTTGTTGCCTGTCCTGAGTTACCTAATGCCCAGAATTGGCTCAAGGGAGGCTCCCGAGTGGGGTTCTCTTTGACCGGGGCTCACTTTCTGGTTTCCTGACCTCTGTCCTTCTCTGGTCTAGGGCCAGAAGCCAGGTCCTGTGTGGGGTCCAGCATCCCTTTCTTTGGGTGATACTTTTTCCACCTTTCCACAGTATTCCTGCTTAGTGTATGGGTTTTGGATGGGATAAACTTTGGCTACCACTTTGCCCCAGGAGTGGGCAGATGGCCCAGGCTGGCTGGTGCTCCACCTTCTTGGCCCCAGGAATTGGTTTGAGGAAGGGCTTGTAACCCAAGCGTGATGGTTAATTTTATGTGTCAACTTGGCTAGGCTATGATTCCCAGTGTTTTGGCCAAACACTAGACTAGCTGCTATCCCATATTATAATTAATATAATATAATCACCTTCTATAATCTAATTTAACCAATCAATCAGTTGAAAGGGAAGTTTCTTTAGGGTGAGTTTGGTCCTCAGACTAGAAATAGATATTTTGGCAGAAATTTCTCTCTCTTTCTTTCTCGATTCTGCTTTCTTCCTGTCACATGATCTATGGATCTTGGGACAAAAGCCTGCAGAAGTCTCCAGCCTTCACCTGATGTATGGGTTTTTGACTTGTCAGCCCCCACAATTGTGTGAGCTAGTCTTTTGAGGTAAATTTCTCTCTGTCTCTCTTTATATATATGCCTTGATGGTTCTGTTTCTCTGGAGAACAATGACCAAGACAGCAAGCCAGGCCAATCTGAGTCCTAGGGTTTCCAATGTCCTCAGAAGAATGACGTGGTCCTCTTCTCTAGGACCATGAGTGCTTGGGGCAGCACAGAGAGGCTTTCTGAGAGTGAGGCTCAGCAGAGCCAAGCAACTTAGAGAGAGGCTGTGTTCTGGTGACAGTATTTTGAATTTTAGATCCAGCCATACCTGAAGGAAGGATGCCCCCCTGGGCTTTTCTGTTCTGTGAGCCAACAAATTTTGGTTTGTTTTACTTAAATGATCCTGAATTTAATTTTTGAAACTTTCAACCAAAATAGTCATGCATGTTACGCTGGTTTTCTGTGTGGCACTTTTTATTTCTTATACCTAGGTCCACGTTTTGGCAGAAGACACAGGGGAGCAGGTGCAGGCACAAGTCTGAAATTTTTTCTAGTGTCTAGACATGGCTTTTGTTTGAAATTTTAAGTTTCCTTGGACATCTGAACGGTAGTTTGGCTGTGTGCAAAATTTAAAAAACAAAAACGAAAAATCCTTTTCTTAAGAAAAAAATTAAACATATACAAAAATAGAATAATATAATATGCTGTCTGCCCATGGGCATTTTAAAGATTTCTATTGGCATAGAAGGTCCCTGGGTGGGGCAGCTGGTTTTTGAGGGGCTGCTAACTGAAAGGTTTGACAATTGGACCTCACTCCGTAGCACCAAGGAAGAAAGTCCTGGAGATCTGCTTCGGAAACATCAGCCATTGAAAATTCTATCCAGCACAGTTGTACTCTGACACACAATGGGGTCGCCATGAGTCGAAATTGACTCAACAGCAACTGGTTTGGTTTTTGGATTAGCATAAAAGTTTTAAATTCATTCTAGAGATATTTGTTGAGCCCTTTTCCTGTGGTAAGCACTGTTGCAGGTGCTGGAGATGGAGAAGTCACAAGACAGAGTCTTCTCTGCTGAAGCCTGCATTCTAATGGGGAAGACAGATACAGGCAAGTTTACTAATGTACAGACAGGATGATTGCAAATAACAATAAATGATGTGAAGAAAATAAGTCAGGACACTGAACGAATGATGAGGGAAAGCAACTGAGCGGAAACAATGTAAGGGATTTCCCTCCATGATGGTTCCGGCAGATGGAGCTGGTGCGAAGTCCTCACTGAGAAAGAACATATGTGGCTGGAGCAGAGTGGTAAGTTGTGGGCTCAGGTAAAACAGGCACTCTGTGGAGAAGGGATGCTGAGCATTTCATCATACCAGTCCTCTGGACCAACCAGGAACTAGGACAGAGGCCCTGGGTCAAGGCTGCCGTGTTTGGTAGTATAGGTTGTGCACTGCACAACTCCACGTAGAGTGATTCTTATAGACCAGAGGTTGGCAAACTTTTTCTGTAAAGGGCTTTGCAGATCATGTGGCCTCTGTCACAACTATTCAGCTCCGCTATTTCAGCATGAAGGTAACTACAGACAATATTAAATGATGGGGCATGGATGCATTCCAATAAAATTTTGTTTATGGGCTTTGAATTTGAATTTCATATAATTTTCATGTGTCATAAAAACCTTTTAATTTTTTCCTAAAAGTTTAAAAATCTAAAAGCCATCCTTAGCTTGTGGGCTGTACACTAGACAGCAGGTCGGATTTGTCCCATGGGCTATAGTTAGTAACTCCTGACATAAACTGTGTACTGGCCTGGTCACATCAATGTTCCTGTGTCCCTTCTTTGCCCACACTGGTATGCCTGCCTCGAGTGTCCACCCTCTTACATGCCTCATTCACTGGGCAGCCAGTGAAAGCTGGGCACCAGAGCTACAAAGATAAGTAAGACGCCTTCCTTGTGAAAAGCAAGCTCCCAAGGCAAGCCCAAGCCCCTCCTCACAGAGAAGCACCCCAGGTCCCTCTGCACAGCAGTGCTTTCTCCACCCCCCCAAACTATGAAGTGCTTCCTGTTTCACATTTGTTGTTGTTCGCCGCTGTCGAGTCGACTCTAGCTCATGGCGACCCCACATACAACAGAAGAAAATGCTACCCAGTCCTGCGTCATCCTCACAATCACTGGTGTGTTTGAGTCCGTTGTTATGGCTATTGTGCCATTCCATCTCACCAAGGGTCTCCCTTACCCTAGTTGACCATTTACTTCACCAGACACGATGTCCCCGTCTAGCAGGTTAGACAATGTCCTGTTGTGATTCATGAGGTCTTCATTGGCTAATTTTAGGAAATAGATATCCAGGCCTTTCTTCCTAGTCTGTCTTAGTCTGGAAGCTCTGCTGAAACCTGTCCACCATGGGTGACCCTGCTGGTATTTGAAATGCCAGTATTGCAGCAACACACCAGCCCCCACAGTACCACAAACTGACAGGTGGTGGGCTCATATTTATCCCATAATATGTCCTTGTTTGAGCTGTTTAGCCAGTCACGAGTGTGTGCCTCACTTCCCTCCTGGATGCTGCCCTGCCGGAGCAGGAGCCCTGTCTGATCCCCCAGCAGTGCCTAGCCGAGTGCTCTGCTCCGATGTACTGGCTGAATGGGTTTTTGAAAGAGACAGATCTTATCAGGAAGGGTAGACCTCTTGGGATGCGTGGGACTCAGGGAGGAAGAGGGGAGGGTTGGGGAGTTGGGAGAGGGGTGTGTCCAGGTAATCAGACTGGATTTAATTGGGATTAATTACTGCTAATTCCACCGTCTCATTTGTCTGCATTGGGCTGGCCTATAAAATGGCTTTTTGTAATGTCTTAATGATGAACGGTTTGCCATCTATAGATATAAATACCCAGCTACTACACTAATCACTGCCTTCTGCCCTGGCTCCGGCCACCTGGAAAGGCTCTGTGGGCACCTCTCAGAGGTCTCTGCAGGCATAATCCCTCACTCGTGGCCTCCTCATTCTCTCATTTAGTAGTTAATATTCGGTCTGGGAAAATTTAAGACGCCTAGCCTACACCACCATCATCTCTTGCTTGGATTATGGTGATAGCCTGATAACTAGTCTTTTTGCTTTTTTTCTTTATCTCCCTGTCCTATAGTGTCACTATGAGTCAGAATCAACTCAACAGCAAGAGTCTTTTTTTTTTTTTTCCCCGGTTTTGGTTGTCTAGTGCTGCTATAACAGAAATACCACAAGTGGATGGCTTTAACAAAAAGAAGCTTATTCTTTCACAGTCCAGTAGGCTACAAGTCCAAATTCAGGGCACCAGCTCCAGGGGAAGGCTTTCTCCCTCTGCTGTCTCTGGAGGAAGGCCCTTGTCATCAGTCTTCCCTTGGTCTGGGAGCCTCAGCACAGGAACCTCAGGTCCAAAAGCCATGCTCTGCTCTTGGCTCTGCTTTCTTGGTGGTATGAGGTCCCCAGCTCTCTGCTTGCTCCCTTTTCATTTTATCTCCTGTAAGATAAAAGGTGGTATAGGCCACACCCCAGGGAAATTCCCTTTATATTGGATCAGGGATGTGACCTGAGCAAGGGTGCTGGACCCCACCCTAATTATCTTTAATCACAGGCAGAGATTATGATTTATAACACATTGGAAAAATCACAAAATGGAGGATAACCACACAATACTGGGAATCATGGCCTAACCAGGTTGATACATATTTTTGGGGGACACAGTTCAATCCATGACACTCCCAAAACAGGCTATCAACCCAGGAGTTGGTGTGACCCTCTTAACAAACATAAACCCGCTCAGGTAAAACCCTGTTTTACCTGAGTGCATGTTCTTGTAATGATTCAAAAGACCCCATATGAGGGATTCTTCACCTATTTTGGGGCTCTGGAGCCTTCTGGGAAGTAAGGTGAAGCCCATGAATCTCTTCTCAAGGTGCTTTAAATGCATAACATAAAATTCACAGGATTTCAAAGGAAACTAATTATATCGGAACATAGTTGCCAAATTATTAAAAAACAGAATAGGGTTACAGCAATATACACATTTCTTTATTAATGCATTATGTAAGAAGAAAGTACATTTTAAAATACAGGCAAGTGAAAGATAAAAGTTTATTTTTAAAAGGCATATGAGGATGAAGACTATTGGTGCTTAGCTTGAATAAGAATGTTCAATGGTGGGGAGATCTTTGACAAGTTAACGTACATGTCCTGTTGGATATGAAAATACGACTGTGATTCTTTTCCCAACCTAGATTATGGGCCCCCTAAAAGCTCTGGATGGATCCTACCCAATAGGATTAATCCTTCCCCCTTACCCTCTGACATTGTCACCTACTCACTCCTCACTCACCCTCCTCCAACCACACAGTCTTGTTGCTGTTTCTCTAACACTCAAGATACAATTCTGCCCCAGGGCCTTGGCACCTGTTGTTCTCTCCACCTGGACTGCCCTTCCCACCAATATCTGAATGATTTACTCCCTCACTTCTTTTAGATCTTTGCTCAAGTATCACCTTCTCAGTGAGGTGTTCTTTGAATATCCCCACCAGTGCTGTGCTCCCCCATTCTCTGCTTTATTTTCTTCAAATTGCCAGCTAACACACTCTATATTTTCCCTAACTTTTGTCTCTATTCTCTGTTTCCCTGACTAGAACAAGCAGGTAGCAATTTGTTGGTTTTTTTCACTGCTGTGTCCCCAGTGTGTAATACAGTGCTAGCCAAGAGTGGGCACTTAATAAATGGTTATAGGTTGAATGCACAAACTGACATTAATATTGGTTTGAACAAAACATAATCAGGGTGGAAAGTCGGTTGTTTACCTTCCTCCCAGATTTGGTACACTGAATCCCATTTTCTCATTGGCCTTCACTACTACCTTGCAAATGTTCCCCCAAGAGCTAATAAAACCTCCTTTAAGAATCCAGTAGACAGAAGAAGAATTGATGTGCTTGAGCTGTGGTATTGGCAAAGAATATTGAATGTACTATAGACTGCCAAAAGAATGAGCAAATCAATCTTAGGACAAATACAACCAGAATGTTCCTTAGCAGCGAGGACAGTGAGACTTCAACTTGCTTACTTTGGACATGCCATCGGGAAAGACCCATCACTAGAAAAGGCCATCATGGTTGGTAAAGTAGAAGGCCAACAAAAATGAAAGAAACCCTCAATGAGATGGATTGACACAGTAGCCACAACAATGGGCTGAAACATACCAACGATCATGAAGATGGCACGGGATCCAGCAACGTCTTGTCATACGGAGCTGACTCATGGTAACTAACAACAAGAAGTGCCCAATGAACTTGAGAAAAATACCTATTCAAAAATAATATTTGTTTTTTGAAGCAACAGATGAGGGGCAAGCATGGCAAAGTGGATGAACTTGGGCTCACTAACTAGCATTGTAATAGTGGGTGGGAGCCTCCCCTCTCTGAACATCAGTTCCTCATCTGTAAGAGGAAAACGATTGTACTGCTCTCAAAGGGTTGTCCCAAGCCTCAAATGAGATAATTCATGAACAGCGCAAAATTAGGTTGAAGAAATAAATGATGGCTTTTGGCAGCCCTGGTCATCAGTCATAGAAAAAGAAAGCAAAGGGTTCCAAAAAGTTTTCTTCTCTGCAGGGGACCTCAAAGGTCCTGGGAGAAAAGCCACAGTCTTGCTGATGAGAACATACTGTGCTGGAGTCCACCCCCCCTTCTCCCCAGCTGCTTCTCCAGCCTTTTCCACCAGGAGCACTTCATGCTCAGAGGTTGCTGCTGGCTCTGGTTGCCCATAGACGCCTCCGGCTTTCAGAAAAGAACCTGTAAATCAGAGCTGAAGGGAGGGATGCAGAAACACAGGCCAGGCCACAATTCAAAAGACAGCAGGAAATAAATACATTTGTTGAAACACATGGCAAAGGGGATTTGAGATGTCTGAAGAGTGTACTGTGTGTCTAAGTAGTTCCTGGCTCACAGACTATGATAGGGACTATCGGGAGATGCAGTTATGAAAATGTGGTATACATTCCAGCCAACAGAAATTATTTTTAGATTAGCCTCTGTTTCAAATTATACATTTCCCACTTCCTGTTTATTAATGCAGATGATTGGACGTTGACCGGCTATAAATACATTTTATTTATTTTATTTTATTCATCCATTCACCAGATTTATTAATCATCAACTGTGACCCCATGTGTAGAGCAGAACTTCATTCTACGGGATTTGTAATGCTTTTGGAAGTAGGTCACCACACCTTTCTTCCAAGGCACCTCTGGGTGAGCTTTATCTGCCAACCTTTTGGATAGTAGCCGAACACTTAGCCATTGGTGCCACCCAGCAACTCCATACCCAACATAAAGGCAGTGGTGGATCAGTGGTAGAATTCTTGCCTTGTGTCATGGATTAACTATGCCCACCTAAAAATGTGTGTATCAACTTCGTTAGGCCATGATTCCCAGTATTGTGTGGCTGCCCTCCATTTTGTGATTGTAACTTTATGTTGAGAGGATTAGGGTGGGATTGTAACACTATCCTTACTCAGGTCTCCTCCCTGGGGTGTGGCCTGTACCACCTTTTCTGTTTGAAGAGATAAAAGGAAAGGGAGGCAAGTAGAGAGTTGGGTACCTCATACCACCAAGGAAGCAGCACCAGGAACAGAGCGTGTCCTCTGGACACGGGGTTCTTGAGCCTGAGAAGCTCCTCAACCAGGGAAAGATTGAAGACAAGGACCTTCCGGAGCTGACAGAGAGAGAAAGACTTCCCCTGGAGCTGACACCCTGAATTTGGACTTGTAACCTAATAGACTGTGAGAAAATAAATTTCTCTTTGTTAAAGCCATCCACTTGTGGTATTCCTGTCATGGCAGGTGACTAAGACACCTTCCATGGGGGAAACTTGGGTGCAGGTCCCAGCCAGTGAATGGACAGCCACCACTCATCTGTCAGTGGAGGCTTGAATGTTACTATGATGCTGAACAGGTTTCAACAGAGCTTCCAGATTAAAACAAACTAGAAGGAAAGGTCTGGTGATTTACTTCTGAAAAATCAGCCAATGAAAACCCTATAGATCCCATTGTGTGTGGGATCGCCATGAGTTGGGGGACCAACTCGACAGCAGCTAACAACAATGACAATATACAACATACTGAGTTAGACAGCAGGGGATATGAAGATGAATATTATTGGAAAATAATATGGAATCTTAAAGTTCACAAAAGTAATTTCACACTATCCTCAGAACAATCCTATGAGGCAGGTAGAAGCAACCTTACTTTACTTGTTGATTTGTTGATTGATTGATTCATTCAATGCTTATCGAGCACCTACCATATGCCAGGCACTGTGCTAGATACTTGGGAGTTGATAATAAACAAAACAAAGACCCTGCTGGACTTAAGCTTACATTCTATGGAGGAAACGGCAGAAACAAGTACACTAATAAACATATAGTATAACATCAGGTCCCTGGGTGGTGCACACGCTTTGCACTTGACTACTAACCTAAAGTTTGGCGGCTCAAACTCACCAAGTAACATTGTGGAGGAAAGGTCTGGCAATCTGCTTCCAGAAAGAGTACGGTCAAGAAAACCCTATGAAGCAGTTCTATTTTGTCACACATGGGGTCACCATGAGTTGGAATCGACTTGACAGCAAAGTTTTTTTTTTTTAAATAATGTCAGGTAGTGATAGGTGCTTTGAAGAGCAACAAAGCCGGGCTGGGCATGGGAGGCAGAGAGGTGTTGCTAGGGAGAAGGTGGCTTTTGAGCAGAGAGACTTTAAGAAAGAGAGCCAGCTGGGCACACGTGTGGGAAGAATGATGATTCTGGGATTATCACTGGAAGCTGAATCCCAGAAAAAAGAAATGACTTTCCCATGGTCTCACAACCAGCTGGTTGCTGAGCTGGAGCATAACTCTGGCCTCAAGATTGTAACTTGCACCATTCAGCTTTTAAAATACTATGCCTGCCTTCAAGGAACCCTACAGTCCAGCGGTCAAATACAGCCTTGTTGTTAGCTGCTGTGGGCCGCCTGGCTCTTTCTTCTGAGTGAACTTGAACTTCCAAGCTTCCTGTTAGCAGCTATGGGTTTTATAATTTGCATCACGCAGGGACTCCTTGAGTAAATTTTCTAAAGATGACTCATTCATCTCTGCTCTTTGTTTTTGGAAATTACCATGTGAAACTATTTGCTGAGTTTTACATTGAGGAGAGTTTAGAGAAAGCTTAGAGAAAGAGTTTGTCATCTGCAAACTCTCTTCTATATAAAGGCGGTAGCAGCTTTCAGTCACAATTATCTTCAGAAATAGACCTGTAAACTTTTGTCTCTAGTGAAAACCTGCTAGGTTCTATCCTACTAGGCCCATGAGCCGAAAATGTGTACTTGAAGACCCGAACCTTTAGAATGTTTAGGATGTTTAGAAGCCCCACCCCTCCTGCATGGATAATCCTTTCAAGACCCAATTATTTTCTCCTTTGAATTTTTTGGATGATACTATGTATTTTCACTGATGAAGGCATGCTGATTAAAGGACCAATTCAGAATTTTGTTATGAGTTACAGATTTTGACACCCATTGTCTGGGATCATGTATGTCCCAGCAGACCCTGGATGATGTAAATCCTGCTGATTAAGAGTCAGTGATAAATTTTTTTTTAATTTATTTTATTTTACTTTATTTCTTGAAAATTTACAAAACATCAGGTAAAATGTGAAGGCACCTGGCAATGACTACACATACATTTTATTCTAGATTCCCTCTTCTATTCCTTTTAATTTTCTTTTGAGGAAATTTTTCCAAAACATGGTACAATATATTCTTCCTTACTGCAAAAGTAGTACTTACAGCTCCCAAAATAAAACCAAGGGATTTTTTTTATCTCAGGAAAATTGCCACTACAACGCATTCTTCATTACTGTAAAAGCAGTACTTAGAGGCCAAATAAATAAAACTAAAGGAATTTGAATCTCAGGAAAATTATCACTACTATGTATTCTTCATTATAACAAAAGCAATCTTAACAGCTAAGAAGCAGAAACAGCTGCCCTGGAATACTGCAGACCTGCTCACAGTATGCACCTGCTACACGTGGAAGCAATGACTGGGCCCTAAGATTGAATGTAGGGTAAGACTAACCTACAGCAGTTCCAGTCTTTTGAAAAGTACCACTGTGATGCATTATTCTTTATAACAAAGGCATTATTTACTGTTCAGGAGCTAGAAAAGTAGGGAGCCAGTAACACCTAGAAACAATGAATGACATCAAGGAGAAAATGGCCACTATGACCGAAGGCTGGCAATAGTTTATTCTCACGATAAGTACATTCTTGGGAGAACATAGTAACTGGGAAACATAGTGAGGAGGCTAATCTCAGAGAAATAAAGGCAAACCTGTCAAAAGTTTAGAAAATTCACACATCCAGGACAATACTCCATCTACACAAAAATGAGGCTCCAACTCAGGGTTCTTGAGTTTCACACATTTCAAAAGTCTCCCACCTTGAGGCTAGAAAGGGGCTATGTCCCTTCCAAAGAATTCCAGAGGCAAAAAAAGTGGGTGGGATACTATATGGGGTGGAATACTCATAAGTCCCACAGGTCTTGAAAGGGATAAAGGAACTGTGGTGTTATTTCCCAGAAAAGGTAGTGAGAGCAACGGGACAGGGGAACAGATTTTGCTTTCTTTGTGCTTGTTAAGGTTTATTTGATGCTTGAAAGCCCAGGTGCCCACCATAGTTTCTTTTTTTTCCATCGTAAATAACTTTTATTCTTCATCTAAACTAAAAGTAACGTATATTTATTATAAACCAAATCCGTTGCTGTTGAGTTGATTCTGGCTCATAGCGACCCTAAAGGACAGAGTAGGACTGCCCCAGGGGGTTTCTAAGGAGCGGCTGGTGGATTTCAACTGCCAACCTTTTGGTTAGGAGCCAAGCTCTTAGGAAATTAGAAAACAAGGAAAATCGAAAAACTAAAAATCTCACCCATTAAATCTCACCTCCCAGAGACAACAAACAAAAATTTTTACTTCTTTCTTTCTGATCTTTTTGTACTGGCCATATATTATTTCATTGTTGATGTCTAACTTTACTTAAAATTGAGTTTCTTCTGTTTTAACAAGCGATATAATATATAGATTTCTTAGTGTCATTAAAACTCCTCATAAGCATCATATAGAACTTTTTTTCTCTCTATTTTGAAAATATTGCAAGCTTATTTTTTGGGTTTATAGTTGAAAACTTGGAATAGACACACACACACAACTTAAAAATAAAAATCACCTGTATTCTACCACTCAGAAATAATCTCTATATAAACATTTTGGTATATTCCTTTCTAATTCTATCTATACCTACCTATACGTACATCTAGCCAGCTATTTATATAGATAGATGTACATACATATATTTTAATGTTACATAGTTGAACTCATATTAAATATATGATTTTATGTACATTAAAACAAACAAACGAAAAAACCTTTATTTACCCATGTCACTAACAAACTGCAAATGTTTAAACTGGTTCCATTCCGTCATATGGCCTTACTATAAATGTCTCACTTTATTAAATGAGATAAAGATGGAGTTGTGTGGTTGCCAAAATGGCGTAGGTGGTCGAGTGCCAACACCCCTAAGACTTGTCTTTATGGAAACTTCATCTTGGCTTTCCTCTAAATCAGGCCACCCTCCATGACCAATGAGATCCTGACAGAGCTTTCACCCTCCTTGACCAATGAAGTCCTGACAGCGCTTCCATAGTAAATTATATAAGCTGATTCTTTCCTTCTGTATTTTGTCAATAAAAAAGCTAGTCAGTGCTGATATTTGGTGAGTAACTTTCCACTTTTAGTTTGGTGCCACCTGAATCCGAATCTTCTGCCTGAATAAACCTCATCTAAAAAAAAAAAATTTTTTTTTTAATAGATTAATTTTATTAAGTCGGTTTTTTTTTTTTTTTTTTTTTTTTGACAGCTTGTATTGTTGAAAACCCTGGTGACGTAGTGATTAAGAGCTGCAGCTGCTAACTAAAAGCCTGGCAGTTCAAATCCACCTGGCGCTCCTTGGAAACTGTATGGGGCAGTTCTACTCTGTTCTGTGGGGTCACTGTGAGTCAGAACTGACTTGATGGCAATGAGTTTTTTTTTTTTTTTCTATTTATTATTGTACATTTATGTCATTTCTAATTTTTCACTATCATAAATAATTCTACAATGAGCATCTTTGTTTATAAGACTTTTCCTCCCTGCATTTCAGATTAGTTCCCCAGCATGGACTCACTAGGACAGAGGGTGTGAATATTTTTAAAGCCCTTAAGTCAAACGAACGAGAGATACCCTCCTCTTCCTTCCTTTCCTCTCCCCTTTGTTTCTCCCTTTCTCACTTCTTCCTATCTTTAGCAAACAGTGTGTTGAGCCCTGGTAGCCTGATGGTGCAAATGGTTAAACACTCGACTACTAACTGAAAGGTTGGCAGTTTGAACCCACCCAGGGGTTCCTGGAGAGAAAGACCTGGTGATCTGCTTCCATAAAGATTACAGTCAAGAAAATTCTATAATGCAGTTTTGTTCTGTCACATATCGTCAGACAGCCCTAAAAACAGCAACAATTAGGCACAAGCTTCACAGAATTGAAAAGGGAGTGTCACCTGCCTTGAGACAAGCCCAGCCCAGGGATCCTACCTCCATGTTTCTTCCCTTGATGTGTCTCGGAGCTACTTCAGTTCATGTAGCAGTATAATCCAGATGTTCGCCCTCTCTGGGTTGCCTTTTTTTGCTTCTTAGCAAGAGGGACACAAAAGGGTGCCCTGACGGAGTGCATTATTTTATTCCCATGGACATGCTGCTCCTCTCTTCCTGTTACCTTTATTCCTTTTCTTTCTTCCCTTTTAGGGATTGTGGCAGACAGAATTCCAAAATAGGCCCAACAATTCCCATACCCTGGTGTACACATATCTTTTTCTGGTTATTCAACCAAACACTAATCTCGTTGCTGTGAAGAGATTTTACAAATGTAATTAAGGTCCCAAATCAGTTGACCTTAAAGTAGGGAGATCATCTGAAAAGCCCTGGCCTAAAAAAAAAAAAAAATACGATCCTTTAAATATGGGTCTTGAGATCAGAGACAGGGGAAGTCAGATATTCGAGGCATAAAGGCGATCTGACTCAGGAGAAGTTCTCTGTTGGCTGGCTTCAAAAGGGAGGGGGTCACATGGCAAAGAATGCGGGTGGCTTCTAGTCACTGAGAGCAGCCCCCAGCTGACATCCCACAAGGAAATGAGGACCTCGGTCCTACAACCACAATGTACTGAATTCTGCCAACAAGAAGAATGAGCTTGGATGTGTATTTATCCTCGAGCATCCAGCTGACAACTTGATCTCAGCCTTGATATGTCCTGAGCAGAGAACACAGCCACGCCGTGCTGAATTCAGACCTGCAGAACCGTGAGCTGATAAAGAGAGGTTGTTTTAAGCCACTAAGTCTGTGCTGATTGGTTATGCACAATAGGTAAATAAGAGATGTATCTTCGCTTGTAGTGCGTGTGTGTGTGTGTGTGTGTGTGTGTGTGTGTGAGATGCACAACTAGTTTTTTGCAGCTTAGATTTCCCATGGGCTATTTTGATATCTTGGGTCAGCCAATCTCATTTATTTGCCAAGTTTTTTACAGAAACACTTTACATATATTTGCTTGTTTAATTCCCTCTGTGAAGTATGCTATTAGCCCTATTTTACAGACAGGAAACTGAGGGACAGAGAGGCTAAACAACTTTCCCACGATAATACAGCAAATGAGCGTCAGAGCCGGTAATGGAACCCAGACCTATGTACACCAACTCCCTTCCCTTTCCTCTGAGCCACACAGCCAGTAAGGCTTTTGAATAACTGTGCTGCTAGATGACCAGTCAAGTAATGGGTTTTACTTATAAGCCCAATGAGGCTACAAGAGAAGGTTGCAAATTAGGAAAGGAGGATAAAACAAGGAGTCCAAATACTAGCCCTTTTAAGCCATCCCACCTCTTTTGGGGAGCACCAGTACCCTCTTATCTCAGCCTGACCTCTCCGTTTATTTCTTTGCTGTGGGTGCTTCCCATTTGGCTTGAGCATTTGCGCCCTTGCTCTGAGGGTGACCTCTTACCGCACAGCCTTGTCAGGCTGTGAGCTTCTCTGCAGTATTGCAGTACTTTGCTGGCAGGACCTAGCATGGCGTTCTTATGGTGACAGGTGGCCAGTGAAATCTTGTTAAAGGAGAAATGAGGGCAATGGTATCTTCTAGAATCCTTAAGAACTGGCATTTCTCCCTTTGTGAGCAAGTCTGCCTCCCTTAATAAATACAAACCCCACCACCTTCAATGTGAGGCCCTTACTCTAACCAAAAGCTCCACCTTTGTTTTGGGATCTGCCAGTAGTTCAGTTCTCAATGTCTTGAAGACTCCCCAAAAAACAAAAAGCCAAACTTGTTGCCATTGAGTCAGTTCTGACTATAGCAACCCTATAGAACAGAGTAGAACTGCCCCATAGGGTTTCCAAGGAGCAGCTAGTGGATTTGAACTGCTGGCCTTTTCAGGGAACATTATGGCCTCATTATCATTCTGGCCAAAGAAAGAGCAAGTCAGCAGCCTTCCCTCTATATCCCATAGCTCAACAAACTGGGACATTCAAACAAGTCTGCTCTAAGTAATGGAGGACAGTATAGGGGAATTCACCACAGGCAGAACCATGCATCTAGTTAATCTCGTTCAAAGACACATCACTCCCCTGCAGCTTGTGATCAGCTCTAGACATTCCTGCCCACCATCCAGGACAAGACCCTGTGACCCCACCTTGGCCTCCAAGCCTTTTTCTGCTGAATTTTGACCTGTCCTGACTGGAGCCCTTGTGGCGCAGTGGTTAAGAGCGCAGCTGCTAACCAAAAGATGAGAAGTTCAAATCCACCAGCAGCTCCTCGAAAACTCTATGGGTTAATATGAGTTGGAATTGGCCTGACTGCAGTGGGTTTGGGTTTGGTGACTGACCATCTGGGTTTTTGTCTGAGGGCAACTGCCTTTCCCTGTGACCCCAGGGAACAGTGTCCCTGACTCCTAGCCAGGTAGATTCCACCTCCCATACATGGATGTGAGCTGCTTTTCCAGCCTTCATCAGATAACCATGTCCAAATATGACCCAACAGTCCCAATTATAGGAAGTATAACCCGTGACCACTTGTCTTTGAGTTTACTCCAACTCGAGGTGACCCCATGTGTGTCTGAGTAGAATAGTGCTCTATAGGGTTTTCAGTGGCTGATTTTTCAGAAGTAGATCAAGAGATTTTTCTTCTGAGGGGCCTCTGGGATAAACTCAAAATCCAACCTTTCAGTTAGCAGGTGAAATGTTAACTGTTTGTACCACCCAGGGACCCATCCAGTAGAAAAAGAGGGGTGTAGCCTTGCAGTTGGCCTAAAGCCCAGTGGTGAGCTTTGTCTTCCAGAGTGATCAAGTCAGAGCAAAGAGGTACAGGTAGTGTGGAGAGTAGGTGACTGGGGAGGTTTCCACATTCTTTTTGACTGGAATGAGGTCCGGGCAGGAAACTCTTCAGACACAGGAGCTGAGGGTGGAGAGGACTGGCTCTGTGGGCCCCAGCTGAGTTGGAATGCTGGCACTGTCTTGGGAGAGCAATGGAGGAGAAACTTTAAGGAGGGTGTGAGAAAACTATTGCTTCACCATTTCTGAGGGAAGGAGGAAAAAGAGGCAGAAGGGAAGATTTGGCTGCATAGAGGCAAAAAGCAGAGCAGGACAGAGGGACTTGCCCATTGGAGCCAACTTGGAACTCCCTTTTGTTTATAGAGCAAGAGTCCTGGAGATACACAAGCTGAGTGGGGGAACCCCGGGGTGTGTGTGTGTGTGTGTGTGTGTGGTAGGAGGATTGCTCTAACATCTTGATCTACTTTCCTAAGTTTTTTGGATGGAACACACCCCCAAGCCCTTGTCGCCAAGCCATTTTCCCCCCTCTTTTTTTTTTATTTGTTAAACCCATCTGCAGTTCAAGGGAAATCAGATTCATGTGTTTTCAATTCATTTACACTTAACTTATTAAAACATTGCTTTGTAAGAGCTATTTGATGTCCAGAAAGCCATTTGTGTCTCCTGAATAAATCTTTAAAGTGTCCCTTTTTCTCAGAAACAGGAAATTGCATTTTGCCAAATGCAAATTAACTCGCACTTCATAAAGTTCAAGTTGAGCTGAAAACATACACTTTGTGAGGGTTGGGTAGGTTCGGGTGGGTTTCAAACTTGGCAAGCTATCTCAAGGTTTAATCTAAGCCAAGAGAAGGCAATTGAAGGCTCCAAGGACATTCCAAGGGATGGTATTATTGAAATATGCCCATGGAAAGTCAAATTCATGTTCATTTTAGCTCTCAGTTATTCATCAGGTTGATTATCAATACTTCCTGGTCCACTTTCCTCAGCCCTCCTTGCCCCAGACCAGGTCAAGAAGACAAAATTAAGGTCCACCTTTGTCAAGAAAACGGGGGGAAACCAGAAGGGGGCCTAAAGGGCTGAACCTTTTGGCTTCAGGTTTTGTCTGACATGCTCTGTTCCCTCGGAACACCAGAACCAAGAGACGTTGTCTGTGAAGTGCCTGATTCTGGAAGCAGACACACTTTGTTCTTTCTCCTCCCACGTGAGGAGTGCGGGTGCACATTCCACATTATGCACAGGCCCCCTCCCCCTGAATCTGTTCAGGACCATTATCCAGTCTGTCTTCACTACCAGGGTGAGGCAGGGTGGGCAGGGACTATTAACTTCATTTTACACAAGGGGAAAGGGGGGGTCATGGAAAGGTGAGGTGATTTGCCTGAGGTCACTAGTGGAGCCAGGCTGTCTCCCTGGGAGACCAAGAGTAAAGAAGCCCAGGGATCTTTACCTGTCACAGGTGGAGGGGAGAGCTTCCCAGAAGGAAGAGCTGGACCAGGCAAATGCAATGCTGGAGGATTACACCAATGGCCTGGCAGGGGTTCTGAGTTTCATAAACAGGTCTTCAGCATTCACTCTATTCTCAGTCTTATGTGAGGTGCTAGGGGTGTAGACATGTGGTCCCTGTCCCCACTTTGCTCACAGCTTAGTAAGCAGACAGATGCATGAATCAACATCTAGGACAAACGATAGTACTAAGACAGAGGTGTGCACAGGAAATTCTAGAGGAATACAGAAGAGGCACTTAGCCCAATCTGGGGCTTCTAGGGAGGCTTTCTGGGAGAAAAGACCCCTGCACACCTTTAAGGATGAACAAGAGATAGCCAGGTGAAGAAACAAGGAGGGGATATTTCAGACAGAAATAAAAGCAACAGCAAAGGCACAGAGGCTTAGAAACAGCGTGGTAAAAACCAGTTGCCATCAAGTCGATTCCAACTCATGGTGACCCCCTGTGTGTCCGAGTAGAACTGCTCCATAGGGCAGTTTTTTCAGAAGTAGATCCCCAGGCCTTTCTTCTGAGGTGTCTGTTGGTGGACTTGACCCTCCAATCTTTCACCTAGCAGTTAAGGATGTTAACCGTTTGTACCACCCAAGGACTCCAACAGCATGGTGGGAGCGGGGAATTATAAGTAGTTTGGATTTATCAGGGCAAAAGAGGAAAGTGGTGGGCAGGGAGCAGCAAGAACTTATGGGCTCTTGCCTGCCGTGCTCAAGAGCTTGGACTTAATCCAGAGGCCAGGGGTGCTCAGCCTGTTCTCCAAGGGCACTTGGGAAATCTGAAGAAATTTATGGACCCTCGCCTAAGAAAATCTCATGTGTCCTCATGTACACGGAATTGTGACTACAGCCTGATGGGACTCACCTGTCCTCTGAAGCCCAGGCTAAAACCTTTGCTTAGGCAGTAGGGAATCGCTGACAAATGTTAAGCATCAGAGTGACATGATCAGACCTGAATTTCAGAGAGCCGTCCCGTCTGTATATTGTGGGAACAGACTGGAAGGAAAGTTAAGACTGGAGGTAGTGAAACTGGTTAGGAAGTTGATATCATAATTGAGGTGAGAGACAATGGAGGCCTGAGGAAGTACAGATGCCTTTCTGGAAAGAAACCAGAACAACAGACGTGGACTTGCATGCAGAGCAGGTCTCCTTCACGCAGAGACCTTGATTCCGAGGACAGGCCTGGAAGGGTGTCTAAGTCATCAGCAGGAAGAGTAAGAGCTGGAAGTCGTATCTTACTTCCCAGATATGCAGGAGAAAAGGCAAGAGAGATGAAGAGAGGTTAATGTTAATGTAAGACTGGGGTATTTTTTCCAGTGTAGTGCAGTATGCTTGGTTTACTCATAGCTCCAAATTCTGGGAGGAAGTGTTTGGTTTATTCATTACTGTGTCAATTAGATGACATTTGTAGAGCTTTTAGATGTAGTATACATGTTTCATTACTGAAAAAGGAGGTTTTGAATTGGGATTTTAAAATAAATTTCATAATGTTAAAATAAACATTTAAACTTCTGGTAATTTTGGGGGAGGAGACGAGTTCTTTAATGGTGTTTTGTGAAGGCCATGAAAATGTGCCACCCAGATTCCCTGCTGCCGGGAGCATAATTGACTACAGGCCCCAAATCCTGCCCTGCAGAATCTTCCAACAAGTTTATGTTGAGGCCATGCTTTTTGTGGGCTTCTTCTAGTCAGTAACTATCCCTGGGGGCAGGGGGTACTAAGGCAGGCTCATTCCAGTGAGACAAACACTCAAATGAAGAAATTCATGTTGTTACATTGTTGTTGTTGTTAGCTGGCATTGAGTTGGCCCCAACTCACAGTGACCTAGAGTGAAATGCTGCCCAGCCCTACACCATCCCCATGATCAGACCGCTCTGACCCATAGGGGTTTCACTGGCTGATTATCGGAAATATGTTGCTAGATCTTTCTTCCTAGTTTATCTCAGTCTAGAAACTCTAGTGAAAGCTGTTCAGCATCATAGCCTCAAGCAGCTTCCACTGACAGATGGGTGGTGACTGCAAGCAAGCCAAGCTGCACATGAGGTATATTGGCCAGAATTGAACCTGGGTCTTCTGCATGGAAGGCAAGAATTTCATCACCGAACCACCATTGCCCCCACACTGTTACATTCTAACCCATCGCCGTTGAGTTGATTTCAGCTTACAGTGACCCTAAAGGACAGAGTAGAACTGCCCCATTGGGTTTCCAAGGCTATAAATCTTTATGGAAGCAGACTGCCACATCTTTTTCCTGAGGAGCAGTTGGTGGGTTTGAACTGCCGACCTTTAGTTAGTAGCTGAACGCTAACCCTTTCAAGACCCAATTTTTCTCCACTTTGAATTTTTTGTTGATACCATGTGTTTTTATTAATGGAGCATGCTGAATCATTGAGTGTGGTTGAATTTTTGGCAGGTAGTATGTTTTTTTTTTTTTCTTGCCGTCTCCCACAAGTCTACCCTTAGAGTCCAGAGGGACATACTTTGTCCCACTAATTCTATACTGTCAGGGTTCCCCCTGAGTCCACTGGTACATATGTGTCCCTCAAAACATTTCTCAAAATTTTTATTTTTCTTACCAAAAATGCACGTATCTTAGACAATACCCTGTAGAAACAGTAACTTGCAGCACATGCCCATTTTTCAAACAGTTATAAAGGCTCCTGCCTTGTGGCAGCATGCGCTGTCAGTGGGAAAATAGCTTCCCAACAAACCTGAGAGGCAGAGAATGTTGTGGGCAGCGGTATATCCCACCAGTCATGAAAAGGCTAACCATTGTGCCACCACGGCTCCTTATTGTTCAAGTTTAGCCAATTGTTCCAATAATGTTCTTTGGATTCAGTTCAGAATCTCAGTTGCATTTAGTTGTCATGTTGTTTTAACCTCCTTTAGCTTGGAACATTTCCTCAGTCTTTTCTGACTTTTGTGATCTTAATACTTTTAAAAAGTATCCAAAAAGAGAAGAGTCGTTTATTTTGTAGAATGACCTACAATATGAGTTTGTTAAATGTTTCCTCAGCTATGCAACTTGGGCAGGAATGTCACACAGTGGGGCTGTGTGATTTTCACTGTACCCTTTCACTGATGATACTGCACAATTCCCATTTTTCCTATCACAGGTGATGTTAACTTTGATCACCTGATTGAGATGGTCTGCCAGACTTCACTTTACATTTTTCCCTTTGTAGCCAATAGTATTTTCTTGAGAGACACAATGAAAGTATATTAATATTTCATTCCTCATCAAAAATTCAATGTATTTACTAATTTATTTATAGAGCACAAGCTATTTTATCCTATAAGGTACTATTTTTCTTGAAGCTCCAATTGTCCTAAATTTGGCTATTGGGAACACCTTCAACCTGGCTCTGTATCCTTTAGATATGACTCTACCATTTTTTACCTTCCGGCACAAAAGGATATTCCCGGTTTGTCTTGATCTTTCTCTGACCCTGTCTTGAAGTCAGCTATTTCTCTAATGAGCATTTAACCCATTGCTGTAGAGTCAATTCTGATTCATATCAACCCTATATTACAGAACAGAGCTGCCCATAGGGTTTGCAAGGAGCAGCTGGTGGATTTGAACTGCTGACCTTTTAGTTAGCAGCTGTAGCTCTTAACCAGTGCACTACCATTGCTCCACTACTATTTTATAATAGAGAAAGGTACTTAGAAGCCAGGATTGGGTCTGTAAGTGTGCTCATCGTTACTGGGGTGTCACTGCTCTACTGGCCTCTCAAAGGACAGAACTACAGAATATACATATATTCATTTCCATATCTTTCTACATATTTTGCAAACCACGAGTTCACCCAATACTTTCAATTCCAGTCAAACATCTCTCTGACCGTGACAAATCTTGCCCCTATTATCCTTAAAAGAAGTATTTAATAAATTCCTCTCTATGTGATCAATCTGTGATTGCTGCTACCCTGGCCCTGATGTGGATACTCTGATACGTGCACTGTTCACTCCCTTGCATGGATGCTACCCTTAGCCCTCTGACCCTCTGACCATTGATACCACCTCCCCTCCTGACCACATTGCTTGGGCCACTCACTCGTGAACACTGTATTGGTTTCCTATTGCTGTTATAACAAATTGCCATAGACTTAGTAGCTTAAACAATACAATTTATTATTTTACAGTTTGGCAGGTCAGAAATCTAAAATAGATCTATAGGGCTGCGATTATTCCAGAGGCTGTAGGGAAGAATTAATTTCCTTTCCTTTTCTAGCTTCTAGATGCTGCCTGCATTCCTTGGCTCATGGCCCTTTCCCCCACCTTCAAAGCCAACAGTGTAGCACTGTCTTTCCTCTCTGATCTCTGCCTCCCTCTTCACATCTTCTCTTTATACAATCTGAGCCTCTTGTCTCCCTCTTATAAGTACCCATGTGATTACATTGGACACATCCGGATAATCCAGGATAATCTCCCTGTTTCAAGAGCCTTGGCTTAATCACATCTGTAAAGTAGGACTAGGACAAAAACATCTTAGAGGGGCATTTATTCAGCCTACCACAGACATCTTACTTGTTCAGTCCCACTTAATGGTTTTTGGAGTGAATTATTCAGGATGAGAAGGGGAAGAAAAAGAGGAAGCGTGAACCACCTCAATCATATTTTATAGATACACTGAGGCTCAGAGAGATTTCATAATTTACCTAAGCACTTGTAGTTTGTAAGTCAGGACTAAGACCTAAATCCAGATGACCTGATTCCTAAGACACATGAATTTCTTTTTTAATTTACTGTGTTCTGGGCTGTCAATTTCTAAATTGTATTCCTTTTACCTGACACCACAGACAAGCTGAGGGCAGGTCTCTCTTTGCCAGGATTCTCTACCAGGCCCAAAGAGCCTTCCTGCATTTTCCCCAAAAAGTTTTCAGGAAGCCAAGAATAGTGGCACCCCATAGTAAGGGTTGTTCAGTTGTTTCATTGTATTAACCAACAACATCATTTTGTCCTTGGTTTCTGGAAAAAAAGAGAGAGAGAAAAAAAAAAAACTTTAATTATTGCCAATCTTTCTTCTCCTGCTGGCCTTATCCACAACCCTGTAGGAGATGAAAGTGCCATATATCACACTCTCAGTAATCAAGCTACAATTCTTTTCCTTTTTTGGGGGCCGAAGAAGTTTGTGAGTATGAAGATAAACAGTTGGTCCAAGATAAATGGCTGCTTCCTTGAAGATGTGTTCTTGTTGTTAGGTGCTGTTGAGTTGTTCCCGACTCATAGTGACCCTATGTACAACAGAATGAAACACCATCAAAATCAGCAGGGCCTTATATATTAGCAGAAATAAACAAAACAACAGCTTCTACAGCGTTTCCATTGCATCGGTATGGATCTAGCTACTAAGCACAGCAAGGAAATCAATGTTATCAAAGCATTGTCAGCCCTTGTCCCCTGAGGATATATACTACCTTTGCTGGGCCTGAATTCCAGGATGGTTCCAGAATGGGGGATATCTGTGGCCTGAAAATGAATTTCTGTCATTTGGTTTTATCAGAAAGGAGGTAAATATCTAAGGTAAGAGGAGAGCTATCAGGTCCAAAATCTTTTCCAGGAACAGCCTAGAAAAAATAAAAATATTCTCCTCTCCCAAAAAACATTAAAATTCTTGTTTAGCTTTCCCCCCATTATAAATGCACTCAATATTATGTGAGATTGTAGTGTATTATCGTACTTCATTCATTTATCTACTCACTCACCAATTTATTCAATTAAGTTTATGAACGGTTAACTCTGAGCCAGGTATCCTGTGTGGTATTGAGGTCATAGAGATGAACTAGCCTTGAACACTGCCCCCCAGGAGCTGATAGGGCATGGTCATGTTCAGTAAATGGAGACTCTCTGAATGAAGATGCCACTGAACATTTTGAGCTGAACTTAGAATTTGTGAACTGCCAGATCCTGGCACATGGTCATGCTCCTAAAAGTTGTTGAATGAAAAGGCACAGTTCCTGTCCTTGAGGGTATATAGGAAGAAATGGTCAAGAAAGAGCAGTAAGCTAGAGAATGAAGACTTCTCAAAAGAATCTCAAGGGTAGTTCCAATTTTTTTTTTTTTTAACTCTCCTACCTCATTTTAAAAACAATACTTTCTCATTAAAAACAACTTGGAAAACATAGACAAATCTAAAAAAGAAAACAACTCTTATAATCCAAGACTTAGAGAAGATCTACAAAATTAAAATTTTACATATTATCTTAGGAAGATGATTTATTTGATTAGATGTTCATCAGACACTGAGTTGGTTGGGTCCATCCACTGAAGCCACTGGAACCTCTTGTGATGGCACATGGGAAACATGGCTATGATGGGTCAGGGGTTCCAGACGGGGCTTAGATCTCTACGTGTGGGGAGCCTTGGGCAGCCCCATATCCAGATTCTGGCTCTCATTTTCTGCCCTCTTTGGACTGGTCTTTCTACAGGAACTATTAGCCAGGCTGGTCCAGTGGTGTTGAACCTCAAGGGGTGTGTTGGTTAAAGTTGTGTGTCAACTTGGTTGGGCCATGATTCTCAGTGGTTTGCAGTTATAATGTAGTTTGCTAGCTGTGTAATGACGTAATCACCTCCATAATGAGATCTGCTATAATGTAGTCACCTCTATGATGAGCTCTGCTATGAGCAGCCAATCAGTTGAAAGAGAGTTTCTCTGGGGATGTGGCCTGCATCCAGCATAGGTAGACTTTCTGGCAAAGCTGATTGGCTTTTGCTCCCTGTCGATACTGCAGCTGGCTTCTGTTCATCTGACTTCCAGTTCTTGGAACTTGAGCTATCAGCTTACCTGCCGATCTTGGGATTTGTCAGCCTCCACAGCCTGTAAACCAGAGACCTGCTGTCGGACCTACTGATTTTGGATTTGCCAGCCCCTGTAGCTACGTGAGTCAGGAGAAGTCTTCAGCCTGGCCCATGGACTTGGGACTTTCCAGCCTCTATAACCACATTAGCCATTTTCTTGGTATAAATATCTGTCTGTATATATTTATACACATCACTGGTTTTGCTTCCCTAGAGAACCCAGCAGAAGACAAGGGACTTCTGCCTGGGCTCACTCTTGTTCTCAGGACTGGTCTAGGACTAGTCTGGGCAGATGTGATGAGGAGACAGGGGCCAGGATGGTCCTCTACAGCCTGAACCCTCCTTCTTAAGGCCTGGTACGACTTTATGTCCTGGCCCACAATCCTGTCTCTGGGATCTGATAAAATCTGACATAATGGTGGAATTCTCTGCCTCTGGGTTTCCAAAGGAGATTTTGATCAGCAGAAGAACTTGTGATCTCCTGAAGCCAGAAGATAGCTTCTTTGGACTGGTCTCTTGTTTGCATCATGATAACTGTAGGGAATGAGAAGGGAAACTAACATTTACTGAATGCTCTGCTAGGCATTTTTTTTTTTTTAAATAGTTTTTATTATACCAATTGAAGTAGATGTCCCCTGAAACCATGGTCCCGAAACCCCCAGCCCTGCTACTCTGGCCTTTGAAGTGTTTGGTTTATTCCAGAAAATTCTTTGCTTTTGGTATAGTCCCGTTGTTAAAAAATAGGCAGCTCTTAATACAGTATTTAATTTTGTCCTCACAGCAGTTTTGTGGTATTGCTGTTATCATCTCCATTTTCATAAATCAAGAGGTTTTGACTTGCTTAAGGTAATGTCCTGTCAGTTTTCCTTACTGCTATGGCTAGTGTGTGGCTTTGATACTGGAAGCTATGCCACTGGTATTTCAAACACCAATAGGGTCACCCATGGTGGACAGGTTTCAGCAGAGCTTCCAGACTAAGAGAGACCAGGAAGAAAGGCCTAGTGATCTACTTCCAAATATTTGCCAAAAAATCCCTATGGATCACAACAAAATATTGTCTAATATAGTGCTGGAAATTGAACCCCCAATTGGAAAGTGCTCAAAATACACTGTGACCACAACCATGGACTTATCGTGAAGATGGTGCAGGACTGGGCAACATTTCATTCTGTTGCGTATAGGGTCACCATGAGTGGGAGGTGACTTGATGGCAACCAACAACAACAAGAAGGTGACATTGCCAGGACCCACATCCCCTGACTCCTATCCTGTTTCACTGAGAGTGTGTCCCAGCCTGAATCACACTCATCCAGGCATGCATAAAAGAAGCCCAGGCCAAGTTCACTGAGTTGGTTGCTGATATGGCGTGGCCTTCAAATCACGAAACCAGTTGCTGTCACATTAACTCTGATTCAGGTCGACCACATGACTGTCAGAGTAGAGCTGCTGCTCCATAGGGTTTTCAAGGCTATGACTGATCTTGCCAGCCCTTTCTTCTGAGGCAACCCGGGATGGGTTCAAACTGCCGATCTTTTGGTTAGTAGTGAAGTGCTTAAACACACCACCCAGGGGACTCCAAAGCAAACCCATGGCCATTGAGTCGATTCCAACTCATGACAACCTCATATGTTACAGAGCAGAACTGTTTCACAGGGTTTTCTTAACTGTCATCTTTACAGAAGCAGATTGCCAGGCCTTTCTTTCATGGTGCTGCTGCGTGGGTTTGAACCACCAACCTTTAAGTTAGTAGTCGAGCACAAACTTTCTGCCCCTCTATTCTGTCTCTGCTCCCTCTATTCTGAGCTTTCTGGAATTTATTAGGGAGGTTTCTGCTCAATCTTTTAACTCCTTGCTCTCATCCTGGCATATCTTTGTGACACCTTGGTAAAGCTAGCTCTCTTCCTCCACTTCCATACCAGGAAGCAGCTCAGCTCCCGTGCCCTTTCTCAACTGGGCACCTGGGGCCATCACTGCAGAGTAGGGGTTTCCAGATATATCTTACCCAGAGAGCGCTTTGTCCAAATGAAAGTGCACAGGGCAGCCCAGTATGTGAAAAGACAAACATGAAGGTGGTGCCCTGGTTGAAATGGGGTGAAGACCTGGAGCATGGCCCCATCCCTGCTTCCTTCCTACTCTGCTCTCTTCCAAACACCAAGTCCTGGAGGGGCTCATGGGGCCTCTGGAGCTCAACAGAGTAGGTTGGAGACACCGCCATCTTTCAGGGAGGGTCCAAAATTCAGCGTCCTCCTAGGCAATCCCAAGAGGATGTGAGCAGGAGGAGGGCCAGAGAGTTCCCAGGCTGAGTGTGGTTGAGGGTCCCTTTACAGATCTCTAAGGGAAACACATGTCATTCCTCACTCCCTGGCATTTCCTCACGAAAGCTTCTCCTCATATTACCCTTTTAAGGTCCTCAGAACCTGGAAAAATCACATGCCAGGGGGCCAATAAGGCCAAGCACAGATACTCCCTCCTGCCTTCATCCCTTTTCATCATGGACCTATTTTTGTTTGATGTCAGCTGTACACAGCTCCTGGCCTTCTGACCTTGACCAAGGAATCTACTTCCCCTGGTCTGATTGTGGGAACTTGGCTCTTTCTCACCTCCTGATTCCCTCCAAACGTGGCCACCTTAAATGTGAGAACTTGCTCTATCTCTGGCCACTTGTCCCTAAATCCAACACAGACCTGCTTTGCTGAGCATGGACAGAAATCCATTGCTTCTCTGCTCAGCCCTGAGGAAGGCTAGAATTGTCCAAAGGAGATTTCCTAAGATGCTATAGCCAGAAAAAGGAAACAAAGAAATCACAGCAGCACAAAATGATTGACTTTAGCAAACTCAAATTCCTTCTCCTCATTCTTCCCACAGAGTGGCTGGGCTGGCACAGATTCCAGGCAGGCTGCCCTGGGAGCCTTTCCTCCCTCAATCCCAAGATGGCTTGGGCTTGGCACTGTTGGGAGGCCGGGACATTCTCTTTCCTGGAAGAGGCTTCTTCGTCTTCTTTCTGCTCTGGCCTTGGTCATCACCCCTGGTTCCAGGCTGGGCTTTTGAGCTGGGCAGCTGCCCTGATTAGCGTGGGTCCCTGTCCCAGGAAGGCATCCCCCTTCCTGGCTCCAGGCAATCCTCCCCTGGCTGCTTCTGACCTTCAGTTGTCTCCTCCACCCCTTCTGGAGGGCAGTGGTCTCCCTGGCTCCCTGGGGTTCTTCCTATTGTCCATCTTGCCCCTCATCCATTTCATGGCAAAAGTTTGCTTGTCTAAAGAACATTCACTCATTAGCTTGATGGGCTGCTTTTGCTTGCCTGGTCTTTTTTTTTTTTTTAATACATATTTCTATTTTATCATCCTCTTAGAAATTTAAAAAATATTATGGAATTAGGTCACAGAAAACAAAGTTGAAATTAAAAAAAAAAAACAGTACAGTCATATGGCACATGACATCTGTTTGGGCAACGTCCAACTGCATATATATCCGTATTCCCATGAGGTTATAACAGAGTTTAGAAATCCTGGTCAAAGAATGGGACGTAGTGGATTTAGGGATGTCAAACTGGACAATCACGATGATCCTCAAAAACAGACAAATAAAAATTATCCAAGCTGTCCAAGGACTGGCTCTACTGAAATGCGAAAGAGGCTTACAGCAGATAAGGAGACAACGTTAATGACGCGGATTGAGGACCAAACACAAACGGGAAACTTTGTCAGCACGTTGATGATCATGGCTAAGGCACAAAGCTGGTTCAGGATGCTTGAAGAAAAAGCAGGACCAGATGACCATATCGAGCAGTGCCAGCTCGGAGCGCAAGCACTTCAGGCAATGTTTTTAGCTGCATAACGTGAAAGAGAATGTGAGTCTGTGAGAGTTGATGTGAAGGCAGAAGGAGAATTTGTGAAACCTTAGATAAACTAACTGTAAGACCAAACCAAACCCGTTGCCTTCAAGTCGATTCATACTCGTAGTGAAGCTATAGGACAGAGTAGAACTGTCCCACAGAGTTTCCAAAGACTGACTGGTGAATTTGAACTGCTGACCTTTTGGTTAGCAGATGTAGCTCTTAACAACTATGCCACCAGGGTTTCCAAACTAATTGCAGAGAGAGGTTATTTGGCCCAATAAATTTTTAACATGGACAAGATCTCCTTATTCTGGAAGCTAATGCCTGAAAGGACCTTCATCCCTAATATGGTGTTCACACAACATCCAAATCACATAATGTCCCATTTCACAGAATGTATCATGGATGTTAAGCAACACATGACTGTAAATAAAAAGCAGTAAAGCCTACCACCTTGAGGCAATTTATATTAACCAGTTGATGTACACTGTTTCATATCTTTATGCTCACACATGCACACACAAAATAAATAAAACTTTTTTCTTTTTCTATAAATCTGGGATTATGCCCCATATATTACTCTGCAATTTGGTTTTAACATTTAATTTTTCATGTTACATATGCTTTATCTTTATGAACTGCAGTTCCTTCACTCTATTCTAGGCTAGAAGTTCTCAGTCATGCTTTTATGGAACATTGTATTTCTCCAAGTTGAACCAATGTGCTGAATTGCTGAAATGCAATAACAACCATCTTTGACTCAATTTGCAGAAAATTAAGTTAATATGTTTAATTTTCACTTTCTGCCATGCCTTTAAAAAAAAAAATTGGCTGCTGATGTTACTTATGTACAACCAAATACCTCATGGGATTTGGTTCCTTGGTCTGGAGGTTTAGGGTCGTGGTTTCATGGAACATATGTTATTTGACCTAATATTGTGCTTAGCACTTCTGTTCCACTTGCTAGTTCATTGCATAGTTCCTGGAGTCTTAGAAGCTTACAAGTGGCCATCCAAGGTACAGCAGTTTGTCTCTATTCACCTGGAGCAACAAAGGAAGGAGAGTCAGGAACAGGAGGAGGAAATGGAATGTGTGGCTAATTGCCTCCATGAACAACTGTCCTCTTTGCCAAGAGACCAGAAGAACTGAATGGTGCCTAGCTACTCTCACCGAACATTTTGACCGAAGGTTCTTCAGAAGAATCCTGATCACAAGGGATAAATTGTAGAACAAAATTTAAAATTTTAATGGAATCCAGATTTTCTAGAGCTATGGGGGCCGGATGAAACCCTGAAATTATTGCCCTGAGATAATCTTTAAACCTTAATCCACAACTATCCCATGTATTTTTCTGAAAACTGAACAATAGTTTAGCTTAACTAGTAAAGAATGTCTGCCTTGAGCATTATGCTCTTTTAAGATCCATCTATATGTGATCAAATTGACAATGGCTTAAAAGATTAGATAGGAACCTTAGGGGATAGTGAGTTTATGTTAATGGGGAATGAAAAACTCAGAAAAAGGGTAAGAATGGTTGTACAACTTGAAGAATGTTATCAACATCACTGAAGTGTAGTTGCAGAAATTGTTAAAATTGGTGTACGTTCTGCTGTGCATATTCTAAACAACAAAAACAAAATAGATTATAAAAAAAATTGGGCATACTAGACTCTAACCCAAAATATCTCAATTCCTACATACTTAGACTTAGTTATCTTCAGTTCAATATGCCAGTATTTCATAAGGTTATGCCAAGAGTCCCCTGGCCTCCAGGGACCCTGCTACCTTCCCATATTTGGGAAGTACTTTGGGTATAGAATGCAGCCTTTACCTGAACCCATAGTTTTAACTTGATGCAGACATCAGGTAATGTATAACCATCCAGAGGAGGGACAGGCCAAGCACTAGAGGCTCAAGCAACATTGTTGAGGGACCTCTTCAGAAAAGTAGGACATGGAGATGGGGTGGCATTTCTCTACCAATAGGACAGAGGTAAGTCCAGGAGTCCACACCAGCAGGGAAGTCTGGAGTGGTGGCAGTGCCTAAGCAAACCAGCTAAGGGAGCCTCTGTAGGGCAGTAAAGGGCAGGGCTCAAGGGGGGCACTGATGTTGGTCTCCCCGAGGGGATTGGTGGAAAAGGTCCGAGCAGTGCAGTGGACTACAGTAGAAACACAGGAACATTTCAGATATCCTCTGGGACCTCACAGAAAGGTACTGTGTGTGGGGACTTTGAAAAGAATGTGGTTCTGCTATGGTGCTGTCTTAGGCTGGGTTCTCTAGAGAAGCAAAACAATTAAAATGTGTAAATACATATGGAGAGATTTATATCAAGGAAACAGCTCACGTGATTGTAGGGGTTGGAATGTCCCAAGTTCTTGGATCAAGATAGAGGCCTTTCCCAAGTCACAGAGCCACAGAAGCTGGTGAACCCAAGATGAGTAGGTCAGAGAGCAGGGCTCCTGCTCATAGGCTGTGAAGGTTGAGGAATCCCCAAAGTCGGCAGGCAAAACTGCGAGGTTTCCTGATTCAAGTGGCTGAAGGAGCTGGTGAACCCAAGATCGGCAGGTTGGGGAACAGACTCTTGCTCACAGGTCTCGAAGATAGACTAATTCCAAGATGGACAGGTAAGCTGCTAGTTCAAGTCTCAAGAACCAGAGGTCAGACAACAGACAGGTGCTGGATCCAGAACAGACCAACAAACTTTGCAAGGTGAGCAGGAAGGAAGTAAACGGCAGAAGGCAGAGAGATGAAGGCTGAGGGGGCAGTGAGCTGCCACAGGCCCCACCCCTGCTGGTACCACTCAGCAGATTCCATCATGGGGGTGATCACATATCAGATTTCAACAGGGAAGTGATCACATTATACAACTGCCAAAACACCGAGAATCATGGCCCAGCCAAGTTGACACACAATGTTAACCATCACAGGCGCTATCTACCATGTGGCAACTGGTTTGTACCTATTTGCTTATGAGTGCATTAATGGGTTGGTGTCAGGGACAGAAAATCTAACTCAGAGTGACGTAAGCCAAAAGAGGATTTATTGACTCAGAGAATTTATCCCTGAAAGGCAGGAACACGTAAGTTACTGCATATAGGAGCTCCAACCTGACTTTTTCACCTCCACCTCTCAGTTCTCCTCTAGTCCAGGGAGGCTCCATTGCCCTCTTCCTCAGCTAGGCCCTCCCTCAGCTTCCCCTGGTCCTCAGCTTCAGAGCTGGCTGCAGTAGCTGCAGACCTGACATCTTCGCAGTCTCCAGTGCAGCCAGGGACACCTGCCGTGCTTCCGGCCACCCCGCCAGCCCGATCACTGAGTCAAGGACCGCAGCCAGGTGGGCAGTGCACTGATTGGGCATATATACTTTCCCTAGAAATGGGGGTGAGGACAGCCCACCTCACACTGCCAGAATGAGGATGGGTGATTCTTCGAGAAAAACTGAGGTGACTACTGTCACCAATGATGTAAACTATTTTGCATAACACAGAGTGAGGATTTTCTCACTGGAGACTAAATAAGGGTGAGTGGGGTCCATGCCTAGCACGGGGCTAGATAACAGGAAGTTTTCAGATGACAAAAAGAAAGGTGTCTGAGTTTCCTGTGTGTGTGTGTGTGTGAGAGATGTGCCCTGGAGGAAGAGTTAGAAGACCAGACCAGCTACTATCAAGTAGATCCTGACTCATGGCAATCCCGTGTGTGTCACAGTAGAACTGGGCTCCACAGAGTTTTCAGTGTCTGATTTTTCAGGAAAAGATCACCAGGCCTTTCTTCCAGGGTGCCTCTGAGTGGACTTGAACCTCCAACCTTTCAGTTAGCAGTTGAGTACGTTAACTGTTTGCACCACTCAGGGTCTCCAAGGTTAGGAGAGAGTGTGGTATTAGAGTTGCCACAGGAGACCTGAAGTTGTTCATTCCCGGTCCTGATCTCAAACTGAGAGTTGGCATTTGAATGAATGCTGCTTTTGCCTGGAGCTGCTCACTGCAGAGGAGCTTCATCAGGGCAAATCGGGGCAGGGTGCTTGTGGGTAGAAACATTGGGAGGAGGGAGGGAGGCACCAGTCATTCTTCCAGGTCTGGCAGTCCAATGGGCCTCCCCCACATCTGCAGGGTTTGTCTGTGAGGCTATGGAAGATGTCAGACACAGCTCCACTCCTGAGCGGGAAATGAGACACTCGGCCAGAACAGGTTTGATGTTCATCTTCCCTCCTATCAGGTAACCCTTCCCATCAGCCCAAGGATCCTGCCTTCTCTCTCTCTCATACACATGCTCCTCAAATCCCCTATATTAAATTACTGTCGAAATGTTTTGGACTCTCAGCACCAGGATCATATGACAGAATGCGTGGGGTTTGCTTTTTAATCTTGCCCAAGAGAAAGAAATGAAAATGACTTACAGAATTTTGACACAATGATCAGACAAAAAAAAAAAAAAAAAAATTGTCCCCCTCCCCTAGAATGAATGGGAACTTGTCAAGTGCCATTATGAAAACAAATAGATCAGAATTAGTTTCAGTATGTTTTTTGAGGGGAGCCTAAAAGCAATAAAGAGTTATAACTGCATTCTAAGTTACGTGTGCATTATTGACGACTGCATACCCAAAGATTTGTCTGTCCTGAAGGCGGGTGGAGTTCCAGCTGATTTATCTCCTGGAGCCCGATGCCCTGATCCCTCATTGAGCCATAAAGGGCCACAGCAAGCTCTGACCTGACCACTTCCTTGGAACCACTGTGTCTGGGTGTTCAGATGGGACCAGATCTGAGGGTAAGCCATCAAGATTCAGAAAGGCTGGGGGTTGGGGGAAGCATGAATTCATTTTCCATTCCTGGTTTCCATTTGCTTGGGGGAAAAAAAATCTATCCTAATAAAGACCTCTGCCTGCACTGAGCAATGTTCAGGAATGATTTCCTGCCATTGTTCTTCCATTAAATAAATAAATTGCTGCTGTCTTTGATTTTTTATCAGAGGACTTTGAAAGATCTTGGATAGGTGACTTCAGCCTTAAAGTCTTATTTGGGTGAATTTGGCTTTGGATGATTTCGACATGAAAATCACACTAAGTAAAAAGTCTCAATTCTTTACCCCGGGGTGAAGGAGGAATTCAGGATCATCCAGCACCCCCTTCATCCTCCCACTCCCCCCACCATTTCATTGGCTCTTTTCTAATGAAGACAAATGCAAGGCAACTCTGGTTTATCCAGCTACACAAAGGTGTAACTGACTTCCCAATTTCTTAACAATAGTGATTCATTACGATGACAATTGGGAAAAACTGATTACCTTTGAATTTCTGATGAGGTAATCCTGCCTCTTTCAAGCCCTGGTAATGAATCACCACTTTCCCTCCCTCCTCTGACCTAATTTTCCAAATCATGTACCTGTATAAAATATTGTGCAGAGGCGTGCGTCTATTTATCTTACAGGAGTTCTCTCCTTCTGAATTCAAGGGAGAAGACAACCCTTCCAACTGGGAGGGAAGATTCATGAATGTTCTGGGTATGGAATTCACCAAAGTCCAATCTCCCAGGTAATCAATCTGTACTGTCACAACTCCAGGAGTGGCCACCCTCATCCTGCTGCCTGGGGCTTTAGAGTTTGTATTGATGGAAATGGTGAAATTTTTACGGAAAGTAGGATTCTACTGCTTTCCATAGAAAGAGGGTGTACCCAAACCCTAGTCTTAAAAGGCTAGGACACATGTCTTGTGATAGTCTTTAAACTCCGTTAATGTCTCAACCATGAGGATTTGACAGTTAAATAAACGGTGCCGTTGACTAGCCATCAATCTCAGAATCAATGGTCAGTTACTGAAGTTGGTATCTGCAACTGGTGCTCACTTAATTACAGTATTTAGGTTTCCGGACAGAGGAATCTGTTCCATGGTGGTTAGGGTGTCTTTGATTAACCATACTAATTTGCCAGGAGAATGCAGCTGGAAAAAAAAAAAAATAACAACAACCAAAAAACACCACCTTTCCCCCTGCCCACTTTCTCCTAATTATTTATTAACTACCCCCTCCCTTTTTTAAATCTTACTTCTAGCTGTGAGAAGCATCCCTAGCTCTCTCTCTCTCTGTTTTTAAATCCCTGGTTAAAATAGTCTTAACATTTTTCCTGCCAGCAGGAAGGCCTACCTCTCAGCTAGAGCACAGCTGTATAGGCCAGAGAGCGCATCTCCATTTACATCTGGATTGATGGTGGTTACCTTTTCCCAACGTGTTTGAGAATAAAGTCAAAACATGGAGAGCAGAGCTGCTGGATCCCTATATGAAGTATCAATTTTTCAAAATCCTTCTCTGACCCTTCATTTCCACCTCAAGCTGGTAGAGATTGCCTTCCTCAGTTATCTGATAAGCCACCCCCGCAACCCAAAAAAGAAAAGAAAAACCAAACCCGTTGCTGTCGGAGTCAGTTCTCACTCATAGCGACCCTATAGGACAGTGTAGAACTGCCCCATAGGGTTTCAAAGGCTGTAAATTTTTACAGAAGCAGACTACCACATCTTTCTTCTGCAGAGTGGCTGGTGGATTCGAACCACCAACCTTTCCGTTAGCACTCAAGTGCTTAACCACTGTGCCACCAGGGCTCCTGGTTGTCTAGTAATACCCTGTTAATAAGTCTAATTATAGTGAAATATGGTAGTTACTATATTATACTATACTTATCAGAGTGCCAAGAACATTCTGGCATATGCATGTTAATGCTTATTTGTTGAATGTATGAGGGTCTCTGTCATCACTTTTCTGGTTTTCCTTTCATTGGGCTGTGGGAAGAACACATTTTCTGGAGGCTGCTCTCCCCTACAGGGTTTCTCGTTATTTGTTATCATTCCTCTTCCTGGCTATATTTCATATTCCCCATGAGGCCAAGACTGATGCTGGGGTCAAGGGATGGTTGAGCTGGGTCATCAGATGGGAGGTATTCTGAGTGGCTCTTTATAGAATGACTTCATCTGATAGGCTTTTCTAAAGAAACAGATTGAAGGCAGGGTGGTTGGGGAAGACATACAACGTCTTCTGGCAGCTAGAGGTAATCTAACCATTGAGAGCTGAGAGGCACATAACTATTCCAGCTGCTGTAATCACCTGCAGTTACTCACCATTTTGGTTAAGAAGGATTTTGACTCAGGCAAGGGTTATGTCTCAAACATAAAGGTCTAATAGAGCATTAAAAGGGGTCAAATGCCCTTTTTATGAAGATGGTGCTGAAAACAAAGAAGGACGCCCCTACCCCTCCCAAAACTGAAGCCAAAGAAAAGGCATTGAAGGCCAAGAGGGTAGTGCTGAAAGGTGTCCACAGCCACAAAAAAGAAAGAAAAAAAAAAAAAAAACGACAGCCACCCACCTTCTGGTGACCTAGTACACTACAGCTCTGAAGGCAGCGCAAATACCCTCTGAACAGCGCCCCCAAGAGAAACAAGCTTGACCACTCTGCCATCATCAACTTTCCCCTGACCACTGAGCCAGCTGTGAAGAAGACTGAAGCAAACAACACACTTGCGTTCATTGCGGATGTCAAGGCCAACAAGCACCAGATCAAACAGGCTGTGAAGAAGCTCTATGACATTGACGTGGCCAAGGTCAACACTTCAATCAGGCCTGATGGAGAGAAGAAGGCATATGTTCAACTGGCTCCTGACTATAATGTTATCGGTGTTGCCAACGAAATTGGGATTATCTAAACTGAATTCAGCTAGCTAATTCTAAATATAAATTTTTCACCACGTTAAAAAAAAGAATGAGAGAGAAGGGCCAAGAATTCAAGTAGTTTCAGGGGTGTTTTTTTTTGAGTATCTACTAGTGCTTAAGAGGCACTGATAGTTCAGTGGTAGAATTTTCACTTTCCATGCAGGAGACCTGGGTTCAATTCCCAGCCAAACCATCTCATGGGCAGCCACTACACATCTGAACAGGTTACAGTAGAGCTTCTAGACGAAGATGGGCTAGAAAGAAAGGCCTGGTGATCTAATTCCAAAAATCAGCCAATGAAAATCCATGGATCACAATAGTCCTCAGCTGATCATGGGGATGGCACAGGACTGGGCAGCATTTCTTTCTATTGTGCATGGTGTTGCCATGAGTAGAAGGCAATGGCAATTAACCACAACAACAACTAGTGCTTAAATACGCTTAGGTTTTTTAATGTGGGGAGTTCCAAAAGATATTGGAACATAGTTCTCTAGAACCTAAAAAACATTGTACTAAATAGCAATGCCTTGTTTCCAGTGGTGCTACTTTAAAGAACTCACTTAGCTCTATCTAAACCATGTGCATGATAGCCCAGTCCTATCTGATATCCTGTAGAAATCCAACAAGATAATGCCTGAGAAAGCACATTGAGAAGTATGGCTGGTTTGCATGTAAGAGTGATTACTGAGGAGATCTCAAATTCACAGCACTGGCTATGTGCAAAGCATGAAGGTGTGTGGGAACAAATGAATGAGACATCGTTTGTCCCCTTTGAAGGGGCTCTAATCCCTAAATCCTGTAAGGAGCAGACAGATTCATTCATGCAGTCAACAAATATTTGTTGAGCACATACTATTTGCCAGATACTATCCCAAGAGCTGGCAAAATAGCAGTGAACAAAACAGACAAAATTCTCATCCTCAAGGAGCTTAAATTTTCAGGTAAACAAATATCACAAGAGAGTGAGTCGAGAGTGGATGCAGAGAGTAACGAGCATAAACTGAAGACTGAAGACCCTAGCCTCATGTTCTACCTCAAAACACAGCCATCTCGAGATAGAGGGGCTGCTTTAAAATTCTAATAAAGACAAGAAGGTAGGACTATAGTCCTTTTGTTCCTTCTTATTAATAAGTCATGGCCCCTGTTTTAAAAGATCTAATCACATTGAGAAAACAAGATACATCAAATGGTTGTCTCTTAAGTGCCCCCAAATAACAAAAAATTTTTTAGGCCCCCTAAATATCAATGAGGAGGCCTGGTGGCACAGCAGTTAAGAGCTTGGCTGCTAACCAAAAGGACAACAGTTCGAATCCAGCAGCTGCTCCTTGGAAACCCTACTCTGTCCTATACTGTCGCTATAAGTCAGAATTGACTAGACAGCAATGGGTTTGGTTTTTTTTTTTGGAAATATCGATGAAAGACTTGTTTCTACTACAGCGGATTTATTTTCTTCTACACAATGTAAATTTTGTGAGTAATCTTATTTTAGTACAGTAAAATCCGCGAAAGCCAAAACCCGTGTAAGGTGGAAACTTGTCAGAGAAGAAAAATTCAAATGTTTCCCTTTAAAATGAGTGTTAGACAGGTAGTAAGACTGTACCCTGTCAAATGTGGAAAACTTGTGAGATCCAGAAAAACAAGGCTCTCGCAGGTTTCACTGTGTATGTGCTGCCAAAGCAAGCATGTGTGACTAATCTTATTTCTTGTTTTTCTTTGGCTGCTTGGAAACTCAGGGCTGAAGTTTTAGCTCAAAATGTATCAGGAGAGATGATTTTGTAAACATGCATGTGAATGTTCTACCTTAGCTGCCTGTTCAGTTTATATTTTCCTCACCCATTATTTAACTTTTTTCTGTTTACTGTGTTGTATGCATTTGCTTATAAGCTGCCTCAAATCCTGTGTGGAATAAACTGGGGGTACAGAGTTTAAATAAAAGAAGCAATACAAGCCAGCATCTCTAAGTTTTGAGGTGGCTATCAGGTAGCATGTCTCCCTTCATATTTCCTGGGAGCCAGGACACTAGAACGAGTCTTTCTTGGTGGGAGCGGATGAGTAGAGTGGGCTCCGGAAGCATGTTGAGGGGTCAGTGCTGCGTGATGGTGGGGTGCCCTCCGGAAGTGCCGAGATTCTGGTTGGACTTGGCTACCTGCTTACTTCGTTTCAGTACTTAACAAAATTCATAAGTGTTATGCTTATTGGCTTGTTTGTTTTTCTTCTGTCTGTCCCATTACAATATAAGCTTCAAGAGAGCAAGCCTGTTTTCTCTCCTCTTCACAACCGCATACCTAGATATTGAAGTCACCAGAGGCTGCATATGAGATAAAATGACAGCATGTGACCACTCATACCTACCACTGGGCCAAAATCGGAACCTAGCAGGTACCATTGTGTGTCCACAGCTCATCTTTATGCTCAGCTGTATACAACACTTGTTCATTTCCATCTTTCCTATTCAACTAATTGAAAGCCTAATGTGTGTCAGACTCTACACTAAGAAAAAAAAAAAAGACCAAATCCATGTTGTTGATTAGGACTGGTAGGAACCCTATAGGACAGAGTACAGCCACCCTATAGGGATTCCAAGAAGTGGTTGGTGGATTCAAACTGCCAATCTTCTGGTTGGGAAAAAAACAAAACAAACAAACAAAAAAAACGTTGCCCTTGAGTGGATTCCGACACACGTGTCTGTCAGTTTTTCGTACTGTGGGGGCTTGTTGCTGTGATGCTGGAAGCTATGCCACAGGTATTCAGACACCAGCAGGGTCACCCATGGAGGACACGTTTCAGCTGAGGTTCCAGACTAAGACAGACTAGGAAGAAGAACCCGGCAGTCTACTTCTGAAAAGCATTTGCCAGTGAAAACCTTATGAATAGCAGCAGAACATTGTCTGATATAGCGCTGGAAGATGAGACCTCCAGCTTAGAAGGCACTCAAAAGACGACTGGGGAAGGGCTGCCTCCTCAAAGTAGAGTTGACCTTAATGGCATGGATGGAGCAAAGCCTTGGCCTTAGTGTTTGGTGCACAAATTTGAATAATAGTCGTATTAACTGGTCTTCCTTGTAGGTGTGTGGATATTATCCTATCACTGATAGCATTGTACTTCAGGATAGATCTTGAAATGTTTCTTTTTAATGACGAATGCAACACCATTCCTCTTCAAATTGTCATTCCCAGCATAGTAGACTATATGATTGTCCAATTCAAAATGGCCAATACCAGTTCATTTCAGCTCATTAATGCCTAGGATATTAATGTTTATGCATTCCATTTCATTTTTGATGATTTCCAATTTTCCTAAAGTCATACTTTGTACATTCCAGGTTCTTATTATTAGTGGATGTTTGCAGCTGTTTTTTCTGATTTTGAGCCATGCCACATCGGCAAATGAAGGTGACTTTACACATGGACCTTGCCAGATGGAACACACAGAAATCAAATTGACTACATCCGTGGAAAGAGATGACGGAAAAGCTTGGTATCATCAGTCAGAACAAGGCCAGGGGCTGACTGTGGAACAGACCATCAATTACTCATATGCAAGTTCAAGCTGAAACTGAACAAAGTCAGATCAAGTCCACGAGAGCCAAAATATGAACTTGGGTATAACGCACCTGAATTTAGAGACCATCTGAAGAATAGATTTGATGCATTGAACACTAGTGACCGAAGACCAGACAAGTTGTGGAATGACATCAAGGATATTATACATGAAGAAAGCCAACAGGTCATTGAAAAGACAGGAAAGAAAGAAAAGACCGAGATGGATGTCAGAGGAGACTCTGAAACTTGCTCATGAACGTCAAGCAGCTAAAGCAAAAGGAAGAAATGTTGAACTAAAAGAATTGAACAGAAGATTTCAAAGGGCGGCTCGAGAAGACAAAGTATTATAATGACATGTGCAAAGAGCTGGAGATAGAAAACCAAAAGGAAGAAACACACTCAGCTTTTCTCAAGCTGAAAGAACTAAAGTAAAAATTCGAGCCTTAAGTTGCAATAGTGAAGAATTCTGTGGGGGAAAATATTATACGAAGCAGGAAGCATCAAAAGAAGATGGAGGGAATACACAGAGTCATCATACCAAAAAGAAATAGTTGACATTCAACCATTGTACTGAAGAAAGAAGTACAAGCTGCTCTGAAGGCATTGGTGAAAAACAAGGCTCCAGGAATTGACAGAATATCAATTGAGATGTTTCAACAAACAAATGCAGCTCTGGAGGTGCTCACTTGCCTATGCTAAGAAATATGGAAGACAACTTCCTGGCCAACTGACTGGAAGAGATCCATATTTATGCCTGTTCCCAAGAAAGGTGATCCAACCGAATGCGGAAATTATAGAACAATACCATTAATATCACATGCAAGCAAAATTTTGCTGAAGATCATTCAAAAACAGCTGCAGGAGTATATAGACAGGGAACTGCCAGAAATTCAAGCCGGTTTCAGTAGAGGACGTGGAACCAGCGATATCATTGCTGATGTCAGATGGATCCTGGCTGAAAGCACAGAATACCAGAAAGATGTTTGCCTGTGTTTTACTGACTATGCAAAGGCATTTGACTGTGTGGATCATAACAAATTATGGATAACACTGCAAAGAATGGGAATTCCAGAACACTTAATTGTGCTCATGAGGAACCTTTACATAGATCATGAGGCAGTTCTTCGGGCAGAACAAGGGGATACCGATTGGTTTAAAGTCAGTAAAGTTGTACGTCAGGGTTGTATACTTTCACCGTACCTATTTAATCTCTATGCTGATTAAATAATCTAAGAAGCTGGCCTATATGAAGAAGAACGGGGCATCAGGATTGGAGGAAGACTCATTAACAACCTGTGTCATGCAGATGACACAACCTTGCTTGCTGAAAGTGAAAACCACTTGAAGCACATATTGATGAAGATCAAAGACCACAGCCTTCAGTATGGATTGCACCTCAACATAAAGTAAACAAAAATCCTTACAACTGGACCAATAAGCAACATCATGATAAATGGAGAAAAGATTGAAGTTGTCAAGGATTTCATTTTGTTTGGATCCACAATCAACAGCCACGGAAACAGCAGTCAAGAAATCAAAAGATGCATTGCATTGGGCAAATCTGCTGCAAAGGACCTCTTTAAAGTGTTGAAAAGCAAAGATGTCATCTTGAAGACTAAGGTGCCCCTGACCCAAGCCGTGGTATTTTCAATTACATCATATGGATGGGAAAGCTGGACAACGAATAAGGAAGACCGAAGAAGAGTTGACGCCTTTGAACTGTGGTGTTGGCGAAGAACATTGAATATACCATGGACTGCCAGAAGAACGAACAGATCTGTCTTGGAAAAAGTACAACCAGAATGTTCCTTAGAGACAAGGATGCCGAGACTGCGCCTTACATATTTTGACATGTTTTCAGGAGGGATCAGTTCCTGGAAAAGGACATCATGCTTGGCAAAGTACAGGGTCAGTGGAAAAGAGAAAGACCCTCAACGAGGTGGATTGACAGAGTGGTTGCAATAATGAGCTTAAGCATAACAACGATTTTAAGGATGGTGCAAGACTGGGCAGTGTTTTTGTTCTGTTGTGCACAGGGTCTCTATGAGTCAGAACCAACTCGACGTACCTAACAACAACAACATACCACCAGGGCTCTAGACACTACATTAGGAAGTGAAAAAGACAGAAACAGCACTTGGTTTCATAAGGGAAGCGGACATTAAATAAATAGTCACCCAAGAAAAAGTGTAGGAGGGAAGCCCCGCTTTGGCAAGCGGGGAGAGGGGTGGCAGGGGAAAGATGTCAGAGAGGGGCTTCCCTTCAGAGTGAGGCTTGAGCTGACAGAAAGCTAAGGGGTTGGACTGAGATCTGGAGGATGGGAAACACTTAAGTAGGTGAAGGAGGGGAGTGAGGGGCTTGGGAGTGATGGCCCTGCGTGCACAAAGGCCCAGGGGCCAGAGTGCAAAGCTGAGGTGAAAGTCCTGCCAGATGTAGCAGATGTAAGTGGGAGCCAGGCACAGGAGTGAGCAGAGCTATAGGCTATAGACTTCTAAGATCCTTGGATAGTCCTGGTAAGGTCTGTGGTTTAGGAAGTTCTTTTTAGCCGTGGTGTTGGGAACATACACATACCCCATAGGGTTTTCAAGGAGGCACAAGTGTGGCCTGTCAAGGTCCAGAAGAGAGGCAGTAGGAGCTGGGACGAGGCTGGGAGTAGGGGCACAGAGACAATAGGGATAGATCAGAGGGCTGTGTATGTGGGGGAACTGAGAGGACTTGATGGTTATCGGCTGGGGGAGAGGAGGATGGGGCAAGAGAGGAGAAGGTGAGGAGGATGGGGCAAGAGAGGAGAAGGTTCGGCTTGCTCCAAGCCTTCTGACTGGGCCCCTCCCTGGTATTGTGGGAAGGTTGACCCAGCTTGGTGAGGCCAGGCTCTCTGGAGGTGGATTTCTCTTGGTGACTCTCTGTCTCTGGCCTTTCCTTACTGTTTTGAAATGCAGTTCTTCAGGAGGATCGGATTTGATATGTGTTCCTAAATTGGTTTTAGTTGAGGTAGCAGCGCTGCACCTTTAACTACCCTCCTGGCAAAGTCAAGGGGAACCAGATGCTCTTGGCATCAAAAGGCTCATGTAAAACTGGATCAAGGGTCAGAGTGATTTAGATGAGGGATGGGGTTTTGAAGCGCTGGCCATCTAAGATGATGTTTGAAAGCTTCTTGTCAACTGGGGTTGAGCTGCTTCAGAGAAAGGTGTCCCTCCCACTCTTGTCTTTGTTATGACTGAAAAAGCAGCAGCGGGTAGGTAGGGACCTAACAGGCTGCACTTATGAAAACATAAGGATGGCTGGACAGAGACAGGCCAGGGAGCCATTTTTTTTATTTTTCAGTTTGCAAGAAGAGAGTAATCCTAAGAAAGTTTATGCAAAATGATGAAATTGAGCATGGACTTGAGGGGCACCATTTTTAAAGGGGTGGGGAGCCGTACCTTATTAGAAGAGTTGGACAAGGAGTGTTTGACTACCTCCAAGGGGGGTTGTGGCAGGCATTCCTGCCTTGGGTTGCAGAGGCTAGATCAGGGTCTACTAGCTACTGGTGTGTGGGAAACAAGGGTTTCATAACTATAATGGTTCCCACTCCCGTGAGCCACGCATCCACTTACAGGCATTACATGTGGGATTGGTGACATCACTTATTGGCTCTACCAGATGAAAATAATAATTGTTATGGCGGTTTTCAACATAACACCCAATTCTTTGATAATGTTTCCATTGAAAAGTGGGATCTTTGTCCCCTCCTCTTAAATCCAAGCTGACTTGTGACAGCTTTGACCAATAAAGTCTGGCAGAAGTGATGCTACTTACTTTCTAGGAAAGGTAAGAAAAAGACTTTCAACTTCTGCCTGAGAAAATTGCTCTGGGAGAGGCCAGATGCCATGTGGGAAGTTTGCCTAACCTGGGCTCCCATGCTGGAGAGGCTATGTGCAACTTGAGCCCTTCTTGAATTCCTGACTCAAAATCGCAAGCAAAATAAAATGGTTGTTGTTTTAAACTACTGATTTTTGGAGTAATTTTATATGCTGCAATAGTAATTGAAACAATATAAAAAAAACCAAACCCATTGCCGTCGAGTTGATTCCGACTCATAGCAACCCTACAGGACAGAAAAGAACTGCCCCAAAAGCTTTCCAAGGAGCGGCTGATGGATTTGAACTGCCCACCTTTTGGTTAGCAGCCAAAGCTTAACCACTTGCTCCACCAGGGCTCCTCTGAAACAATAGCGTACAATTATTTTGCACTTATCGTGTGCCACACATTGTGCCAAACACTTTATATACATTATTTCCTTTGATCCTGTCAGGAGCACAATAAGGTAGGAAATTTTACATACGCAGAAGCTGACAGGCTCAGAGAGGTTAAGTAGTTTAACCAAGGTCACACAGCTAGTCTGTGGCAGGGCTAGTATTCAAACCCAGAGCTACCTGGATCCCAAAATATTTCATCATTTTTGGGAAATAACACTGAGAAACTCAGCTCTCTTTAAGGCAGTCCCCTAAAGACACTGCTACAGAGATGCTCCTTCCCCTCCAAGGGTTACTTAGGAAGTTCTGACTATCATCTCTGCATCATTTCTTTCTCATTTAACATGTTGATCTTTTCAACTTGCACTGTTTTAGCCCTTGAGTTTTAGGCTGTAGGCATGATTTTAGGTTTTGGTCCTCTGGACCTCAGTTTAAATGAAGCTTGTGTCCTTCCTGAAGTGAATCTCTTATAAATTCCTGGATGGCTGGGATAGATTTGGCTCACTCTCTGCTTTGCTTCTAAGACTCGATCCTTCAGAGTTGGCCCTGCTGACACTTGCACATGGGGGCCAAGGTACCCATACCACGATGTTAAGGGTAGAACAGAGCCTGGCACCATAATGGATGCTCAGTAAGTACTTGTGAATGAATGAATGAATGGAAGTGGTTTTTACATTTTAGTGGCATATCCTGGTTACTGTCTTAAATTAATGGTAATATTTGAATATTGCAGTTTTCTAACACAAAAAGCCTTCCTTTGGGTCTCATTTGGGATGGGGAGACTCTCCCAGGCCACTTAAATCACGTTGACTACCCCGCGCCCGCCATGCTGGACAGGCCACGTGGAGGCTGAGCCCTTCCCAAATCTCTGACTCCAAATCAAGAGCAAAATGAAATGGTTGTGGTTTTAGACCACTGATTTGTGGGATAATTTCTGGAAGAGATGCTCACTGCTATTTTGAGTCACATGGCCCGGCACCTCTCCCAGGGGAGTGGTCCCTTTGCCCCCTCCCCAAGATCTGCTTCACAAGCTGCATAGAGGAGAAGTCGTCTACGTAGCCTCAGTGCTCCACTCCCTCAGGAAATGGACAGCATAGGCTCCCACTCTCCTGGCCTGGGAGGGAAGCAGCGACAGATAGAGCTGGCAGGCAAGTGAGGCAGGGGCAACAGAGGGCGCCTGTGTGCCCAGGGCCAGAGATGGCCATGTATGGTGCTGGGCTTGTCAAGGAAGGGAGATTGTGTTAGATCTGCTCATGAGGTGGATTCCTGGAGGGGTGGGCGTGAAAGCCCACCTCTGAGCTTGCTGACCTACCTCTCTCTGGTAACTGACAATATAGGACCATCCCTTTTAAGGCCAGGTTGGGCAGCTGCACAGACACCACTGATGATAATGATAGCTGTCACATATTGTGTTTAGGTATGTGCTGAACATACCATTCTCATATTACCTAATTCTCATGCTTTTCCTGCAAAGTAACTCTTACTATCTTCATTTTACAGCTAAGGAAATGGAGGTTCAGAGAGGTTAAGTCACTTGGCAAAGGTCACACAGCTAGTAAGTGATGGAGTTGGTATTCAGAGCTAGTTATGAATAAGCCAGCTCATTCATTCATTCAACTGATATTTATCAAGTTTCTGTGTATGTTCAGGTGCTGTTCTAGGCACTGGAGATAGCACAGTGAACAGGGCAGATAAATTCACTGCCCTTATATTCCAGTGGGAGAGAAAACCTGTGGCCATCAAGTTGATTCCTACGCATTGTGACCCTACAGGACATAGTAGAACTGCCCCATAGGGTTACCAAGGAGCAGATGGTGGATTCGAACTGCCCAAATTCACGTCAACAAATGAATAGTGTACTTTCTGAGGGAGATAAGTCTGTGAAGGAGATAAATGGGAGTCGGGTGAAAGAGAGATTATGGGCCTGGGGGGAGAGGTGGACAAGAGAAGAGTCCACCATAACGCCTGTACCCTGTCTCCCCTGCGGCCTGAGGTTCTAGCAGGGTTATGCATATGGAATGACCAGGGCACCTTGAAGTCAGTGGAACTCCAAGGCCTATGAAAGTGGGGCATCTGTTGCTGGAGAATAGGAGGAACAGACAGCTTCAGAGGATAGATTTTGGACTGAGTCAGGAGACCTGGATTCTGGTCCTAACTTTGTTGCTAATTTGCTGTGCAACCTTGGGCAAGGTGCTCAGTGTTTCTAAGCCTCATCTCTTCAATGGTGCCATGTCATCTTCCGATAAGGACAGCGATGGGCAGCAACTACTCTGCTTCCTGAAGTTCTCCTAAGACTCTGAGACCTCCTCTCTCCTTCCCACTCTCTGTGGATTGACCTCAAATCCTCTCTTCATACCAGGCTGGAAAAAAGGCCACGGAGACTGAATAATGCTGACTTTTCCCTCTGCTGCCCCTGAGTCTCACTCCTCCCAGCCTCCTGCCCTGGTGGAGCAGAGGACGCCCTCTCTGCTACCATTGATAGCAGCTTGATATGAAGCTGCCCCTTTGTGGCATCCGGATTTAATGCACTCTCGGTGCTTGGTACTTGGTGGTGTGGGAGTCCCCTACGCCTCTTCCTCTATCAAAAAGTGCCACACTTTCCTCTCTTTGTCACTCCAGTTCCTTCTCAAAAGCTCTGAGTTACCCCTTTCGAACACATGTGGCCCTTCGAATCTACTTTCCCACTAGCATCTTTTGCTTTGTCAGAAGCAACCTGTTGTTTTTTCCAAGAGACAGTGCATGGTCCCCAATGCCCGGCCACTTCCCCACCCCTCAGCTTCCCCTTACCTCCTCAGGCTGGTGTCCTGAAAGAATTCCCTGGGTGAACTTTTCATTGTCTACTGCTGGGGCTGCTCCCCGGCTGCTGTGTGCCCACCAATCCTGTCCTGCTTGGCACTCTCACTCCTTCTGCTGACTTCTCCTTTGTTGTGAACTCCAGGCAGACAGCAGAGTTTCTCACATTGTGATTCTCAGACTTCTGCAGTGTGAATTCACAGCACTCAGAATCTCTGGTTGGGAGCTCTGTGTGTGTGTGTGTGTGTGTGTGTGTGTGAATGTGTGCAGTATGTGTGTGAGGGTGTCTATGGGAAAGAGAGAGAGCTGATGCACGAATGCATGAACATAGATGAGGACACCATCTCAGAGTTTTCTAGAAAGAGGGGGACTCTTTCTGTCACCGCCTCCCGTAGCTCGCCGTACATAGAAGCCATCATTCCTCCACCATGCTTCAAAGATATTCTTCTCTGTATTCACACAGCTAATATGCTGTGGAGTTCTCATTTGGGTGAAGAGCTTGCATTTCTTGAGTAAATATTTATTGAGCACATACTAGAAGCCCGGAACTTTGCTTTTGTGGCAGCCTTTATCTTGGAGTCAGTGTAAGCGTTTGTGTTTCTACGTGTGAGCAGGTGGGGGGGGGGGCAGGATCTCAGAGCGTTGTAGGAAGAAGGGGTTTGCCTGTGCCACCACCTATGCCCTCCGTACACGAACTTGTTCACTCTCACTGCCGCCTTTGCATCTGCACACCCCCAGCACATGCCTATTATCACACGGCTTCTGCACAGCTGGAGCCCTGGTGGCATAGTGTTTAAGAGCTATGGCTGTTAGCCAGAAGGTCAGCAGTTCACGGGGTCACTGGGGCTACTCTCAAAGAACCAGGGGGACTTTACTGGATCTTTCTCTCCAGAATGAAGGTCCAGGGTGGTATGATGTTATACAGGGCTTCCAACTGGCTCGAACCCCTGCTGAGAGTTTGCATTTCTAACAAGTTCGTGGGCGATGCTCATGCTGCTGGTTAGGGACCAATTCTGAGAACTGCTAGTAGAGCAGTGGTTCTCAAAATTTATTACCCCAAAAGGTCCACCAGTTACTCCTTGGAAACCCTATGGGGCAGTTCTACTCTGCCCTGCAGGGTCACTATGAGTTGGAATTGACTCGACGGCAATGGTTTTTTTTTTTTTTTTTTTTTTTTTGCACATCTGCCTCCCCAACTAAAACACCAGCTCTCTGAGAACAAGGGTCTCTACACCCCTGCATCTAGCTCGTTCCTGGCATGTGACAAGACCTTAATAATTGTTTGATGACTTGAAGTTGATAATAAAGAGACCAGAATTTCTTCATCTCAGGGCTGAAGATTATTCTTGGAATTCCACAGCAAGAAAAATATTGTTGGTGACTTTCTTGGCCTCTTTAGTACGAACAGTAACTCAAACCATAGGGGTTTGAAGACAAAATTCAAATACTTAGAGGTAAATTTGAACACATACTCATTTAAATATTTGCCCTTCTAAAACCCTAGAAAAGTACAGTAAGGAATTAAAAAGTAAAAACCCCTAAGATCAAAGAGAATAGGAGAGGAGATGATAGCAACTAAGAGGTGCGAACAAATTTTTTGAGATGGAAAGCAGATGGATAAATAGGAACCGATTTAGCAGGTAGATGCTTGAACCTGCTGGTGTCTAAACAGCACTAACCAAAGAGCTGAGGGAACCCTACAGAGGCAAACAGGAAACCTGGAGCTGTCAAGTCTCACTGGCAGGATTTCTGTTTACACCAGAGTTCACATCTCTCCCTCCTTTGGGGCCATTCTGTGTGGGCGTGAACTTTGTTCCACTCCCCTCTCTCCTGAAATGCGACCCCCAGGTGGTAGACTCAAGGAGGTGTGGGGCTGAACCCAGGCACTGGCTCTTAGGAGCTGTGAGGGAACATTTTATCACTTCTCTGTGCCTTGGTTTCTTTAATAGCAAATGGGTGGGATTGAACTAGATTTCTAAGGCCTTTTCCAAACCCAGGCCTCTGTCAGGCTTGAGAGTTTATGATGAACAGGACACAGACTTTATCTCCAAGGAGCTCTTATAGGCTTGAGGGTGAGTCAATTAAACATAAACTTTCAACTGTCGCAGTGTGAACGGCAGAAAGGGGGGCCCGGGGGAACATAAGCCCTCAGGAGGAGAGGCACTTGGCTAACCTGGGGGGTGGGCAAGGCAGGCATGCCAAAGTAGGGGTCACAGTGGCTAACATCAAAGAACCCAGACGGCTTTGCTGGGTTTTTCTCTCCAGATTGCAGGCCCAGGGTGATATGATGTTATGCAGGGCTTCCAACCAGTTCCAACCCCTGTGGAGAATTTACATTTCTAACAAGTTCCCTGGTGATGTTAATGCTGCTGGTTAGGGACCAATTCTGAGAACCACTGGTAGAGCTGTGGTTCTCAAAATTTATTATACATAAGAATCACCTGGGGATCTTGTGAAAATGTAAATTCCAATTCAGTATGTCTGGGGTGGAAATGCAAATTTCCTGGATGTTAATGCCTCGTTTAGACGTGTACACAGGATGATGCCTGTCAATGAGTATCCCTTGGCTGCATCAAAGAGACCTATTCTGTTGAGACAATAGAACTCACATTTCCCTTGTCTTCTCTGGGTCTTTGCACATTCTGTTGGCTCTATCTGGAATGCCCTTCGTTTTTCTCTTCCCCTGATGAGCTCCTAATTATTCTTTACACTCAACTCGGGCAAAGTGTTCTTTGGGAAGGTTTCTTTCAACCTATGTCACACATCTCAGAAGTGTGTTTTCAGTGAAGCAAGGAATGAATCAATCTGCTGCATATGGGACCTTTGGGACTTTATACTTTAAGGCAGTCATGCAGCCTAACACACATTCGCAGCATCATCTTTACCTTGTTGGTCAAAACTTATGCAGTTATCCCTCCCTGGTCCTAACCCCCAGTGTCAGGCCTCAGAAAATTAAAAAGATTGGTTCCCTAAGTCCTTCCTCTCAGCTTCACAACCATGGGACCTAAGAGAGCTGTACTAGAAGTAAGGTGACTTGTTAAATCAGCAACTGTAAGGGACAGAAACATCTGTTGGCACCTCTGTGTCACTAAACATTCTCACAGTTTTCAGCCTGGATACTGACACCTGCAGCTGAGCCCAGGGTTTAAGATCTGAGGCTGGCTTTTGGTAAAATGCCACTTCAAGAGCATTCCTGTCAGAGCGGTCAATGTCACCTGCATGGCCTGGCTCAGGGCAGGTGAGCAGACAGGCGGCTGACATAGATGGCAATGGTAGAAACTAGGTCCAGCACGATGAGCTGGGCACCTCACTCTGTGTTTTAAGTGATTCACAAGGCTATCTCCTGACACCATGTTACCTTGTAGACAGCTTATACTCTGACAGGGTGTGTAAAATGACAAGGTTTTAAGGATGGCACTGGAAGTGTAGTCATAACTGATGTGTGCACAGCTAGAGAAAAGTATCAACAGGTAAAGAGAAGAGTCTGTGAATCAGCAAATTTCAGTGAAACAAATGTGACAAAGGATTAATAGCCTTCATATATAAAAAGCACTTACAAATCAATAAAAAAATGAATACTATGAGAGGAAAAGAAACTAAGGAGAAAAAATATGTCACAGAAGAAGAACTATAAATTAGCGATAAACATAAAACATGTTCAGCTTTCCTAGCAATACACACCATAATAAAATCTTAATTTTTACCTATCGAACTGGAAGAATGGTTTTAAAAATTAATTTTCAGTTTTGGTGAGTTGAATATGGTAGTTACACATCTCTTGGGAGTGCAAACTGACATTGCCTTTCTGGAGGACAGTTTTGCAGTATGTACCAAGAAGGAAAAAAAAAATTTTTTTTTTTTTTTTTACCCAGAGACTTAAAAGTGTTCATAATGCTTGACCCATAATTTCTCTTGTTGGACTCTCTCCCAAGGAAATAAGAACTGAGACAAAGATTTATGTACAAAGATATTTAATGGAGAGTTATTTGGAAGCAACTCAAATGTTCGACTATACTGGGATAGTTAAATAAACTATATCTACACAGTGAAATAGCGTGCAATCATTAAAACAATGTTTTTGAAGAATTTCAAATGACATGGGAAACTGCTAATGATATTTTAAGTGAAAGAATCTGGGTATAAAACTATATGTACATTGTAAATTCGACTATTTAAATACTGGCCTCCACCTAAACTGTATCTGTTTCCAGAAAAAGTATTGGAAGAAAAATACAAAAATACAGTGGCTCTCTCTGAATCATGAGATTATGGGTAATTTAAATTTCCTTCTACACACTTCCAGAATTGTCCAGACTTTCTCCAATGAACGTGTTTGTAATCTATCCACTTAATCATTCATTCAGCAAATTTATTGAATGGTTATTATGTTCCTGGCACTGTCCTTGGTACCAATTAAGATACATTTATAATTATTCTCTCTTTCTGTGACTGCAGGTGTTAGAAACAGACTGCTGGGGTTTAATCCTGGTTCAGACACTCATGTCCCTATTCTTTTATGCCTCATTTTTCTCATGAATAAAATAAGGGATGATACTAAAACCTATCACATTATGTGCTGTAAGGATTAAAAAACAAGATATATGAAAAGGGCTTGGCTCAGGGCTCAGCCCGTGGTAAGTATATCTCAACCACCAGGAGAGCCACACATAAAGAATTACACCCAAACTACATAAAAGCGTAGAGTAAAAAGTAGGTTCATCCTCTCGTCAGTACCCCTCCTCACCACATTCACCTTCCTACTCCTGTCTCCAGAGGTCACCATACTAAACAGTTTTGTTTATCCTTCCAAAAAACAGGTTGTCTGCATTCATGTATACATATAGTTATTACCGGTGACCAGTTGCTGGTGAGTTGACTTCAACTCATGGTGACTCCATATACGTCCCCTAGATCTGTGCTCCATAGGGTTTTGAATGGCTGAGGTTTTGGAAGTAGATTGCCAGGGCTTTCTTCCAAGGCACCTCTGGGTAGGCTCAAACCACCAACCTTTTGGTTAGCAGCCTAGTGCATTAAGTATAAGGATATGGACTACTACAACTCTGAAAGATCTGATGGTGCCCATTTGGTAAATAAGGAAGCAGAGGCTCAAGGACAGTGAGCAGTGTCCACATTCACAGAGGATGAGTGCCAGACCAGAAAGGCAGACTCAGGTCTGTCTGATGGCAGTGTCCAGTACCTGTGGACTCACCCTTCCTCTCTGAGCCCAGCCTTATCCCAGAGAAAACCAGGACATTGGAAACTCAGAATTCAGTGTTATAAACATCAAAGCATCTTATTTTGTTCCCTGCTGCCACTTGAATCTTGTTCAGTGGGACTAGCCCTTCCCTTTGCTGTTGAGACCAGCTTGGACAGTCCCATGACTTTTGTTTTCTACTTTAATTGATCAAGTCCTGAGTTCACTGTGAGTCACAAACGCAGGTGTAGTTGAGGCATTTGGTCTTCTCAACTTTCCAGCTGGCCAGATGTCAGCACAGCCTGTGGACCAGAAAGGGATGGGTCGGATCTCTCCTTCACACCTCCTTCTAACACCTACTAGCTGCTGATTCCACTGATCCCAGGTGTGGGGAGCAGGCAGGTGAGGAAGAAGGCTAGGAAATTTTTACTTGCCTGAAGCACAAATTTCATGCTGTCTGCATTTGTCAGATGTTTTCAGCTGGCTCTTGCTTTGGTGGGCAGGTTGGGAGTTCTTGAGAGACCTCCCTTATGGAGTCCCTCTAAATACTCCCTTATAGTGGATCAAGCTTCTTCAGGTGGCCAATCGTGACGACTCCACATCCAATAGCCTTTTACTGGTGGGTTCCACTTAGCAAGCCAGGCTACCCTCTTAGGAAAAATCCATTTCAAAATGACCCCAACATTCCCTAGTAACTTAAGATCTGGCTTCCAAGAGTCATTGTTATGGATTGAATTGTGTCCCCCAAAAGTGTGTACCAACTTGGCTAGGCCATGATTCCCAGTATTGTGTGATTGTCCACCATTTTGTCATCTGATGTGATTTTCCTTTGTGTAGTAAATCCTATCGCTATGATATTAACAAGGTGGGATTAGTGGCAGTTATGTTAATGAGGCAGGACTCAAACTACAAGATTAGGTTGTGTTAAGTCAATCTCTTTTGAGATATAAAAGAGAGAAGTGAGCAGAGAGACATGGGGACCTCATACCACCAAGAAACAAGAGCCAGGAGAATAGTGCATCCTTTGGACCTGGGGTCCCTGCACTGAGAAGCTCCATGAGCAGGAGAAGATTGATGACAAGGACCTTCCTCCAGAGCTGACAAAGACAGAAAACCTTCCCCTGGAGCTGACACCCTAAATTTGGACTTCTAGCCTACTAGACTGTGAAAGAACAAAATTCTGTTTGTTGAAGCCATTCACTTATGGTATTTCTGTTATAGCAGCCCTAGCTGACTAAGACAGTCATGATCTTTTTTTTTTTTTTTTCCAAAGCAGGGGAGGACAGCACGTAATTAAACCTGTCACTGAGTAGGAATCACCATAATTGTGTGTGTGTCTTTTAATTTATAGATAAGGAAGTTGAAACTTAGAAGATGGAGTGTCTTGTGTACGATCTTGTCACTACCTGGTGGTCAAGACATTACTCAAACCCAGGTCCTCTGACTCTTACAGCCAGAGCTCTCTCCCTGATAGCTCCTTGTCTGTGAAATGAGGGAACTAGGTTAGATCATCTCAAAAGGCCAGCCAAGAGACACTCAAGGACAAATAATAGCGTCCCATTACACTCCATGGAAACCAAAATCAAACCAAATCAGGTCAGTTACCATTGAATTGATTCCAAAGATGGAGCAGAATTGCTCCATAGAGTTTTCTTGGCTGTAATATTCTTAGTTTGCTGCAGTGAAGAGGACTTGAAGCACATGTTAATGAAGATCAAAGACTACAGCCTGCAGCATAGATTACACCTCAACATAAAGAAAACACACATCTTCACAACTGCACCAATAAGCAATATCATGATAAACGGAGAAAGTATTGAAGTTGTCAAGGATTTCATTTTATTTTAATTCCCATTCAACTCCCATGGAAGCAGCAGTCTAGAAATCAAATGATATATTGCATCAGGCAAATCTGCTGCAAAAGACCTCTTTAAAGTGTTGAAAAGCAAAGATGTCACTGTGAGGACTAAGATGTGCCTGACCCAAGCCATGATATTTTCAACTGCCTCCTATACATGCGAAAGCTGGACAATGAATAGGGAAGACTGAAGAAGAATTGATGCCTTGGAATTACGGTGTTGCTGAAAAATGCTGAATATACAACAGACTGCCAGAAGAATGAACAAATATGTCTTGGAAGAAGTACAGCCAGAATGTGCCTTAGAAGCAAGGATGATGAGACTTCATCTCACTTACTTTGGACGTGTTATCAGGGAAGATCAATCCCTGGAGAAGGACATCATGTTTGGTAAAGTAAACAGTCAGTGAAAAAGAGGAAGACCCTCAACAAGATGGATTGACACAGTGGCTGCAACAATGGGCTCATACATAGCAACGACTGTGCAGATGGCGCAGAACCAGGCAATGTTTCATTCTGTTGCACATGGGATTGTTACGAGTCAGGACTGACTTGATGGCACCTAACAACAACGACAGTAATTTTTACAGATGCAAATTGCCAGGCCTTTCTTTTGTGATGCCACCGGGTGGGGTTCAACTGCCACCCTTTTGATTAGTAGCTGATTGCAAACCATTTGTGCCACCCAGGACCACTGCATGGAAAGAACTTCAAACCCTCTAGTTTGAGTGATCTTAAGAATCACTCACTCTTCAGGCTCATGGATAGCCTGAGTTGAGGATGACCTGGAACCTCAGTACCAGATAGATGCCAACCAGGTGCCAAGTACTGAGATAGGCACATTGTGCACATTCTCTTAACAACAGTGGAGGGGAAATTAGGAGTATGGGGTGAGAAACACTGGAGGATGTTTTGAGCCTGATTATCTTCCAAAGAGACATCAAGTAAAAGACTCAAACAAATATCATTAAAAAACCATACACACCCAACAACAACTAAAAAGCCCTTGCCCAGATGGCTTCACTGAAGAATTCTACCAAGCATTCAGAGAAGAGCTTACACCAGTACTACTCAAACTATTTCAGTACATAGAAAATGAAGCAATACTTCCAAATTCATTCTATGAAGCCAGCATAACCCTAATACCCAAATCAGACAAAAACACCACAAAAAAAGAAAATTACAGACCAATATCTCTCATAAACATAGATGCAAAAATTCTCAACAAATTCTAGCCAATAGAATTCAGCATCATATCAAAAAAATAATACACCACAACAAAGCAGAATTCATACCAGGTATGAAAGGATGGTTCAATATTAGAAAATCAATCAACATAATCGACCACATAAGTAACATAAAAGAATCACATGATCATCTCAATCAAGGCAGAAAAGGCATTTGACAAAGTCCAATGCCCGTTCCTGATAAAAACTCTCAATAAAATAGGTATAGAAGGGAAATTCCTTGACATAATAAAGTGTAGCTATACAAAACCAATGGCCAACATCATTCTTAAAGGAGAGAGACTGAAAACATTCCCCTTGAGAACAGGAGCAAGATAAGGATGCCCTTTATCACCACTGCTATTTAACATTGTGATGGAAGTCCTAGCTAGAGCAATAAGGCAAGAAAAAGAAATAAAGGGTATCCAAACTGGTAATGAAGAAGTAAAACTGTCCCCATTTGTGGATAATATGATATTATACATAGAAAGCCCAAAAGACCCCATGAGAAAACCACTTGAACTAATAGAAAGATTCAGCAGATTAGCAGGATACAAGATAAACATACAAAAATCAGTTGAATTCCTACACATTGGTAAAGAGAACGATGAAAAGGAAATCAGTAAAACAATATGATTTATAATAGCCCCTAAAAAAATAAAGTACTTAGGAATAAATCTAACCAGGGATGTAAAAGACCTGTACAGAGAACTACAAAACACTACTTCAAGAAACCCAAAAAGAGCTACGTGAATGGAAAAACATACCATGCTCATGGATAGGTAGACCCAACATTGTGAAAATGATGATTCTACCCAAAGCAATTTCCAAATACAATGCAATCCCAATCCAACTACCAACAACATTCTTTAATGAGATGGAAAAACTAATCATTAACTTTACATGGAAAGGGAAGAAGCCCCGGATAAGTAAAGCACTACTGAAGAAGAAGAATGAAGTAGGAGGACTCACACTACCTGAATTCAGAACCTACTAAACAGCTATGATAGTCAAAAGACAGATACATTGACCAATGGAACAGAGCTGAGAACTCAGATGTAAATCCATCCACTATGGTCACATAAGGGCCCAAAGTCCATCAAACGGGGAAAAGACAGTCCTTTTAACAAAGGGTGCTGGCAAAACAGGATGTACATCTGCAAAAAATGAAACAGGACCTACACCTCACACCATAGACAAAAACTAATTCAAAATGGATCAAAGAAGTAAATATAAAGCCAGAAACTATAAAGATCATAGAAGAAAAAAAACAAAATGAATGCTAGATGTCCTAATACACGGCATTAACAGGATACAAACCACAACTAACAACACATGAACTCCGGAAGATAAGCTAGATAATTGGGATTTTCTAAAAATTAAACACTTATGTTCATCAAAAGACATCACTAAAAGAATCAAAAGAGAACCTACAGACTGGGGAAAAATTTTTGCCTATTACAAATTAGAAAAAGTTCTAATCTCTAAAATCCACAGGAAAATCCAATACCTCTACAACAAAAAGACAAATAATCCAATTAAAAAATGGGCAAAGGAAAAATGAACAGACACTTCACCAAAGAAGACACTCAAGCGGCCAACAGACACATGAGGAAATGTTTGCAATCACTAGCCATTAGAGAAATGCAAATCAAAACCACCATGAGATACTATCTCACCTGACATTACTGGTACAAATAAAAAAAAAGAAAATAACAAATATTGGAGAAGCTGTGGGGAGATCGGAACTCTTATGCACTTGCTGGTGGGAATGCAAAATGATACAATTTTGGAAAACTATATAGAACTTCCTTAGAAAACTAGAAATAGAAATGTCACATGATCCAGCAATCCCACTCCTAGGAATATATCCTAGAGAAATAAGAGTTGTCACACGAACAGACATATGCACCTATGTTCATCGCAGCATTGTTCACAATAGCAAAAAGATGCCCATCGACAGATGAATGGATAAACAAACTGTGGTACATACACAGTGGAGTACTATGTCATAACGGAGAATAATCAGGAATCTGAGAAACATCTCACAACATGGTTGAATCTGGAGGGCATTATGTTGAGTGAAATAAGTCAATCACGAAAGGACATATATTGTATGAGACCACTACTATAAAAACTCACGGAAAAATTTACACATGAAAAGAAACAGTCTTTGATGGTTACTAGGGAGGGGAGGGGTGGAGATGGAAAAACACTAAATAGACAGTAGATAAGTGGTAACTTTGGTGAAGGGTAAGACAGCACACAGTACCGGGTAAGCCAGCACCACTTGTCCAAGGCAAAGTCATGGAAGCTCCAAAGACACATCCAAACTCCCTGAGGGACTGAATTGCTAGGCTGAGGGCTGTGGGGACCACGGTCTTGGGAAACATCTGGCTCAATTGGCATAACATAGTTTATAAAGAAAATGTTCTACATTCTACTTTGGTGAGTGGCGTCTGGAGTCTTAAAAGCCTGTGAGCAGCCATCGAAGATACTCCATTGATCTCACCATTTTGGGAGCAAGAGAGAATGAAGAAAACTAAACATACAAGGGCAAGATTAATCCGAAGGACTAATGGATCACAACTACCACAGCCTCCACCAAACTGAGTCCAGTACAACTGGACTAGATGGTGCCTGGCTACCACCACTGACTGCTCCGACAGAGATCACAATAGATGGGTCCTGACAGAGCTGGAGAATAATGTAGAACAAAATTCTAACTCACAAAAAAAGAGCAGACTTACTGGTGTGGCAGAGACTGGAGAAACCTCGAGAGTATGACCCCCGGACACCTTTTTAACTCAGTAATGAATTCATTCCTGAGGTTCACCCTTCATTCAAAGATTAGATAGGCTCATAAAACAAAAGGCAGCTAAAGGGACACACCAGCCTGGGGCAAGGACTAGAAGACAGGAAAGGACAGCAAGCTGGTAATATGGAACTCGAGTTCTAGAAGGGAGAGTGTTGACATGTCGTGGCGTTGTTAACCAATGTCAGAAAACGGTATGTATACTGTTTAATGAGAAGCTAGTTTGTTCCGTAAACCTTCATCTAAAGTACAATTAAAAAGAAAAACCCACACACAAATATTTTCATTATTCATAATTACCAAAAATGTGGAACAGCCCAAATATCCATCAACTGATGAATGGACAAACAAAAAAACAACAAAAAAAATGTGGTATACCTATACAATGGAATATCATTCTGCAATAATAAGGAATAAAGTACTAAAATGTGCTATGACATGGATGAATCTCGAAAGCATTTTGCTAAGTGAAAGAAGCCAGTTATAAAGGACGATGCACTGTATGGTTCCATTTATAGGAAATGTCAAAAACACGTAAATCGAAGTAAATAGGTACATCAAAATAGAGACAGAAAGTAGTGTTGCCAGGGTCTGGGGGAAAAAGAGACTGGGGAGTGACTGCTAATGGGTTTCTCTTCCGGGGCACAGAAATGTTCTAAAATGTGATTGTGGTGTTGGCTGTACCATTCTGTGAATATACTAAAAAATCATTGGATTTTACACTATAAATGGGTGAATTTTATGGTATGTACATTTTACATCATGGTTCAATGTACGGGGTATGAATTAAAAATAAACAAATAAATATAAAAGCAAAATAAACCAAAATGGCAAAGCCATGAGGATTTTACCTGGCCTGTATGCTGACAGACCGAGGAAGCCAATGGCAAGAATAATCAATACATTCACTTTCAACGCTTGTAGTTCAGAAGTCTATTCCTTTTTGGTCTCTGTATTAGGACGGGGCCCATTAGCCTCATATTGGAAGTCTAATCTCCCGCTGAAGATGTGAGAATAAGTAATTTATTTTCAGTCAATCAAATGTGCCAAGAAGGAACTCTCAAGGTAGCCTAGGGGGAGGAGGGATTGTTTTGTTTTTCTAATGTTATTGGAGGCCCCGTGGAGCAACTGGCAGCCTTTCCCCAGCTGGGTGAGGCCTCCCAGCAGGCGGCCAGTGCACTGGAATCCTCAGCAAATCATCCAGGCAGCTGGAACCATGAAATCCAGCCAGACCCCCAAAAGGTGACCCGGGCAGCCCCAGCGCCCTCGGACGCCCCTGGGTAGGATGGCTTCCATTTTGGGTCCAGCGTGGCCACTGAGGAATGCCAAACACGCCTGCTCCTGGCAGCCACAAGGCCACCAGGTGTTCACAGGCCAGGGTGAGGGTTCAGGCTGGGAGGTGTTTCTGCTATTTCTACCCCAGCCTCCCCACTTCCATCCCCCCACTCCCTTTCTGCTTTGCTGCTGGCTCCAGAACATTGACACAGCCAAGCTCTCCTTCTGGGTTGGGGGAGATCTATGGAGGCCCATCTCATTGGGGCTATCATTTCTTGGGGAAATGGTTGAGCTAATTGGAGACAGGTGTCCCCAGGTGCTAACATGCTGACTCCCACTGGAGAAGTGGGTGCAAAGTGAAAACACATGGGCTACTTACAAATAAGTGAGGTGCGAGCCGGCCTCTCCTTCCTTCTCCTGCCCCCGCCCCTCCGCGGGTAGTCTGAAGGGGGGAAAAGCCCCCAGACTCACACGTAGGCTGGGATGGTTGTGGTTTCCGCACGAAGCTTTGCTAGGTGGGGAAGAGTGAAGGACAAAAGGTTACTCTGAGTCTGTTCCCAGCCCAGCGTTTGAAAGTGGGGCAATGGAGGGGAAGTTCCCTCTATACAGCGACAGGGATGGAAATCCTGAGCCCACACGACAGAGGCAATCCAGAGAGGGCCTGTGGATGGTGACCGGAAGTGGGTTCTTGGAGAAAAGGCCCAGAGAACGCTTTGCTTCCAGAAGCCTGGAGACCTCTTACATACCTAATTTAGGCATCTGTTTGACCAGTGAGTTTGGCCCTTTGGGTAAAAATGTATCCTAACATTTTCAAACTGCAAAGGCTTCTGTAAGTATTCACTTTTACTCTCCATGTTACAGACAGGAAAACTGAGGCCCAGGAGTGACCAAGATTACCTGGGCAAAGCCAGGGTAAGAGTGAATGGCTCTGGACTCCTGAAGTCAGGGCTTATGTTTTGACTGCAAATCCAGAGAATCTATGTGGATCGAAGGCAGGCAAGGGGCATGGGCTTGGAGGAGCTGGGCCAATCTTGGTAATTCCCCTGCCTCCCTTCTTTCCCTCGGCTGGACCCTCTCATGTTCTCTGGGGCAAAGGCATGGTAAAAAGACCAAGGGGCATGTTGAGGGCAGGGAGACTTCACAGGCCCTGAAGCCACACCTCCAACACTTCAAATGCATCCCATCATCTGATCCCCACAGTAGCAACGGTTTCAATACAAGGTGAACTGAGTGATCTGAGAGCTCTTGATTCTAGAACCAAGACCATTGAATTGATACATTCAAATGCTGGGGGTTATGGGACACTGGCAGTGGGATTCAGTGAAGAGAGCATGGGACTGGGGGCAGGAAACCCGAGTACTAGCTCTGATTCTGCCACTGGCTATTATCTGAACTTGACAAAGTCACTTAACTTGACTGGTTTTTAGCTTTTTTCTTAGAAGAAAGACCTAGACACTGTTGGTTTCCTGTCTAACAGCCATCTCAGCCTTCCTTCCCCATGCCTGTTTCCTGCAAGTGGCTGAAAAGCCAGCTCCTCCCTTTGCCAGACTTCATTGCAGTCAGAGATGGCTGTGTGCCCTGGTTCTGACCAGTGACATGCAAGGAGCAAGTCTGGAGCAGCTGGAAAAGCTGTTCCTTCAGAAGAGTGACTGCTTTTCCACCTGCCCTCTTTCCTGCTGCTTCAGACACGGCTGTGTGAAGATGTGATTCTTGGAGCTATAGCAGCCATCTTGTGGTCATGAGACAAGTCATGATTGACATAAGGGGAGACAAAACTCTGAGGCTGCACAGAAGAGAGATGGGGTAGCTGGGTCCTTAGCCACGTTATTGAGCCTCAGCTCCAACTCTGGCACCGCAACTTCAGGACTTCTTGTTCTGGAGATTATTAAATGCCCTAAAGGGTTTTATTGCTTAAGCTATTCTTAGGCGGGTTCTCTGTCACTTGCAATCAACCATATCCTGACACATTAACATCCTAGGATGTTATAATACGTATGGTCCCTTTATAGGTGATAACTAAAGTCCCTGGGGAAACACACACACACACACGCACACACACACACACGTATATATAATTTTTTAACCTGAAATTACCTTAAATGCTTGTCATGGGACTATTAGCTCTTTCTACTTCCTTATACTAATTGATGCTCCAGCCAAACTCAACTCCTGGGGAAATTTTGAGGCCACAGAGCTGAGACCATCACTGGCTTCCCCACACCTGGGTTCTTCACCTATGTGAATGGCACCCACGTCAGCCAGGTGCTCACCCAAATGAGGACCCTGGGGTTGTCCTGGTCCCTCTGTCTCTCACCCTACTTCCAGTCTATCTCCAGCCTGGCAGTTCTGCCTCTCATTTCCTGTGCAGCTGGTCCCTTCCTGTTGATTCTCTCTATCCTTAGCCTGATTTGGGTCATCACTTCTGCATGGACTTGCCTGGCCTCACAGGTGGTGTCCCCGATTCTAGACTCTGCCTGCGTTCACCTTCCACTCTGCAGCCAGAGGCATCTTTTGACACACAATTATGATCATGTCGCTTCCCTACTTAGAGCTCTGTGCCTCCCCATTGCTAGTAGAAGCAGAATGAAGCCCACATACCTGCACAGGACTTACACGGTCCCCAGGGCCTGGCCTCTGCTTATGTCCCCAGCCTTGTCTGTCCTACTCCCCTGCCTGTACTCTCATGGGTTGATCACAGTTATTTTGTGTTCCCTGACGGTGTCCTGTGGGGTCTCACTTCTTGGTCCTCACAAATTCCACTCCTTCTGTTAGTAATGCTCTTTGCCTTGCAGTCTCTTCACCGGGCTGTCTCTTAGTTGTCCTTCAGCATATCCATTCCTTCCTCAGGAGGCCCTGTCGTGTGTACTGGCTAGGGGATCTTTGCTCTGACCCCTTGTCATCACCCTTGCAGCACGTGGCAGTCACCTGCACACCTGCATTTCCCCCTCACTGGACTGTAAGGTCCTAAAGGGCAGGGTGGGGCTAGTTCATCTTCACACACACACACACACACTTGCACACTTACACAAACACACTCGCACACTCACTTGCACATTCACTCACACACACACACTCATGCTCACACCCATCTTTAGCATCTTGAACCCCTAACTAGGCCTCTTATGGTTGCAAGCAATAGACATTCATCTTAAGCTAGCTGAACAAAGGAGAGAGGGCTTATTGAGCAACATGGGCATTGCACGTAAGCAGATGAAGACCTGAAAAGTCAAGGGGGACGGGGCAGAGTTGGAATGAAGAACTCGTTCGCTGCGGATATTCACTCTCTTTGTCTTTGTCTCTTTCCCTGTCATTGTTCCTTCTTATGTTTACGTCACTATCTTTCCTTGCTCCCTCCACATGGCGCCAGGCACTGCTGCTCACAGTTTTTGGACTTATTGTCACAGCGTTTTTGCCTCTTGAGAGGGACTGACTCCTCAGTTCCTGCTGGGAAGGTCCCAGGGGAGGCTCTTCATTGCCGACGGAGGTGGCCATGTAAGAACATGGCAGCTCCTGCGGGTACTAGATGTCTGGGGTAAGGGAAGGAAAGGGTTTCCCTCAAAGGAGAGTAAATTCCCAGATGGCTGGGCAGAGGTACTAGCATACACAACAGAAGGTGTTCACTGCATCTAGAAGATCACTCTGAGAAGGGACCCAACAGCTGGCACCAAGGTGGCCATGCTCAACAGAGCCTTTTCCTGGAAGGGAGGGACTGGTGTGGGAAATCAAAGGAAGGGCCTTCCTTTTCCCTCTCCTCGCTGGCTTTCTCCCACTCACTCCTGCCATCTTCTGCCCAGCCAGCCACCTCTTTGAGCTTTGTGGGAGGCCCCTCAGAGCAGGAAAGAACAAGGTCCCGTGAATCCCAGAACTCAGAAGGATTCCGTCTGAGGAAGAGCAGGAGAAAGTAGAAAGGAAGTGGAAAAGCAATGGGGGGAAAGGAGGAGAAAGAGGAGGAGTCAGGAAAGAGGACAGGAGAAGAAAGAAGGGGAGATAAACAGTAGATGAAGGTGGAAGGACTCAGAGGGGAGAAGAAGAGGAAAGGAAAGTGGGGAAGGAAAGAAAAAAGAAAGGAAACACGCTTCTCTTTCTTGAGGGCCTCTATGTGCCAGGCAGTTTACATACTGTTTTTTTCATCCTCCTAATAGCCTTTCTGGGGACCTGGTGGCATGGTGGTTAAATGTCTGGCTGCTAACCAAAAGGTCAGCAGTTTGAATCCACCAGCCACTCCTTGGAAACCCTGTGAGGCAATTCTACCCTGATGTAAAGCGTTGCTATGAGTTGGAGTCAACTTGACAGCAATGGCCTTGGTTTCTTTTTTTTTTTTTTAATAGCCTTTTCAGATATGGAAACCCTGCTGGCATAGTAGTTAACTGCTATGGCTGCAAACCAAAAGGTTGGCAGTTCAAATCTACCAGGCACGCCTTAGAAACTCTATGGGGCAGTTCTACCCTGTCCTAGAGGGTCTCTATGAGTCAGAATTGACTTGACGGCAATGGGTTTGTTTTTTATTTTTATTTTTTTTTTGGTTTTTCCAGATATAATTACCACCCCTCCACCCATTTATCGATTTGTTGTACAGTGGTGGATTGTGTGTTGCTATGATGTTGGAAGCTATGTCACTATTGTTTCAAATACCAGCAGGGTCTCCCATGGTAGACAGTTCAGTGGAGCTTCCAGGCTAAGACTAGGAAGAAAGGCCTGGCAATCTAGTTTAGAAAATTAGCCAGTGAAAACCCTGTGGATCACAACAGAATATTGCCCAACACAGTGCTGGAAGATGAGCTACCTAGGTTGGAAGGTACTCAAAATATGCAATGGCCACAAACAAATGAGTTAAACATACCAAAGATCATGAAGATGGCCAATGACCAGGCAACATTTTGTTCTACGAGTTGGAGCTGACTGGACAGCAATGAACTACAGCAGCAATGGTTATCCTCATCGCACAGAGGTGGCAGACAGGCTTGCGCAAGCTTCATAGCTTGCATGGGACCCCTAGGTGGCTTTACCCCTGCTGACATATTTTCTGCTCCCTACAGCCACTGAGCTCCTGCTCCCCCCTACCCAGGCCTTTACCCAAGCAGTGCCCACTAACCCCCTCCCCCCCCCGACCAGTCTTCTTTGCTTCTTCACTTGCTTGACTCCTGCTCATCCTTTGGGCCCCATTTCCTTCAGGATGCCTTCCCTGCCACTCAAAGACTGCACGAGCCACTTGCTTGGGTGACCTCACAACTCAGGCTATTCTGAACTTGGCCTGTTTACCTGTCCACTCACCTAACTTTGTCATGAGTTCCCATGAGACCAGAGCCTGGCACACAGCAGCCACCCAATAAGTGCTTGTTGAATGGATGAATGGGTGAGAATGGAGAGAGCTTTGATTTAGACCCGGATTCACAGCAGCACCTTCTGCTGAGCATGTACTGTGTGCCCACTGCTTTATCTCATTTTATTCTGATTTCTTAACAGTGTGGGGAACCCTCTACTATTACCCCTGTTCTATACAAGGGGAAATTAGGCTCAGGAGCAACTTGGCTAGGTCATATGTCTAGGAAGTAGCAAAGCTGACTGAGGACAAGAGGTGGAGAAAGGAGGGGGAGGTGAAGTAGGCAAAGAAAGAGAGAATTTAAATTGAGGAAAGAATGAGACGTGAAGGGGAAGAGAAAGAGAAAGGGGACCACAGGTGAAGGTGAGAGGTAGTGGGAAGCTTCCACAAGCCTGTCCCCTGCCCCTTGCCCCCTGAACATTAGGGATCCTTGGTCCTCCCTCCACCCACACGCTGCCCCTCTTCTCCCAGTCTGAGTTCTGTTGGTCTCCTTCGTTATGACAGCAGCAAGGACAGGTCGAGGTAATTGCTTGTTAGGCCCGAGCTGGTGGGCTCTGGAGGACGCTTCTGGGACAGGTGAGGGCCAGTGGGGGGCTGTCAGCAGTCTCTGAAAAGCTCCCTCCCTCACAGTGCCTGGGCGAGCATGCTTAGTTGGAGGCTGGCTAACATGTTTCCTTGGTCAGCGGGACCCTGCCTGAATGACAGCTGAGAGAGGACTTTGGAATTTCCCAACTGCTCTCAGAGAATCAAGACTTCATCCTTTTCACCCCATAATACAATTAATAAACCAAAAAAAACCCCACTGCCGTCGAGTCAATTCTGACTCATAGTGACCTTACAGGACAGGGTAGAGCTGCCTCACAGAGTTTCCAAGGAGCACCTGGTGGATTCGAACTGCTGACCTCTTGGTTAGCAGCCGTAGCACTTAGCCACTACACTACCAGGGTTTCCATACAATTAATACAAAGAATAAAATGGATAGCAATTCCAAAGCCCTCATTGACATCTGGAGTCCTGCATACCATTGACTCTCCCTCTGTGTGTTCTATGCTGGGATGCCCTCTCAGGGAGCATGAGAAGAAATTGGCAGTGTATGGGCTGGGAAGGTCCTGGGAAAGCCTTTGCAATGGACAGGAATCTCTCTCCCAGGTCCAGGGGGAGTGTTGGGAATTGGATCCAATACAGAGCTATTCCTTTGGGTTAAGACATTGCTGTTTCAAAATGATATTTGTTTGCTTGTTTATTCATTCACTAGATATTTATTGAAGGCATGCTATCTGCCAGACTTATTCTAGTCACTATGGCTCTAGTGTTAAATCAGAAAAGGTCCCTGTCCTAGGCCTCGAAAACCAGGATTCTCTCTCAACAATGGCAACTCTCTAAACAAGATTGTAGCAATGAATTACAGGTGCAATTGCACCAAATTCACAGGGGAGCGATTGAAAATTCTCATTGATACGTGCAACCACAAACCTTACCCAAATTACGCTACCAGACAAAAACTTTCTTTAAAGAAATCAATATTGAAGAGCCTAGAATCCAGATTTGGTTTCGGAAGTGAAGAACTAGACACCCATTCCAGAAAAGACCAAAATGTGAGGAGGTCTTAGAATCAAGCCAAGACCATGGGCAAGGTGACTCTGAAGAGAGGAGTCAAGCCAGATACTGTCATACCTACTTTAACTACTCTCAATTACACAGCTTCATGGAGGCATTTGAGAACAACTCTTACCCAAATTGCTGAAGAAATTGGGGTTCCAGAGTCAAGACTCCAAATTTGGTTCCAAAATTTAAGATCTAGATTACTTGCCCAGATTAAAAAGGAATCTGATGAGGCTCTAGAACAAAGACACGACCAGGAACAAGGTAGCTAAGATGAAAGAGTTCAAGGCACAGAAGCTATACAAGATGACACCACGCACAATACCAACTGTGTTTCTCTGGATCCAGAATGGGTAGCCCAGAAACAAATCCAGTGTACCTGATATCATCACTCTGGGCCCCAAATCTGTCTCTCACTCTTCCTGGGAATTCCTTTTTCCCCGAGACTGCAAGCTGAGCCTTCTGAAAATGGTAACAGAACTTAAGGCAGCTGAGGGACATGCAAGAGGCACTCCACAGCCCTCCTGACCCCAACTGGCTCTAGAGTTCAGCACAGCTGGAAGACAGTGAAAAAAAATTAATACATCATCATTAATCATCATCATTGATTCATGCAAAAATCATCAGTGAGCATTTGATGAGCGACAAGATATTGCCTCAAAAAAATCTCTATCACAGATTACTTATTAATTACAAAAGTAAAATTGCCATTCCTCAATGGCACTTGGAAGACCAAAATCTGCTTAACCAGCAATGGCACAAACCATCATAAGGTACCTCCTGATAAAAAACCTCCTTATGATAGGATGCATTAAAGAGGACAAAATAACACCTCTGATATCACTGCCAAAAGTGCATATGCTGACACTAACCATGAGAAAACACCAGACAAATGCAAATTGAAGGGCACTGTACAAAGTAACAGCCCTGTACTCTTCAAAAATGGATTGAACAATCCTAATAGGGATGGAGAGAAAGTAAGCCAACTCAGGAAATATTGAGAAAGCAAGTCCCCTGAAGACTTTTCTATATGTACAGGCCTGTTTATGTCTAAAATCTCTCTCTAAAGACACTCAAAAAACTGTTAACATTGGGGAAAGGAGTGAGAGATAGAACAATTTACCATTTTAAATTTTCCATCTTAATTTAAAAAATTATTTACAGAACAATATCCGTCATGAACTTAGATGAAAAAAATCCTCAACAAAATTCTAGCCAATAGAATTCAACAACATATCAAAAAGATAATTCACCATGACCAAGTGGGATTTATACTAGGTATGCAGGGATGTTTCAACATTGGAAAAACAATTAATGTAATCCATCATATAAATAAAACAAGAGACAAGAACCACATGATCTTATCAATTGATGCAGAAAAGGCATTTGACAAAGTCCAGCACTCATTCATGATAAAAACTCTCAGCAAAATAGGAATAGAAGGGAAATTCCTCAACATAATAAAGGGCATTTCTACAAAGCCAACAGCCAACATCATTCTAAATGGAGAGAATCTGAAAGTATTCCCCTTGAGAATGGGAACCAAACAAGGATGCCGTTTATCACCACTCTTATTCAACATTGTGCTGGAGGTCCTAGCCAGAGCAATTAGGCTAGAAAAAGTAATAAAGGACATTCACATTGTTAACAAAGAAGAAAAAGTATCCCTATTTGCAGATGATATGATCTTATACACAGAAAGCCCTAAAGAAACCACAAGAAAACTACTGGAACTAATAGATTTCAGAAAAGTATCAGGATACAAGATAAACATACAAAAATCTGTTGGATTTCTCTACACCAACAAAGAGAACTTCAAAGAGGAAATAATCAAATCAGTACTATTTACAGTAGCCCCCAAGAAGATAAAATACTTAGGAATAAATCCAGCCAGAGGTGTAAAAGACCTATACAAGGAAAACTACAAGACACTACTGCAAGAAACCAAAAGAGAATAACATAAGTGAAAAAACATACCTTGCTCATGGATAGGAAGACTCAACATTGTGAAAATATCCATTCTGCCCAAAGGCATCTACAGATACAATGCAATCCTGATCCAAATTCCTATGGCATTTTTTCATGAGATGGAGAAACAAATCACCAACTTCACATGGAAAGGGAAGAGGCCATGGATAAGAAAAGCATTACTGAAAAAGAAGAACAAAGTGGAAGGCCTCACACTATGTGATTTTAGAACCTATTATACCACTGCAGTAGTCAAAACAGTCTGGTATTTGTACAACAAGAGATACATAGACCAATGGAACAGAATTGAGAATCCAGACATAAATCCATCCGCCTTTGAACAACTGATATTTGATAAAGGCCCAAAGTCAATTAATTGGGGAAAAGACAATCTCTGTAACAAACAGTGCTGGTATAACTGGATATCCATCTGCAAAAAAATGAAACAAGATCCATACCATGAATAAAAACTAACTTAAAATGGATCAAAGACCTAAATATAAAATTTAAAATGATAAAGATCATGGAAGAAAAAATAGGGACAACATTAGGAGCCCTAATACATGGCATAAACAAAACATTACTAACAATGCACAAACACCAGAAGAGAAACTAGACAACTGGGAACTCCTAAAACTCAAACACTTATGCTCATCCAAAGACTTCACCAAAAGAGTAAAAAGACAACCTACAGACTGGGAAAAAATTTTTGGCTACGAGAAATCCGATCAATGTCTAAACTCTAAAACCTACATGATATTGCAATACCTCAACATCAACTAGACATAAGCCAATTAAAAAATGGGCAAAGAAAATGAACAGGCACTTTGCCAAAGTAGACATTCAGGCTGCAACCAGATACATGAGGAAATGCTCACAATCATTAGCCATTAGAGAAATGCAAATCAAAACTACAATGAGATACCATCTCACCACAACGAGGCTGGCATTAATCCAAAAAACATAAAATAATAAATGTTGGAGAGGCTGTGGAGAGACATACACTTATACACTGCTGGTGGGAATGTAAAATGGTACAACCGCTTTGGAAATCGATTTGGTGCATCCTTAAAAAGCTGAAAATAGAACTACCACACGATCCAGCAATCCCACTCCTTGGAATATATCCTAAAGAAATATGAATAGATATATACACACTCATATTCGTTGCAGCACTATTCACAACAACAAAAAGATGGAAATAACCTAGGTGCCCATTGATGGATGAATGGAAAAACAAATCATGATATAGTCACACAATGGGATATTATGCAATGATGAAGAACAACAATGAATCTGGGAAACATCTCATAACAGGGAGGAATCTGGAAGGTATTATGCTGAATGAAATTAGTCAGTTGCAAAAGTACAAATATTGTATGAGACCACTATTATAAGAATTCAAGAAAAGGTTTAAACACAGAAGAAAACATTATTCCATGGTTATGAGGGTGGGGAGGGAGGGAGACGGGTATTCACTAATTAGATAGTAAAAAAATAGTAGACAAGAACTATTTTACATGAAGGGAAGGACAAGACACAATACAGGGGAAGTCAACACAACTGGACTAATCCAAAAGCTAAGAACTTTTCTGCATACAACCAAACACTTCAAGGGACAGAGTAGCAGAGAAGGGGTCTGGGGACCATGGTTTCAGGAGATGTCTAGGTCAATTGGCGTAACAAAGTGTATTAAGAAAACACTCTGCATCTCACTTTGGTGAGTGGCATCTGGGGTCTTAAAAGCTAGCAAGCAGCCATTTAAGATGCACCAATTGGTCTCAACCCACCTGGAGCAAAGGCAAAAGAAGAACACCAAAGACACAAAAAATATGAGCCCAAGAAAAAGAAAGGGTCACATAAACCAGAGACTCCATCAGCCTAAGACTGGAAGAACTAGATGGTACCTGGCTACCACCACCAACTGCCCTGGCAGGGAACACAACAGAGAATCCCTGATGGTGCAGGAGAAAAGTGGGATGCACACCTCAAGTTCTACTAAAAAGACCAGACTTAATGGCCTGACTGAGACTAGAGGGACTCCAGAAGTCATGGTCCCTGGACTCTCTGTTAGCCCAAAACTAAAACCATTCCCAAAGCCAACTCTTCAGACAAAGATTAGACTGGACTGTAAGACATAAAATGATACTGGTGAGTAGGGTCCTTCTTAGCTCAAGTAGACACGTGAGACTAGGTGGGCACTCCTGTCTAGAGATGAGATGAGAAGGCAGAGGGGGACAGGAGCTGGTTGAATGGACACGGGAAATACAGGGTAGAGAGAAGGAGTGTGCTGTCACATGGTAGGAAGAGCAACCAGGGTCATATTACAATGTGTGTATAAATTGTTGTATGAGAGACTGACTTGAACTGTAAATTTCACTTAAAGCGCAATAAAAAAAAGAAAAAATTTTAAAATTTATTTAAAGTTTTTTAAACAATGTTAAAGTTGGTGTTCAAATGTAATATTAAGCAAAAGAAACCAGATGCAAAAAGAGCGTTGTTGTTAGGTGCTGTCGAGTTGATACCGACTCATAGCGACCCTATGTACAGCAGAACAAAACACTGCCCAGTGCTGCACCATGCCCACAATTGTTGTTATGCTTGACCCTGTTGTTGCAGCCACTGTGTCAATCCATCTCTTTGAGGGTCTTCCTTTTTTTCTCTGATCCTGTACTTTACCAAGCATGATGCCCTTCTCCAGAGACTGATCTCTCCTGACAACACGTAAGATGTAGTCTCACCATCCTTGTTTCTAAGGAGCATTCTGGTTGCACTTCTTTAAAGACAGATTTGTTTGTTCTTTTGGAAATCCATGGTATATTCAATATTCTTCCCAACAGCACAGTTCAAACGTGTCAATTCTTCTTCTGTCTTCCTTATTTATTGTCCAGCTTTTGCATGCATATGATGCAATCGAATGATTCCATTGACATAAATCTCAAAACTAAGCAAAATGAATCCCTGGTATTGGAAGTCAGGCTACAGGTTGGCCTCACCCTGAGGTGGGAGTAGTAACTGTGAGGGGCCCAAGGCAGCCTCTCGGGTATATAGAGCTGGTTAATTTGGTCTCTTGGGCAGGTTCTAATACCCTTGTGTGGCAGTTTGTGAAAATTCAGCAAACTGTATACTCATGATGTGTGCTGTGTCCTCTGTAATGTGACAATAAACATGAATGTTTGTTTAAAAAAAAAAAGAAAAGAAACAGCCCCTGCCTCTAAGAAGCTTACCTTAGTGGGGGTGCCACCCAAGGAAATGTGAAGGACCTTGAGTACCCTGGTTCTAACAGTAATTGAATGAAGGAAAGAATGGATACAAGTAGTTCCATGCTCACCCTTTTGGGGTGGAGGAGAACTAAAGTCTAAGAATTTACTAGAGCAGTCACTTTACATATATTTCTTACTTAATTCTATTGGGTAATTATTCTCCGCACTTTACAGATGAGGAAACCTGCTGAGGCAGAGTGGTGGGTTTCCTGAGGTACCCTAGGCGGTACCTGTTCCCCTAATTACCTTTCTGATTATCAGCTCCTGAGGGCACAGTTGTGTCAGCATGACCCAGAGGGCGATTCCTGGGCATCAGCTGCATGTGAGGTTGTTGTTGGTTGCCCACGGTCAATTCTGACTCATGACCTCACATGTATGCAGAATAGAGCTGCAGATCACCAGGCCTTACTTCTGAGGTCCCTCCAGGTGGGTATAAACCTCCAACCTTGCAGTTAGCAGTCCAGTGCTTAATCATTTGCGCCACCCAGGGACTCCATGTGAGTTTACGACTGACCGACCTATAAAGAAAACATTCCTGGGTCGAGTAAGCTTTGGACAATCCAGGGTAAAAAAAAGTTAAAGAAGTTTCTTTTATTGTGAGATGTCTCTGAGCCTTTGATATGTATATTAGTTAGGTTTCAATATAATAGATAACCCTATGGAATTAGCTTGATCAAAAAGAAAGGAACTTACTGTAAAGACATGGGTAGATTATAAACAGTGTCCTGGGTGATATGAATGATTGACATGCTTGGCTGCTGACCAAAAGGTTGGAGGTTAGAGTCTGCACAGAGGCACCTCAGAAGAAAGGCATGGCGACCTCCTCCTGAAGAATCAGACATTGAAAATCCTATGGAGCACAGTTCTACTTGGACACGCATGGGGGGTCGCCACGAGTCAGAAATGACTCTGCTGGCCACTGGTTTGGTTAGCTTACAAACACTATGGGTGGAAGAGTGGAATGGGGCTGGGGAGAGAGAATCTGATGGGTCCATCTCGGGTCAGATGCCATCTCATGGTCCAATTACCTAGGACCTGCTAGTGCTACAGACAGGACTGCAGGCCTCATTACAGTGTCCTGAAAGTTGGAAAGCAGGCTCCTTAGCAAGGAGTGTTACAGGAGATGGGCAGACACCTTGAAAATGGTCTGTTTCAGAGTGCTAGTGAGCATGAATGAATCTCCGAGAAGGGCTATGTTAGCTTACGTTTCCAAAACATGTTTGGCCACGGAGGCTTCTTTTCCTTCACTCCATCAGACACATTTGGGGCTGCAGAGTCTTTTGGGCAGAAGAGGGAGATGAAGCCTGAAGCACTGCTGGCTGAGGCAGGCTGGTAGGCGTGGCCTGGGGTAACCCAGGGCATTGGCAACTGGGGTGGGTTTTAAAACAGAGAGACGGAGCAGGCGCAGGGCTTAAACAGCTGCTGGTAGCAGATACTGGACTCCAGCAAGCAAAGGTAGCCACAGGAGCTCCTACCCCTTCATACCTTCAACAATAACAACTAACATTTATTAAGAGCCCACTCTGTGCCAGGCACTGTGTTATGGGTTTTATATACATGATTTTATTTAATATTCATAACAGGAAGAAATAGAAAGTTTTATACCTCCATTTTAAACCGATGGGGAACCCAAGGCTGAGAGAGGTCACTTGTCCAAGGTTCCCAGCTAGTAAGTAATGATGAAGGAACTTGCTCCGGAGCCTGAACATTGAGGCTTGCTCTCCACTATTCCAGTAGTAGAATTTGGAAGTCTTGTCCTCGAAGGAGCCGACGAGCTCCTGTAAAGAAGGATCCTGACGTCCCAACATGCCGGCGCTGGGAGGAAGCTTAGATGCGGTCCGTTTCAGCCCTGTTGAGTCTCTCTATATCATCTTCCAACTCAGCTCTCGCTCAGCCTACACATTACACGTTTCTACCCTCACATAATGTTAGGAGAACTGGGGTTTAAACGTGAGCTGTCATTAGTCTAGGTGCCTATAGTTTGGAGGTCTGGGGACTCATATGTTTGCAGACTGCATGGATGAGGGCAGTGTTCCTAAAATGAAGCTCACACTGGGTATGGGACAGGAGCTCACTAAAAAGGCAGGTTCCTGGGCTCCATCTCCAGAAAGACAGAATCAGAATCTCTGGGGTGGGGCACAGCAATCTGAATTTTTATGAAGCCTCCCAGGTGAGTTTTACTCATCACAATTCAAGATCTGCTGGAGCAGGGCTTCTCAGTAGCCTTTAGTTGGAGGACTGCAGCCAAGGCTTCCTTACAGGACTCTGGACCAGGCATTCCCACGCCAGGCTGCATGCCGGGTCACTAGAGAGGGTTTTTAAAAATATAGATTCCCTGGTCCTAGGCTGTCTGGAGCTGGAAGCCCCCCAGGTAATCCACCCTGGTACCAGTCCATGGACCTGGGTTCCCTCCCCACTAGAAGAAGTCCCTAAACCCGAAGTCACACTGGATTCACCCAGATTTCTTGAAGCCTAACATTTGTCACCAAGAGTTTTTGTTTATTTATACTTAGCCTAAACCTTCATGGCTGGCCTTTAAGCCCCTATACTCCTAAAAAAACTCCTAGAGAGAATTAATATGTAAATCTCACCATAAATCAAGTTTCTCATGTAAATAGGATTATCATTTTGAACCTGAATTTGGTATGCAAACTGGAAACACTCATTGGCTTGGCAGAGGGGACACACTGGTTTATTAATCACTTTCACTTACCCGATCTCATTTAATACAGAGCAATCCTGTAGGTTGCCTAGAGGAAGTCTATTATCATCATCCTACTCGTGCCCCTTAGGAGCCCTGGTGGTGCACTGGTTAAGAGCTACGGCTGCTAACCAAAAGGTCCACAGTTCAAATCCACCAGTTGCTCCTTGGAAACCCTATGGGGGAGTTCTACTCTGTCCTATAGGGTCACTATGAGTCAGAATTGACATAATGGCAATGGGTTTGGTTTATCCGTGCTCCTTAGAAGTGAGGATGGCAAGACTTCAACTCACTTACTTAGCACAGGTTATCAAGAAAGACCAATCACTAGGAAAGGACATCAAGTTTGGTAAAGTAGAGGGTCAGCAAAAATGAGGGAAACCTTCAATGAAATGTATGACAATAGCCACAACAATGGACTCAACATACCAACAATCATGAAGAAGGCTCAGGCCCAGCCAACCCGACTCATAGCCCCGACTCATAAGGACCCACGCACAGCAGAATGAAATGCTGCCCACCCTGCATCAGCCCCATGATCAGTTGTGGATTGGACCATTGTGACCCAAAGGGTTTTCACTGGCTGAGTTTTGGAAGTAGATCGCCAGGCCTTTCTTCCCAGTCTGTCTTAGTCTGGAAGCTCCACTGAATATGGAGGATCCAGGATTAGAGATTTTGTGCGTGGGGCATGGGGCCCGAGAGGGACGTAGAAATTGGTAGACAGGGTGAATCCCAAAGAATTATTTATCATCAAGGTGGTAAGGTGGTTTAGTTATGTGATTTGAGGGGGAGAAAGTGAGCAGCAGTTCTAAGAGGACCAGAGTGCAGCCAGCCATTTCCAACTCCAGCCCTGAGCTATCCTCCAGCAGGAGATATGGAGGGAAGGTGGGGTGGAAGTCTCCCAAGTAAGCTCCCTGGAGGTTTGGGCCAGAACCTCTAAGAGTGGCTGCAGACTGGGGCCAATCTGTCATGGGCTAAATGCAGCAATGGACAGCAAGAGTTTGGGAACGTAAGGCAACTTCGCATTCCCACAGCCGCCGCGCACAGGCAGTGGCTGTGTCTTGTCAAACAGGGTGTACAGCAGTCTGGGTTTTGTCCAATACATGTGTTCAGTCACTGAGCTGCATGTGGCATGAGCTTCATACTTGTCACCCACAGGAGGGCAGGTTGGTCCTTCTCCTTGGGTGCTTGAGAGGGCTTAGGGATTGCAGGATCATCAGGGGCTGGGTGGAATCTGGTTGCTCCAGTGCACTGCTGGCTAAGCTAGAGTTGGGTGTGATAGGAAATCTTTTCATTTATTGTATCGAGAAATGGTGGACTCTGAATGGTTAAGTCACAGATTGTTAACTGTAGAACCACAGGCCAGCTGTGTCCCTTGGATCTTTTTACTTGGCCTGCACATGGTTCCCACAGTGTTTTGGAAAATTCAATTCAGATATCAACTCTCTTCACATAAAAATTGGATTCTGGCTCTAGCAGGCCTGGGCCACACTCTTGCTTGTTCACAATTGGGTGACGCTACACACAAGCCCCTCAACCCACTCTGACCCTACCACTACTTATTAAACCCTTATGCTTAGCCTATTTCACTAATTTACATTGCCAGTCTGGCCTCCATGCACTTTTTGATTGCTTGCTTTAGGCCAGTTCAGTTTAATTCATTAAAAAAAAAAAAAAAATCAGGTGTCTATGACATACCTAGTACTGGGCTATTGTTATTTCAAGATCAGATACCTATTATGTACTGTGGAGGATACAAAAACAAAAAACATAGGACAGTATCTCTAAAGAGAACAGGCTCATCAAGAGGCAGGTTGTAGACATGGGCTGCAGCGAGTGCCCCCAAAAAGAAGGTATATGGGTAAGTGGTTTGTAAGCAGCAGATAATTCAGAGAAAAGAGTAACTAATAGTGCTACTTCTTTACACTTGTGTTACACTGTTGTTATTAGCTCCCGTCCAGTCACCCCTGACTTATGGTGACCCCTGCACAGTGGAACGAAATTCAAAGCGGTGCCCGGTCCTGTGCCATTCCCATGGCCAGTTGCAGATCAGACTGTTGTGATCCATAGTGTTTTCATTGGCTGATCTTCGGAAGTAGATCACCAGGCCATTCTCCCTGGTCCGTCTTAGCTTGGAAGCTCTGCTGAAACCTGTTCGGCATCATGGTAACATACAGGACTCCTCTGATAGACAGGTGGTGGCTGTACATGAAGCACACAGCCAAGAATCGAACGTGGTCTCCTGCATGGGAGGCAAGAATTTCACTATTGGACCACCAATGCCGCATCCTGTCTGACACTACGCTTTTTAAAGTTTTTATACCTGATGGTTGCTTCGACTTGCCCTGGTGAGATAGGCAGGGTAAGAATCAGTCCCTGGAGAAGGACATCATGATTAGTAAAGTAGAGGGTCGGCAAAAAGAAAAAGAAAAACCCTCAACGAGATGGATTGACACAGTGGCTACAACAATGGGCTCAAGTATAACAATGATTGTGAGAATGGTGCAGGACCGGGCAGTGTTTTGTTCTGTAGTATATAGGGTTGCTATGAGTAGGAACTGACTTCATGGCACCTGATGACAACAATTTTACAAAAGGAGATACTGAGGCCAAGCAGGGACTTGCACAGATCACTCGTCTAGGATGGAGTCAAAGCCAGGTCTCTGCATTCCAACCCGGTAGTCTTTCAACCGGTAGACAGAGAACATCAAGAAGGGCCAGCCAGGTGTCTCAGGGTAGACTGACTACAGGCATGGGTGGCTTATGTAGTCTGGAGACTGTGGTTGAAGAATGATTTCAATATGAAAGCATCCTCCTGGCAAAAATAACTCATCAAAGAGTGAAGCATTTCAGATATGGACGCACCCAGTTGTGTCATCACCCAGGGAATCAGCTTTTATTTTCCAATAAGGGCACGCCTTGGTTGGAAAGGAGGAAAGGAGCCATTTGGCTTGGCCCATTTCCTGTGATGGTGCAGTTGTAGGTGTGTTCGATGATTTGGGCTGGAATCTTTGCTGGAGGCATCCCAGGCTCCCAAACCTCAGAGAAGTCCATGGAGTGAGTGCAGTTTATGCTGAGCCCCTAGTAAGATGCAGAAGGGCTCTGCAAGCCAGATCTCAAAGGCAACCCTCTTCTTTCTTTGTTATTTATTTATTTAAAGAAGAGTCAGGTGAGGATGGATGAGCAGGAGGCAAGGCTTCGAACTGGTCCATTCTGTTTCTGTAAAGACAACAGAATTGGAAACCTTATGGAGCAGTTCTACTCTGTCCTATAGGGTAGCTGTGAGTCAGAATCGACTCGACTGCAGTGGGTTTGGTTTTTGGTTTAGAGCTATGCATTGTTTAAGCCGGCTGAGTAGGGATTTTCTTTAGTTTTTTTTTTTTTTTATTGAACTTTAGATGAAAGTTTACTAGTTTCTCATCAGTTAGTACACACATTGTTGTATGACATTGGTTAACAACCCTATGGCATGTCAACACTCTCCCTTCTCAACCCTGGGTTCTCTATGACCAGCTTTCCTGTTCCCTCCTACCTTCCAGTCCCTGCCCCAGGGCTGGTGTTCAACCTTTGGCTGAAGGTCTGTTCAACCTTTGGGTGAAGGGTGAACCTCAGGAATGGCCTCATTAGTAAGCTGAAGGGTTGTCCAGGGGCCATCCTCTCAGGGTTTCCCCAGTCTCTGTCAGACCAGCAAGTTTGGTCTTTCTTTTTGAGTTAGAATTTTGTTCTACATTTTTCTCCAGCTCTGTCCACGGCCCTCTATTGTGATCCCTGTCAGAGCTGTCAGTGGTGGTAGCCGGGCACCATCTAGTTGTACTGGACTCAGTCTGGTGGAGGCCGTGGTAGATGTGATCCATTAGTCCTTTGGACTAATCTTTCCCTTGTGTCTTTAGTTTCCTTCATTCTTCCTTGCTCCCAAAGGGGTGAGACCGGTGGAGTATCCTAGATGGCCGCTCACAGGCTTTTAAGACCCCAGACACTACTCACCAAAGTAGAATGTAGAACATTTTCTTTACAAACTCTGTTATGCCAATTGAGCTAGATGTTCCCTGAGACCATGGTGCCCACAGCCCTCAGCCCAACAATTCGGTTCCTCAGAGAGTTTGGATGTGCCTGTGTACTGTCCAGTATTGTGTACGGTCTTACCCTTCACCAAAGTTACCACTTGTCTATTGTCTATTAAGTGTTTTTCCATCCTCACCCCTCCCCTCCCTCGTAACCATCAAAGATTGTTTCTTTTTGTATATAAACATTTTCAAGAGTGCTTACAGTAGTGGTCTCATACAACATTTCTATTTTTTGGTTGACTTATTTCACTCAGCATAATGTCCTCCAGATGCACACATGTTATGAGATGTTTCACAGATTCATCGTTGTTCTTTATCATTTTGTAATACTCCATTGTGTGTATGTACCACAGTTTGTTTATCCGCTCATCTGTCGATGGGCATCTAGGTTGTTTCCATCTTTTTGCTATTGTGAACAATGCTGCAATGAACATGGGTGCACGCATATCTATTCGTGTGATGACTCTTATTTCTCTAGGATATAGTCCTAGGAGTGGGATTGCTGGATCATATGGTATTTCTATTTCTAGCTTCCTAAGGAAGTGGCATATCATTTTTCAAAGTGGTTGCATTCCCACCAGCAGTGCATAAGAGTTCCAGAGCCTGTCCAACATTTGTTATTTTCTGTTTTATTGATTCGTGCCAGTAATGCCGGTGTGAGGTGGTATCTCATTGTGGTTTTGATTTACATTTCTCTGATGGCTAGAGATCGTGAGCATTTCCTCATGTGTCTGTTGGCCACTTGAATGTCTTCTTTGATAAAGTGTCTGTTCATTTCCTTTGCCCATTTTTCTTTTTTTAAATTTTTTATTGTGCTTTAGCTGAAAGTTTACAAACTAAGTCAGTTTCTCATACAAAAATGTATATACACCTTGCTATATACTCCTAGTTTCTCTCCCCCTAATGAGACATCACAGTTCTTCCCTCCACTCTCTCTCCTTGTGTCCATTCGGGTAGCTTCTGACTCCCTCTGCCCTCTCATGTTCCCTCCAGACAGGAGCTGCCCACATAGTCTCATGTGTCTACTTGATCCAAGAAGCTCACTCTTCACCAGTGTCATTTTCTATCCCTTAGTCCAGTCTAATCCCTGTCTGAAGAGTTGGCTTTGGAAATAGTTCCTGTCTTGGGCTAACAGGAGATCTGGGGACCATGACGTCTGGAGCCCTTCTAGTCTCAGTCAGACCATTAAGTCTGGTCTTTTCACGAGAATTTGAGGTCTGCATCCCATTACTCTTCTGCCCCCTCTGGAGTTCTCTGTTGTGTTCCCTGTCAGGGCAGTCATCGGTTGTAGCCGGGCACCACCTAGTTCTTCTGGTCTCAGGTTGATGTAGTCTTTGGTTTATGTGGCCCTTTCTGTTTCTTGGGCTCATAATTACCTTGTGTCTTTGGTGTTCTTCATCCTCCTTTGCTCCAGGTGGGTTGAGACCAATTGATGCATCTTAGATGACCATTTGCTAGCATTTAAGACCCCAGACGCCACTCTCCGAAGTGGGATGAGGAACATTTTCTTAATAGATTTTATTATGCCAATTGATTTAGTTGTCCCCTGAAACCCCCAAACCCTCGCCCCACTATGCTGGCCTTTGAAGCATTTGGTTTATTCAGGAAACTTCTTTGCTTTTGGTTTAGTCCAGTTGTTCTGACCTCTCCTGTATTGTGTGTTGCCTTTCCCTTCACCCAAAACAGTTCTTATCTACTATCTAATTAGTGAAAACCCCTCTCCCTCCCTCCCTCCCTCCCCACTCTCATAACCATCAAATAATATTTTCTTCTCTGTTTGAACTATTTTTCGAGTTCTTATAATAGTGGCCTCATACAATATTTGTCCTTTTGCAACTGACTAATTTCACTCAGCATAATGCCTTCCAGTTTCCTCCATGTTATGAAACGTTTCACGGATTCATCATTGTTCTTTATCGATGCATAATATTCTGTTGTGTGAATATACCATAATTTATTTATTCATTCATCCATTGATGGGCACCTTGGTTGCTTCCGTCTTTTTGCTATTGTAAACAGTGCTGCAAAGAACATGGGTGCGCATATATCTCTTCGTGTAAAGGCTCTTATTTCTCTAGGGTATATTCCAAGGAGTGGCATTGCTGGATCACACGGTAGTTCTATTTCTAGCTTCTTAAGGGAACGCCAAATCAATCCTTTGCCCATTTCTTAATTGGATTGTCTTTTTGTTGTAGAGGTGTTGGATTTGCTTGTAGATTTTAGAGATTAGACCTTTGTCTGATTTGTAGTAGCCAATTTTTTTTTCCTGGTCTGTAGGTTCTCTTTTTACTCCTTTGGTGAAGTCTCTCTACGAGCATAAGTGTTTAATTTTTAGAAAATCCCAGTTATCTGGCTGAGCCTCTGGAGCTTGTATGTTGTTGGTTGTGATTTGTATCCTCTTAATGCCATGTATTAGGGCCTCTAACATTGATCCTATTTTTTCTTCTGTGAACTTCATAGTTTTTGGCTTTAAATTTAGGTCTTTGATCCATTTTGAGTTAGTTTTTGTGTACGGTGTGAGGTATGGGTCCTGTGTCATTTTTTTGCAGATAGACATCCAGTTTTGCCAGCACCATTTGTTAAAAAGACTGTCTTCCCGGTGGACTTTGGGCCCCTGTTGGAGATCAGGTGACCATAGATGGATGGATTCACACCTGGGTTCTCAATTCTGTTCCATTGGTCAGTGTATCTATCATCATACCAGTACCAGGCTGTTTCGACTACCATAGCTGTATAGTAGGTTCTGAGGTCAGGTAGTGCGAGCCCTCCTACTTTATTCTTCTTCTTCAGTAGTGCTTTACTTATCTGGGGCCTATTCCCTTTCCATATGAAGTTAATGATAAGTTTTCTCATCTCTTTAAAGAATCTTGTTGGTATACTTGGACTGGTATTGCATTGTATTTGTAAATCACTTTGGGTATAATAAAAAAATAATCACTTTGGGTAGCACTGTCATTTTCACAATGTTGAGTCTACTTATCTATGAGAATGGTATGTTTTTCCATTTATGTAGATCTCTTTCGGTTTCTTGCAGTAGTTTTTTGTAGTGTTCTTTGTGCAGGTCTTTTACATCCCTGGTTAGATTTATTCCTAAGTATTTTATTTTTTTAGCAGCTATTATTTTTTTTTTTATTATAGATGGTATTGTTTTTGTGATTTCCTTTTCATCGTTCACTTTTTTGGTGTATAGGAATCCAACTAATTTTTGTATGTTTATCTTGTATCCTGCTAATCTGCTAAATCTTTCTATTAGATCCAGTAGTTTTCTCGTGGAGTCTTTCGATATTCTAGTCTTTTGATATTCTTGGTATCATATCATCTGCAAATAGGGACAGTTTATCTTCTTCATTACCAGTTTGGATGCCCATTATTTCTGTTTCTTGCTTTAGCTAAGATTTCCAACACAATGTTAAATAGGAGTGATGATTATGGGCATTCTTGTCTTGTTCCTGTTCTCAAGGGGAACGTATTCAGTCTCTCTCCATTGAGAATGATGTTGGCTGTTGGTTTTGCATAGATGCCCTTATTATGTTGAGAAATTTCCCTTCTATACTTATTTTATTGAGAGTTTTTATCAGGAATTGGTGTTGGACTTTGTCAAATGCCTTTTCTGCATCCATTGAGATAATCATGTGACTCTTTTCTTTCCTTTTATTTATGTGGTGGATTACGTTGATTGATTTTCTAATGCTGAACCATCCTTGCATACCTGGTATGAACCGTACTTGGTCATGGTCTATTATTTTTTTGATATGATGCTGAATTCTATTGGCTAGAATTTTGTTAAGAATTTTTGCTTCTATATTCATGAAAGATATGTCTGTTTCTTTTTATGTGGTGTCTTTGCCTTGTTTTGGTGTCAGGGTTACACTGGCTTCATAGGGTGCATTCAGACTTATTGCTTCAGTTTCTATGTTCTGAAATAGTTTGAGTAGTACTGGTGTAAGCTCTTCTCTGAATGTTTGATAGAATTCTCCAGTGAAGCCATCTGGGCCAGGGCATTTTTTTTTGTTGTTGGGAGTTTTTTTTTTTTTTTTTTACCTTTTCAGTCTCTTCTCTTGTTACGGGTCTGTTCAGATTTTCAATGTCATTTTATGTTAGTTTGGGTAGACAGTGTGTCTCTAGAAATTTGTCCATTTCCTCTAGGTTTTCATATTTGTTGGACTATAGTTTTTCATAATACTCTGTTATGATCCTTTTTATTTCAGTTGGGTCTGTTGTAATGTCTCCCATTTCATTTCTTATTTGGGTTACTTGCATTCTCTCCTGTTTTTTGTTTTTTTTTTTTTCGTCAGTTTGGCCAGTGGTTTGTCGATTTGTTGATCCTTTCAGAGAAACAACTTTTGATCTTGTTGATTCTTTCTGTTGTTCTTTTATTCTCTATTCATTTATTTCTGCTCTGATCTTTATTATTTTCTTTCTTCTGGTGGGTGTGGGCTTCTTCTGCCATTCTCTTTCTATTTGTTCAAGTTGTATAAATAATGTTTTGATTTTGTCCCTTTCTTCTTTTTTGATGTGTGCATCTAGTGCTATAAATTGACTCCTGAGGACTGCCTTTGCTGTGTCCCAAATGTCTTGGTATGATGTGCTTTCACTCTTGTTTGATTCTAGGAACTTTTTGATTCCATCTTTGATTTTTTCTGTTACCCAGTTGTTTTTAAGCAGAGTATTATTAGTTTACATGTAATTGATTTTTTTCCCCCTTATTCTTCCTGTTGTTGATTTCTACTTTGATGGCATTCTGGTCAGAGAAGATACTTTGTATTATCTCAATGTTTTGGATTTTGTTGAGGGTTGCTCCATGGCCTAAGATGTGGTCTATTGTGGAGAACGGTCCATGTGCCTTGGAAAAGAATGTGTACTTTGCAGCTGTTGGGTGGAGTATTCTATACATGTCTATCAGATCAAGTTGGCTGATTGTGCTCTTTAGCTCTTCTGTATCTTTGCTGACCTTCTTTCTAGATGTTCTGTCCTTTACTGAGAGTGGTGTGTTGAAGTCTCCTACTATTATTGTGGAACTGTCAATTTCTGTTTTCAGTGCTGTTAGAGTTTATGTATTTTGAGGGCCTGTTACTGGGTGTATAGATATTTACTGTGGTTAAATCTTCATGATGGATCATCCATTTAATCATTATATAGTGTCCTTCTTTGTCTTTCATAGTGGACATTGTTTTAAAGTCTATTTTATCTGAGATTAGTTTTGCCACCCCTGCTCTTTTTTGGGAGTTATTTGCTTGATATACTTTTTCCCATTCTTTGTTTTTAACAAATTTACTTCTTTGTTTCTAAGGTGTGTCTCTTGTACACAATGTATTAATGGATCCCATTTTTTAATCCATTCTGTCATTCTGTGTCTCTTCATGGGTGCATTTAGGCCATTTACATTTAGTGTAATTATTGATAGGCATGAGTTTTTTATTGCTTTCATTTTGTATTGCTTTTTTTGTGTGTGATGCTAACATTTTCTTTGTTTCTCTTACTCCCTGTGCTGAATTCCCTTTGTGGATTTCTTTTATTTTTGTAGATTTTGTTCTTATTGAGACTTTGTTTTTCTTTATTTTGATGAGTAGGTTTGTTAGCTTTCTTTGTGGTTACCTTGAAATTTACCCTTATCTTCCTAAGTTTGAACCAGTCTATTTTTACTTGGTATCACCTTGCCGTCCTCTCCATTAGAAAGTTCTATACCTATACCGTTTATTCCCTCTTTTATTGTTCTGACATTGTTGTCATTTACAGATTAACCTCTCTGGTTCCCTGCTGCAATTGTTTTGCTTTTGGGTAGTCCTTGAGAGTTCATTTCCTAGGTTGGTATCTGGCTGGTACAATCTGTGGTCTGACGTTGTTTGTTCTCAGACCAAAGGACTCCCTTTAATAATTCTTGTAAGTTTGGTTTGGTTTTTACATAGCCCCTTAATTTCTGTTTATCTAGAAATGTCCTAATTTCACCATCGTATTTGAACAAAAGTTTTGCAGGATATATTACTCTTGATTGGCAATTTTTTTCTTTCAAGCTTTTACATATGTCATCCCATTGCCTTCTTGCCTTCATGGTTTCTACCGAATAATCAGAGCTTAGCCTTATTGTTTCTCCTCTGTATGTGACTTTTCCTTTTTCTTGAGCTGCTCACAGTATTTCTTTTGTCTTTGGTTTTAGTGAGTGTCACTATGATATGCCTTGGTGTTTTTCTTTTTGGGTCTATCCTATATGGAGTTTGCTAAGCTTCTTGGATGGTCAGCTTTTCATCATTTGTGATATTAGGGAAATTTTCTGTCAGCAATTCTTCAATGATCCTCTCTGTGTTTTCTCTCCCTGTTCTGGAACTCCCATGACTCACAATTTTTTGCTTTTGATTGTATCCCACCTAAATCTCAAGGTTTCTTCATTCTTTTTTTCTGATTTTTCCTCAAACAGAGTTGTATCCAAGTGTTTGTCTTCAATTTTGCTGATTCTTTCTTCCATTGTTTCAAACCTGCTGCTCATCCTTTCTGTGACACTGTCCATTTCTGACATCTTGTCTTTTATCTTTTGGATTTCTAATTGTTTTTGTATGATTTCTAGTTGTGAATTTATTTTGGCATTTCGTTCTTGTATTACTTTCCTGAATTGTTCCATTTTTTTGTCTGTATTTTCAATGAACTTGTCTGTCTTTTCCATGCATGTCTATTTTTTCCTCATTCTTATCTGCTTTTTGCTTCAACTCTTGGATTGCTCTGAATATTAGAGATGTGAATTCCCTGTCAGGTAGTTCTAGTGCATTTTCTTCTACTGGAAAGTCATCTGGTGTTTTATCTTGGATGCCCACTGGAACCATCCTGTCCTTTTTTTTTATGGTTTGATATTGTTTGCTGTCTTTGGGACATTCAGTGGTTATTTTCTTCATTTCCTGATTGCAGATTTGTGTGGTTTGTCCTGCTTTTTTTGTTTTATTTGGTAATGTCTGAGCAGGCAGGCTGTTGCTTGTTCATCTGTAATCATGATACTTTTTAACTCCTTGTCCAATGTGCAGGGCCAGTAATTCAACTATGGTGCAGCAGGGCAGGTACAACTGAAGGGCAGTGGCTGGGATTGGTTGTTCGTGGCACGTACTAGGGCTGACAGGGCAGACTCGGAATCAGTGCTGGGCAGGTTCTAGTAGGCCATGCTTTTGCTGCTCGCAGGTGTTATATTCAGTGCATGGGGGAGGTAGGTAGGAAAGAGGAGGGAGGTTGTGATGTGTGGAGCTAATAGAGGTATGGGAAAGAGGAGAGAAAGGAGAGAGAGGAGAGAGAAACAGGAGCCAAAAACAAACAAGCAAAGAAAGGGAAAAAAAGTGCTAACAGAGCTTGTTGTTGGAGGGGAGTGATGAGAAACCGAGAAATGGAGAAAAGGAAAAAGAAAGAAAAAAAAACTAGATAAAGATTTGGAAAAGAAAAATAGAAAAGAAAAGCTCCCAGGATTCCCAGAATCCCACTGGTGGGGCTGCTAAGATCAGGGAAGTGGCTCCCAGGTTGCACAGTATAGCCTGGCTAGAGGGGGTATAGATGTCACACAGCACCAGGTGTTCAAGGGACGGGAAAAGAAGACAAGCGTAGAGCAATGAGAACTGAGAAATGAAGAAAGACAGTAAAGGAAAAAAAGAGAGAAGAGAAAAAAAGAAAGAAGAAAAAAAGAAATGCCCCCAGGGATCCCAACTATGCAGCTGTGCAGATTAGGGGTGTGGCTCCTAAGATGTGCAGTGTAGCTCGGCTAGAAGGGGCTCCGAAGCTGTGAAAAGAAAAAGAAAAGAAACAAAACAGAACAAAGCAAAACAAGGGGAAAAAACAAAAAACCTCAGGGATCCCACTTGTGTGGTGTGGTGTCACGGGCCAGGGGAGTGGTTCTGCAGTGGAGCATGGCTTCACAGCCTTTCAAGAAGATACAAAGATGGCATACGGAGCCAGGTATTTGAGAGAAAGGAGGGGGAGGTGGTAGGAGGCACAAAAGAAACCAAAAGAGATGGAAAGAACCAATCCCAGCTCAGGGGCCCGGCCAGTGTGGTCCGGGTGAATCCAAGCAGCCCAAGGCCAAAGCAATTGCCACCCAGCCAAGAGACTGTGACTGGCAGGAAGCAGAGGAGGCTGAAGGGGGGGAGGCGGGGGGCTAAGGAAGTGTATATATCACTTGTTACTGTGTGCTCTGTCTCTTGTTGGAAACTTCCTGAAGCTTCTTTCCTGTACTCCCTGTCCGCCCATCTCCAACGTGCCTGGGGCAAATTCAAGTGGCATGGACACTGCACTTCTCCGTCAGCCGAGCCACCACAGCCAGCCAGGAAGCTCAGAGGTAGAGCAGCGGGGAGAATATGGGGGGGCGGGAGTGGGAAAGTGTGTATTGCTGGTTACCTGGTGCTCTGGCTCGTGCTCTGAGTTCCGCAAAGCTGCTTTCCGGTGCTCCCTGTCAGCTGATTCCTGATAGGAGTCCAAGATGGTGGATCCGTGCTGTGTTACCAGATCGGGCCCTTCGCACATATACCTCTTCGCTTTCTGTCCTCTGTCAGTTTCTTACTCCATTTGGTGCTTGGCTGAATTCTTTATCTCTTCATGTGACACTTCAGGTTCCAGGAATGATGTTTGTCTCTCTTTTACTTAGTTTTTTGGGTCTTTGCTGTGGAGGGACAGCACGGTGCTCCTGTCTATGGCGCCATGTTGGCTGGAAGTCCCTCTTTTTTCTTTAGCCTCAATGTTCTGACTCACTTTCCGACCAGCTCATTTGCCTCATTGAGTCCAGCCTGGGAAATCACCACCGGGCTGCTGCTCGCCTTTAGGGAGAGAAGAAGGGATGAGGAAAGTATGCTCTGGAGAAATTTCTCCAAGTTTAGAGGCAGAGGACCGTAATCCCTAATAACTAATTACACACAATGCCAGAGCAGGAAACATAAATGGAAAAGCATGGAGGATGATTCACGTGGCAAAATATATCATGTCTTAAGGACCTACTACTTATTGGGCACCAAACTGATATTACTTACCTACCTACCTACCTATCTATCCATCTATCTGTCTGTCTACCTACCTATCTATCATCTATCAATCTATATCTCTACGACCTGTCTGTCAGTTTGTTATAATGTGGTGGCTTATGTGTTGCTGTGATGCTAGAAGTTATGCCACAGGTATTTCAAATATCAGCTGGGTCACCTATGGTGGACAGGTTTCAGCAGAGCTTCCAGATTAAGACAGAGTAGGAAGAAAGACCTGGTCATCTACTTCTGAAAATTAGCCAAGGAAAACTATGGATCACGACAAAACATTGCCCAACTTGTTTGCTTTGGACACTTCATCAGGAGGGATCAATTGCTAGAGGAGGACATTGTGTTTGGTGAAGTAGAGGGTCAGCAAGGGAAACCCTGGGTGAGATTGGCACAATAGCCTCAGTGATGGACTTAAGCATGTTGATGATTGTGAGGATGACATAGGTCCAGGCAACATTCCTTATAGCCCTTTCTGTTGTAAATAAGGCTGCCGTTACTAAGAATCAACTTGACGGTAGCTAACATCTCTCTATATACGTGTGTGTGTGATGTGTGTGCGTGTGTAATATATATGTGTGTGTATATATATATATATAATTAAATTAAAAAATATATAATTAATGTATATGTATATATACACACATATATATATTTAATTTTAAATAAATTCATTGAGGTTGTTAATATTGCCATTTTGCAGTCAAGGAAATGGAGCTACAGAAATGTTAAATATCTTGCCCAAGGATAGACACCAGGATAGGAATCCAGGGTTATTTGACTCCTTAGCCAATGTTTGCCACCCATCACCCTCCAAACGTGACTGATGATGTAGGTTTAAGAACATGTGTCCCTTGTCTCTTACACCTAGGTGACGCTTGGCTAGAAAGGTAAGGCGTAAGGCATTGGCCGATAAACAGGTATGCATTGCATACAGCAGGTTACAATAATTAGATTGTAACATCCAGCTACATTTGCATCTGTAGACCTTGTGTTGGTGTTGGAATATGGCCTGTAGGAAGGAAGACGAGCATGAAAGGAAGTCATTACAAGTTATCTGAATAAAATATGCAACAAATTACCTCTAAAGCTATAACTATCCAAACAGGATGCCATTTATTTTGTAAATTCAAGACTCTCTTTAAAATTCACTGAGGAGGAAGCAAAGTAATTACAGTTCTCCTTTGATTAAACATGACATATATGCTAATATGTAAGTAACTCATGTCCTTTGTTTCTCCTGAGTCTGGCTTACAGTAGTTTGGAGGTAACAGATACAATCGCTTCAGAGCTGCCAGTCTGAACTTTTTTACGCTAAGAATAGAATTTTTTTGTTTTTTATTGCTGCAGCCAAGAGTTCAAATTCCTGTCTCTGTGCTTTCACATTCATACAGACTTGAATCAATGTAGCAGCCATTAGAGCCTCATTTTCTCCTTTTGTACGTCAGAAAACACATGTTGCCACGATTGGTCTGGCAGACAGAAAAACACTTGCTAAGATTTGGTTTGAAGCAATTATGTAGTTAGTGGTCTGTCAGGTGGGGTATTTTTCACTCTGAAAAAAAAATAAGTTAGACAAGACTTAGAAAAAAAAAACAACATTTAGAACATTGATAAAATATGCCACTTGTCAAGTTACAAGGAAAGACTATTCAATTTAAAGCAGGGATTATTTAAATATAGGTCACAACCACATCCATCAAAATGGGCGCATTTTATGAGAATATTACTAATGTAGCAATTATTTTTAAAATCCGTGAAAGTGAAAAATAAGAAAATGTAACAATAATAGTCCACATATATTGTGCTTAGCCTGTGATAAACATTATTCCAAGTGCTTTTCATGTAGTAACTGGATTAATTCTTGTAACAACCCTGTGAGAGTGAGGCCACCATGAACCCCTTTTTCCACACATGGGAATAGAGGCACAGAGAAGTTAAGAAACTTCTCCAAGGTCAGACACTTCCAAAATTCAAAATAACCAATTATCTTCAAATCATGCTGCTGAAATATTCTATGGAAGGAAATAATCGAATAGGTTCTCAATAGGAAAGTGGTGAAGTAAACCTCCCCCTATAACCCTGCCTCACAAGAGCCTTTAACTTCCCCCTGGCTTTGGTAACCCCAAGAGCCCAGAGATACCTAGCCACATAGAAATAGGGCAGCAGGTGGCCGGCTTGAGCTCTTGGTGCAGCCCTGGTCCCTGGTTCTTCTTTGCCTAAGTTATTTCTCTACCTCAACCCCATCCTACCTGAGTTTTAGATTCTATGCTGGGCCTGCCTACTTGGACCTGCAGAACTTGTTCATGCATTGCTGTCATATCTGGGGAGACAGTGTAGCTCAGTGCATCAAACTAAACCCTGAAGAGAACACACTGAGGTTTGAATCCTAGCTCTGCTGCTAACTTGTCTCTGGGTAACAACGTTGTTTCAGGGCTCTGGATCTCAGTTTGATTATCTGCAAATAGGGGATTTCAGGGTTTTTGAGGATCACCTGATATAATGTATGTCAAGCAATGGGCACATAGCTTGTGCTAGTCACTCTGTCCCTCCCCCCTTTCCTCACTCACTTCTTTCCTTGCCTGCTTCCTTCCTTTCTTTTTTCTCTCTGGGCCTGAGATTCTTATTGAAGAATAGAGGGAGCCAATTGTTGACATTCTTTTTTTTTTTTTTTTTAATTGTGCTTTAAGTGAAAGTTTACATTTCAAGTTAGTTTCTCATACAAAAATTTATACACATATTGTTGTGTGACCCTAGTTGCTCTCCCTATAATGTGACAGCACACTCCTCCTTTCCCCCTTGGATTTCCCATGCCCATTCAACCAGCTCCTGTCCCTTTTTGCCTTCTCATCTCGCCTCTAGACAGGAGCTGCCCATTTAGTCTCGTTTTATCTACTTGAGCTAAGAAGCACACTCTTCAGAATATCATTTTATGTCTTAAAGTCCAGTCTAATCTTTGTGTGAAGAGTTGGCTTTGGGGATGGTTTCGGTTCTGGGCTAACAGAGAGTTTGGGGACCATGTCTTCCAGGGTCCCTCCAGTCTCAGTCAGACCGTTAAGTCTGATCTTTTTACTAGAATTTGAGTTCTGCACCCCACTTTTCTCCTGCTCCATCACGGACTCTCTGTTGTGTTCCCTGTCAGGGCAGTCAATGGTGGTAGCCAAGCACCATCTAGTTCTTCTGGTCTCAGGCTGATGGAGTCTCTGGTTATGTGGCCCTTTCTGTCTCTTGGGCTAATATTTTTCTTGTGTCTTTGGTGTTCTTCATTCTCCTTTGCTCCAGGTGGGTTGGGACCTAGCTAGCTTTTGAGACCCCAGATGCTACTCACCAAAGTGGAATGCAGAACATTTTCTTAAATTTGTTATGCCAGTTGACCTAGATGTCCCATGAAATCATGGTCCCCAGACCCCTACTCCTGCTACTCAGTCCCTTGAAGTGTTTGGTTGTATTCAGGAAACTTCTTAGCTTTTGGTTTAGTCCAGTTGTGCTGACTTCCCCTGTATTGTGTGTTGTCCTTCCCTATACCTAAGATAATTCTTATTTACTATCTAGTTAGTTTGGGAACCCTGATGGCATAGTGGTTAAGTGCTACAGCTGCTAACCAAAAGGTCAGCAGTTCAAATCCACCAGGCACTCCTTGGAAACTCTACAGGGCAGTTCTACTCCATCCTATAGAGTCGCTATCAGTTGGTATCAGCTCAATGGCAATGGGTTTGGTTTGATTTTTTGGCATCTAGATAGTGAATATCGCTCTCCCTCCCTCCCCACCCTTGTAACCATCAAAGAATGTTTTCTTCTGTGTTTAAACCATTTCTTGAGTTCTTATAATAGTGGTCTTATACAATATTCATCCTTTTGCGACTGACAAATTTCATTCAGCATAATGCCTTCCAGATTCATCCGTGTTATGAGATGTTTTGCAGATTCATCGTTGTTCTTTATTGTTGCATAGTATTCTATTGTGTGAGACTATCCCATGATTTGTTTTTCCATTCTTCCGCTGATGGGCACCTATGTTGTTTCCATCTTTTTGCTATTGTGAACACTGCAGCAATGAACATGGGTATGCACATATCTATTCTCATGATGGCTCTTATTTCTCAAGGATATATTCCAAGGAGTAGGATTGCTGGAGCACATGGGAATTCTATTTCCAGCTTTTCAAGGAAGCACCAAATCAATTTCCAAAGTGGCTGTACCATTTTCATTCCCACCAGCAGGATATAAGTGTTCCAGTCTCTCCACAACCTTTCCGACATTTATTATTTTGTGTTTTTTGGATTAATACTAGCCTTGTTTGGGTGAGATGGTATGTCACTGTAGTTTTGGTTTGCATTTCTTTTTTTTAATGGCTAATGATCATAAGCATTTCCTCAAATATCTGGTAGCTTCCTGAATGTCTTCTTTGGTGAAGTGTCTGTTCATATCTTTTGCCCATTTTTTAATTGGGTTATTTGTCCTTTTGTTGTTGAGCTTTTGCAGTATCTTGTAGATTTTAGAGATCAGATGCTGATCGAATTTGCCATAGCCAAAATTTTTTCCCAGTCTGTAGGTTGTCTTTTTACTCTTTTGATGAAGTCTTTTGATGAGCATAAGTGTTTGATTTTTAGGCTCTTCCAGTTGTCTAGTTTCTCTTCTGGTGTTTGTGCATTCTGTTTATGCCATGTATTAGGGCTCCTAGCATTGTCCTGATTTTTTTTTCAATGATATTTATCATTTTAGATTTTATATTTAGATCTTTGATCCATTTCGAGTTAGTTTTTGTGCATGGTGTGAGGTATGGGTCTTGTTTTACTTTTGCCAGCACCATTTGTTAAAGAAACTGTCTTTTCTCCATTTAATGGACTTTGGGCTGCTCATAGGTAGATAAATTTGTGTCTGGATTCTCAGTTCTGCTTCACTGGTCTATGTATCTGTGGTTGTACCAGTATCAGGCTATTTGACTACTGTGGCAGTATAATAAGTTCTAAAATCAGGTAGTGTGAGGCCTCCCACTTTGTTCTTCAATAATGCTTTACTTTTACCCAGGACCTCTTCCCTTTCCATATGAAGTTCACGATTTGTTTCTCCATCTCGTTAAACAATGCCATTGGAATTTGGGCTGGCATTGCATTGTATCTGTAGATGGACTTGGGTAGAATTGATGTTTTCACAATGTTGAGTCTTCTTCTCCATGAACAAAGTATGTTTCTCCACTTATGTAGGTCTCTTTTGGTTTCTTGCGGTAGTATCTTATAGTTTTCTTTGTATAGGTCTTTTACGCCTCTGGTTAGATTTATTCCCAAGTATTTTATCTTCTTGGATGCTACTGTAAATTGTATTGATTTGGTGATTTCCTCTTCAAAGTTCTCTTTGTTGGTGTAGAGGAATCCAACTGATTTTTGTATGTTCATCTTGTATCCTGGTACTTTGCTGAAATCAGTAGTTTTTTTGTGGATTCTTGGGGTTTCTGTGATATAAGATCATGTCATCTGCAAATAGGGACGCTTTTACTTCTTCCTTACCAATATGGATGCCCTGTATTTCTTTTCCTTGCCTAATTGCTTTGGCTAGGACTTCTAGCACAATGTTGAATAAGAGTGGTGATAAAGGGCATCCTTCTCTAGTTCCTGTTCTCAAGGGGAATACTTTCATACTCTCTCCATTTAGGATGATGCTGGGTGTTGGCTTTGTATAAAAGCCCTTTACTATGTTGAGGGATTTTCCTTTTATTCCTATTTTACTGAGAGTTTTTATCATGAATGGGTGTTGGACTTTGTCAAATGCTTTGCTGCAACAAATGATAAGATCACGTGGTTCTTGTCTTTTATTTATGCAATGAATTACATTGATTGTTTTTAAATGTTGAACCATCTCTGCACACCTGGTATGAATCCCACTTGGTCATGGTGAATTATTTTTTTGATATGTTATTGCATTCTATCGGCTAGAATTTTGTTGAGGATTTTGCATCTATGTTCATGATGGATATTTGTTTGTAATTTCCTTTTTTTGTGGTGTCTTTACCTGGTTTTGGTATCAGGGTTATGCTGGCTTCCTAGAACGAGTTTGGGAGTATTCCGTCCTTTTCTGTGCTCTGAAGTACCTTTAGAAGTAGTGGTGTTGACTCTTCTCTGAAGGTTTGGTAGAATTCTCCAGTGAAACCATCAGGGCCAGGGCATTTGTTTTGTTGGAAGTTTTTTAATTACCTTCTCAATCTCTTCTTTTGTTATAGGTTTATTTAGTAGTTCTACCTCTGTTTGTGGTAGTTTAGGTAGGTAGTGTGTTTCTAGGAATTTGTCCATTTTCTCTAGGTTTTCAAATTTGTTAAAGTACAATTTTTCATAGTATTATGTTATGATTCTTTAAATTTCAGTTCAGTCTGTTGTGATACTGCCCATCTTATTTCTTATTCGGGTTGTTTTCTTCCTCTCCTGTTTTTCTTTTGTCAGTTTAGCAAATGGTTTATCCATTTTATTGATCTTTTCAGAGAGCCAGCTTTTGGTCTTGTTAACTCTTTCAATTGGTTTTCTATTTTTGATGTCATTTAATTCTGCTCTAATGTTTATTATTTCCTTTCTCCTGGTGCCCAGCGGCTACTTTTGCTGCTCTCTTTCTATTTGTTCAAGTTGTAGGGTTAATGTTTTGATTTTGGCCCTTTCTTCTTTTTTGGATGTGTGCCTTTATTACTATAAATTGACCTCTGAACACTGCTTTGCTATGTCCCCAAGGTTCTGGTAGGATGTGTTTTCATTCTCATTTGATTCTGTGAATTTCTTTATTCCCTCATTAATTTCTTTTATAACTCAGGAGTTTTTGAGGAAGGCATTGTTCGATTTCCATGTGTTTGATTTTTTTCACTTGATTTTTCTGGTATTCATTTCTGCTTTTATGGCTTTATGGTCAGAAAAGATGCTATTTCCATACTTTGGCTTCTGTTAATGCTTACTTTACAGCCTAATGTGTGGTCTATTCTCGAGAATGCTCCGTGTGCATTGGAATAGAAAGTATACTTGGCTGCTGTTGGATGGAGTGTTATGTATATGTCTGTGAGGTCAGGTTGGTTGATTGTGGCTTGTAGATCTTCTGTGTCTTTATTGAGCTTCTTTCTGGTTTTTCTGTCCTTCACCAAAAGTGGTGTGTTGAAGTCTCCTTCTGTTATTGTAGAGCTATTTCTCTTTTCAATGCTGTTAGAGTTTATGTATTTTGGAGTCCTGTTGTAGGATGCAGAACTATTTATTATGGTTATGTCCCCCTGGTGTATTGACCCTTTAATCATTATATAGTGTCCTTCCTTATGCTTGGTGGTGGATTTTACTTTAAAGTCTATTTTGTCAGAGATTAATACTGTCATTCTTGCTCTTTTTTGATTTTTGTTTGCTCAATATATTTTTTCCATCCTTTGAGTTTTAGTTTGTTTTCATCTTCAATTCTAAGGGTGTGTCTCTTGTAGGTGGCATATAGATGGATCGTGTTTTTTTTTTTTTTAATCCATTTTGCCACTCTCTATCTCTTTATTGGTTCATTTAGTCCATTTATGTTCAGCCTAATTATTGACTGGCATGAGTTTAGTGCTGTCATTTTGATGTATTTTTTTTGTGTGTGTGTTGTTGATAGTTGCTTTGTTCCACTTAATTTTCTGTGTTGTCATTTTTCTTTATGTATTTTCTTTTCGTTTTTTCATTGTTGATGATTTTGTATTTGCTGTCTTTATATTTTTCTTCTTTTTTATTTTGATGCTTAGGATTGTTAGTTTCCTTTGTGGTTACCTTAATATTTATGAGTGTTTTTCTAAGTTTAAACCAATCTTTTATTTCTTTATGTTGCCTTGACTTCATCTCCATATGAAAGCTCTATACTACACTTTTTAGTCCCTTTTTTTGTTTGTTTTAATGTTGTCATCTTTTGCATATTGACTTCTCTGTTTCCCTGTTTTCAGCATTTTAGCTTTGATTAATCTTGTGACTTCCCTATCTGGGTTTATATCTGGTTGCTCTGTCCTGTGTTCTAGTCTTGGGTTGTTATCTGATGTTATTGATTTTCTAGCTGGAGGACTCACTTTGATATTTCTTGTAATTTGGGTTTGGTTTTTGCAAATTCCCTAAACTTCTGTTTATCTGGAAATGTCCTAATTTCACCATTGTATTTGAGAGATGATTTTGCTGGATATATAATTCTTGGCCTGCAATTTTTTTCCTTCAAGGCTTCATGTATGTCATCCCATTTCCTTCTTGCCTGCATGATTTCTGTTGAGTAGTTCGAGCTTAGTCTTATTGAGTCTCCTTTGCAGGTGACTTTTCATTTATCCCTAGCCACCCTTAAAATTCTCTCTTTATCTTTAGTTTTGGCAAGTTTGATTTTAATATGTGTTGGTGGCTTTCTTTTTGTATCTATCTTGTGTGGAGTTTGATGAGCTTCTTGGATATATATCTTCTCATCTTTCACGATATCAGGGAAGTTTTCTGTCAACAAATCTTCAACAATTTTCTCTATACTTCCTGTTATCTCCCCTTGTTCCTACTCTAATCACTGATAGATTATTCCTCTTTATCAAGTCCCACATAATTCTTAGGGTTTCTTCATTTTTTAAAATCCTTTTATGTGATTTTTCCTCAAATAAGTTGGTGTATCTCACTAATTCTGACTTCCATCGTCTCAATCTGCTCTTATGACTTTCTATTGAGTTGCCTAATTCTGAAATTTTATTATTAATCTTCTGGATTTCTGTTTGCTGTCTCTCTATGGATTCTTGCAGCCTGGTAAATTTGTCATTGTGTTCTTCTATAATCTTCTTAAGTTCCTCTATTGCTTTGTCTGTGTGTTTCTTGGCTTGTTCTGTGTTTTGCCTGATCTCCTTCCTGAATTTTGAAGAGTTCTGTATTAATCCTTTGTATTTTGCATCTGATAATTCCAAGAAGTTATATTCCTCTGGAAGATTTCCTGATTATTTGTTTTGGGAACTTGCTGAAGCCATCATGGTCTGCCTCTTTGTGTGATTTGATATTGACTGTTGCTCTGAGCCATCAATAAGTTATTGTATTTATTTTATGTTTGCTTGCTGTGTTCTAGCTTGTTTCATTTTGTTTTGATATGCCCAAATAGGCTGGTCATGTGAGCTAGTTTGATTATGCATGCCTTTGAAGCTTTAAACTTCTGTTACCAGGTGGTTAGATTTGTTACTAGGTATGTGAGCCCAGGAGTCTGTTTACTTTTCTTATATGGATTCAGCTCAGGTGTCCAGGTCGATGGTCACCAAGTGTGTGGTGTAGGCTCCTACCTACAGTCTTAGATGGGCAGGGGTGGTTGTAGTAGGCACAGGTTTCTGGCTGCAGTAGGGGTCACATGCTGAGCAAGGCAGGGGGTGATGGCTGCCCCTGAGTGTCTGGGAGGAAAACCTGTCCCTGTTCCCTAGAGGGTGCATTTTGCAGCCAGACTATGAGCACCCAATGCTGTTAGCCATAAGGACTGGGTAAAAAAAAAAAAAAAAAAAATTTGAAGCAGCGCTTATTCTTGGACCCCTGTTGCAGGTGGCTAGGTGGCTTGGGTGGAGCCACCAGTCCTCAGGCCTCTGATATGGGTAGGTGAGGACTCTGCTTAATGGGCAGAGTGGTGTCAAATGTCATGAACCTACCACTCCACCATATAGGTGATACAATGAATTTATTCTTCAGGTGTTCACCATGTTGTACTGTGCTAATGAGGGCCTACGATGTTGAAATGGGCCCACACAGGTCTATGCAGGGGTGAAAAGCATTCAAAGTCCATGGACCCTTTATACCTGTGCCTAGGCAGGGGGCCTGTACCTGCCCTGAGTTCCTGGTTTAGGAGAGCTGGCAGATTATTTTTTCCTGTTTGTTAATTTGTTCCCTTTCCCAGGCCAGGAGAATGGCTCAGGGTGCGTGACAGGCCCTACTTCCAGCACAGGGGAAGTGGTAATTGGGAATTGCTGAAGCTGGCCTGGGACCTGGTACAGAGCTGGGAGGGAGCAGGGAGAGAGGTTCTTTCCAAATGGGGTGTTTTCTGATCCATACCATAGATTAGACACATGTACTTATTTTTTTGCAGATTGAGGGCCTCTTTTTGCAGATTCTTGAGGGTTGAGCAGACTCTCCACTGCAGGGTTTCTCTTGATGTGGAAGACACATCCCGAATGCCACTGCTTGCCTCAGTGAGCTTGTTAGCTGATCCAGCCTGTAGGGTGTTGGTTCCCGCCAGGTCAGGTCTTGTAACTCCTTGCTGCTTCTGAATCGTCTCTTCCTCCCTCAGCCACTCAATCTGATTCCTCAATTTTGCCTTTGATGTTCAGGGCTTCTAGATTGTCATATATAACTGATTCACTTTTTTTGGTGGGGAGGGCCTTTGTTGTAAGGGGGACCACCAGAAGCATCTGACTACTCCACCATCTTGGCCCACCTTAATTATTGGCATTCTTTATTTTTAAATTCTGTGGTTCAAAACTGTGATTATTGACTAATCAAGATACCTGCAGGCTAGTTTGGATTCCAACAAGCTGAAGACCCAGTTGCAGTCAGAGTGATAGTTGAATCGTTAGTTTATTTAACACACATACATTGAATGTGTCCAGAGATAAAAAAGACAAACTCATTTTACACTTATGGAGCCCAGAGCCCACCATCCAGCCAAGAATAAAGACAGACAGCGAGTTTAGATTTAACCCATTATCTGCTAGAATAGAGGCCTGACACACAGGCACACAGGAGGGAGTAGTCAGTGCGTTCATCTGAATCCTTTGGGTGCTGTGCTTGCCCCGTGTACCCTGACCGCATGTACCTGATGGCTGATGTGCAGTGTAGGCTCCCTGGTCTATCACCCCAAACCTCAGTGTCCCAGTCCCTGGCATCATTACTACTTGGCACAATTGGTGACTAAAGACTCCAGAAAAGCAGAAATCCCAGTGAGTCTAGAAGAATTTCCTCAAAGAATGTGAAGCAATATCTGAGTACAAAAAGCAATTATTAGGAAATTAATTAAGTTCTCAAAGTTGATGGTGCTGAGTGACAATCCTGTCTGGAGATGTCAGAGGGCCAACAGCCTGCTCACAGCTTCTAGCTGGAAGGGTAAGGCCATGCCCTTATGCCCCCTTCACCCCTAGCAAGTCAGGCCAAGTTGGTTTCTTGAGGTCAGCTCCACATGTGGGGTGCAGCTGGACCCTCTGGAGAGGTGCTCTCTGCTCCCCTTTCTTTGCTTCCCTTTTCACTTCATCCCTGCCTAAGTCTTTGGGCTGCAGTCAATACTTAGGGCCCCCTAAGAACTAGTGGCTTCCTGGTCCTTGTTTTTCACCTTTCTAAGCTCCTGCCATCTACGATTCCTGATAAATTGGGCTGAAATTATAATAATGATAGCCACCACCTACACTTTACCTACATGATGTCAGCTCAGCATAGCTGGGATCAGGGAGGTTAAGGAATTAGCCTAAGAATTACACAGATGTGAGACGGGAATTATATATATATATATATATATATATATATATATATATATATATATATATATATTTATATATATATATATATATATAAAACATATGTATATCATACATGGAAACCCTGGTGGTGTAGCGGTTAAGTGCTACGGCTGCTAACCGAAAGGTCAGCAGTTCGAATCCACCAGGCACTCCTTGGAAACTCTGGGGGCAGTTCTACTCTGTCCCATAGGGTCGCTATGAGTCAGAATTGACTTGACAGCAATGGGTTTTGTTTTGGTTTATATTATACATTATATAATGTACATATATAATTTTATATTTATAAAATATAAATGAAACTCTATATTTATTCATTTACTCAACGAATATGAAGTAAGGGTGACTGTGCTGCCCAGGTCCTGGATGGGACAGGGATGAAGATGAAAAAGATACTTCTGCTTTGGTGGTCATAGGCTCACAGAGAAGATCACACAACAGAGACAAGCACAGGTGTCAGCAGCAGCACAGAGGCAAGGAGATCTGAGAAGGCTGCCTGGAGGAGGTGCCACAGGAGTTTAGCTATGGAGAATGGACAGGAGTTTTCCAGGTGAGTGCAGGGGGTAGTGAAGGGCATTCTGGATAGAGGGAAAGGAGAGTGGCAAGGACCACATGGGGAGTGTGAAGGACCTCACAGGACCCAAAGTTGGATGCAGTGCAGGGCTGGACATGGGGCTGGATGGTGGATGAAGCCCGATCCTGAGCAGACTTGGGTGAGGGCACACAAGGAGTTTGAACAGAACAAACCACTGGAGGATTTAAGCACCTCCCTCATCTCTTCCCTCTTCAATGTCTCCCTTTGCTTTTTCCCAAGTGCTCTAGCCATCTATTTCTATGTAACTAACTATGCTCAAACTCAGTGGAAAACAAGACCACCATTTCTTGTAGGCTTCTTGACTGTGTGGGGAAGGAGTTCAGAGTGCGTACAGTGGGCAGGGCTTTGCTCTGCTCCACAGTGGCAGGGGCTGGACGGTGCCTATCTGAGGTGGCAGCTTCACCCCCATCTGGGTGTGATGGTAGAAAGTCAGGCTCAACTGGGACGGCTGCTCAGAGTGCTCACCTGTGGCCTCTCCAGCAAGGCAGTCTTGGGGGCATTGGACACAGGGCTCTCGGCTTAGAGAGGGATATTCCCACTGAACAAAGAAGAATCTGCAAGGCCTTTTCTGACCTGGTCTTGAAAATCACCACCGTCACCCCTACCATATGCCATTGGTAAGGCTTGTCTCAGGCCCAGAAGATTCAAGGCGAGGGGGACATAGACCCACCTCTTGAGAGGAGGAGTGTCAAAGACTTTGTGGCCACGCTTTCAAACTGCCACAGTTAGTAAAACCCACAGGTCCTGAGTCCTAGTCTGTTAGTCCTGATGTGGACCCATAAATCTATTAATCCAGGACCTTAATGCAAGTTTTCGAAATCAGTGAGTTTCCAGATTCCTTCTTCTTTAGTGAAAGGGATGAAAAAAGAGCCAGTGCTATGGTTGGAGAGGGACCCCTGCTCACCAGGCTGCCCTGTCTTAGCTTCCTGTTCCTGCACAGGCAGCTCTAGGTCCCCTTTTAAGAATTCTGGATGAGCCGAGGGGCAAGGTTCTCAACTCACTGTCATTTGTCTTTCACACAAGCTCCCTCAGGGAAAAAAAATATCTCAGTTGGTCAGAATCCACTCGATGGCAACAGATTTGGTTTTTTTCTTTGGTATAAATTTAGTCCCTGGATGGTAAAAACAGCTAATGCTCTAAGGTGCTAAAGGAAAGGTTTGAGTCCACCTAGAGGTGCCTAGAAGAAAGACCTGGCAATCTGCTTCTGAAAAATCCTGTTCTACTCTGACACCCATGGAGTTTCCGTGAGTCTGAATTGATTCAGGCATGTTGAGGCTCACGAGGGGAACGTTTATTAAAGACAGGGACTCTTTTAGGAGTGTCCCCTCAATTCATGCCACTCAGGCAAGGGTGCCTTCTGCCCACAGGTAGGGCCAGCTCTGTGCACAGCCGCATGCTCTTAAACCACTTTTTGGAATTCTGATTTCTGTTTCTAATTTCCCCCCCTAATGTTGTCAGCTTTTCTCATTCTCATTCTGGTCTGTTTTTCTTCATCCCTCTGCCAGTGCAGCCATGTGACCACATAGAAATAAAGTTCCTCTGGAAGACAGACTCAGGGCTGTAGAGAGGGGGCCTGGGAGTGGAGGGTGGTCGCCTAGCCCACTGCCAGCAGGCGAGAGTGGCCAGAAGGCTGAGAGACACATCTTCAGTGCTGTCTTCCCTCTTTCCCTGAGCCTGTTTCTTTCTGAGAGCAGCCTCTAGCCTGCCCTTTCCCTTTCACTCTCCAGCTTTGTGGGGGCTGGATGGTTCTTTTTGGGGAAGCATTAGGGGTGCTGACCTAGGCTGGCCTCCTGCCCAGGCACCCACATGCTATGATGTGATTGGCAGTGACGGCTCTTTCAGCCCCATATCTCTGCCACCAGTCTGACCTGCAAGGCAGAAAACTCAAAGTGTTGGTCAGGGTCCTGGCAGGGAGCAAAGGGTGCTCAAACTGGGATAATGTGTGGAGAGTTAATGGACCATTTCAAAGGTGTGGGCTGGGAAGCTATGAGAGGAGAGAGCCTTCACCAGGCCGTAGAGCCAGAGACGGCTGTGTGGAAAGCGTTGCCTGACAGGAGCTTTGCCCTCCTCTGTGGGGTGCAATCTGCTGGGACCACATGGAAGCTGCCTGGGAGAATCAGCATCTCAGTCTACCTCTCTTTTCAGTCTTCCATCACTGGCTGTTGGTCCCCATTGGCCAATCCAACTGGGCGCCAGAGGGCAGGGGAAGCCCTTTGTCAGGGTCAGGCTCTTGAAGCACAGGGCAGCATTGGGGAGGTGGAGAGGGAGTGTGAATCTGTGCAGCAAAAGGAAGATACTCAGTACAGCCCATGTACGGAGTACTGTATTAGTTACCTACTGCTGCTGTAACAGAAACACCACCAGTGGGTGGCTTTAATAACAAAAGTTTCTTTTCTCATATTTCAGGGGGCCAGATGTCCAAATTTAGAGCACCAGCTCCAGGGGAAGCCTCTCTCTTTGTTGGTCTGGAGGAAATCCTAATCTCAGCCTCTCTAGCCCCAGAGTTCCTCTGTTCCTCTATTCTCCACATGGCATCTATTGTTCCCCATTCGTGCTTGCCTGTCTCTGTGCCTAATGTGCTCTTTTTGTACCTTAAAAGTGATTAGGTTCAAGATACACCCTACACTGATAATGGCCTCATTAGCATAACAAAGAAAACCCTATTCCCAAATGGGATTACATCCATAGGTATGGGGTTAAGATTCCAACCCATAGTTTTTTTTTTTTTGGGTGGAGGGGCCACAATTCAATCCATAACAAGTACCTACTATGTACCAGGGGCTTTCCCATTTGCCATCTCACAAGGCTTCTGGGAGCTAAGGACTGGCCTCCATTTTACAGCCGGGAGCCTCAGCCTCCAAGTGTGCCAGTGCACACTGGGCATCATGGAGGTGAGTGGCAACCTGGTGCTCACAGCCAGACCTGCTGGCCCCGGGACCAGAGGGTGCCCAACAACTACCCCACAGCCACCTCCCAGAAACATTTCTGACGCTCATCAGTCATAATAAGCTTCCTGCACCAACTTGCTTTCCCAAACGCCTGATGCCATATTGCCAAGTGTAATTAACATGATACATCGACTTAGGGCAGAGCTAACAAGCACATATTAATTTTGAAAAGTCAGGCTGTTTCACTGGAAATGAGTTGCTGATGAACACCTACCACAGCAGTCTAAAAGTGCAGGAAAGAGAGCGGTTAATTATGGGCTGGCACAGCCAGCAGGTCTGCGTTTCTGCCTCCTGGAAACTCCCCGACAATGAGTGATTGCTCCCCGCCTCTGTGAGGGAGGCCCAGGGTCGCCCCAGATCTCCCCCCAGATGCCCGGTCTTCCCTCTCCCCGAGGGATTGTCTTCATTTGGCAAGTCTCTCACTGTAGCTATTTGCCATCAGACCCTTTACTTTGAGCTTTTCTTTACCTAATTGCTTCACCTTGATTTGGATATTTGCACACACACACACACACATACACATACACACACACACCTCAAAGTGAAACCATCCTTCTAGGAATGGAGGTCTCTGGGCAGCCCTGGGCAAACGATGGGAAACCAAACAAAGATGCTCAGATCCTTGTCTGCCTTTCATTCTGGGGCTCCCTGACAGCTGGAATTTCCTTTAGAACTCTGGTTTCATGAGCCAGATGTTGCAGCAAATTCCCCTCCTGGTCTGCGCTCCCCATGGGGAGAGGAAACTTCTCTGCACACCTTTGTGTTAGGGTCAGTCACCAGGAGGAGAACTTTTTTCTGTCATTCTGCTGTCTTCATGTGGCGGTGGCTATTTCATCGTAGGGACCCTGTTCTGACCTATGAAGCCCTTCCGCATGCAATTTGCCTCTTTTCTTGTCCTAGAAAGTCCATAGGAGGGTCAGGACTGGGTTTAAATAAGAGTGTGGGATCTGGCAGGAGGGGACCTGGGTTCAGATTCGTCTGTGGCCTTTTTCGGCTATGTGAAGCTAGATAAGTCACCCCATCGTCTTACATGCCAGTTTCGTCATGGGCAGTATGGGGTTGCTGGTAACTATCTCACAGGGCTGCACGGGCATGTTAGCTTTGCTTTGCTCCTGGCATAGGGAGGTCCTGTGAGATGCTGGCTTCCTTCCTGACTGTCCTGCTCCATGTGCCTCCAAGTACTCCAGGAGCTGTTGGGGCAGCCATGAAGTTTGTATTTCTTGGGAAAAGTAAGGAAACCATCACATACCTCTGTTTAAAACCTTATTTGTGGTTTCCTTGGTCATTTATAAGACCTTGACTTTTCTCTTTCCACCTCTTCCCTCTTCACTCCATTCCCAATCCACTTTCCCCATTTTTTTTCCATCTCTCCTGTCATGGATTGAATTGTGTCCCCCATAATGTGTGTCAACTTGGCTAGGCCATGATTCCTAGTATTGTGTGATTGTCCACCATTTTGTCATCTGATGTGATTTTCCTGTGTGTTATAAATCCTACCTCTATGATGTTATGTTAATGAGGCAGGACTCATTAAGATTGTGTCTTAAGTCAGTCTCTTTTGAGATATAAAGGAGAGAAGTGACCAGAGAGACGTGGGGACCTCATACCACCAAGAAAGAAGCACGGGAAGCATCGCACTTCCTTTGGACTTGGGGTCCCTGTGCTGAGAAACTCCTTGACCTGGGGAAGACTGATGGCAAGGACTTTGCCTCAGAGCTGATGACAAAAGAAAGCCTTCCCCTGGAGCTGGCACCTTGAATTTGGACTTCTAACCTCCTAGACTGTGAAAAAATAAATTTCTCTTTGTTAAAGGCATCCACTTGTGGCATTTTTGTTACAGCAGCAGTGGATGACTAAGAAACTCCTTACGGAACATTCTCTCTAAAGAATCTTGGATGCTTATGAGGGACCTTGTTTCAACACCTGTGGTTTGAGACGAGCCTCTTTATGTCAACAGGGGCCTCACAACTGAATTTCTGTTGTTTTTTTCCTCCCAATAGAGTAATTACCCCTCTAGCTTTAGTAACAAAGTCTTGGTCAACTGGTCAACCTCACCTCCACTCTCACTCCTCACCACACCCCTCAAAAGTACTTTGCTCCTTTTGCCTGATATGGCCAAATTTGATGGCTGAGACTTGCCTCTTCCCAGCAAGATTTCTAATTCTGTGTTTCGGGCTGGAACTTTTTTTTTCTTCGCAAAGTTAGTCCCTCTAAATTTTCTTCAGCTTTCTGCTACCTAACCTGGCCTCTCTCTTTCCCACACGGCTGTGCTGACAATCCTTTCTCATTTAGTGCTGATGTGATTAGGCAAGTGCTTTACCTTATTTTCCAAGGACTTGAAGGACAGGCTCCTCTATCTGGCCCTCTGTTAGTATCTCTCTCCCTTGGTAGACTCTCCATTAAAGCTGGCTTCCAGGTCAAAACAAGATTCTCAAGCAGGGGCTTGAGCAAATTTTCTCCAAACTTAATGTCCTTGGATTATTGACAACCTCATTCCAGCTGAAGCCCAAGAGTAAGGCTCCTTACAGCAGCCCCTGTGTGGGAGAGAGGAGTGTGGAGGCTTCTCAGGCCCCTGAGGCCTGGACTCTGTCACTGAGATTACAGGGCATGGATGCTAATACCCATTTCACTTCCTATTCTTGCGTTTGTACTGAGGACACGTAGAATTAGAATATGACCAATAATTCTTTTAACTTCTTGCCTTAATAGCTATCAGATGGAAACTTTGGTTTCTTTATTAAATTAGCCTGGAAGTGACCCAGAGAACTACTGTGTGGTAGAAATTTCTATCCTGGATTCACCTTCTTTTGGTTGACTGCTTCTCCCCATCCCTGCCTAGTTTTAATGAGGGCATTCCCAGGAAAGGCAGACCCTCCAGGCTACTATTTTGATACAGGAAGCATCTGAGTCTGAAGTTAAATGTAGAGAAAGGTTCTGATCAAGCCTTTATCAGGCTGCATTTTTGTCAAATTAAATTTAATCAATTATTTTTAGAAATAAGGAGGCAGTGGGCTGAACTCAGTGGACCGATATTCAAACAGGTTTCTTTGCAGCCTACGTGGCTGCAGCCTGTCTCTCTTCTCTTTGAATAACTTGTCTGCCTACCTCCTGGCTGAGGTGATGGCAGCAGCATGGTCACTCCAGGAAGCACCATCAATAGGCTGAGGACAGCCTGAGAGTAAAGATGTTCATTCTCAGGGGCTTTTGAAGGGGGAAAGAGAGTGGGAACCAACTCTTAATAAGCATATCCCGTGTGCCGGCCCGGGTGATGGGTGTTCTATAACCACTCTTTCATTTATTTTCTGCAACAGCTTTGTGGAAAAATCATTGCTGCTCGGATTTCACAAATAATCCAACGAGGGTCTGTGAGGTGTTGTTAGCTGGGTTGTCTAGAACCAGATGTTGGAATTTGAGATGTGCTTATTTATTGTTGTTGTTGTTGTATGCCGTCAAGTTGATTCTGGCTCATAGTAATCCTATAGGACAGAGTAGAACTGCCCCGCAGGATTTCCTAGGCTGTAATTTTTTTAATCTTTACAGGAGTATATCACCAGGTCTTTTTTTGTGGCAGAACGGCTAATGGTTTTGAACTGCCATTAGCTTGGTTAGTAGCCAAGCACTTAACCATTGTACTACCAAGGATTCTTGCTCATATTTATTAGAGATCAACAATTATAAAAGGAAAGGGAAGAAATAGGGTTGGGCACCAGGAGAAGTTGGATTGAAATGTAGGACCAGCCAAACTTCTGATAACCTGGCAGAAAGTTCTGGAGAGAATTTGCCCATCAGAATTATCTCACATAGAGCTGAAAAGGCCAGGTCTTATAATCACACCTGGACCAGTCTCCAGATGTAGTTGTCCCAGGAGGGACATGGCCCCACAAGTCCTCCTGTGAAGTTGGGTCTGGGTGGTACACCTCTATGTCTACCATGAAGGTAGCTCAACCAAGCTTTTAAATGCTGGGCCTAGAATTTGTCCCAAGGTTTGACCTACTGGCAAAAGCCATGCTCTTTCCAGTACACCATCACAATGAGTGTTCCCTGAGGATTATTTTTGTTATTAGCTGCCATCAAGTCAGCTCCGACTCATGGCGACCCCGTGTACAACAGAACAAAAACATGGCCTGGTTCTGCGTCATCTTTAAAATGATTGGTATATTCAAGTACATTGTTGCAGCCAGTGTGTATTTTGAGTGTCTTCCAACCTAGGGGGTTCATCTTCCAGCACTGTATTAGACAATATACTCTTGTGATCCATAGAGTTTTCACTGGCTATTTTCTGAATGTAGATCATCAGGCCTTTATTCTTAGTCCGTCTTAGTCTGGGAGCTCTGTTCAAACCTGTCCACCATGGGTAACCCTGCTGGTATCTGAAATACCTGTGGCATAGCTTTCAGCATCACAGCAACATGGAAGCCACCACAGGATGACAAAATGACAGATGAGTGGAGGTCCCTGAGGGTAGTGAGGAATTTTCCATTGTGTTAGAAGTTATTTGGCAGAATGAATTGTAGCTTTTTCTTCTTTTGTTCTCCCAAGCGGAGGAGACATGCCAACTTATTTTAGGCTCTCCTGACAGAGTGATCAGTGAGGGCCTTGAAAGGCCCCCAAAGCTGTTGGTTAACTGCCGTCGTTTCCAGTTTATAAATCTGGTGCCTGACTCTTTGACCTGGATTTCCAGGCTAATTTTATTATATAGCCTATGGTACCCCCCGCCCCCCCACCCCATGAGAGGGCGTGCCAAGAAATGCCCTATGGTCACCTCAATCTTCTTCCACTCTCAGTCCACACCTCCATGATGTCTTCCCTATTTTGGTGTTCTCAACTCTCTTAGCACAGATAAACCTTTTCATTTCTAAAGGCCAGCCTTTGGTGGGCCAGGGAACCGGGCATGAGTCATCAGAGTAGCTACATGTCTGTCTATCCATCGATCGTCAACATTTTGGGGAGGGGACTAGAGTGAATCTGGGGGAGAGCTAGGGGTACTGCTTTACAGATGCTCTAGCTCTGACCTATCTATGCAACATCACAGGTCAATTCTCTTTCCATCGAAGGGAAAGCAGCAAAAAAAAGAAAAACTCCTCTCACATGGTCATTCATTTACCAGTATCAAAGAATACCATGCGTAGGCTGGAGAACAGGATAAAGACTGCCCTGGGTCAGCACCGTGGGTCACCCAGCTCCACAGGCAAGGAAGACTCCTGATTGCTTACCATTAACTTGCTTTATGACTTTGGGCAAGTCACTTCTCATCTCTGGACCTATGTTTTCCCATTGTAAAATGGAGAAAGGGTGGTTAAACTACGTGATACCGTCAAAAGAACTCACAGCTCCCATACTTGGTTTCTGTCTCTGATTGAGGCACCCCAGGGAGGTTTGGGCAGAAGGTACAACGCTTCTCCATGATGGTGCTCCTGGGAGTTAGGCATCTGTTCCAGTTGTCCACAAGACTCTGCCATCCCAGAACCTGTTTAAATCCTCCTGAAGTATTCATACCTTCATTGAAACATTCTCTGAGGACAACATATTTGCCTTGGTTTTCCACTCCTATTAACAATCTCATTGAATCCGTAGATCATTGAGGAGGTGAGATGACAGCTTTTTAATATTTTTGACCTGGGGAACTTTTCTTTCATACATAAGTATTCTTGGAAATCTAATCTATAATGCCATCAAACTCGAGCTTGTCTTATCAAGGTCAAAGTAAAGGTACTTTGGAGGCTGAGGTATAAGCTAAAGAAGTTCCGCTCATGGAGATCTTGGGAATTAAACACATGGTGCTGATGAGGGTGAAGCTGTTTGGTGATTTATTTTGGGGGGGAGGCATTGGTGATATCAGTTACACTACTCATTTTGAACTTTAGTGCCTGCCAAATGTCAGGGGATTTACGTGATATCAAAGCATTGGGCATCAGAGCTAGTGTTTTAAAAAACATAATTGTAAGGGTAAAGAATAGGGCAAGACAAAAATGATCTCTACAGCATATTAATTGTTTGTGACTTACTATGCTTTGACTCACTTTCTATTAATGAGTTATCTAATCAACAATTTGGCACTCGACATTCTTTTATTCCACCAACATTTATTTGGTATTTACTGGATGCATATGGTTGATGAACACATAGAGAGGGTTGGATTGTGTTTCTGAACTTTTGTCTCTGGAGGAATTACATCTTTATGATATATTTATAAAGAGTGGAAGGTGAAGTTAAAGGCCATGATTAACTTCTCCAGGTGGATCAAACACATCTTACACCATTTCAGGTCCTCTTGGCCTCACCTGCCTCTTGTTCCAGCTTTGTGAGTGCTGCACCCAATGGTGCCTCACCAACCTCTTGTTCCAGCTCTGTAAGGGCTCCCCCCAGTGGTGCCTTACCTGTAACAGGTGATGCACACCTCTTGACTCCAGTCCTAGAGCTTCCCTGTTGATGCCCATCTTGGGTCCCTGCTCAGTGCTCAGACCATATGTGCACAACCTAGAGTGCAGAGGAGCTGATGCCTGTGATGCAAACCTTTGACCTTTCTCCCACCAGAGATGGTCCAGCAAATGGTTTCTACAGCTTCTGGGAGTTGCAGTCCCATGGATGGAGCAAAGTCAGAATTGGTCTTTTGTCTTGGTAACACACCATCACATGGTGTGATGATTAAGGTTGTGTGTCAACTTGGCTGGGCCGTGATTCTCAGTAGTTTGGCAGTTATGATGTAGTTTGGTAGCTGTGTAAAGATGTAATCACTTCCACAATGAGACCTGATATGATGTGATTACCTCTACAATGAGATCTGCTATGAGCAGCCAGTCAATTGAAAGGGAATTTTCTTGGGGGTGTGGCCTGCATCCAATATATGTGGACTTTCTGGAAAAGCTTGTGGACTTTTGCTCACTCTGGATCCTGCATCTGGCTCCTGTTCATCTGACCTCTGGATCTTGGGAATTGAGCTAGCAGCCTACCTGCCGATTTTGGGATTCATCAGCCTCTGCAGCCTGTGAGCCAATGGCCTGCCAGCTTACCTGCTGACCTTGAGATTTGTTGGCCTCTGCAGCTACGTGAGGCAGAAGAAGCCTCCAACCTGACTCAATGACTTGAGACTTTCCAGCCGCTACAACTGTGTGAGCCACTTCCTTGATATAAATCTCTGTATATACATATTAATGCTGCACTGGTTTTGCTTCTCTAGGGAGCCCAGCCTAAGACATATGGGTTGTGCCATTTCCTGATTTAATCCCCACATCCCTCCACCCCTGATACCTTGGATTGCATTATTAGTAACATAGTAGCCAGGCTCACCTTCCTGGGGAACCCAGGCTAAGATCAGTGATGGGGGAGTGACTTGGAGATCTGCCCCATTTGGTGGATCCAGGTGAGCCTGTGTCCTTCAACCCTTACCCCAGTAACCCTTACCCCAGTGCTCTTGCCATATGCAGATTTGTTTGTATTTTCCTAGGCTGGGTGGGGTGGCAACAAAGGGATTTTTAGACCAAACCACTTGCAAAGCTGTGTTAGTAATACGTGGGCTTTCTTTGGTGTGGCTGAGAAGCAAGATTCCTGCAGAAGCAGGGGATGAAGTGTCCTGTGGTGGAATGAGGACTGGGCAGGACCTCAGGAGCCCTGGCTTCTGGACTTAGCTCTGCCAGTAATGAATTATGTGACCTTGGCTAAGTCACTTTGCCTCACTGGGAGTCAGCTTTCTAATCTGAACAATAAAGGTTTAGACTAGATTATTTACATAATCACTTCCAACTCCAAACTCTTATAAACTGTTATTCCTGCTAGTTTGGCCATATTTGTGTAGCAGATGTCTCAATTCCTGCCCAAATGGTCAAATCGAGGCCCTGATGAGATCTTTCAGTATGAGATCTAAAACAGAAAAATTGACATTTTCTTTTTTAATATTTATACATTTATTATTTATGGTGCTTTAGGTGAAAGTTTACAGCTCAAGTTACTTTCTCTTACAAAAACTTATACACATATTATGTGACCCTAGTTGCAATCCCTATGATATGACAGTGCACTCCATCTTTCTACCCCAGGTTTCCCGTGTCCATTCAGCCAGCTTCTATCCCTTTCTGCCTTCTCATCCTGCCTCTGGACAGGAGCTGCCCATTTAATCTCACATATCTGCTTGAAATAAGAAGAACACACTTCATGAGTATTATTTTATGTTTTATAGTCCCGTCTACCCCCACGTGTCTGTCACTTTGTCATACTGTGGGGGCTTGTGTGCTGCTGTGATGCTGGAAACTATGCCACCAGTATTCAGATACGAGCAGGGTCACCCATGGAGGACAAGTTTCAGCTGAGCTTCCAGGCTAAGACAGACTAGGAAGAAGGACCCGGCAGTCTACTTCTGAAAAGCATTAGCCAGTGAAAGCCTTATGAATAGTAGCAGAACATTGTCTGATATAGTGCTGGAAGATGAGCCCCCCAGGATGGAAGGCACTCAAAAGATGACTGGGGAAGAGCTGCCTCCTCAAAGTGGAGTCGACCTTAATGACGTGGATGGAGTAAAGCTTTCGGGACCTTCATGTGGTGATGCGGCACAACTCAAAATGAGAAGAAACAGCTGCAAACATTAATAATTGGAAGCTGAAATGTATGAAGTATGAATCTAGGAAAATTGGAAATCGTCAAAAATGAAATGGAGCACATAAACATCGATATCCTAGGCATTAGTGAGCTGAAATGGACTGGTATTGACCACTTTGAATCAGACAACCATATAGTCTACCATCCTGGGAATGACAACTCGAAGAGGAATGGTGTTGCATTCATCGTCAAAAAGAATGTTTTAAGATTTATCCTGAAGTACAACACTGTCAGTGATAGGATAATATCCATACGCCTACAAGGAAGACCAGTTAGTGTGACTGTTATTCAAATTTACACACCAACCACTAGGCCAAAGATGAAGAAATAGAAGATTTTTATCAGCTGCTGCAGTCTGAAATTGATCGAACATGCAATCAAGATGCATTGATAATTACTGACGATTGGAATTCAAAAGTTGGAAACAAGAAGGATCAGTAGTTGGAAAATATGGCCTTGGTGATAGAAACAATGCTGGAGATCGAATGATAGAATTTTGCAACACCAACGACTTGTTCACTGCAAATACCTTCTTTCACAAACATAAACAGCGACTATACACATGGACCTCGCCAGATGGAACACACAGAAATCAAATTGACTACATCTGTGGAAAGAGATGATGGAAAAGCTCAATATCATCAGTCAGGACAAGGCTAGGGGCCAACTGTGGAACAGACCATAAATTGCTCATATGCAAGTTCAAGCTGCAGCTGAAGAAAATCAGAGCAAGTCCACGAGAGCCAAAATATGACCTTGAGTATATCCCACTTGAATTTAGAGACCATCTCAAGAATAGATTTGATGCATTGAACACTAGTGACTGAAGACCAGACAAGTTGTGGAATGACATCAAGGACATCATACATGAAGAAAGCAAGAGGTCACTGGAAAGACAGGAAAGAAAGAAAAGACCAAGGTGGATGTCAGAGGAGACTCTGAAACTTGCTCTTGAGCGTTGAGCAGCTAAAGCAAAAGGAAGAGTTGATGAAGTAAAAGAACTGAACAGAACATTTCAAAGGGCCTCTGAAGAAGACAAAATCAAGTATTGTAATGACATGTGCAAAGAGCTGGAGATGGAAAACCAAAAGGGAAGAACATGCTCGGTGTTTCTCAAGCTGAAAGAACTGAAGAAAAAATTCAAGCCTCGAGTTGCAATAGTGAAGGATTCCATGGGGAAAATATTAAATGATCCAAGAAGCATCAAAAGAAGATGGAAGGAATACACAGAGTCATTATACCAAAAAGAATTAGTCAATGTTCAACCATTTCAATAGGTGGCATATGATCAGGGACCAGTGGTACTGAAGGAAGAAGTCCAAGCTGCTCTGAAGGCATTGGCAAAAAACGAGGCTCCAGGAATTGATGGAATATTAAGTGAGATATTTCGACAAACAGATGCAGTCCTGGAGGTGCTCCCTCGTCTATGCCAAGAAATATGGAAGACAGCTTCCTGGCCAGCTGATTGGAAGAGATCCATATTTATGCCTATTCCCAAGAAAGGTGATCCAACGGAATGTGGAAATTATGGAACAATATCATTAATATCACACGCAAGCAAAATTCTGCTGAAGATCATTCAAAAACGGCTGCAGCAGTGTATCAACAGGGAACTGCCAGAAATTCAGGCAGGTTTCAGAAGAGGAAGTGGAACCAGAGATATCATTGCTGATGTCAAATGGATCCTGGCTGAAAGCAGAGAATACCAGAAGGATGTTTACCTGTGTTTTATTGATTATGCAAAGGCGTTTGACTGTGTGGATCATAACAAACTATGGATAACACTGCGAAGGATGGGAATTCTAGAACACCTAATTGTGCTCATGAGGAACCTTTGCATAGATCAAGAGACAGTTGTTCGGACAGAACAATGGGATACTGATTGGTTTAAAGTCAGGAAAGGTGTGGGTCAGGGTTGTGTTCTTTCACCATACCTGTTTAATCTGTACACTGAACAAATAATACGAGAAGCTGGACTATATGAAGAAGAACGGGGCATCAGGATTGGAAGAAGACTCATTAACAACCTGCGTTATGCAGATGACACAACCTTGCTTGTTGAAAGTGAAGAGGACTTGAAGCACTTACTAATGAAGATCAAAGACCACAGCCTTCAGTACAGATTACACCTCAACATAAAGTAAACAAAAATCCTCACAACTGGCCCAATGAGCAACATCATGATAAACGGAGAAAAGATTGAAGTTGTCAAGGATTTCATTTTACTTGGACCCACAATCAACAGCCATGGAAGCCGCAGTCAAGAAGTCAAAAGACATATTGCATTGGGCAAATCTGCTGCAAAGGACCTCTTTAAAGTGTTGAAGAGCAAAGATGTCACCCTGAAGACTAAGGTGCACGTGACCCAAGCCATAGTATTTTCAATTGCATCATATGCATGTGAAAGCTGGACAATAAATAAGGAAGACTGAAGAATAGTTGACGCCTTTGAATTGTGGTGTTGGTGAAGAATATTGACTATACTATGGACTGCCAAAAGAACAAACAAATCTGTCTTAGAAGAAGTACAACCAGAATGCTCCTTAGAAGCAAGGATGACGAGACCGCGTCTTACATAACTCTGGACATGTTGTCAGGAGGGATCAGTCCCTGGAAAAGGACATCATGCTTGGCAGAGTACAGGGTCAGCGGAAAAGAGGAAGGCCCTCAACGAGGTGGATTGACACAGTGGCTGCAACAATGAGCTCAAGCATAACAACGATTGTAAGGATGGTGCAGAACCGAGCAGTGTTTCATTCTGTTGAGCATAGGGCTGCTATGGGTCGGAACCGACTCGACGGCACCTAACAACAACAACAACAGTCCAGTCTAATCTTTGTCTGAAGAGTTGGCTTCAGGAATGGTTTAGTTCTGGAATAACCGAGAGTCCTGGGGTCATGTCTTCAGGGTCTACTCTAGTCTCTGTCAGACCAGTTAAGTCTGGTCTTTTTACGTGAATTTAAGTTCTGCACCACACCTTTCTCCTGCTCCCTCAGGGACTCTCTGTTGTGTTCCCTGTCAGGGCGGTCATTTGTAGTAGCCAGGCACCATCTAGTTCTTTTAGTCTCAGGCTGATGGAGTCTCTGGTTTATGTGGTCCTTTTGTCTCTTGGGCTCATATTTTCCTTGTGTCTTTGGTGTTCTTTATTCTCCTTTGCTCCAGATGGGTCGGGACCAATGGATGCATCTTAGGTGGCTGCTGGGAAGCTTTTAAGACCCCAGACACCACTTACCAATGTGGGATGAAGAACATTTTTCTAATAAACTTTGTTATGCTAGTTGACCTAGATGTCCCCTGAAACTATGGTCCCCAGACCCGCACCCCTGCTACTCTCTCCCTCAAAGTATTTTGGTTGCGCTCAGGAAAATTCTTAGCTTTTGGTTTAGTCCAGTAGTGCTGACTTCCCCTGTATTGTCTCTTATCCTTCCCTTCACCTAAAATAATTCATGTCTACTATCTAGTTCGTGAATTCTCCTCTCCCTCCCTCCTTACCCTCTTAACCATCAAAGACTGTTTTCTTCTGTGTTTCAACCTTTTCTTGAGTTCTAATAATAACTGTCTCATGCAATATTTGTCCTTTTGTGACTGACAAATTTCACTTGGCATCATGCCTTCCAGATTCATCCACATTGTGAGATGTTTTGAGGATTCATCGTAGTTCTTATCCTTGCGTACTATTCCATTGTGTGAATATACCATAATTTGTTTATTCATTTGTCTGTTGATGGACACCTAGGTTGTTTCTGTCTTTTTGCTATTGTGAACAGTGCTGCAGTGAACATGGGTGTCATGTCTCTATTCATGTGATGGCTCTTATTTCTCTAGGATATATTCCAAGGAGTGGGATTGCTAGGTCCTATGGTACTTCTATTTCTAGCTTTTTAAGGAAGCGCCAAATCGATTTCTAAAGTGGTTGTACCATTTTACATTCCCACCAGCAGTGCATAAGTGTTCCAGTCTCTCCAAAACTCCAATATTTATTTTTTTGTGTGTTTTTTTGGGTGAGATGGTATCTCATTGTAGTTTTGATTTAAAAACCCTGGTGGTGCAGTGGTTAAGTGCTACAGCTGCTAACCAGAAGGTCAGCAGTTCAAATCTGCCCGGCGCTCCTTGGAAACTCTGTGGGGCAGTTCTACTCTGTCCTATAGGGTTGCTATGAGTCGGAATTGACTCGACGGCACTGGGTTTGTTTAACCAGTTATGCCAGCGCCATTTGTTAGACTGTCTTTTCCCCATTGGACAGACTTTGAACCTTTGTCAAATATCAGCTCCTGGTAAGTGGATGAATTTACGTCTGGATTCTCAATACTGTTCCATTGGTCTATGTACCTGTTGTACCAGGCTGTTTTAACTACCGTGGCGGTATAATAGGTTCTAAAATCAGGTAGTGTGAGGCCTCCCACTTTGTTCTTCTTCTTTAGTAATGCTTCACTTACCTGGGACCTCTTCCCTTTTCATATGAAGTTGATGATTTGTTTCTCCATCTCTTTAAAAAATGTCATTGGAATTTGGATTGAGATTGCATTGTATCTGTAGATGGCTTTGGGCAGAATAGATAATTTCACAATGTTGAGTCTTCCTATCCATGAGCAAGGTATGTTTTTTCACTTATGTTATTTTGGTTTCTTGCTGCAATGTCTTCTAGTTTTCTTTACATAGGTCTTCTACATCTCTGATTAGATTTATTCCAAAGTGTTTTATCTTCTTGTGGGCTACTGTAAGTGGTATTGATTTGGTTATTTCCTTTTCGAAGTTCTCTTTGTTGGTGTAGAGGAATCCAACTGATTTTTGTATGTATATCTTGTATCTTGATACTTTGCTGAACTCTTCTATTAGTTCCAGTAGTTTTCTTGTGGATTCTTTGGGGTTTACTCTGTATAAGATCATGTCATCTGCAAATAGGGATACTTTTACTTCTTCCTTACAAATTTGGATGCCCTTTATTTCTTTTTCTTGCCTAATTGCTCTGGGTAGGACTCCAGCACAATGTTGAATGAGAGTGGTGATAAAGGGCGTTCCTTTCTCTTTCCTGTTCTCAAGGGGAATGCTTTCTGACTCTATCTATTTAGGATGATGTTGGCTGTTGGCTTTGTATAAATGCCCTTTATTATGCTGAGGATTTTCCCTTCTATTTCTTATTTTGCTGAGAGTTTTTATCATGATGGGCTGTTGGACATTGTCAATGCCTTTTCTGCATCAATTGATAAGGTCATGTGGTTCTTATCTTTTGTTTTATTTAAGGGATGGATTACTTTGAATGTTTTTCTAATAATGAACCATCCCTGCATACCTGGTGTGAATCCCACTTGGTCATGGTGAATTATTCTTCTGATATGTTGTTGAATTCTATTGGCTAGAATTTTGTTGCAGATTTTTGCATCTATGTTCATAAGGGATGTTGGTCTGTAATTTTCTTTTTTTTGTGGTGTTTTTACCTGGTTTTGGTATCAGGGTTATGAAGGCTTCATAAAATGAGTTTGGGAATATTCCATCCTATTCTATGCTCTGAAACACTTTTTTTTTTTTTTTTTTTTAATACTGGTGTTAGCTCTTCTTTGAAAGTTTAATAGAAATCTCCAGTGAAGCCATCAGTGCCCAAGCATTTTTTGATTGGGAGTTTTTTAATTACCTCTTCAATCTCTTCTTTCATTATGGGTTTATTTAGTTGTTCTCTCTCAGTTTGTATTTGTTTGGATAGGTAGTGTGTTTCTAGAAATTTGTCCATTTCCTCTAGGTTTTCAAATTTATTAGAGTATAATTTTTCATAGTATTCTCTTATGATTCTTTTAAGTTCAGTTGGGCCTGTTGTGATATCACCCCTCTTATTTCTTATTTGGGTTATTTGCTTCCTCTCCTGTTTTGCTTTTGTCAGTTTGGCCAATGGCTTATCAATTTTGTTGATTTTTTTCAAAGAACAAGCTTTTGATCTTAACTCTTTCAAATTGTTTTTCTATTCTCTTTTTCACTTATTTTGGCTCTAGTTTTTATTATTTCCTTTCTTTTGGTGCATGTGGGCTTTGTTTGCTGCTCTATTTATTTGACTTGTAGGGTTAATGTTTTGATTTTGGCCCTTTCTTCTTTTTGGATGTGTGCATTTATTGCTATAAATTGACCTCTGAGCACTGCTTTTGCTGTGTCCTCAAGGTTCCGGTAGGATGTGTTTTCATTTTCATTTGATTCTGTGAATTTCTTTATTCCCTTCTTTTTTGCTTCCATAACCTAGTAGTTTTTGAGCAAGGTGTTAGTTCATTTTCCACGTATTTGATTTTTTCCCTTGCTTTTTCTGTCATTGATTTCTGCTTTTATAGGTTTATGGTCAGAAAAGATGCTTTGTAATTATTAAATGTTTTGGATTCTGTTAAGGCTTGCTTTGTGGCCTAATATGTGCTCTATTCTGGGGAATGTTCCATGTGTGGTGGAAAAGACACTATACTTGGCTACTGTTGGGTGGAGTGTTCTATATATGTCTATGAGATCAAGTTGGTTGATTGTGGCATTTAGATCTTCTGTGACTTTATTGCACTTCTTTCTGGATGTTCTGCCGTTCACAGAAAGTGGTATGTTGAAGTCTCCAGCTGTTATTGTGGTGCTGTCTATCTCTTTTCAGTGCTGTTAGAGTTTGTTTTACGTATTTTGGAGCCCTGTTGTTGGGTGCATAAATATTTGTTATGGTTATGTTTTCCTGGTGTATTGACCCTTTAATTGTTATATACTGTCCTTCCTTATCCTTTGTGGTGGATTTTGCTATAAAGTCTATTTTGTCAGAGGTTAATATTGCCATTTGTGCTCTTTTTTGATTGCCGTTTGCTTGATATATTTTTTCCCATCCTTTGAGCTTTAATTTGTTTGTGTCTTTGAGAATAAGGTTTGTCTATTTTAGGCAGCGTATAGCTGGATTGTTTTTTAATCCATTCTGCCACTCTCTGTCTCTTTATTGGTGCATTTTGTTCATTTACATTTAGCATGATTATTGATAGGTATGTGTTTAGTGTTGTCATTTTGATGTCTTTTTTTGTGTTGTTGACAGTTTCTTTGTTCTATTTAATTTTCTGTGCTGAGTCATTTTTCTTTATGTATTTTCTTTTCATCTTTTTCATTGTTGTTGATTTTGTATTTGCTAAGTCTTTATGCTTTTCTTCTTTTTTATTTTGATGTGCAGGATTATTAGTTTCCTTTCTGGTTACCTTAAATTTTACCTCTATTTTTCTAAGTTTAAACCAATCTTTTATTTCTTTATATCACATTGACTTCTTCTCCATATGAAAGTTCTATGACTACATTATTTAGTCCTTTTTTGTTTTAATGTTGCTATCTTTTACATACTTATGTCTCCATTTCCATATTTTCGGTGTTTTAGCTTTGATTTATTTTTGTGACTTCTGTTATCTGGCTTGACACCTGGTTGTTCTGTCCTGTTTTCTAGTCTTGGGTTGTTACCTGATAATATTGATTCTGTAACCAGATTCCCTTTAGTATTTCTTGTAATTTTGGTTTGGTGTTTACAAATCCCCTTAACTTCTGTTTATCTGATAATGCCCTAATTTCGCCATCATATTTGAGACACAGTTTTGTTGTATATACAATTCTTGGCTGGCAATTTTTTTCCTTTCAGGCCTTATATATGCCATCCCATTGCCTTCTTGCCTGCTTGGTTTCTGCTGAGTAGTCAAAGCTAGTCTTATTGACCTTCCTTTGTAGATGACTTTTCATTCTTAAAATTCTCTCTTTATCTTTGGTTTTGCCAAGTTTGATTATAATATGTATGGTGACTTTCTTTTGGGATCTACCCTATGTGGAGTTCAATGAGCTTCTTGGATAGATATCTTCTCATCTTTTGCAATATCAGGGAAGTTGTCTGTGAACAAATCTTCAACAATTCTCTCTGCATTTTCTGTTATCCCCTCTGGTTCTGATACTCCAGTTGCTCATAGGTAATTCCTCTTCATAGAATCCCAGATAATTCCTAGGTTTTCTTCAGTTTTTAAAATTCTTCAGTCTGGTTTTTCCTCAAATAAATTGGTGTCAAGTGCTTTATTTTCAATCTCACTATTTCTGACTTCCATTACCTCAGTTCTGCTCCTATGACTTTCTACTGAGTCGTCTAATTCTGAAATTTTATTGTTATTCTATTGGGTTTCCATTTGCTGTCTCTCTATGGATTTTAACAGCCTGTTAAATTTGTCATTATGCTCTTGTATAACCTTCTTAACCTCCTCTGTTGCTTCATCTGTGTCCTTGGTTTGGTCTGCATTTTGCCTGATCTCCCTCCCGATCTCTTGAAGAGCTCTGTATATTAATCTTTTGAATTCTACCTCTGGTAATTCCAAGACTTTTTCTTCCTTCAGAAGGTACCCTGATTCTTTGTACTGGTAGCTTGCTGAAGTCATCATGGACTGCCTCTTTATGTGATTTGATGTTGAGTGTTGTCTCTGAGCCATCAGTAAGTTATTATATTTATTTTATGTTTGCTTACTGTGTCCTTCTTGTTTTGTTTTGTTTCGATATGCTGAAATAGGCTGCTTGTGTGAGCTACTTTGATTATTGGTGCCTTTGAAGCTCTCATGTCCTGTTGCAAGGTGTTTAGAGCTGCTACTAGGTATGTGAACCCAGGATTCCATTTACTTTTCTTGTGTGTATTCAGCTCAGGTGTCCAGGTCATCAGTCACCCAGTATGTGATGTAGGCTCTTACCTAAAGTTCTAGATGGGCAGGGCTACTTAGGGGTGATTGGAGCAGGCACAGGTATCTGGCTGCAGTAGGGGATCATGAGCTGAGCAAGGTAGGGGATTGATGGCTGCTCCTGAGTTCCTGAATGGAAGGCATGTTCCGTTTCCTTAGAATGCGTAGGTGGGTGGGCTTTGCAACCAGCCTTTGGGTACCCATTACTGTTGGCTGTAAGGGCTGGGAGGCACCACTTATTCTCAAACCCCTGTCTTGGGTGTCTAGTGGAGCTGGTGGAGCCACCAGTCCTCAGGCCACTGTTGTGGGTAGGTGAGGACCCTGCTTAATGGGTAAGATGGTGTGAAATATCTTAAATCTGCCAATCCCTCTTAGCTGTTGTAGTTGACAAAAGGCTTCAGGTATTTACCATGTTGTTGTATGTTAATGAGGGGCTATGCTGTTGAATGGGCTCACACGAGCCCAGGCAGGGGTGAAAGGCATTCAAAGTCCATGGACCCGTTATGTCTGTGCCTAGGCAAGGGCCTATGCCTGCCCTGAGGTCCCAGTTTAGGGGAGTTGGCAGATTCTTTTTTCCCATTTGTAATTTGTATGTTAAGTTGTTCCCCCTCCAAAGCCAGGAGAAAGGCTCGGAGTGCTCAATGCATCCCACTCCTGGCCCAGGGGGCGTGGGAATCGCTGAAGCCAGACTGGGGCTGGAGTGGAGCAGCGAGGGGGTAGGCAAATGGGAGAGAGGCCGGTCCCAGAGGGGAAAGGGTTTTTTTTTTTTTTTTATTATTACATATAGTAGGTTAGACACTTGCATTTAACTTCACAGATCTAGTGTCATTTCCCCCACATTCTAGAGGCTTGTGAAGACTCTCCACCACTAAGTTACTCCAGGTGCAGAAAACACTTCCGCTGTGGAAAAGTCCCTAATGCTACTGCTTGCCTCAACCTCTGGGCGTTGTCCAATCCAGCCTGCAGGGTGCTGGCCAGGTCAGGTCTAGCAAATCCTTGCTGCTTCAAATCTTTGTTGTATGAGGGGCCACCGGACACGTCTGACTACTTTGCCATCTTGGCCCCACCTCCTGATACTTTCTTTTCTTAAAAAGAATAAAAAAGGACTTGGTGGAAGCTACTCATCTTGTTGATCACAAGGGGAAATAGATCTTGAACTAACAACCCATGACTTTCAACTCCAAAGGTGGACTTTTGTCTCTTTCAACTTAGTACATCACTGCTGAGGCTGGTTTGGAGAAGAGAGGTTAGAGACAGCCCAGATGGAGGAGGGCCCACCCTTCCAGCCCTCTCACACCATCTACCTCTTTCTGGATATTCCACCTTCCCCCTCCCTTGTACAGGGTGAGAAAGGACTCGGTGTCTGAGGTCAAGGCCATGACCACACCCAGCAGACTGACCATGGGCTTCCCATCCTCCCCAGCAGCTCTCAGAGGCCCATGCAAATTGCTTTTGGTCATTGCCCAAACTGGAAAGAACATTTTTTCCCCAGGTCATTATTAAGAATTTTATACGATCACACACTCTCTCCTTTCTCACATATGGACATCTACTCCCAAAGAAAAAAGCTCATCTCTGAGTATTGGGTCATAAATTATCTGAGGTACATTTCATTATAAAGCACATTTCTTTAGTCCTTCACGAATACTCTCCACTTAGCCCAGGGGAGTTGTAATGTACACTGACATCTTACTTTCTTCCAAGACGCGTTCCCTCATATTGTTTAGTATATGGGGCCTAGCTAGGCAAACAAATCCTATGCGGAAAAGGCAGGCAACTGACTTTTATATAAATGGGAATACAATCAGGTATCTATGCTGGGACTCCTGGGAGGTCACATATAATCTTAAGAAAAACCGGGTAAGTAAACATCGGTGAAAGAAATGTCTGACAGGGGAGGGGGCTGCATAAACAGTACAAATGCATAATTGCTACAGCCCAGAAAAATTGGAAGCCAAGTGATTCAAAAGCCAGAAAGACGGGAGTAAGTATTTTATAACAAGTCAGTCCTCATTATGCTTGATTTTTAATTTTGGTACTTTACTATTTAGCTCAGCCCATTCCCCTCCCAGCCCCCATCCAACCTTTCCTCCCCAAGGTGCTTGGTTTTTCCTACAGTGTAGCACCAAGGAAAGGTAAAAAGTTGAGCAAATTAGAGACAATATTGGGGACCTCTCTGTTTTCTTCAATTAATCAAGCTGCCAGCAGCAGCAGCAGCAAAACCAGGCTATGTGAGCACTCAGGTCTATAAATGCTTCAGCTTTACCTCGCAGAAGATCAGAAGCTACAGCTCATAAACTTGAACTCAGATGAAGAACACTCCCGTCTTTGGAGGGCTGCTAAACAATCTGCAAATTATTTAAATTAAACCAACTCAGCCCTCAACATCTGCACGAAAAATACTTACATTCCAAGTGCAACTTTACTGGCATAAGAAAATAATAAGGGGAGTTCAATTTGTGTCAGCATAGCTCAGGAAAATAAGATATCATGTCTTGCTGTCTGCTTGATGTCAACTTCTCAGATGCAAGCCCTAATGCCTCATCCTAGACTGTCCTCACTAGAGCCTGCCAAACAGGGAAGTTCAGCCAAAGTTCACCAAGCTACTACCAAATCGCTTTTCCCCCTCCTTTTTCAATCATTAGGAACCTTCTGTTTTATATTGCGCGCACGTGAGCCTATCTACCTCTTAAAACATATATAACTCTATTAGCTTCTCCTAGTCTTTGGGAATACTGTAAATTCTTTTCTGTGTTTCTTATATATTTTATATACTTTCTTATATGCCTTACAGTTATTCAGCCTTTTAACCCTTTCATGCTTATGGGTACCTCTAGGGACCGAGTACTTTTTCTGCTGCTGAAGATTTATTGGGAAGCTGCTGCACCACTGACAGTGCAAAGCAGGGACCTTTATGACTGTTTGAATTTTTGAAATTTTGAAAAATTTTGTTTGTTACACATATGTACCAATAGGGACCTTTATGACTGTTTGAATTTTTGAAGTTTTGAAATTTTGAAAATTTTTATTTGTTACACATATATACCAATAGGGACCTTGACTGTTTGAATTTTTGAAGTTTTGAAATTTTGAAAATTTTTATTTGTTACACATATGTACCAATAGACCCCGGTGAGGACTCTGGAGTATACTTAATGGTACTTCACATGGACCACTAAACACTTAGGGTGGGCTTGTGGGAGGGGGCGAGAAAAAAAAAAAACAAAACAGTATCTACCAAAAATTTAGACACGTTCCATGATTCAAGCACTTTTCCGTTAATGAATGCACATGGTATCAACAACAAAAAAAAATTGGTTCATGAAAGGGTTAACTTTCACTACAGATACCAAGTTCTGTCTGAAAGGCTTGTTCAGGACAGCCAGATAGTCTCTAGATGTTCAAAATGATTTGAAAATCATTCCCTTTTTTTTTTGCAGCCTTCTTGCCCCCCTACCCACCCAAATCTGAGGCTCACTCTGGGCGTGCCAGAGAGCCTGGCTTAAGACGAGCTTCCAGCCCTCCGAAAATTCCCCAGCTCAGACCTCAGTCCAAATCGCCCCTTCAGCTGGGATACTGAGACGAGCAGCCAGGCAATTACACAGGCCATTTTTCTCATTTTCATTGTTTAGTTTTGATTTACTTTAAACGACTACAGCTCTCATTCCCCTCAGTGAAATGGTGCACCCACACTTTTAATCATGCTAAACCAACATTTGAGTGCTGCTGGATGATGTATCAATTTAGGGGCTGGGGATCACCAAGAGGCTAGAATTTCACTCATCAGCAGAAATGCAGGTTTAGTAGGTGTGTGAAGACAAAAATAAGGGCAGTGAAGTCTTTGATCTATTGCATGTTCTTTAAAAATACTTTTCTTACAGTGTAACATGTCACATTTAATCTATGTTCCACCGCTAGCATCTCTCTTCCAACCATCGCTCGGTCTTTTTAAAAGACCCAAACACTGATGCTCAAACAGCCTTGTGGAGGGGAAGTCTTCATTTGTTTCCATTTGGTGGTGGCTGGGATGGAGTGGGAATGGGAAGTCCCATCCCAACGGGAAGAAGAGCCCCACTGGCCCTATGACCTTCAAACTTATTACTAGGCCGTTTTCTTTTACTATGGAGACCCTACTACTACTACTACTACTACTACTACTAACTGAAAGGTTGGTGATTCAGGCTCCCCCAGAGCTACCTCAGAAGAAAGGCCTGGTGATCTGAAAAGTCGCAGCCTTGAGGACTCCACGGGGTGCAGTTCCGCTCTGCGCATGTGCAATTGCCATGAGTCGGAATTGATTCGATGGCAACTGGTTGGTGGTGTCTTACTGCCAACTCTCTCTCAAAGACAATTAAAAAATTGCTACAATTTACATTTCAGGAAAGTTACAGCTGATTATGATTATTATAAAAAAGTTTCCCTTACATTTAGGGTTGATTCAGATAACTTAAAAACTCACACTAAACATTTGGCCTCCAATATCTGAGTATAGTTTAATTAAGCAACTTGATAAACTATTACAAATAAACCAGGTCTGAATACAAACATTTTAATAAAATGAAAGCTAGAGTATAGTATTATTAAAAACAGTAAACTTGTCACATACCGATCATTATTATCTTGATTTCTTTTCATTTTTCATACAATAAAATAAACCCAGAAAATAATTCAGCTTAAATACTGTGTCTAAAGGAACTTGTCCGCTGATTCATATTTCACTTAATCTGGTATCAATTACTGGCCTCGATTTGGCAAATTCAATGTCTGTGTAGATGAAATGCTTTAATACCTTAGATAGTAGTTAGTTTCTGGATTCAGCCTGAAATGGTATGGTCAGAAAAGTTTAAAATATTTTCACTAGATTCAAAGACGAGCGAGATTAAAAATTCCCAAATGTGTATCCTGGAATCCCTCCAAAAACATTCCATCTTTATTCATTATTGGATATTGTCTTGATTAAAATTCCTGTTGGTTTGTTCTATGGTTAAGTAGTAATCTTGTATCTTAGCATTTGGAATGTATTGGTATCATGTGACCTGCACAGAGCCCAAATGAATATAGAGAGATCTCTTTCACAAGTCAACAAGGAGGACACAGAGCGTTCAGGTTTCAGCAGAGTTTTTAGGAGGGGTAGTTTCTCTGTGCAGCACATTCTTTCCAAAAAATGAGTCAGAAAGAGAGCTGTTCAAAGCAAAATGATTTTTCCTACAACACTAGTGTCCTGACTCAAGGCAGATTTCTCCAGAGGAAATAAGATCTTCTTTTTTGCTGCTTCTTTCTTTCTTTGTCCCTTTTTGTTCTTTCTAGCATTTGGTGCCCTTTATTGCTAGTTTCACCCAGTAACATGTGAAAAATGCACTCAGCAATGCAAAGCAGATGACTCGGTCACCATCTTCTGAGTCACCATTCTGCTGTCTGCATTCCTGCAGATGCCTTTCAAAACCAGAGAGTGATTCTGTTAGGAGCCGCTGAGAAGGGAAATAAAAATAAAAATAAAAAATGGACATGCTTATGCAGACACAGATACTTTTGTGACTTGTCTCCCGTTGGCAACATGCTAGGTGCCAGGTGTCCTCCATGTTCCCGGGTCAGGGCTTCAAACCTGGAAAAGATCAAGGAGATTGTGGGTGGCCATGTGACTTGGGCACACTTGGCTGGTCTCTTTTATTTTGTTTTTGATCCTAATTGCCATTTGGAAATAACTTGGTGACAGAGAGGAAAGTAGGAGGATGTTGGTGAAGGTCTGGGCTCCTTGAGGTGATATAAGCTGTCATCAGCTCTCATGTGCTGGAAATGTGTCTGTCAGTCAGAAAAAGTCAGGAGGCCTGAATCAGAGCCAAGCATTTAGGGATAAACCCAACTTTTGGGCAAGCTATCAGGGACAACGAGTCACCTCCAAGTCCTCCCTAGCACGGTCAGTAGAGGTATCAGATGGGAATGGATAAGGATATGATCCCAGTACCCATGGTCCTCTGGGAGTGAATGGCCAACTGGTTGTTTTAGTGGTTGCAAAGGATCACATAGTAGGTGCTCAGTATTCTGTGCATCAGTGGGCACGCCTCCTAGGAATCTGATCTTTGCCTTGGGGGCAGTGAATGGACTACACTTTGTCTGGTGAGACCAAGGCAGAGTTTTACCAATGATCTAGCTCACTTGCCTGGAGTAAGAAAAGAGGTCCCTGGGTGGTGCAAACAATTCGTGTTTGGCTGCTGACTGAAAGGTTGGCTGTTCCAACCCACCCAGCGGCACCTCAGAAGAAAGACCTAGCGATCTGCTTCCTTAAAGTTTACAGCGAAGAAAACTCTATGGAGCGCAAGTTAATTGGAATTAACTTGATGTTAATGAATTTGGGGCTTCTTTTGGTTTGGGAGCAAGAAAAGGAGGGGACTAACAATTGGTGATCGTTTATGTGGCAGGAAGTTTCATGTCTTCTCGGTGAGTAGGTACTGTCCCATTTTCCAGGTTAGGAAATTGAGGTTTGGAGTGGATAAATCATCTGCCAAAGGTCACAAGCTAATGAGTGGTGGAAATATGGCTCAGACTCAGTCCTCCCATGTTGGGGTGGCTTTGGAGGTGTAATTGCTGTCGCACTTCCTTATTACAGACTTGCCACATCAGCCTGTTGGGACCTATTAGACTGCTTACACGTGACACTGGAAAAAAGAGTTGTAAGTAAGGTCTTTTCATGGGAAGTTTGTAGAATTTTGAAAGTCAAACCAGAGAAAGTAGATGAAAGTGCTTTTTATTTATTTTTAATTTTATTTTGTTTTGGGTAAAAGTTTACAGCACAAATTCGTTTCTTTTTCAAAAAATGTATATACAAATTGTCTTGTGACATTAGTTGCTGTCCCCACAATGTGTCCCCTTTCCTTTCCACCTTGGTTCCCCGAATCCATTTGTCCAGTTTTCCTGTCCCTTCCCGTCTTCTCGTCTTTGGATTCAAGCAGGTGTTGCCCATTTGGTCTCGTATGCTTGATTGAACTAAAGACCACATTTCTCATGTGTGTTATTTTTTGTTTTGTAGGCCCATCTAATCTTTGGCTGAAAGGTGAACTACCAGAGTGGCTTTAGTTTGAATTAGCAGGGTGTCCAGGGGCCATGGTTTTGGGGATACCTCCATTCTCTGTCAGACCAGTAAGTCTACTCTTTCTTTGTGAATTTGAAATTTGTTCTACATTTTTCTCTCATTCTGTCTGGAACCCTCTATTGTGATCCCTTTCAGAGTGGCCAGTTGTGGTAGCCAGGCACCATCTAGTTCTTCTGGGGTCTGGCTGGTGGAGGCTGTGGTTCATGTGGTCCTTTAGTCCTTGGGACCAATATTTTGAAAGTGCTTTTTAGACTTCTTGGCACGACACGTGGTAGGCACTAAAAAATTTAGTCTCAGTTCAAAGCCGGTATACATGTATTAGCTTTTTCTAGCTAAGAGCTTACAGAATCAATATGCCTCCAACACCAGGGGGTGACGTGGGAGAGTAAGAGGACTCAGACTTCAGTTCCAACTTAGCTCTTGAACAGCTGTGTGATCTTGGGGAAGTCACTTCACCTCTCAGGACATGGATTTACTGAGGCTCAGACAAGGTCTAATAATCTTTGCTTTGCTTACTGCTCAGATATTATTGGAATAAATAGTGTCTGGAACGGAATTCAAGTACTTTCCAAAATTTATAGTATCCAATGGAGAAAACCTATCTGTTTGTGATGAAATTGTTTTACATTCTGTCATGAGAGTTGAATTTTTCCCTGTCTACTTCCTCATTTCACTTTTTTAATTTACACCTTAGGAGATAATGTATTCACTTTTTCACTTAGACTATCACTCAGATTTTTACTAAGGTAAAAGGAACGTTTCCCTTTGTTCCAGGTTTGTCAATTTTTCCTGATTTTTTTTCTTTTTAATTTTAATGCAATCAAGATTTACTGTTTTTCTCTAAGGCAACAAGTCCCTGAATTCACCTCAGAGGGCACAGAGAGTTGAGGTGATGTTTCCCTCCGTACATAGACTTTTACGGTTGGCCCCAGATATGAGACATAATTATGGTGCTTTCTTGCCTGATGCTAGGCAAGTCTGAGGAGGCCTGGCTGCATTCCTCAGACTCATGCTTAATTATGGTGTCGGTGATGATCAGCTACTTTATAAGGCCTTGGCTGCCGAGATTCTGGTCGTTCTGTAATGCGCACATATCCCATGAATTTAATTACCACCTTTTTGGTACCTGACAAATATGCTTCCCTTGTAAACCTTGTAAACCTTGTATTTGTGTTCAGCTCGGACTGGAGAGGGTGTGTGTTGTACCCAGGATGCCACAAACATTCATGGAAATAGTCCCCCGAATCCAGGTCAGCCTTTTCGTTTAAGGACATTGGCATTCTTGTCTTTGTTGGAAAACGATTTTTGAAGTTCTGTTTCTCTCCACCCCTTTATTCTCCTTTCTTGCTTCGCTCTAAGCTTTGTAATGCTGCACTTCCTTTTGAAAGGTTAGGTAAGAGGGAACACGTGTGTGGAAAAATAGTGGCTGACTCCCATGTGTGGAGGGCTGGTGAGATCAAGGCCAAAGGGCCGGGGACCTCAGCACCTGACAAGTGTGTGAATCTCATTATGGCCATGGGGTCTGTGGGGCTAAAAAAAAAAAAAAAAAAGTCAGTGGAATTGCAGGATGCATGGTCAACATTTGGTGAGAAACAGGTCTTAATGATTTCGTTTCTAATCCATGGGAGAGGTGTAACCGCTAGGCCTTCAAAAAGAAAAAAAAAAAAAAAAAGCAAGTCTTCCAATAGAAATCTTACCATCTACCCCACATATTTAGAGATTTGCAGAATTTAGAGAAGCATTTGAGATTATCTGGTCTATCCTTTTGATAAATGAGTAGCATGAGCTCAGGAAGGAGAAAGAGTTTCCCAACGTCTTATAACTAGCTATAGGATTTCCTGACTCACTGCCTAGTGCTCCACATTTCATACCCATATCCTGATTCCTGTATCCACTTATCCAGTGAGGAGATTTTGAGCACCTCCTTTGTGCTTGGATGTAAGCTGCTTGATTTGGGGCTCGCAAAGAAGTCTTTAAGACATAGCTTTGGCCCTCAAGGAACTTATCAGCAAATTGAGGAGTCAGGACTAATACAGGTACGACAGCCTAATTATAATAAATGGCAGCTTCCAAAAAAAAAAAAATTTTTTTTTTTTCTAGTTCAGAGGCAATGTAAATGGAGCAGTAAATCAATCCAATAGGATGTCAGAGTGTGCAGAAGTTGGGGAAGGCTGGTCTACTGAGAGATGACATAAAGGAAGAGGCCAAACTGAAAGAAGGTTTTAAAGATTTGAAGGTGTGGCATTCCAGGACGAGAGTGGGACTTGAGAAGGCTCAGAAGCCTTGAGAAACAACAGGGTTGTTGAGGGTTCAGAGCCTAGAGAGGCCACCTTCACGAGTCACGTGAAGAAGCTGTCGGGGTAAGGTTGGTGTGACAGTGCAGGGGTACAATGCAGATGGCCTTAGTGCCAGGTGAAGGTGTTCACTTCCTTGTGTAGGGGGATCTATTGAGGGCTTTAAATAGGGCCAAAGCAAACAAACTTGTCAAGTCAGTTCCAGCTCATGGCGACCCCATGTGTTACGGAATAGACCTGCTCCGTAGGGTTTTCTTGGTTGTAATCTTTACTGAAGTAGATCGCTAGGGCTTTCTTTGGTTACACTGCTGGCTGGGTTGGATTGCTAACCTTTCGGTTGGCAGCCGAGCGCAAACCATTTGTGCCACCCAGGGACCTTTTAAATAATGAAGTGAGAAGAAAAACAAAGATAACTTTGGTTGAAAGAAGAACTGGAGGAAAGTTATGTCAGAAACAGGGGTGCCAATTAGGATATTTTGGAAAACATCCAAGCATGAGGTGATGAACCCCTTGAGCTGGGAGGTGGGGACTGCAATGCAGCAGGTGCCCAGGGCTTCCAGGGTGGGAGTGAGGTCTGCAACGCTAAGTCTTGGGATGACTAATGCCTTTGTCTTCCCAGATCTTGAAGGACAGCTTGCCCTGCTCATCCATCTGGCTTTTCCAGGAGGGCTAGTGCAACACGTGATTCTTTACAATTTAGAGGATGAAGCTGGACACAGGCAAAGAGAGACAGTGGCCTCACAAGACCAGGACATCTAGGGCCAACACTGCAGTGCCCACTGGCTGGGTAGGGTGATGGGTCTTCAACCTGACTCGACCTCTTACTAACTTGTAGGCTGTAGCTAAGCCACTAACAAACCTTAAGTTTCTTGTCTGTACATTACAGAGCTAATAATGCCTAGCTACTTCACAGAGTTGTTACAAAAATTCAGTGAGTAAGCCTATGTGAACTGTAAATGAGTTACAATCCTTATCATGTCACAGAGCTCTTGCTGCTGAGGTGGTGGCACATTTCTTTGATGCAGAGAAAAACTGCAGAAGAGGAAGGGTGGGCTTCCTTCTAAGGAAGCACCCTTCTTTTGCCTTCCCACTTGGTGCATACTTTTTTTTTTTTGTTATAATTTTTATTGTGCTTTAAGTGAAAGCTTACAAATCAAGGCAGTCTCTCACCTAAAAACTTATATACACCTTGCTACATAGTCCCAACTACTCTCCCCCAATGAGACAGCCCCCCCCTCTCCCTCTACTCTCTTTTTTCGTGTCTATTTTGACAGCTTCTAACCCCCTCTGTCCTCTCATCTCCCCTCCAGGCAGCAGATGCCAACATAGTCTCAAGTGTCCACCTGATCCAAGAAGCTCACTCCTCACCAGCATCCCTCTCCAACCCACTGTCCAGTCCAGTCCCTGTCTGAAGAGTTGGCTTTGGAAATGGTTGCTGTCCTGGGCCAACAGAAGGTCTGGGGACCGTGACCACCAGGGTCCTTCCAGTCTCAGTCAGGCCATTAAGCTTGGTCTTTTTATGAGAATTTGGGGTCTGCATCCCACTGCTCTCCTGCTCCCTCAGGGGTTCTCTGTTGTGTTCCCTGTCAGGGCGGTCATCGGTTGTAGCCAGGCATCATCTAGTTCTTCTGGTCTCAGGATGATGTAGCCTCTGGTTCATGTGACACTTACTGTCTCTTGGGCTCGTGATTACCTTGTGTCCTTGGTGTTCTTCATTCTCCTTTGGTCCAGGTGGGTTGAGGCCAATTGATGCATCTTCGATGGCTGCTTGCTAGTGTTTAAGACCCCAGATGCCACTCTTCAAAGTGGGATGCAGAATGTTTTCTAAATAGATTTTATTATGCCAATTGACTTAGATGTCCCCTGAAATCATGGTCCCCAAGCCCCTGCCCCTGCTACACTGGCCTTCGAAGCATTGAGTTTATTCAGGAAACTTCTTTGCTTTTGGTTTAGTACAATTGTGCTGACCTCCCCTGTATTGTGTGCTTTTTTCCCTTCACCTAAAGTAGCTCTTAACTACCATCTAATTAGTGAATACCCCTCTTCCATCCTCCTTCCCTCCCTCCTCTCGTAACCACGAAAGAATGTTTTTTTCTCAGTTTAAACTATTTTTCAAGTTCTTATGATAGTGGTCTTATACAATATTTGTCCTTTTGCAACTGACTAATTTCACTCAGCATAATGCCTTCCAGATTCCTCTATGTTATGAAATGTTTCACGGATTCCTCACTGTTCTTTATCGATCAGTAGTGTTCCATTGTGTGAATATACCATAATTTATTTATCCATTCATCTGTTGATGGGCACCTTGGTTGCTTCCATCTTTTTGCTCTTGTAAACAGTGCTGCAATGAACATGGGTGTGCATATATCTGTTCGTGTAAAGGCTCTTATTTCTCTAGGATATATTCCGAGGAGTGGGATTGCTGGATCGTATGGTAGTTCTATTTCTAGCTTTTTAAGGAAACACCAAATGGATTTCCAAAGTGGTTGTACCATTTGACATTCCCACCAGCAGTGTATAAGTGTTCCAATCTCTCCACAGACTCTCCAACATTTATTATTTTGTATTTTTTGGATTAATGCCAGCCTTGTTGGAGTGAGATGAAGTCTCATTGTAGTTTTGATCTGCATTTCTCTAACGGCTAATGATCGTGAACATTTCCTCATGTATCTGATAGCTACCTGAATGTCTTCTTTAGTGAAATGTCTATTCATAGCTTTTGCCCATTTTTTTAATTGGGTTATTCATCTTTTTGTAGTTGAGTTTTTGCAGTATCATGTAGATTTTAGAGATCAGACGCTGATCGGAAATGTCATAGCTCAAAACTTTTTCCCAGTCTGTAGGTAATCTTTTTACTCTTTCGGTGAAATCTTTGGATGAGCATAAGTGTTTGATTTTTAGGAGCTCCCAGGTATCTAGTTTTTCTTCTGCATTCTTAATAATGTTTTATATACTGTTTATGTCATGTATTAGGGCTCCTAACATTGCCCCTATTTTTTCTTCCATGATCTTTATTTCTTTAGATTTTATATTTAGGTCTTTGATTGGTGCGTACTTCGAAAACATCTTTTCCTTCCCCTCCCCGCTTCTTTAAGAGGGCCAAGAAATGGAACTAGTTCAAACTTATTGAAAATGGAAATTCTGTTCAAACCGATTACCGTGAGCCACTGTGAAGGAGAACTGATCAGACTCTGCTGACAGAGTCTTCAGGACTCGGGTGGCCCTACCCACAGCTGAAAAATCAATGCGAGGGTGGGAGATGGGGGTCAGACGCTCATCCTTGAATAAAGAGGAAATGGTTTCAAACTGTCTTTTTTATACCTATTCTAAACGTTAACCACAACTGTAGCCTAAATTATAGCAGTTTCTAAGGTTCTCTGAGCAGGATTCGTTTTGGGAATTGGCTTGATTATAGGTTTAGGCCCTGCCTTTATTCTAAACGTAAAGCATCAGTTCATCTAGAACTTAATGGAACCCCCCTTCCCAAAAGGAGAGGCGTGTGCTGGAAGCTAGAGAGAGAGACAGAATAGAGACCTTATGGTCAGAGAGCTCCTGGTAATGGAAAGAATTAAAAGCATCTGAGATGTATTTATTGAGCATCAACTGGTCTAGAAGATGAAGGACGTGAAAATGTGTGTAAGGGGGTAGGATGGGGTGGACATTTTTTGAGGCTGGTTATGTGCCAGAACTTGTTTTTGATTCCCTTTCTTAGCAGTGTCAGAGATTAAGCAACTGTGGATTTTTTCCTGGAAAGCAATGGGAATTCAGCAAAAAATTTCCCCTTGCAGAATGGCATAGATAAGAACCTCAGAAAGCTCATCCAGGCTGTAATGTAGAGGATGACCAGGGGAAGGAGAGACCAAGGTAGGAGACCACAGGGCAGGGGGCAACAGCAGAAGCCCCCTGAATTAGTCCAGGGGTATCAGGGAAGAATCAGATTTGGGAAATAATTTAACGGTAAAAGTGAAAAGACTTGGCTTTTAAGAAAATGGCACCCATAGTCTTTGACCCTATGTCCCTAGCATTCATCGCTTATGAAATGCCAGAGCTCACCGCCCTGGAAAGCTTGTTGATTAAGTGCCTGGTTCACTGTATATCCCAAGGAGGGTCTTCACTATGTATTCTATTCAGAAGTGGGAACAAGAATACAGCTATAATGATATTTATCACAGTGTCATTTTTAATTGCCAAATAATAGAAAATACCTACATGTCATAATAAGGAAGGCCCTTATGTTAGATGGGATATCTGCAGTTTTTAAATAGCATGTTTTCAACAAACATTTAATGACGTAGGAAACTCCTAAAATGATGTTAAGGGTAAAAATAATACAAACTGCATTTTAATAGTAGGATTCTGACTCAGTTGAAAAATACAGAGAGGAAATTAAAAGGGAAGACTGTACATCAAAATGTTAATCATAGGTATTTTGAATTGTAAGAGGATGATTGCTGTTTATTTTCTTCCTTCTACATTTTTATATTTTTCTAATTTTATACTGTGAAGAGGTAGAAGTTTTCAAAGCAGAACAATAAAAATTATTGTGAAAGAAGAAAGAGAGAGAGAAAAAAAAGGACTCCACTTAAGAAGTTAGACAATGGTGTCATCACTGTTGCCTATGATGTAGACAAGTCATTTAATCTCTCTGGTTCAGTTTTCTCATCTGTAAAATGGGTAGGATAACATCTGCTGGCTTATTATAGCGGTATTGTAAATGTCAAACAAAATAAGGGATGTGAAAATGCTTTGTTACTAGTAAGTTGCTTCGGGAATATGTGAGATACAGCCTATCACTCTGGCTGCAAATCCTCTCCTCACCACCATGAGCCATACCAGGTAAGTGTGAGGATCCAACCACTTGATCCAGAGAAGGAGAGGAAGAGCTTGTCCTGGCTTGAAGCCGTTTTACCTGAATGGAAACTGTCAGCCAAAGACAACTTCACTGTGCTGAAGAGAGAAGGACTAGAGACACTGGGGGAATGTTAGTGAAAGAGGAATCAGTTAGTTGGGCGGGGAGGGCTCCAGTCTTGCAGGCCTTCTGGGATTTAACTTCTTGTTCCCGGCCTGTCTTCGAGGCTCGATTCTCCTTCCAACACTGTGATTTGTCTCTGTGACAACTTCCAGCCAGCCCTTACTGCCTCTGGGTCTTGGGTTCTTGTCTGGCAAATGAGGGCTTGTAAGGGCCGGTCCCTTATCTCCCTTCCTCCTTTCCCAGCCCCTATTCCCATGTTCTGTGGGTCTCATGTGTAGTCATTCCTCTCATGAGTGCTATCCTAAAGAGTCAACGGGACCTGTCTAAGTGAAGGGGACAAAAAATGGGAATGGAACACACCCAAAAAGGGGCGGGGGAGTGGGCAAGAGAGTAGATGTGTATTGAAACCAAAAAACATCTGTCCAGTCTGTGCTAAGTGTAGGACCACTGTACTTCATGCTAAGGGTTCGGAAACTCCCCAGTCCCTGATCACTTGGAGAGGGGACAAAGATATATAAAGAGAAGGTGCTGTGTGGCAAATTCCAATTTCCAAGAGGCATCACAGGGAGATCAGAGGAAGCAGTGATGCTGGGATGGTCGGGGAAGGACTTAGATGGCAGTAACTGGGTAAGGCCTTCCAAGGCGGGGGAGGGCAGAGAGTACAGGTACAGAGACATGTGTTGGAAGCAATAAGTAGACAACTTCCCGTGGTTGCAAGGTTCTAGTTGAATATCTCAGACAAATGGCTTAATTCAAATGAGCCTCTGGTTCTTCATAGGCTGTTGGGATGATTCAGTGAGGAAAAGGAGATCAAGTTCTAGGCACATACAGTAAAACCTGTGAAAGACGGAACCTGTGTAAGGTTGAAACCCATCAGAGAAGGTAAACTCAAATATTTTCCACTAAAATGAGCGATAGAAAAGTGCTAAGGCTGCCATTGGTCAAAGGCAGAAAACGTGTGAGACCCGGAAAAACAAGGCAGTCCCGTCCAGTTCCGGCTCTCACAGGCTTCACTGTCGTAAGTGTTCAGCAAATATTAATTCCCTTTTCTCTTATGGGGACATTATGTTTAGCTCTGGGCCAAAGATTGACTCGACGGCAGTGGGTTGGGCTGGGCCAAAGATTATAAACTGGTGGCCCACGAGCCATGCTTTGTTCAGATCACAGAATTCTGGTTTGCACAATGTTTTAAAAACATTTCAATTGGTTGATGGCATTTGAAAATCAGGAGATTTCACATAAGTACCCAGAGTTTCAGTTTCCCTTGAAAAACCCAGCCTGGCCACAGGGGACTTATGCTACCATTTGGCACCTATAGGTGGGGCCTGCATTCCCTGATTCTCCACAGTCCCCAATTCTCCCTATTGTTCCAACCCTGAGGCAAAGGCCAGCTGCAATTTATCATGTATTTGCATTGTTTTTTTATTCTTACATTAAAAGTTCAGTGAAATTTCTTTTTATAGGGAAAAAAGAAAAATGAAGCATTGACCAAGAACACCGTAAGTTTCCAAAAAATAAAAAAGAAGAAAGAAAAGGAAGAGAACATATTTTCTTCGGGAAAGCGAAGAAAATTCCTGTGTGTTTAGTATACAGACAAAGCATGACTATGTTGAAAGAATAAACTGAGCTTACTTCCTTTGTTTATGTTGCCTACCTGGCCCTTGTAGACATTTGAGTTAGTTACTCTCACCCTGGGCTACTTTCTCTTATAACTGTGGGCTTGTGAAAATACAAATCCTTGTCTATAATTTCCTCCCAGCCACAAAGGGGAAATTCAGCCTGAAGTGAGTGGAAGCCACACAGGCACCTATGGTATCTGACATGACGTCTGCTGAGTTGACCACTGGACAAGGCCTCTTACCTCCATGTATACAGGTCAATTTACCAGGAAAGAATATACTTCTGGACTTGGGGAATACTTGGTCCTTCAAGAGCTTTCTGGTAACTAACCCCCATGACCAAAGGTAACTGTAAGCAGAAAAGATGGTAGGTAGGACTAAAGGGAAAATATTGTTTAGAAATGTACCATCCAGTAGAAGTATAATGTGACCTACAACTGTGAGCCACAAATGCAATTTTAAGTTTTCTAGTAGTTACATTAAACCCGTTGCCATTGAGATGACTGATTCTGACTGATGGTGACTCTGTGTGTTACAGAGTAGAACTCCTCCATAGGATTTTCTTGGCTACAGTCTTAATGGGAGAAAATCATCAGGCCTTTCTTCTGCAGTGCCGCTGAGTGGGTTCAAACTGCCAAACTTCCACTTCGTAGTCGAGCACAAACCATTTGTACCATAGTGTTGTTGTGTTGTTAGGTGCCGTCGAGTTCGTTCCGACTCATAGCAACCTATGCACAACAGAACGAAACACTGCCCAGTCCTGCGCCATCCTTACAATAGTTGTTATGCTTGAGCTCATTGTTACAGCCACTGTTTCAGTCCCCCTCGTTGAGGGTTTTCCTCTTTTCCGGTGACCCTGTACTCTGCCAAGCATGATGTCCTTCTCCAGGGACTGATCCCTCCTAACAACATGTCCAAAGTATGTAAGATGCAGTCTCGCCATCCTTGCCTCTAAGGAGCAGTCTGGCTACACTTCTTCCAAGATAGATTTGTTCGTTCTTTTGGCAGTCCATGGTATATTCAATATTCTTCGCCAACACCACAAATCAAAGACGTCAACTCCTCTTCGGTCTTCATTATTTATTGTCCAGCTTTCACATGCATATGATGTGATTGAAAATACCATGGCTTGGGTCAGGTGCACCTTAGTCTTCAGAGTGACGTCTTTGTTCTTCAATACTTTGAAAAGGTCGTTTGCAGCAGATTTGCCCATGCAATGCGTGTTTTGATTTCTTGACTGCTGCTTCCATGGCTGTTGATTGTGGATCCAAGTAAAATGCAATCCTTGACAACTTCAATCTTTTCTCCGTTTATCATGATGTTGCTCATTGGTCCAGTCGTAAGGATTTCTGTTTTCTTTATGTTGAGGTGCAATCCATACTGAAGGCTGTACATATAGTCAGCCTAATGACTGAAGGACTTCTACATATAGTCCAGCTTCTCGTATTATTTGTTCAACATACAGATTAAATAGGTATGGTGAAAGAATAGAACCCTGACGCAACCTTTCCTGACTTTCAGCCAATCAGTATCCCCTTGTTCTGTCCGAACAACTGCCTCTTGATCTATGTAAAGGTTCCTCATGAGCACAATTAAGTGTTCTGGAATTCCCATTCTTCGCAGTGTTAGCCATAGTTTGTTATGATCCACACAGTCGAATGCCTCTGCATAGTCAATAAAACACAGGTAAACATCCTTCTGGTATTCTCTGCTTTCATCCAGGATCCATCTGACATCAGCAATGATATCCTTGGTTCCTTGTCCTCTTCTGAAACCAGCCCGAATTTCTGGCAGTTCCCTGTCGATATACTGCTGCAGCCATTTTTGAATGGTCTTCAGCAAAATTTTGCTTGCATGTGATATTAATGATATTGTTCTGTAATTTCCACATTTGGTTGCATCACCTTTCTTGGGAATAGGCATAAATATGGATCTCTTCCAGTCAGTTGGCCAGGAAGCTGTCTTCCATATTTCTTGCATAGACAAGTGAGCACCTCCAGTGCTGCATCTGTTCGTTGAAACATCTCGATTGATGTTCCATCAATTCCTGGAATCTTGTTTTTCGTCAGTGCCTTCAGAGCGGCTTGGACTTCTTCCTTCAGTACCATTGGTTCCTGATCATATGCTACCTCTTGAAATGGTTGAATATCGACTAATTCTTTTTGGTATAATGACTCTGTATATTCCTTCCATCTTCTTTTGATGCTTTCTGCATCCTTTAATATTTTCCCCATGGAATCCTTCACTATTGCAACTTGAGGCTTGAATTTTTTTCTTCAGTTATTTCAGCTTGAGAAACGCCGAGCGTGTTCTTCCCTTTTGGTTTTCCATCTCCAGCTCTTTGCACATGTCAGTATAATACTTTACTTTGTCTTCTCGAGCTGCCCTTTGAAAGATTCTGTTCAGGTCTTTTACTTCATCAATTCTTCCTTTTGCTTTAGCTGCTCGATGTTCGAAAGCAAGTTTCGGAGCCTCCTCCGACGTCCATCTTGGTCTTTTCTTTCTTTCCTGTCTTTTCAATGACCTCTTGCTTTCTTCATGGATGATGTCCTTAATGTCATTCCACAACTCGTCTGGTCTTCGGTCACTGGTGTTCAATGCATCAAATCTATTCTTGAGATGGTCTCTAAATTCAGGTGGGATATACTCAAGGTCATATTTTGGCTCTCGTGGACTTGCTCTGATTTTCTTCAGTTTCAGCTTGAACTTGCATATGAGCAATTGATGGTCTGTTCCACAGTCAGCCCCTGACCTTGTTCTGAATGATGATATTGAGCTTTTCCATCGTCTCTTTCCACAGATGTAGTCAGTTTGATTTCTGTGTGTTCCATCTGGTGAGGTCCATGTGTATAGTCGCCGTTTATGTTGGTGAAAGAAGGTATTTGCAATGAAGAAGTCGTTGGTCTTGCAAAATTCTATCATTCGATCTCCACCATTGTTTCTGTTACCAAGGCCGTATTTTCCAACTACTGATCCTTCTTCTTTGTTTCCAACTTTCACATTCCAATTGCCAGTAGTTATCAATGTATCTTGATTGCATGTTCGATCAATTTCGGACTGCAGCAGCTGATAAAAATCTTCTATTTCTTCATCTTTGGCCCTAGTGGTTGGTGCATAAATTTGAATAATAGTCATATTAACTGCTCTTCCTTGTAGGCATATGGATATTATCCTATCACTGACAGTGTTGTACTTCAGGATAGATCTTCAAACGTTCTTTTTGACGATGAATGCAACAACATTCCTCTTTGAGTTGTCATTCCCAGCATAGTAGACTATATGATTGTCCGATTCAAAATGGCCAATACCAGTCCATTTCAGCTCACTAATGCATAGGATATCGATGTTTATGCGTTCCATTTCATTTTCGACAATTTCCAATTTTCCTAGATTCATACTTTGTACATTCCAGGTTCCGATTATTAATGGATGTTTGCAGCTGTTTCTTCTCCTTTTGAGTCATGCCACATCAGCAAAGGAAGATCCCGAAAGCTTACTCCATCCACGTCATTAAGGTTGACTCCACTTTGAGGAGGCAGCTCTTCCCCAGTCATCTTTTGAGTGCCTTCCAACCTGGGGGGCTCATCTTCCAGCACTATATCAGACAATGTTCTGCAGCTATTTATAAGCTTTTCACTGGCTAATGCTTTTCAGAAGTAGACTGCCGGGTCCTTCTTTCTAGTCTGTCTTAGTCTGGAAGCTCAGCTGAAACCTGTCCTCCATGGGTGACACTTCTGATATCTGAATACAGGTGGCATAGCTTCCAGCATCACAGCAACACATTAGCCCCCACAGTAGGACAAACTGACAGACACGTGGGGGTGTACCATACTAGAGACAGCTAAAAGAAACAGGGAAAATTAATTTTAATAATATATTTTACTTAACCCCATATATCCCAAATATTATCATTTCAAAATTGTAATCAATACAAAAAGTAACAAAATGAGATATTTTTACTTTCTTTTTTCTGAACTAAGTTTTTGAGACCTGGTGTGTATTTTGTGTTTACAGTACCTTTCAGTCAAGACTTATCACATTTCATGTACTCAACAACCACCTGTGGCTAGTAGCAATGTACTGGACAGCAAGGCTTAGAAGACAGGTACAGGGCATCAGCAATACAGAATGTTACTGGCTTCTTGTCTATGCTGATGACTGGCCCTGATCCATCAGACCTTGGTCACTCCCTTCTTGGAGATGCATGTCAAGGATCATTTGCTTATGAGCAGTCTTACCTTATCCTCTGTGCCTGTATCAGATATCATGTGCCTGTATCTTGCTTCCGAGCTTTAGCAGTAAGCAAGCCATTTGAGGGCAGCTTCCACATATTTTGCTTTCTTTATAAAGCCTTCTGGATGCAGGATGGCTCAGGACACCATAGCAGGTGCTCACTATGTTTCGCTTGTGTGAGCACACTCTTTGTTTTCAAGCAGAATCTGAGCTCTTCCATGATGGAAAATCCATGGAGCTGAGGGTTTTCTGTTCTGAAACAGGGTATTGACTTTGACTTCTTCTGTTAAACCTCCGAGATCAAAGATCCAATTGAATCTGACTTTAATTGTTGACAGACATTCATTCATTGATTCACAGATTGATCAACACACATTCTAGGCATATATATTGCTAGGTAAATAGATAGCTGCCGTTGAGTCAGCTGTGACTGGTAGTGACCTTATGTACAATAGAGAAAATGTTGCCCAGTCCTATGTCATTCTCATGATCATGGGCATGTTCGAGTTCATCTTTGCAGCTATTGCACCAAACCATCTCACTCACAGTCTCCTTCACCCTCATTGGCTCTCTACTTTGCCAAATGTGATGTCCTTCTCCAGCTATTGACCCCTCCTAATCACATGTCCAAAGCAAGTAAGTTGCACAATGTTCTGTTGTGATCCATAAGGTTTTCATAAGCTAATTTTTGGGAGTAGATTGCCAGACCTTTCTTCCTAGTCTATCTTAGTCTGGAAGTTCTGCTGAAACCTGTCTACCGTAGGTGACTTTGCTGGTATTTGAAATACCTTTGGCATATCTTCCAACATCATGTGAACACACAAGCCACCACGGTATGACAAACTGACGGGCACCAGAAATTTCAAATATCAAAAGGGCACACTTCTAACTCAATATAAAAACTAACACATGCTATTTAGCATGACAAGTATAATAATAGAGAGAGAGAGTAAGGGCATAATAAAGGAGTAGCCCATTTCTTTGGAGATATTAGAAAAGGCTTCACAGAAGAGGCGATGTTTGAACTGGGTTTTGAGGAATGAGTGGAAATTCACAGGTGGCAAGAAGGACATGAACTTACACTTGTGTGGTCAGCACATGCAGAACTGTGGAATGGGGGGCCCTAATTTGGGGCTGATGGCCAAAGCAGATGGGCCAGCTGTGTCTTTCTATTGTGGTTTCATAGGTGAGGCTGCAGTCCCTGATGTGAGACAACTGGCTTGATGCCCTCTAGGCTCTCTGTTATTGTGACTTTATCAAGATCCTGCAAGGTGTGAAACGCCTAGCTCTGTGGCCAACTTCAGAAGACTTCCATACCCCTGGCCACCTCCCAGAAATTTAGATAACTTTTCTTGTTTTTACACAAGTACTTCTTGAGCTCCACCTAATAGCTATTTCTATAAGAGTCTCTTAAACCGATTTCAGTACAACCCTCACAATTAAGTACCATTAAACCGTAACCAAAACGTACATGTGGATTTGAGATGTGTCAACATGTGTTTTGCATCTTTCACTTGTGAAATTTATGTATCTTTCACGGCCTTTGGACAGACCCCATGTGTTTCGCATATGGTTGGTACATTTCTTATTAGGAATGGTATAAAGAGGGTCAGGAGAACCAGACTACTGTATTGATAAACATAAGGTTTGAGGTTCACTGATAAAAAATGGCTTACGAGACACGTGCTTTAATGGGAAGAACATTTATCTTGGGAACAGAGAATTCTATGGCTGGAAGAGATCCTGGAAAAATCCAGCTTCACCCATTTGTTTTACACATAGGGAACTAAGACCTGGAGAGGTTAATTGACTCACACAAAGTCTTCAGATACTAGTGGCAGAGCAAGGCCAAGAACTTTAGCCATCTGATTTCTAGCCCAATGTTTTTTCTATTTTCCACACTGTTTTACTCATGATTCTCATTAAAAGAGCATTATCATTTTTCTGTTTAAAATGACTTCTGGATAGCAGTTTTAGAAGGTTTTCCAGATTCCAACTATGAAGATATGCGAAAAGTTGAAAATTTATGAGAAAAGAACCTTGTATCTATGATTTGGCATTGTAGCTCCAGGGCCTAACATGGTGCCTGGCACCTAGTAATTTCTTTAATTAGTATTTGGAGAATGAATGAACTACACCAACAATCAAGATGGCAGCAAGTATATTACCAGAATGTGTGGGCATGCCCACCAAGATTACAAAACCACAAAGATTATAAAACTACAATGAGAACCACAATTGGGGGCCAACATATACTTTGCCAACTAAAACAAAACAAGCTAGATCTGTAAAATATGTCACTCCCCAGAGGTGATAGTCAAAATACGTTTAAGTACCATGACCACACAGGCACCAGCCATTAAAGTGGAAGCTGCTGCAAACAATTGGAGCTGGAGCAGACCAGTTAAATACCTGTCCTATCTCTTCTCCTGGTTCACTCTGTTTTCAGATGTTCAGAATGCGGTTTCCCTCCCCTCTCACCCAATAATTCTCCTTTCTGTGTTCCCTGAGAAAATGAAAGCCCAAGAAAACCACAGAGAAGGGCGGAAATGAGGATGATGGATGTGGATACTATCACACAGAAGATGTAGTCTCAGGGAGTAAAGATCCACAGGTAGTCAGAACGCTAGTGGCATTGCATGCTGGGGTTTCATTTGGGGAGCTTCATCCCTTTAGAGTAACTATGAGCCAGGGATTTAAGAAAGACATTTCTGCAGTAGGGCTAGGCTAGGTGAGCATCTGCTAGACCCTGGAGCTCTGGCCCCCTGCACACATCCTGTTGCCCCCTTGCTGAGTACCTGGGAAAGGGTTTCACCAAAACCAAAGTGGTCAGCAAGTGGGACAAAGGGAGTTCCACATAGCATATCTGTTAGTGAATGCCAAGTCTGGCTGCATCTATTCAAAACCCGGCACGGACCCTATAAAAAAGATTCTATAACAAGCCATGTGGAATAAAACTTGGGGAAACTTCGTGAAACCATCAAGTTAATTCTGACTCATGGCAACCACAGGTGTGTCAGAGTATAACTGTGCTTCATATGATTTTCAATGATTAATTTTTGGGAAGTAGATCACTAAGCCTTTCTTCTTCTTCTTTTCTTTTTTTTGGAACTTTAGATGAAGGTTTATAGAGCAAACTAGTTCCTCATCAAACAGTTAGTGCATACATTATTGTATGACATTGGATAACAACCCCATGACATGTCAACACTCTCCCTTCTCAATCCTGGGTTGCCTATTACTAGCTTTCCTGTTCCCTCCTACTTTCCAGTCCCTACCCCAGGACTGGTGAGCCCCTTTACTCTTGTTTTGTTCTATGGGCCTGTTCAATCTTTGCCTGAACGGTGAACCTCAGGGGTGGCCTCATTGCTGAGCTGAAAGGGTGCCTGGGTCCATACTCTTGGGGTTTCTCCAGTCAGACCAGCAAGTCTGGTCTTTCTTTTTGAGTTGGAATTTTGTTCTACATTCTTTTTCTGCTCTGTCTGGGACCCTTTGCTGTGATCCCTGTCAAAGCAATCAGTGTTAGTAGCTGGGCACTGTCTAGTTGTACTGGACTCAATCTGTTGGAAGCTGTGGTAGACATGGTCCATTAGTCCTTTGGACTAATCTTTCCCTTGTGTCTTTAGTTTTCTTCATTCTTCCTTGCTCCTGAAGGGGTTACCAGGCCTTGCTTCTGAGATACCTCTGGCTGTACTTGAACTTCCAACCTTTAAGTTATCAGCCAAGCATGTTAACTGTTTGCACCACCCAGTAACTCTGAAGTTCTCTGAATGAAATTTTGGCTTCCATGAAACAGGAACAAAACATTATGAGAAAGGAATAGCCTGAAATGGCGATAATGAGGACTACAAAGAAACTAAACACAGAACAGCAGAATTCATATCCTCACTGAAGAAAAAAATGGAAAATCAATGATGCAGAAAACTGAGGCAATTATATAGAAGACAAAAATAGTTTTTTTTTTTTTTTTCTGAAATAGAAAAAATGAACAAAGTGAGGAATGGAGAGACAAATAGAATAGAATTAAGAGTATGGACTCTGAAGCTGTACTTTCTGAGTGCAAATCTGGGCCCCATCCTCACTAGCTGTATGACATTGAGCAAGTTATCTAACCTCTCTGGGCCTCAGTGTTCTCAACTGTAAAATGGGGCTAATAATAGCATCTGCCTCAAAGGAATTTATGGTATTTAAATTAAATAAATTGGTAAAAGGCTTAAATCAGGGCTTGGCACTCTTCCCCCCCTCACCAAGCTTCGGTCTCATTGACCTTCTTTCTTTTCCTTGATCATACCAAGCTAGCACTTACTCTCCCATTCTGCCTGAAAGCTCTTCTCCACATGGCCAGTTTTATCTCACCATCTGTCGTCCAGGTGACTACTCAAGTACCGTCTCTCCAAAGAGGCCACCTAAGCTACGACACAACAGTCCTTCTATTAGATTATTCTGTTTGCTTTTTCCTTCGCTGCCATTATCATTCACTGGAATTATTTTGTTTATTTACATATTTATTGTATGCCTCTCCCATAGAGTGGAAACCGCATAAGGTCAGATATTTTGTCTATCTTGTTCACTCTTTTATCCCAATGCTTGATCTATAATATATGCTCCATATGTATTTATTGAATGAGTGGAAGAATGAACGTGTGCTTGTTATTTGTTGCCATCCAGTTGCTTCCAACTCATCATGACCTCATGTATAATACAGTGTTGCTCAATCCTGCACCATCTTCATGACCACTGGTACGTTTGAGTCCATTGTTGTGGCTATTGGGTCAATCTGTCTCATTGAGTGAATATAATCAGGTTTAAAATAGCTTGCATACAACTCATTGCAAAACTGGAAGAACATATTAAGAATAATTGTGTCTAACACCCAGACTACATTAAAAATGTGGAAAGTGGAACATAGTCTGAGGTATAAGTCTAAATTCTCTGAATCAGGGAGTCAAAGCAGCCCTAATTGCAACAATTAGAAAAATATAGGTAAAAAACCATCTAGAAAGAAGTTAAAGGTAACCATTGTCAAAAATAAAAAAGAGTATATATATCATCTAAGTCAAGAAAAAATTAAAGCAAATAAAGAATAATTCCAGTAGGAAAAGAAAGGAAAGAGTAAGAGAGACTTAAAAAGTGAGACCAAAACATATATCAGAAAACCAAGCATATAATTTATGACTATAAACAGAAGTGACTTACCTCCTATTAAAGGTAAAATACCCTCAAGTAGGGTTAGAAGATCCGACTATGTACTGAGTACAACAAGGTGATGCAGAGATCTTAACAATAAAAAATGGGAAAAGATTTACCGAAGAATTGTAAACCAAAGGAAATCAGGAGTGGCAACACAATTTTCACACAAGGTAGACTGCAAGGCAAAATGTATTACATGGAATATATGGGGTCCTTTTATGAAGATGAAAGGTAAAATCTACACTGAAAGTATAAAATTAATATCTACCAGTATGTACCACATGTCCTCCGTAGACTTTAAAAAGTAAAACATGGGACATGCAGAGAAGGAGCAACAGCTTCTTGCTATGAGAGATGCCCTTTCTAGTATTTAACAATTGTTGGACAAGACAAATAAAAACATGGAGAATCTGAATAATTTTATCTGAAAGATGGAATTAATTGGTATAATAAATGTTTTATACCCTACCAAAGAGATTGCATCTTCTTTTCAAACATGCATGAAATGTACATAAAATTGATGATACAACACGCCTTTCAGAAACAAACAAAAATGAAAACCTTCTCAAAGGCAGAAATTCCCCACCTATAATATAGTGAAACTAAAACTGGGGTGAAAGCCCACGAGAAAGAGGATATATGAACCAAGAATCCTAAATTAGTTAAAAATGTAAAAAAACGTAGAATTCAAATAATTATTGAGTTAAAAAATGAAATCAAAAGTATGATTATAGGCTATTTAGAAAATAATAAAGTGAGAACATTACGTAATCAAAATGGATATGACATGACAAGTTTTCTTCATAGGTGTATTTGTGGCTTTAAATAATATAGTAATTTAATAACATAATAAAATAAAAACTAAAGTAAAACAGATTTAACATCAGAAGTTATTAAAAAATATAATTTAAGTAAAGCATAGGAAAGGAAGAAATAAAGATCAAAGGATTAATACTTTTAATACAAGCTGCCCTTTGCCATGAGACCAGAAGAACTGGAATGTTCTCGTTCTTGGCTACCATTATTGAGCATATTGATCAGAGGTTTCATAGAAGAATCCTGACCAAAAGGGGGAAAATGCAGAACAGAACTTCAAATTATCATGAATTCAAGGCTTTCTGGAGCTATGGAGGGTGGATGAACCCCTGATGTATTTACCCTGAGATAATCTTTAAGCCTTAAACCAAAAATATCCCTTGAAATCTTCTTAAGACCAAACAATAGTTAACCATAACTGGTAAAAAGGTTTGCCTTGAGCATTATACTCTTTTAAGAACTATCTATATGGGATCCAATTGACAAGAGCAACTCGAAAGATTAGGTGGGAACTTTAGGGGGCAGTGAGTTTATATTAATAGGGGAGGAACAACTCAGAAAAGAAGGATGAGAATGGTTGCACAATTCAAAGAATGTTATCAATGTCACTAAATGGTACATGTAGAAACTGTTGAGTTGGTGTGTGTTTTTCTGTGCATAGTCTCAACAACAACAACAATAAGATAAATTTAAAAACAAGGAAACCCTATGGAGCACAGTTCTACTCTGACATACATGAGGTCAGAATGAGTCAGAGTTAATTTGCCAAAAAGGAAAAACTATTATGTACGTTTCTTTGTCAATAACTAAAAATATTTCAAAGGAAATGATAATTTTTGAGAAAAATATAAAGGATCAATTCAGCTCAAGAAGACATGGAAAATCAGAACTCAATAGCCATGAAAATAAGAATTTTATTAAAATATTACTTCTTAAAGAAGTCTCTGAAACAAGAAACTTCTACCAATATGCAATTTTTCAAGGTTGATAATTTTCATGCAATATAAATAGTTCCTGATGGGAGAAAAATTAGAACTATCTAAATCATTTTACGAAACTAGAAATACTCCAATATGGAAAACCTGGTAAGTGTAGTATCTAAAAAGAATTAGAAGGTAATATCATATATATATATATATATATATATAAGTTTTAAAACTCCAAATTAAATGTGAGGCAACCAAACTGAACAGTACAATAAAAGCACATTTCTCCATAAATTAGTAGGGCCTACCCTTAATGGTTTTACCCTTAATGGTTTAATATTAGAAGGACATCTCTCTCAATTCTAAGGCCTACTTTTGGCCAAGTTTTAACATCTCTGAAATTATGATGTCTTATAATTATGGCTTTTCACAATTTAGAATAAATGTCTTAGATTCAAAGAAATATAGTAGTAAAATATAATGCACGCTGATCTTGTTAAACTCTAAAAGAACATTAAGCCAGTTGCCATCAAGCTGATTGCAACTCATGGTGCCCCATCTGTGTCAGAGTTCAACTGTGCTCCATAGGGTTTTCAGGGCTGAATTTTTGGAAGATCACCAGGCCTTTCTTCTGAGGTGCTTTTGGATAGATTTGAACCTCCAACCGTTCGGTTAGTAGATGAGCACATTAACCTTTTGTACCACCCAGGCACAGAACGGCATTAGACAAAATTAAATACCCATTCCTGATTTTAAAATATTTAGGAAGCCAGGAATAATAGGATACCATTCTTAATATTCCCCCATGTGTCTGTCAGTTTGTCATACTGTGGGGGCTTGTGTGTTGCTGTGATGCTGGAAGCTATGCCACTGGTATTCAAATACTAGCAGGGTCACCCACGGCAGACAGATTTCAGCTGAGCTTCCAGACTAAGACAGACTAGGAAGAAGGAGCTGGTGGTCTACTTCTGAAAAGAATTAGTCAGTGAAAACTACCCGAATACCATCAGAACATTGTCGGGTATAGAGCTGGAAGATGAGCCCCTCAGATTGGAATACACTCAAAATACGACTGAGGAAGAGTTGCCTCCTCAAAGTAGAGTTGACCTTAATGACATGGATGGAGTCAAGCTTTCAGGACCTTCATTTGCTGATGCGGCATGGCTCAAAATTAGAAAAAAACAGCTGCAAACACCCACTAATAATCAGAACCTGGAATGTACAAAGTATGAATCTAGGAAAATTGGAAATCATGAAAAATGAAGTGAAACACGTAAAGATCGATATCCTAGGCATTAGCGAGCTGAAATGGACTGGTATTGGTCATTTTGAATCAGAAAATCATATGGTCTACTATGCTGAGAATGACAGCTTGAAGAGGAATAGCATTGCATTCATTGTTAAAAAGAACATTTCAAGATCTATCCTGAAGTACAGCACTGTCAGTGATAGGGTAATATTCATACGCCTACAAGGAAGACCAGTTAATACGGCTGTTACTCAATTTATGCACCAACCAGTAAGGCCGCAGATGAAGAAACTGAAGATTTTTACCAACTGCTGCAATCTGAAATTGATCAAACATGCAATCAGGATGCACTGATAATTACTGGCGATTGGAACTCAAAAGTTGGAAACAAAGAAGAAGGATTCGTAGTTAGAAAATATGGTGTTGGTGATAGAAACGATGCTGGAGATCACATGATTGAATTTTGCAAGACCAACAACTCCTTCATTGCAAATACCTTTTTTCACCAACATAAATGGCGACTATACACGTGGACCTCACCAGATGGAATACACAGGAGTCAAATTGACTACGTTTGTGGAAAGAGACGATGGAAAAGTTTAGTATCATCAAGCAGAACAAGGCCAGGGGGTGACTGCAGATCAGACCATCAATTGCTCATATGTGAGTTCAAGTTGAAACTGAAGAAAATTAGAACAAGTCTACGAGAGCCAAAGTATGACCTTGAGTGTATCCTACCTGAATTCAGAGACCATCTCAAGAATAGATTTGATTCATTGAACACTAATGACTGAAGACCAGATGAGTTGTGGAATGACATCAAAGACATCATACATGAAGAACATGAGAGGTCATTAAAAATACAGGAGATAAAGAAAAGACCTAAATGGGTGTTAGAAGAGGCTCTGAAACTTGCTCTTGAACCTTGAGTAGCTAAAGCAAAAGGAAAAAAATGATGAAGTACAAGAGCTAAACAGAAGATTTCAGAAGGTAGTTCAAGAAAACAAAGTATTATACTGACATGTGCAAAGACTTGGATATAGAAAACCAAAAGGGAAGAACATGCTCAGCATTTCTCAAGCTGAAAGAATTGAAGAAGAGTTTCAAGCCTTGAGTTGAAATACTGAGTGATTCTATGGGGAAAATATTAAACGACGCAGGAAGCATCAAAAGAAGATGGAAGGAATACACAGAGTCACTATACCAAAAAGAATTGGTTGATGTTAAACCATTTCAGGAGGCAACATATGATCAGGAACTGATGGTACTGAAGGAAGAAGTCCAAGCTGCACTGAAGGTATTGGCGAAAAACAAGGCTCCAGGAATTGATGAAAAACCAATTGAGATGTTTCAACAAATGTATGTGGCACTGGAAGCACTCACTTGTCTATGCCAAGAAATTTGGAAGACAGCTATCTGGCAAACTGACTGGAAGAGATACATATTTATGCCCATTCCAGAGAAAGATGATCCAACTGAATGCGGAAGTTATTAAACAATATCATTAATACCGCATGTAACCAAAACTTTACTGAAGATCATTCAAAAGGCAGCTGCAGCAGAATATCAGCAGGGAACTATCAGAAATTCAAGCCGGATTTAGAAGAGTACGTGGAACCAGGAATATCATTGCTGATGTCAGATGGATCCTGGTTGAAAGCAGAGAATATCAGAAGGATGTTTGCCTATGTTTTATTGACTATGCAAAGGCATTCGACTGTGTGGATCAAATTAAATTATGGATAACATTGCAGAGAATGGGAATTCTGGAACACTTAACTGTGCTCATGAGGAATCTGTAAGCGGATCAAGAGGCAGTCATTCAAAGAGAACAAGGGATACTGAGTGGTTTAAAGTCAGGAAAGGCGTGCATCAGGGTTGTATCTTTTCACCATACCTATTGGAAACCCTGGTGGTGTAGTGGTTAAATGCCATGGCTGCTAACCATGAAGGTCAGCAGTTCAAATCCACCAGGCACTCCTTGGAAACTCTGTGGGGCAGTTCTATTCTGTCCTACAGGGTCGCTATGAGTATGAATCGACTCGACGGCAACAGGTTTTTTTTTTTTTTTTCATTCAATCTGTATGCTGAGCAAATAATCTGAGAAGCTGAACTATATGAAGAAGAATGGAGCATCAGGATTGAAGGAAGATTCATTAACAACCTGTGTTATGCAGATGATACAACCTTGCTTGCTGAAAGTGAAGAGGACTTGAAGTACTTACTAATGAAAATCAAAGACTACAGCCTTCAGTATGGATTACACCTCAACATAAAGAAAACAAAAATCCTCACAACTGAACCAATGAGCAACATCATGATAAATGGAGAAAAGATTGAAGTTGCCAAGGATTTCATTTTGCCTAGGTCCACAATCAACGGCCGTGGAAGCAGAAGTCAAGAAATCAAATGACGCATTGCATTGGGTAAATCTGCTGCAAAGGATCTCTTTAAAGTGTTGAAGAGCAAAGATGTCACCTTGAAGACTAAGGTGCGCCTGACCCAAGCCATGGTATTTTCAATCGCATCATATGCATGTGAAAGCTGGACAACGAATAAGGAAGACTGAAGGAGAATCGACGCCTTTCAATTGTGGTGTTGGTGAAGAATATTGAATATACCACGGACTTCCAAAAGAATGAACAAATCTATCTTGGAAAAGGTACAACCAGGATGCTTAGAAGCAAGGATGGCAAGACTGTGTGTGTCTCACATACTTCGGACATGTTGTCAGGAGGGATCAGTTCCTGGAGAAGGACATCATGCTTGGTATAGAGTCAACAAAAAAGAGGAAGACCATCAACGAGATGGATTGACACAGTGGCTGCAACAGTGGGCTCAAGCCCAGTGGGCCCAATTGTGTGGATGGAACAGGACCAGACATTGAGTTGGAACTGACTCAATGACACCTAACAACAACAACATTCTTAATATTGGAGCACCAGTGGCTCAAACAGTTGACATGCTTGGCTGCTAACAAAAAAGCTGGACATTTAAGCCCACCCTCAGGCACTTTGAAGAAAGACCCGGTAATCTACTTCCAAAAAAATTAACCTTTGAAAACCTTTATAGAGCACAGTTCTACTATGACACACATGGGATCTCCATGAGTGGGAATTGAGTCGACAGCAACTGGTACTGGTATTCTTAATATCATCAGGAATACCTAGTTCATGCCAATGTCATATGAAATAGTTAATAGAAAAACACATTAGTTGTTTCTGGTAAACATCAGTCAGAAGACAAGGATGTCACTCATAGTATAAGAACCATAAAATACATAATATAAGTCATGGGAAGACTAGTGGCAAGGAAGAAGCACAGTCATCATTATTGGAAGATGTGATGATCATCTTATTATCATGCCTAGAAAACCCAAGATCATTGACAATCTTTTGTTCTTGATCAAAATCCATCAAAATTGCCTGATACAAGATAAATAGACAACAATCCTAGGTTTCCTAAATGCCAGCAATAACCAGTTAAAAGATAATGAGTCAAAAAAATCCTTTTAGCAATGGAAAACAGGGTTTTTAAGCATCACCAGTAACAAGAAATGCTTGGGACCAAGAGGAAAAGAACAAAAACAAAAATCTACATAATTTCACTAAGAGTACTAAAAGTTCTGAATAAATATCATGCTTTTGGATGGGAAAATTGTACAAGAAAAAGACGTTAATTACTTTCAAAACAGCTTATAGTTTTAAAATAAATCCCTTCAAATGGACATAACGTTTCTAAAGTTTATCTGGAATAATCTGGCAAAAATAGACAAGAGCAAGGAAAAAAGACATGCTCTACTGAATACTAATATATATTAAATCCACAATTCAAACATACAGATGAAAACTTCAAGGTAGACAGCTCTGGAAGGTCTTGGCGGTCTGATCAAGGATGGATCAGCAAGCATAAATAGTGGCTAGTTGGGGGGGAAATCACATCCAGACTTACAATAAACCGGGTGCTGGTTAGGTTGAAATCTAAGATGCAAATAAAAGACTATAAAATGTGGACAAAATTATTAATGCAGTTAATGTTAATTGATTTGAGGATTTGGAATTTTTTCTTTTAAGTTGAAGAAAACAAAAAGAAAACGATGAATTGGGTTACATATAAAATGTAAAAGGTAAATGACAATTTGAGAAAAAAGTCATAAGGATGAAAGAAAAGAATGATGAATGTCACTGAATTGTACATGTAAACATATTGAAATGGCAAATGTTCATTTTATATATATATATATTATATATAACAAATACACAGACACACACATATGTACCACAATAAAAAAAGAAATAAAACCTCCTAAAATGAATAATAAAACATACCAAATAAAAAGTTCTTAGGTGAAGAATATAACTATGTAATTAGTGAAAGAAGTTGAAGTGGCCAAATGTGCATATTAAAAAATGTCCATTCTTGCTAGTAGTCAATCAAATGAAAATTAGCACAAAAACCAGATACCATGTTCATCCATTCTTTTTGGAAAATAATAAAATGTTAATAGAAATAAGATAATGATGAAGCAGACACACTTATACCTTGCTAGTTGGAATAGAATTTAGTACAAATTTTCTCAAGTATAATTTCTCACTGTTTACTTGTAGCCTCAAAAGTTTTTAGGTGCTCAAATAATTCCAGTGTTTTAAAATATTCCCTCATGAAATAATCAGAGATACAAAGGTTTGTGCTCCAATATTTATGATGGAGATAGCGTGGTTTATGCAGAAGTAGAAGAGGGAAAGGTACAACATCCGATGGGATGTTATACAGTCAATGTAACCAAGTTTTCTGAGTAGAAAAAAAGAGGGACGCAAAATTACACATGAAGAAGCTAGGCTCGGATTTTAAAACACCTGTGTGTAATAAAATTTGGAAAAGATATACAACAAAATATTAGCTGTCATCTTTGGAAGAGGGCATTACAGCCAATTTTCATTTCTATTTTTCTGTGCTTTCCTAACTTCTTAAAACAAAAGTAGAATGGCCACAGGGAACCCATGGAACACAGAAAATGGAACCCGCGAACATAGGAGAGTCACACACAGGGGAAGAGAGATGCCACCTGATGATGGCGGCTGTACACAGCAGCAAAGGAGCACTGAGAATTGCTGGCAGCCACCAGAGAGCAGCCAGGAGAGAAGCGTGGAACAGCTTCTCTCTCAGAGCCCCCAGCAGGAATGGACATGGCCGAGACCCTGATTTGGACTTCTGTTCTCTAGAACTGTGAGACAGTACATTACTGCTCTTTAAAGCCGCCCACGTTGTGGTATTTTATTATAGCAGCCCTAAGAGACTAAGACTCTCCCTGTGTGATCCTGATGCAGGAAGTCCTTAGATCACACTTTTAAACCTCTGGCTCAGAGTCTTGAAACAAAGGTTGTCAGAACTAGGAGGGATGTTAAGGTCCAGCTAAGATCATATACTGTACAGACAGTGCTCGTTTAATCAGCTGATTACATTCTGCTTCATGTTGTTCCTTAGTGTGAATGCTGCTGTCTGGGTATCCTGCTTCTCGACACAATGGCCAAGTCTTGGTCTTCTACTTCTTTTGTATCACCTATGACACTCAGCAAAGTGCTGTGGTGTAGTGGCTGCTTCCTGTTCAGTGAACAAATAAGCAATAAACTACCCAGCCTCTATCGATGCACTCTGAAAGGTACCAGAAGCGTTTAGTATCCAACCGAGCAGTTGCAAAGCAAGCGCTGTTGTTGTTAGGTGCCTTCAAGTCAGCCCCGACTTATGGCAGCCTTATGCACAACGAAATGAAATGCTGCCTGGTCTGTGCCATCCCCATGATCAGCTGCAGATGAGACTGCTGGGATTTATAGGGTTTTCACCGGCTGATTTTCGGAAGTAGATCACCGTGAATTTCTCTCTAGTCTGACTTAGTCTGGAAGCTCTGCTGAACCCTGTTCAGCATCATAATGACACACAAGCCTCCAATGACAGACGGGTGGTGGCTGTGAATGAGGTGCTTTGGCTGGGAATTGAACCTGGATCTCCTGCATAGAAGCTGAGAATTCTACCACTGAACAACCAATGCCCCCTTAAACAAGTGTAGTCAAGAGAAAAATAATGCTATAACGTGCTGCAGTTGTTTCTACCTTTTAGGCATGTGGCCTTATTCATGGCTTCTCAGACATCTATGTGAGATCTTCTTGAAATTTAGATTCTGATTAGGTAGGTTCAGAGCCTTATCAGTTCCCAGATGACACTGAAGCTGCTGGTCAGGACCACACCAAGTAGCAAGAGCCTACCTCCTTTCCAGGGTGGATGATGCTGCGTGAAGGGCTACTTCGAGGGTAAAAGATGAGGCTCTCGGGGCATGGCCAGTGTGAATTCAGGGGACATGGAGAGGGCAGAAGTGCTCTGTGTAAGAATTGGAGGGCTTTTGCGGTTTACGGGGGCAGCTGAGAGACAGAGTGTAGATGGGCAGGAAGATGATAAGAATGGCTGACCTTCCCAGCATTGTTGTAAGAGTTTTGGATAGTTGAACAAATTTGGTTGTTACAACAACTCCATGAAGTATGTACTAGTATGATACCATGGGGAACTGAGTCATAGGTGGAGTAATTGTTTTGCTCCTTGTCACTGGTCTAAGGAATAGCAGGCAGAGGATTTGCTCACAGGCAGCTGTGCTCTTAGCCAGCACACTATATTACAGAGGGAGCCTGGGAAAGAAGGGCACCAAACAAGGCACCAGGTGTCCCAAATTTAAAGGCCAGCAGAAAATTTCCAATGGCGGCAGTGGCACTGGGATTTCTAGGAACCTGGATGCCCATTCAAGTTTTGGTTGTTTGCTTGTCTGGGAGGCAATGCAAATATTTTCTCTGCCTTGATGCTCAAAGCTTCAGTAAAACTTGGCTACACACATGAACTTGTATTTCAGTTGCTTTGTGGAATCAAAGGAAAAAAGATTGTGCTCCAAACTGGGTCTATGTGCCATGGAGCGAAGAGAGCGAGCTTGGGAGGGGAGGTGTGAATGAAACGGGAGCAGAATGTTACCGCCGCAAAGTAAGACACTCCCCAGATGCTAAGAATCCCTGGAGATACAGTGAATAGGAAAAGCTGACTTTCCTACCCTGTGTGGCTTGGGAGTATTGAGCCATCTTTATCTTAATACTGAAGTAAGGATGGTTCCTTGAGTTTGAAGAATTTGGAAATTTCTGAGACAGCAAGCACTTGGGTTATGCAAGTTACAGATAATCTGACTGTCCTCTGGGTTCATTTAGACTAGGGATCTAAAGTGAGTCAGGAGGGTTTTGTGTTATTCTCAAGTAGACAGGCCTGGGGTTTAGGGACTTAAGTAACTAAAGGAGGCTGTTACAGAAAGCAGTCATTAAAGGCCACAGCTTTGAGCACGTTCCCTGTGGGGTTCAATCTGAGCAGGCCAGTGTTGGGGAACCAGCAAGGCCCAACGCCGTGTGTGTTGGCTGCTTTCAGAGAGAAGCCAGCATGCTCCTCCCCTGCCCTGTGGAGAATGCCATCTCTGCCCACATGAGCCCCTCAGCTCTGGAGCCCTTGGGGAATCTGAAGTCCTGATGTTTCATTTGTCCACAGCCTGGGCAATTTCTAGTGTCAGAAGCACTTGAGTTTCCTGGACAGACAAGTAAACCCTGCCAGATTCACTTAGGCTGAGACTCACCTGGGTGAGTCCCTCTGTTTCTGTGTTCCTTCTTTTGCAGAAACGTCTGGGCCAGCTGTTGCAGCCACCCTCCCCTTGGGGCAGTGGATTACAGTTTACAAAACCTTTTCACATGTAACAGTTTTATTCTCCCAGCAGCCACCAAACACAGGCTGAATGGGTATACTTATTTCCATTTCACAGATGGAGAAATCAGGCTCAAAGAGGTTAAAGAGTTTGCCAAAGAAGCACAGCTGCAGAAGGCTGGGGCTAGCAGATACATTGTGCTGAAACTTATTTCCAGGCTACTTCTTTTATTCTTTGGGTCTCAGTTGAGCTCTTGCCAGAAAACTTCAAACTTTTCTAGAGCATGAAAGGTCTTCTATTCCATTAGAACCACCCATGAAGCCTTTCAGGTCTACACACAGAAGGTGCCCAGTGAGTGCTGTTAATGGAATGTCTACTTTCCCAGAGCCCAGTTTCCCAGGGCCATCTGCTCACTATGACATGTCCAAACTTAAATCCAACATTTACTAAGGGTGTGCCGGATGTCTTCACCAAGCTCCATCAGTGACGTGTTCTGTTACCCACTTGAGCCTTCCTTTTAAGGGAGACAAGGAATGAGGTGGGAAAGTATCCTGTTGCTGGACCTGCGCTTAGCAGTGACATCACTCATTCTCCCAAGGTACTTGTTTAGCATTGGCTATGTGCGTGCTCTGTGCTCAGCTTTTCGGGCATAGGAATAAACTAGGCAGATGTGACCCCTGCCCTCCTGGAGCTCACGGTCTATAGGGGGTGAAGCAGACATCACACAATAATTTCATAGCACTGTGGTGACATGGGAAAACCTGGTGGCGTAGTAGTTAAAGCTACAGCTGCTAACCAAAAGGTGAGCAGTTCAAATCTGCCAGGCGCTCCTTAGAAATTCTATGGGGCAGTTCTACTCTGTCCTATAGGGTCACTATGAGTCAGAATTGACTCGACGGCATCAGGCTTGGTTTTTGGTTTGGTGATGTCATGATGATAAAAAGAGAATGCAAGGAGAACAAGTGACATGGAGATCTGAGCTCTTTGGGCATGGGAGAGGCTCCCCGAAGGAGGTGGCTTTTAAGCTGAAATTAGGGAGATGAGTTGGCTGGAATGGGGAGGAGGGGGAGTATCAGGAGTAAGGAACAGCTTGTGCAAACACACTGAGGCAGGAAAGATCTTGGTTAAATTCAAAAAACTAAATGTCTTGAGCAAGGTAGCTATGTGTGTGTGGGGGTGTGTGGGTGTTTATAAGAGGATTGAAAGATGAGACTGAAGAAGTTGACAGGAGTCAGATAGTGTAAGCTTTTTGGACTTTATCCTGAGAGCAATGGGATAAAATCCACTGAAGGACTTTAAATGGAGACTAGCTTGCTCTTCACCACCTGTCTGCCAGTTTGTCATCCTGTGGTGGCTTTTGTGTTGCTATGATGCTGGAAGCTATGCCACCAGCCTTTTAAATACCAGCAGGGTCACCCTGGTGGACAGGTTTCAGTGAACTTCTAGACTAAGACAAACTGGGAAGAATATCCTGGAGATCAATTTCCAAAAATTTGCTAATGAAAACCCTATGGATCACAACAAAATATTGCTCAATATAGTGCTGAAAGATGAGCCCCCTAGGTTGGAAAAAAAAAAAAAAACACTCAGAATGCACAGTGACCACAGCAAAGGACTTAAACATACTAACAATTGTGAAGATGGTGCAGGACTGGGCAATGTTTTGTTCTATTGTTCTTGGTGCTGCCTTGACAGCAATTAACAACAATAAACATGCTCACTTTTCACTTTAAAAAGATGTTTCTGAATGTCACATGGAGAATGACTTGTGGCACTAGAAGGTACAGGTAGGGGTGGAAGCAGTGAGACCAATAAGTAGGTAGTTGTCTAGGTGAGAGATGGTGGGGCTGGACAAGAAGGTAGGGGTATTGGCTCTGGAGTTGGAGAGAAGTAGATTAATTAGAGAGATATTTAGGGGTTAGATAGGACATGACTTGGAAAGGGAGATGTTGGTGTCAAGGTTGGTGCCCAGGGTCTGGTTTAGGCACCAGGGAATATTGTGGTGTCATTTCTGTGGAGGCAGAGTGGTGTGTGTAGGTATTCAGGTTGGTCCATATTGAGTTTGAGATTCTCATGAGACATCAAGTGGAGTGACCCATTGGCCAGCAGGATGTATGAGTTTTGAGTTCTGGGATGAGATAGGAGATCTGGAATGGGAATAGCCATTTGGTAATACTGGCACTGCAGGAGAAGATAAATACACAGGGAGGAAGTGAAGGGTGAGAAGAGAAGAGGGGCAAAGATCCAGCCTTGAGAAACCCGCGTCCAACGATGACCGAGAAGAAACTGCTGGAGAAGTATGAGGAAAACCGGGATGCTGAATCATGGGGACCAGGGAAGGGCGTGTTTCAAGGGAAATATGTCAAATGCTTCCCAGACAGCAGGTCGATGTAGGCTGCAAATTGTCCCTGGTGGCCTGGAGGTCATTACTGAGAACCTTTAGGGGACTACGTGGGTTTGCCAGGGAATAGGGGTGAAGAAGTGGGGTTAGCGCATGCAGTCAGGTTAAAGTTTTACTCTATGATCCTGAAAAGGTAATTTCCTCTTTTTGGGCCCCTGTGTTCTTACCTAAAAAATGAAGGAGTTGAGCTGTCAGGTCTAAAAGGCACCCTCTAATCCCAGCGCGGTGGGATTAGTCCCATTAGCAACGTGTAAGGGTAAGAGCTTTTTAATGACGTGAGTTTGCGCTGGTTTCTTGGGGCTATCAAGCCTGGTGTAACAGGCCAACTGGGAAATTGCCTGCTCAGCTGCACACTTCCTCCACTGGATTTCAGGTCATTGCCCCTAGCGAGATTACTCTCTAGACTGTCTCAAGTATTCTGATTTCTACACCTTGGAAACACTTTTACACTGGCATAATATTTTCCATTTTCTGAATCATTTCCTCTGTCTCTTGCCTCCTATGACCTTGCCAAGTACATACATGTAAAACCTGGTTGTTGAGCATTTATTGAACAACAATTGTGTCCTATGTACCAGTGTGTGTATGTGTGTGTGTGTGTGTTGTCATGACAATGGGACAATGGACTTAAACTACAAATATAGAGGGTTCATGGAATCTGATGGACTTTTGAGTATCATTTTGAGGTTGGACCATTAATAGAAAATTCTGTAAAGGATAAAGTAGAGAAGGGCTTTATGATTAAAAACCAGTGTTAGATGATGGCTCCTGCTAGGTCAGTCTAGCAACAAGTGTTTTCTGGCCTCAGGGTGTCCAGAAATACAAGAGGTACCAAAGGTCAGCCTTTTTGTTGTTATCTTTTAACCTTGCATTGTGTAGTGGGATAAACTGGGTCCCAGAGAGTTCAGCAAGTTACGCAGTGAATTGGTAACACTATAAATAAGACCTGTGCCTGAGGCTCTTACATATTCTCTCAGGACAACACTGGGCTGGGCACCGCTGAAATGTGGAGGCCTTGACCTCCCCTGGATCTAACTGGGGAGCCAAAAACGCTTGCAGAACAATCTAGGGATAAGCTAGTATTCATTATATTAGTTATGTTAATATTCATTATATGGAAACCCTGCTGGCATGGTGGTTAAGAGCTACGGCTGCTAATCAAAAGGTCGGCAGTTCGAATCCACCAGGCGCTCCTTGGAAACTATATAGGGTAGTTTTACTCTGTCCGATAGGGTTGCTATGAGTTGGAATTGACTGGACAGCAATGTTTTTTTGTTTTAAAATATATATATAAGTGCAAAAGCACTGCAGAGAAGAGAGAGACATTGTGGGCTTGCAACTGGAATTTTCAAACAGGCAGAGAAGACAAACGAGGAACAGGGCAATCCTACTGGTATAAATAGCTGAGGGGAATGCTGAGTGTCTAGGAAGACCTCACTGGATCAGAGAAGATGTGTGAGGAGAAACCAGGGAGAGAGGGATGGACAGGAAGTTGGGGTCAGGTTAGAGAGGGATTATAATTGGCAGGCAAGCCAAGAGATACTACAGAAATATAGTGCAGTTATTAATTTTTCTATAGAAACATATATGAATAAAGTAGTATCTTGATGAAGTTGTTTTCTATTTTCCATGCTTCCAACAGAGTGTTTGGCCATGGTCTGCTTTCCTGTACGCCTCTCCCTAGGAAAATAATTAGACTTGAAGGAGATGCACAGTCTCCCTCACCGGGGTGTGGTAGTAGAGATGGAAACTCATTCAGTCAAGAGAGTGTGGGAGAGAGAGTCCTGCCTGTAGGTGCTCCTGGGGAAGGATTGAGCAGTCCTAGGGATTGGGGCTGCATATTAGAACCCCCTTAAAGGGCTGGGAGAGACAAGTAAAAGTGGAATTCCAGTTCAGACAAAGCATTTGAAGCGTGTCCCTAATCTGGAATTGTTATGTGCCATCAAGTCATTTCCGACTCATAGTGACCCCATAGGACAGAGTAGAACTGCCCCATAGGGTTTCCAAGGAGTGGCTGGTGGATTCAAACTGCCGGCCTTTTGGATAGCAGTCAAGCTCTTAACCATGGCACTACCAGGGCTCCTGGGATTAGGTATACCTAATTTTTTTTTTTTTAATATAGCAGTTTTTTTCTTTTTTTTTTAATATAGCAGTGGGTTTTGGTTTTAATATAGCAAAATATATTTATCTGTGGTGAAATGAGTTCCTTTATGTGGCTTTTTGTCTCAGTTCTTTGGAAAAATAGCTTGAGAAAAATTTCCCCCTAAGCCCTGAAGAGTTACTTTTACCCTAGTTTTCCACCCCAGAGAGTTTGTTACTTTTGTCCAGGTTGATTGTCATTTTCTGGGTAAGCTGTAAACAACTTGCGGTTTGACACTTTTTGCCTGATCCTGGACTGCAGCCTGCCCATATGATTGGTGTGCACCTTGCAGAGATTGGTCAATGCACTGTGCAAATGAAGTTACTATAGCCTACTATGCAAATTAAGTGTCTGTTGCCTACTGAGAGGGGATTAGTCCGTTCGTGGCCCTGGTGGGAGGGCCATACTTTGAAATTGATGAGGAGTTTGTGTATATATGCAGCCTACCCCATAGAAGTTTTTTTGACGAGAAGCAGGAAGAAGCAGAAAGGAGAAAAGGCAAGAGAGAAGAGAGAAGAAGTAGAGAGAGAGGAGGCAGGGAACCGCCTAGAAGAGCTGTCATGGGCTGTTACACTGAAGACAGGGAGAGGCCTAGAAGGGGCCTTATGGTGGCGTTGGTGGTGATGGCACTGAGGCCAAAGGCAGACAGGCCTGTCCTGGGGGTGCTGAAAGGAGGCCTGCATGGCTGGGGCGGGGGAAGGGGCAAGACAGCGGCATGCACAGCAGAGAGAAAGACCTGCTTGCTTGCTTGCATGGCTGAGGGGAGCTGAGAGAGCTGTCCTGCCCTGAAGAAGGGTGCGATGTGCCCTTCACTTCAGGGGAGCCTTTCAGACTGTGCCTGCGTGCTTCCTGGTCCTGAGCCTGAGTTGTAGCCTGTTGTTCCTGATTTCGAGTTGTATCCTGTTCCTTCCTTGGTAAACAACTTAACTGTAAGCATGGTCTGTGAGTTCTCTGTGGCCATTGCAATGGGTTATTGATCCCAGAAGAGAAGTAGAGAGTGCCATGGAAGGAGCAGCTGGTGTCAGAATTGGTAAAAAGGTTGGAGAGCAGAGGTGTGTCTGACTTAACACCTCACGGGAATCACCGTTAGATATGACTGATGGTGATTCTCCTCCTGAAGTTAGAAGACTTCAGGTACTGCCATTTCACACTATCCTTTGCTTAATACCTTTAATTTGTCCCCCAAAATCCTGTCTCTAAGAGAAAAACTGTTGAACAGAGGCAATATTTCCATTATTTTAGTGGAAATACTCATGGTACAAAATCATTCCAATAATTTTCACAAGTAGAAAAGTATATCATTTGATCAAGGAAAATAAGTTTATATAAGTAATAAAAATCATCAGAAAGTAAGTAAATGCCATTTGTTCATAAAACAAAGTGAAGAATTACTGTACTCACCAAAGGAAGAATGAAGGGCTTGACAGTAGGTGGAGGCTGGTAGAGAAGAGGGCATTTATGTTTTGCATCATTTCTTTAAATATTTTATAACTTTTGGGGAGGTTGTAGTTATCTTGCACTAAAGCTGCACTTAAAAAATAAATAACAGAAAAACAATGTTAGGCAAAATAAAGGCTAATTATGATAGCGTTTTGAAACATGATGAAATAACACATCCACGTAACAGAAAATTTGTAAAGGATGTCTCTCCATCTGTCTTGCTTGGTGCAGATAATGGTGCAAAATGCTTTGGGTTCATGCAAATGTGAATTCAGGTTTATCCCGTATGATATCCTTTACCTGTGGTGTCAAGTATGTTGGTGAGTGAGTCTTTGCCTGAAACCGTAACGCTGAAACGTTACTTCTTACAGCGTGTTTATTCAGAGTGTTGAGAGGTGAACAACTTATAGCAGATAAAAAAGAGGTGTAATCTGCAAAACAGTAAAGCTTTTCAAGAGCCTTTATGATGAAAAGTCATTAACAAGTAAGTAAGTAAGTAGGGCAAGTCCCAGTGTGGTGCAAATGGTTAACATGCTTGGCTGCTAACCAAAAAGTTGGAGGTTCAAATCCACCCAGAGGTGCCTTGGAAGAAAGGCCTGGCGATCTACTTCCCAAAAAATCAACCACTGAAAACCCTATGAAGCACAGTTCTGCTCTGACACACGTGAGGTCACCATGAGTCAGTATAGACTCAAGGGCAACTGGTTAAGTAAGTAAGGAAAAGGTTAAACTAGGCTCATACTCACCGTCAAGTTTTTGCCCGTGATGCGTCCTCTGCCCAGGACAACTTCCTCCCCACATTCTCTGTGCCTTTTGTAGCCTGAAAAACTCAAATTCATCTTTTCAGGATTAGCTCAGATTCCAATACCCTGGAGAAGCTTCTTGGATCTGTCCCTCACTGTCTTCAGCTCCCTCACTTCACTTGGTCCAGTGTTTTCTCCTCTCTGTTCCTAATGTCTTTATCCTTCTGAGTACCATAACAATTAGGCAACTGTTATGCAGTTTCATATTTCTGGTCTCTATTCCTCATTGTTGTTGTTGAGTGCCAATGAGTTGACATCCTGACTCATGGTGACCTCATGCATAATGGAACAAAAACATTGCCTGGTTCTGCCCCATTCCTGTGATCCCCTACGGATCAGATCGTTGTGATCCATAGGATTTTCATTAGCTGATTTTTGGACGTAGATCGCCAGACCTTTCTTCCTAGTCTGTTATAGTCTGAAAGCTCCACTGAAACCTTTTCAGCTTCATAGTAACACATAAGCCTCCACTGACAGATAGGTGGTGGCTGTGCATGAGGTGTGTTGGCTGGGAATTGAACCTGGGTCTCCTGTGTGAAGGTGAGAATTTTACCACTAAACCGTCACTGCCCCCTGCTTCCTTCACTAGACCGTACATGTCAATAATGCAAACAGTGACAGGTGCATAGGAGGCACCCCATAATTGCGAATTAGTGAATATGTGTACACACATCATTCAAGAAAGAATAGAAAAGCCTATAAATTTCAAGACTGTAGAAAGAATCTGAGAAGTGTATCAGTCAGCTTTTGGTGAAAAAAAAAAATGTTGCCATCTGGTCAATTCTGACTCATAGCAACCCTGGTGGTATGGTGGTGAAGTGCTACAGCTACTAATCAAAAGATCAGCAGTTTGAATCCACCAGGCGCTGTTTAGAAACCCTACAGGGCAGTTCTACTCTGTCCTATAGGGTTGCTATGAGCTTTTGGTGCAGTAAGAAGCAATCCCAGATCTCAGTGGTTTACAGCAGCAAACATTTATTCCTTACTCAAGTTACTGAGGGTTATGGGAGGACTAAGGCTCTGGTCCAAGCTGTGTGTAAATGAGGATTGGCTCCTTGAGTCTTCTTATTGGAACCCTGTTCTAAAAGCAGAAAGGAGTCCTGATGGTGCAATTGTTAAGTACTCAGCTGCTAACCAAAGGTTGGCAGTTAGAACTCCCCTAGTGGCTCTGGGAGAGAAAGACCTGGTGATCTGCTTCTGTAAAGATGATAGCCGAGAAAACCAGGGGAAGTTCTACTTTGTCACAGGGGTTGCTATGAGTTGGATTAAGGTTGACAGCATCCAGCACAACAATCTCGATGCAGAAGGGAGAAGTATAACAGGCTACGATGGTTAATGTTGTGTGTCAACTTGGCTAGGCCTTGATTCTCAGTGGTTTGGCAGTTATGTAATGGTGTAGTTTGGAAGTTATGTAATGATGTAGTTATCTTCCATTTTGTGATATAATGTAATCATCTCCTTGATGCTATCTGATGTGATCAGCCTATCAGTTGTAAGGGGAGTTTTCAGGGATGTGGCCTGGACCCAATACATATGGATGTCCTTGCAAAGCTCGCTGGCTTTTGCTTGCTCTGGATCCTGCATCTGGCTCATCATCATCTTACCTCCGGTTTTTGGGACTTGAACCGGTGGCCTGCCGTATTGCCTGCCAATCTTGGATTTGTCAGACTTCTAGGCTTGAGAACTAAAAAAGAATACGTTTCTGTTGTTTTAAGCCACCCAGTGCTGTTATGACAGCTCTAGGAAACTAATAAAATTTCCAACATTTCAGATCATCTTTTCTTTGTTTCTGTGGCATTCCTTACCCAATTTTCCCTCACCTTGGATTTTGGTTTGTTTATTCACACCCAATCCCTTGACTCAGGCATTTTTAAAAACTCTGTTTTTTCTAAAGTCTCTGTTTCACTCTGTTGCATAAAAATTACTGTTTCTTTATCTTTTGCTAAGTGAATGAATATTCTGAATTTTGTTGTTTTACCAAAGCTTGTGCCCTCGTTTGGGTGAGCGAACAAAGTTGGAAGGCCCTTCGCTTTGTCAGTATGATGCTGGAAGGGCAACATCTCGTGCAACTAATGTTCAAGGTGACGCCAGAGCCTTTTGCTGCTCTGGTTGGCATCTGGTTCTGTTGAAGTGACACTTCCCAGTCCAACCAAACTGTTATGCTTCATGCAACTCTAATCGACAGCATTGCAACAGAGACTTCCAAGCCTTTCTTCAGAATCCTTCAAATTTAATGTGATGCAAATCTCTTTAGCTTACTAAAGCTGTAGTAGAAATAAAGACATTCAAGTGGATCCTGAAGAAGACCTCAGAACTTCCTAAGGCAATGTCAAGATCCTTCAGAAGGCTACAGGTAGTAATGCAAACATCAGGCTCTCCTGTTTTCAGCTAAGTGGAGTGAGCTGAAAGTGTCTTTTTCCATCCTCAGCTAGAAACCCCTTATGTTGCTGACTCTGAAAAGCAAAGAAAAGCTCTAGACCCCTTTGCGCTTGAGTAGGGTAGCCCCAGCTATGAATCAGGAGATATCCCCACATGGGCTTTAGGAGAAAGCTGCTGCAGTCTACAAGAATGTTTCCGGATGTTAAAATAATTGACGATATTTTAAAAACAAACACCAGTGGCTACATTGGATTTCAACGTTTTTGTTTTATTTTCTGCAGTGGTTGACTTCCTTTATCAAGCGATTTGCATTTCTCCAGGATGCATTATGCTTACCTTTAAAGGTGATCTTCCAACATTTTATCCTCTGGATAGGGTTCTTTTGAACAAGCTGAAATAGACATAACTAGGGCACTGTTTCAGGCTGATATGACAAATGTGAAACTGAAGAATATCAAAAGCCATTCAAAAATTGGTTTGGTAAATGACAATACGGTCTAATGAAACCAAACGCACAGATCGGAATTTTAAAAGAAATCCTAGTGTGGAGATAAAAGGCACGCAAGATAATAAATGGTGAAACGATACACCACCTAATGATAGCCTGTCAAGGAAGAAAAATAATATGATAACTTACAGAGCATCCCCGAGCCTCTGTAGGTACTTGACCTATAGTTTGCAGGGAAACAATCTTTTTGTTTCATCTGGCTCATGTTAAAAATAGGAAAAACAAAACCAGCATTTTTTTTTCCCACTCCATACAGATGGTAGAAAAATCCATGCAATTTTTAACTGTCTAAAATTCTTTAAAGCAATATAAGACAGAAAGAATTATTAAATCACTTTTCCATTTCGTATAATGAAAAACTACACTACCACACTGGGGCCGGGGCCATCAATTCTAGAGCAAGTGGGAGCACCGATTGGTCCTGGAGGCAATCCATCACGTGGCAGTCCTGGGTCCCTATCTCTGAAACCTTCTAGCTGTAGGAAAAAGAAAGTAAAGTCAAACTGCTCATTAGCATTTATAGAATTGCATTTTGGAGGTTTGTTTAGTATATACTGTAGTTTACACACATGACATACATGTGGGTGTTTGGGGGGTCTATCTACATTCATGTATTTATTTCTTCTTTCATTTATTAATTTGGTGATGGATTGATTGAGTCATTTATTCATTCAAAAAACATTTAGCGAGCGATTACTCTTGGATTGGGGGTCTGAAAATGCTTAACGTTTGAACCTTCCCCTTGAGTTGAAGGTCCCCTGGGACAGAAAGCTGGACAAACAAAAAATTATAATGTGTGCAGATAAATTCTACAATCATGGTTACATATATTGTTGACATTAGCATGCATATTTGGCCATTTCCAGATACCCTAGAGCCTAATTCAGAGATCTTAGAAGGGCAGCTGGGATTTGTTTCACCTCTTCTGTTTATTTTAAATTTGAGGGATTGAAAAGCTCTTTTTGTTTTTTTTTTAATTTCCACATTTGGAATTGCTTCCAATACAAAGGATATTTGATGGGGCTTATGGAAATATTCTCAGTCAGAATTGACTTGATTGAAATGGTTTTTTTTGGTTTATAGAAATACCCTGGTGGTGTAGTGTTTAAGTGCTACACCTGCTAACCAAAAGGTCGGCAGTTCAAATCTGCCAGGTGCTCCTTGGAAACCCTATAGGGCAGTTCTACTCTGTCCTATAGGGTCGCTATGAGTCAGAATCGACTTGAAGGCAACCGGTTTGGTTTGGTTTTTTAGAGAAGTACAGGGGACGGTGGTGATTCAGTGGTAGAATTGTCACCTTCCGTGTGGGAGACCAAGGTTTGATTTCCACCCATTGCACCTAATGTGCAGCTACAGCCCATCTCTTAGTAGAGGTTTGTGTGTTGCTCTGAAGATAAACAGGTTTCAGCAGAGCTTCCAGACTCAGATGGACTAGGAAAAAAGGCCTGGTGAACTATTTCCAAGAATCAGACAATAAAAAACCTAAGGATCAAAAAAAAAACAGTTCAATTCGAAAGTGATCATGGGGATGGTGCAGGACTGGGCACCATTTCCCTTCTGTTGTGCATGGGGTCACCATGAGTCAGGGCTGACTGGATAGCTAACAACAAGAACAACAACAGAAATACATACGGTACCAAATTCGTAATATTTGAGTGAATCTGGTTCAAAGAGGCCATTTGTTCTTCGGAAGAGAACCCTGGTTAAAAGGACTCACTGAAACTGATGGGCCTTTATCATTGTCATTGTTAGGTTCTGTTGAGTTGGTTCTGACTCACAGCGACCCTACACACAACAGAACAAAACACTGCCCAGTCCTGTGCCACCCTCACAATTGCCGTTATGCTTCAGCCCATTGTTGCTGCCACCGTGTCAATCCATCTCTTTGAGAGTCTTCCTCTCTTTTGCTGACCCTCCACTTTACCAAGCATGACGTCCTTCTCCAGGGACCGATCCCTCCTGATAACATGTCCATGTGAGATGAAGTCTCGCCATCCTTGGTGCTAAGAAACAGTCTGCCAGATATGTTTATTCCATTGATGCGTCTCTAGGGAGAGAAAACACCAACTACTAACAAGGTCCCACTCCTCTTGGAGCTCATATGTGCTTGGGGAGAGTGGACCAAAAAAAATTGAAACAAACCCGTTGCCGTCGAGTGGATTCTGACTCATAGCGACCCGACAGGACAGAGAAGAACTGCCCCATAGAGTTTCCAAGGAGCGCCTGGGGAATTCGAACTGCTGACCTTTTGGTTAGCAGCCGTAGTTCTTGACCACTGTGCCACCAGAGTTTCCCAAGGGGAGAGTGGACAGGTACCTAAAATTAGGTACCATATACAAACCATCACTTCGATGGTGTCTCAGTCTACCCGTTTGGAGAATGGGGTTAACAATGCAATTACATTATGGGCAGTTAGTGGGAAACAGAGAACGGTGTCTGGCACGTTGTAAGGCTATTAAAGTGTTAGCTGTCACTCTCGATATTGTTACCCATGCCTGAATTGTAAGAGCTGTACATGCTAACAGATGCACACCCAGGGAAATGAAGGCTAGATTTTTAATGGGTTTTACTTTCATATGCACGTGCCCTGTTGCCCTGACTGTCTTCCAATAGAATTGGAATTCCTCAGTACAGGGATGATTTTCCTCTGAGCTCCCTGAAGGTGGAATCTCTGTTTATATCATCAGACTAGTTCTTCCCTAATCTTTTAATTAAGAAACAATAATTAGAAGGAGATTTGCTGTCTGGTTATCCTCCCTTTGGGACAGAGGAAGTGGGTTTGAGTACAGTCTGAGAGGAGTTTTCTTTAGCAAGAGGTGATTGGAGGAGGTTAAATCAAGGAAGCTTGGAGGAAAAGTTTAAAATGGCAAAGAAGTCTGTTGCTTGATGTAACATGTCACCTTGATGTGATGTAGTTCAGAAGGCAGGAGGCTCCATGAGGTGGCCCCTCAGGGCCTCCTTTGCAAGCTGTCTGACTGAGATTTTCTCCATATTGTGGCACATAATACCGTGAAAGTTTTTCTTGGGGAGTAAAAAGGCTTCTCCTTTCCCAGGTCACATGATAGAAGCCCACAGAAAATTTGCGTCAACAAATAGAAAAGTAACATTGACTGTTGAAAGAATTGGAAGCCATTTCTGTATTCTAGACTGGAGAGAAATATGGCAGCATGCTGTGGAGGGCCACCCTTGGCAAAGAGAAGACTCCTATTTTGTTTGGGAAAACACTTCTTAGAACTGTTAGGTGGCAATAGTGTTAGTTCCTGAGCTTCTAGAACAGTGAGCATTAGGAGATAAAAGAGAGACACTGTTCTGCGTACTGAAGTATAAAAGAGCAGCCTGTTTGAGCACACTGACTGCTGTCGTCATATGAAAGGATTTTGAGTTTTTCCCTTGTGAGCCAGGACACAAGATTTTGTGATTCTAGAAGTGTCAAGAGAAAAGGGGGGAGAAAGACAAGCTTTTAGGAACAGACCCCACAACATGGAGGCATGAGAGGGCCAGGAAAAGACAGGCAGCCAGTAGGGGATATCTTGCAGAGAGGTGTAAACATTAGAGACAAACCACAGCCAAGCCTTCAGGAAAGTGTGTTAACCTAGACAACTGAGCAGGGCGCTTAAGGGTGAAGCAGTGTAGGAACCAAGTTATGTCAAGTGGGGACTTGGGAAATTTATTTGGTTACTAAAAAGAAGGGCATTTTCTGAAGACTGGCAACATGATGGGCACTGAGGTTCAGGTTGCTTATTTTGTTGTTGTTAGTTGCCATCATATCTGCCCCCAACTAATGATGACCCCATGCAGGGCAGGATTAGAACTTTGTGATCCACAAGGTTTTCATTGGCTAATTTTTTGGAAGTAGGTTCTCTGGCGTGGAAGGCGAGAATGTTACCATTGGACCACCGCTGCTTCCTACGTGTGGCTAGGCTACCTTCGAAAGGGTCTTAGTCATCCAGTTTTGGGTAGAGGGGTAGGAGGGTACCCAGGAGGCTGTGTCAGAGTCTGATCAGGTGGGAAGCCCTGTGTTCATGGCAGGGGTATGGGACCCCACCGAGATCTGGCTACAGGGCTGATGAAGTAGCCCACTGATAGCCGCAAAAGCCCTGTCATTCCCATGCACCACTGTGTCAACATGGTGCCCTGCTCTTGCGGATGGTGGTGGAATGTGCCTCAGAACCAAAGCTGTCTTCCTGAAGTGACTTCAGAGATGGTATCTCACTGGACCCTTTCTTTAGAAAGTTGGTGAGTGTAAATGAAGTTTCTTCCTCTCAGAGGAACATTCCCATCTAAAACTGCCAAAAAAAAAAAAAAAAAAAACTGCCAACTGTCAGTAAATTCAAAAGCATCCTGTCCATCCTTCTAGCAAATATTTGATGACTACCTACTATGTGCTAAAGTATGTTCCAGGCACTGGGGACAAGACATCGTCATCACCCTGGCAGAGGTCCAGTCTAGTGGGAAGAGATGGGACAGAGCCAGTTCCCTCACAAGGTCTAAGAACTGTAGCGGGAGGAAGCAGGGGCATGACAGAGGCACAGCTGGGGCCTGGAGGGGGGTAGGGTCAGAAAAGGCTTTCTAAGTCTTAAAGGAGGGGCAGGAGAGAGCTGGGTGCATAGCCTTGGTTGAGTGTGGGGAAAGAGAAGAACTGTTGGGAAAGAAGGAGCTCCTAGCCTAGAGAGCTCTCTGTGCAAGGGCTAAAAACGAAGGAGGCAAGCTGGTGGGCCACCTACAGGAGCCACTTGTCATCTTCATTTTCTTGCAATCCCCAATGACAACCATCCTTTCTTGGGACTCCTCACCCCCAGCCTGACTTATATATATCCCAGTTGCCGTCAAGTTAATTCCAACTCGTGGTGACCCCATGTGTGTCAAAGTAGAACTGTGTTCCATGGGATTTTCAAAGGCTGATTTTTTGGAAGTAGATTGTTAATGTTTGCACCACCCAGGGACTCCCAATCCACCCTACCATAAATAAACACCTTGTCGCTCATTGACTCCACCTTGGCACATGGAGCTCATGGGGACAAATGAAATCAAGACCCAGGGCTTGTCATAGCAAGCTGGCGTGGCCCTGCACAAGGTGGATATTCAGAACCAGAAACCTCAGTCTGTGGCAGAGGGCTTCTGTCTGGGCCCACTGTCCTGGAGTGCTGAGGGGACACTAATCCAGGACTAATTATGTGAGATCTACACCTGTCTGCAGCCTGTCACTGCTGCCTATGATTGTTCTCAGGGCCGAGGAGCCCGTGACACAGGTAGGAGCAGGATCTTTCTACCTTGGCTTGCTGAGAAAGATAATAACCTCCAGGAGGGGATTTCACAGCTCTTTGAATTGAGTTGCATGTTTGTTGTGGGTTATTTTTTCTGTTTCCTAATATAACACGTTTGCTATTGAGTATATATTGATCCTGTTGCAGTCAGCATTAGTGGTGGAAGGTACGGAAAAGTAATCAGCCAGGCGACAAGGGCTGCTTTCTGAGATGAGTGTGGTGTGGTCATCGTTAGGATATTTTTGTTCACTGATAAACGCAGATTGAAATGTTGCATTCACATCTTAAATTGGTCCAGGCATTTGTATAGCCTGTGGTCCTCGGAGGGTCCCCCCAGCTCCACCTTTCTATGGAAACTACTTTGCCCTTTGATCCCTCAGAAACACATTTTGGCAAAAAGTGGGGTAGGGTGAAGCTCATTCCAGGAGATGTGGTTCAGGGTGAAGGCACTTTAGGACATCTGCTTAAATGAGTCCAGCTCAACATTTGTACCAAAGGATAGAGTTTTACCAATATACTTTCATGCTCTTTATCTTACTGCATCCGAAAAATAACCATGAAAGTATATTGGTAAAATTCTATCCTAACAACAACAATAATCCCATGCAAGTTTCTTAAAATCTAGGAGCCTCCATTTTTTCACCTGTAAAATAGGGATAACAATCCTGGCAACAACATGCTCATAAGCTTTTAAGATCCCAGACTCTACTCACCAGCGTAGGATGTAGAACATTTTCTTTATAAACGATGTCGTGCCAATTGACGTAGATACCCCCCTGGTCTATGGTCCTTTACCTTCGAGTCTAGGAACTTCGTCCTGTGAGGTGTTTGGTTATGTCTGTGCTCCCAGTGTGCTCTATTGTCTATGTTAATGTACATGGAGCACCTACAATTATGTATGTAGAAATATCCACCGCCAAACCTATATCTGCAGGTGGGCGTGCTCCCTTACGCCCTCCCACACTTCTTTAGCAGTTCGAATTCACCAGTTGTTCCTTGGAAGCCCTATGTTCTACTCTGTCCAATAGGGTCGCTGTGAGTTGGAATTAACTCACAGGCAATAAATTTGGTTTTTACTGGTTTATCTACCTATGTATTCATTTGTGGACTATTGTTTGTTAATACTATTGTTGCTGGATTGTCTATGTTACAATAATTACCATAGTTGCCCTTTTCTCTTGCATTTCTCTCGGTGTCTTCTTTTGCCTTGGTCATGTTGTGCTGACTTTTTTCATATTGTGTATTGCCTTTCCCTTTGCTGATATTAACACGCGTCTTCTATCTAGTTAGTAACTTCCCCTCCGTCCCCCTCACATCCCTGGTAACCATTAAAGAATTTTTTTTTCTGTGTGTAAATTTTTTTTTAAATAATAGTGATCTCATACAATATTTGTCTTTTTGGTGATTGACTTATTTCACACATTATGCTATTGTGAATAATGCTGCAAAGAACGTGTGTGTGCACATATCTATGTGTATCACAGGTCTTATCTCTTTAGAGTATATACCCGGGAGAAGGATTGCTGGATCATATGGTATTTCTGTTTCTAGCTTTTAAGGAAGCGTCATACATTTTTCATAGTGGTTGTACCATTTTACATTCTCACCACCAATTTATAAGAATTCCAGTCTCCCCACAACCGCACCAACATTTGTTGTTTTCTGCTTTTTTTTGATTAGTGCCATTATTGTTGGGGTGAGGTGGTGTCTCATTGTAGTTTTGATTTTCACCTCTCTAAAAATAGCTAACGATTGCAAGCATTTCTTCATGTGTTTGTTAGCCACCCGAATGTCTTTTTTGGTGAAGTGTCTGTTCATACCCTTTGCTCATTTTTTAACTGAATTTTTTTTGTTGTTGTCGCATTGTTCAGTTTTCTAGGAATTTTATAGATTAGACCCTTGTTGGACATGTTGTAGCCAATTTTTTTCCCCCAGTCTGTAGGTTCTAATTTTACTCTTTTGGACGAATCTTTTGATAAGCAAAAGTGTTTAATTTTTAGGAGGTGTTGCTTGTCTAGTTCATCTTCTGCTATTTGTGCATTTTTAGTTATGTTTGGCATTCTATTTATGCTATATATTAGAGCTCCTAACATTGTCACTATTTTTTCTTCCATGATCATTACAGTTTTAGGTTTTGTATTTAGGCCTTTGATGCATTTTGAGTTAGATTTTTGTGTATGGTGTGAGGTATGGATCCTGTTTCATTTTTCTACAAATGGACGTCCAGTTTTGCCAGCACCATTTGTTAAAGAGACTGTCTCTTCCCTGTTTAATGGACTTTGGCACTTTGTTGAAGATCAGCTGTTCATAAGTAGATGGATTTACTTCTTGGTTCTTAATTCTGTTCCATTGGTCTATGTGTCTGTCGTTGTACAAGTACCAGGCTGTTTTGGCTGTATAGTAGGTTCTAAGATTAAGTAGTGCGAAGCATCCTACTTTGTTCTTCTTCAATAATGATTTATTATCCAGGGCCTCTTCCTTTCCACATAAAGTTGTGATTAGTTTTTCCATCTTGATAAAGAATGCTGTTGGACTTTGGATTGGGATTGCATTTTATCCGTAGATCACTTTGGGTAGAATCGACACCTTCACAATGTTAAATCTTCCTATCCATGAACGTGATATGTTTTTCCATTTATGTAGGTCTCTTCTGGTTTCTTGTAGTAGTGTTTTGTAGTTTTCTTTGTAGAGGTCTTTTACTTCCTTGGTTAGATTTATTCCTAAGTATTTTATCTTTTGAGAGGCTATTGAAAGAAGTATAGCCAGAATACACCTTAGAAGCAAGGGTGGTGAGACTACATCTCACATACTTTGGATATGTTATCAGGAGGGATCAATCCCTGGAGAAGGACATCATGCTTGGTAAAGTAGAAAGTCAACAAAAAAGAGGAAGACACTCAAAGAGATAGATTGACACAGCGGCTGCAACAATGGGCTGAAGCATAACAGCTATTGTGAGGATGGCATAGGACCAGGAAGTGTTTCGTTCTGTTGTACATGGGGTCCCTATAAGTTGGAACCGACTCGACAGTGCCCAACAACAACAGTTGTGAATGATATTGTTTTCCTGATTTTCTTTTTGAAGTTCACATTGTTGGTGTAAGGGAATCCAAATGATTTTTGCAGTCTGATGTTGTATCCTGCTACTTTGCTGAATCCTTCTATTAGTTCAGTAACTTTCTTGTGGAAAGTTTGGGATTTTCTATGTATAGAACCATATTGTCTGTGAATAGGGATAATTTTACTTCTTCCTCATCAATCTGAATGTCCTTTATTTCCTTTTCTTGTCTTATTGCTCTAGCTAGGATTTCCAGTACAATGTCAAATAAGAGCAGTAAGAAAGTCATCCTTGTCTGGTTCCTGTTCTCAAGCGGAATGCTTTCAGTCTCTCTGTTGAGAATAATGTTGGCTGTTGATTTTATATACGTGCTCTTTATTATGTTGAAGAACTTCCCTTCTATTCCTATTTTGCTGAGAATTTTTATCAGGAATGAGGGCTAAACTTTGCCAAATGCCTTTTCTGGGTTGATTGAGATGATCATGTGATTCTTTTCTTTTGTTTAGCTTATGTGATGGATTATGTTGATTGATTTTTTAATGTTGAACCATCCTCATTTATCTGATATGAATCTCACTTGGTTATTATTTTTTTGATATGCTGTTGAATTCTATTGGCTAGAATTTTGTTGAGAATTTTCACATCTGTATTAATGAGGGATGTTTGTTGTTGTTAGATACCATTGAGTCAGTTCCAACTCATAGTGACCCTATGTGCAACAGAAGGAAACACTGCCTGGTCCTGCGCCGTCGTCAAAATCATTGTTATGCTTGAGCTCATTGTTGCAGCCACTGTGTCAATCCACCCTGTTAAAGATCTTCCTCTTTTCCGCTGACCCTGTACTTTGCCAAGCATGATGTCCTTCTCCAGAGACTGATCCCTCCTGACAACATGTCCAAAGTATGTAAGAACCAGTCTCACCATCCTTGCCTCTAAGGAGCATTCTAGTTGTGCTTCTTCCAAGACAGACTTGTTTGTTCTTTTGGCGGTCCATGGTATATTCAATATTCTTCACCAACACCACAATTCAAAGGCATCGATTCTTCTTCCGTCTTCCTTATTCATTGTACAGCTTTCACATGCACATAATGCGACTGAAAATACCATGGCTTGGGTCAGGCACACCTTAGTCTTCAAGGTGACATCTTTGCTCTTCAACACTTTAAAAAGGTCCTTTGCAGCAGATTTACCCAATGCAATGTGTCTTTTTATTTCTCGACTGCTGTTTCCATGGCTGTTGATTGTGGATCCAAGTAAAATGAAATCCTTGACAACTTCAATCTTTTCTCTGTTTATCATGATGTTGCTCATTGGTCTAGTTGTGAGGATTTTTGTTTTGTTTATGTTGAGGTGCAATCCATACTGAAGGCTGTGGTCTTTGATCTTCATTAGGAAGTGCTTCAAGTCCTTTTGACTTTCAGCAAGCAAGATTGTGTCGTCTGCATAAAAGCAGGTTGTTAATGAGTCTTCCTCCAATCCTAATGCCCTGTTCTTCTTCGTATAGTCCAGCTTCTTGTATTATTTGATCAGCATACAGATTAAATAGGTATGGTGAAAGAATACAACCCTGACCCACACCTTTCCAGACTTTAAACCAATCAGTATCCCCTTGTTTTGTCTGAACAACTGCCACTTGACCTATATAAAGGTTCCTCATGAGCACGATTAAGCATCCTGGAATTCCCATTCTTCGCAATGTTATCCGTAATTTATTATGATCCACATAGTTGAGTGCCTTTGCATACTCGATAAAACACAGGTAAACATCCTTTTGGTATTCTCTGCTTTCAGCCAGGATCCACCTGACATCAGCAATGATATCCCTGGTTCCTTGTCTTCTTCTGAAACTGGCCTGAATTTCTGGCAGCTCCCTGTTGATATATTGCTGCAGCTGTTTTTGAATGATCTTCAGCAAAATTTTGCTTGCAAGTGATATTAATAATATTGTTCCATAATTTCCACATTCCATTGGATCACCTTTCTTGGGAATAGGTATAAATATGGATCTCTTCCAGTCAGTTAACCATGAAGCTGTCTTCCATATTTCTTGGCATAGACGAGTGAGCACCTCCAGTGCAGCATCCATTTGTTGAAACATCTAAATTGATATTCCGTTAATTCCTGGAGCCTTGTTTTTCACCAATGCCTTCAGAGCAGCTTGGACTTCTTCCTTCAGTACCATCGGTTCCTGACCATATGCCACCTTTTGAAATGGTTTAACATTGACTAATTCTTTTTGGTGTAATGACTCTGTGTATTCCTTCCATCTTCTTTTGATGCTTTCTGCGTCCTTTAATATTCTCCCCCTCAGAATCCTTCACTATCTCAACTCGAGGCTTGAATTTTTTCTTCAGTTCTTTCAGCTTGAGAAATGCCAAGTGCGTTCTTCCCTTTTGGTTTTCCATCTCCAGCTCTTTGCACATGTCATTATAATACTTTACTTTGTCTTTTTGAGCTGCCCTTTGAAAGATTCTGTTCAGTTCTTTTACTTCATCATTTCTTCCTTTTGCTTTAGCTGCTTGATGTTTGAGAGCAAGTTTCAGAGTCTCCTCTGACGTCCATCTTGGTCTTTTCTTTCTTTTCTGTCTTTTCAGTGACCTCTTGCTTTCTTCATGTATGATGTCCTTGATGTCATTCCACAACTCGTCTGGTCTTCGGTCACTAGTGTTCAATGCATCAAATCTATTCTTCAGATGGTCTCTAAATTCAGGTGGCTTATACTCAGGGCCATATTTTGGCTCTCGTGGACTTGCTCTGATTTTCTTCAGTTTCAGCTTGAACTTGCATATGAGCAATTCATGGTCTGTTCCATGGTCAGCCCCCAGCCTTGTTCTAACTGATGATATTGAGACTTTCCATTGTCTCTTTCCACAGGTGTAGTCAATTTGATTTCTCTGTGTTCCATCTGGCAAGGTCCATGTGTATAGTCGCCATTTATGTTGGTGAAAGAAGGTATTTTCAATGAAGAATTCATTGCTCTTGCAAAATTCTATCATTTGATATCTGGCATTGTTTCTATCGCCAAGGCCATATTTTCTAGCTATTGATCCTTCTTCTTTGTTTCCAGCTTTTGCATTCCAATCACCAGTGATTACCAATGCATCTTGATTGCATGTTTGATCAATTTCAGACTACAGCTGCTAATAAAAATCTTCTATTTCTTCATGTTTAGCCCTAGTGGTTGGTGCATAAATTTGAATAATAGTCATATTAACTGGCCTTCCTTGTAGGCATGTGGGTATTATCCTATCACTGACAGCGTTGTATTTCAGAATAGCTCTTGATATGTTCTTTTTGACGATGAATGCAAGACCATTCCTCTTCAGATTGTCATTTCCAGCATAGCAGACTATGTGATTGTACGATTCAAAATGGCCAGTACCAGTCCATTTCAGCTCACTAATGCCTAGGATACCAATGTTTATGTGTTCCATTTCATTTTTGAGGATTTCCAATTTTCCTGGATTCAGACTTCGTACATTCCAGGTTCCGATTATTAATGGATGTTTGCAGCTGTTTCTTCTCATTTTGAGTCATGCCACATCAGCAAATGAAGGTCCGGTAAGCTTTAGTCCATCCACGTCATTAAGGTCGAGTCTACTTTGAGGAGGCAGCTCTTCCGCAGTCATCTTTTGAGTGCCTTCCAACCAGGGGAGCTCATTTTCCAGCACTGTATCAGACAATGTTTTGCTGCTATTCCTAAGGTTTTCACTGGCTAATCCTTTTCAGAAGTAGACTGCCCAGTCCTTCTTCCTAGTCTGTCTTAGTCCGGAAGCTCAGCTGAAATCTGTCCTCCGTGGGTGACCCTGCTGGTATCTGAATACCAGTAGCGTAGTTTCCAGCATCACAGCAACACACAAGCCTCCACAGTATGACAAACTGACAGACACGTGGGGGTCATGAGGGATATTGGTCTGTAATTTTCTTTTTTTGTGGTGTCTTTGCCTGGGTTTGGTATCAGGGTTATGCTGGCTTCATAGAATGAATTTGGGAATATTCCTTTCTTTTCTATGCTGTAAAATAGTTTCAGAATTGACTTGACGGTACTGGGTAAAATAGTTTGAGTAGTATTGGTGTGAGCTCTTCTTTGACTATTTGGTAGAATTTTCCAGAGAAGCCACCCAGGCCAGCGCTATTTTTGCTGAGAGTTTTTTTCTTTTTTTAATTGCCTCTTCCATCTCTTATTTTGTTATGGTCTGTTCAGGTTTTCTACCTCTGTTTGTGTTAGTGTAGGAAGGTAGTGTGTTTCTAGAAATTTGTCCATTTCCTCTATGTTTTCAATTTTGTTGGAGTACAGTTTTTCATAGTATCCTGTTATGATCCTTTTTTATTCAGTTGGTTTTGTTGTAATATCATCCATCTCATTTCTTATTTGGGTTATGTACTTCTTTTTTTGTGTGTGTGTGTGAATTTGGCCAGTGGTTTGTCAATTTTATTTGATCTTTTGAAAGAACCGACTTCTTCTGGTCTTCTTGATTCTTCCTATTGTCTCCGTTTCATTTATTTCTGCTCTAATCTTTACTATTTCCTTTCTTCTGATGACTGTAGCCTTCTTTTGCTGCTCTATTTCCATTTGTTTGGTTTGTAGGGTTAATATTTTGACTTTTATCCTTTCCTTTTTTTTGGTATGTGTGTTTATTGGTATAAATTGACCTTTGAGCCCTGCTTTTGCTGTGTCTCAAAGGTTTTGGTATGATGTGTTTTCATTCTCATTTGATTCTAGGAATTTTTTTTTTATTTTAGCTTTGATTTTTTCTATTACTCAGTGGTTTTTAAGCAAGGTTTTATTCAGTTTCTATGTGTTTGATTTTTTTCCTTGATCTTGTTATTGATTTCTACTTTTATGTATAGCATGATCAGAGTAATGCTTTGTATTATTTTGATGTTCTGGATTTTATTGAGGCTTGCTTTGTGGCCTAAAATGTGGTCTATTATGGAGAATTATTCATGTGCATTGGAAAAGAATATATATTTTGCTGCTGTTGGGTAGAGTGTTCTGCATATGTCTGTGAGGTCAAGGTAGCTGATTGTGGCTTTTAGGTCTTCTGTATCTTTCCTGATTTTCTTTCTGGTTGTTCTGGTCTCACTGAAAGTGGTGTGTTGAAGTCTCCTACTAATGTTGTGGAACTGTCTATTTCTCTTTTCAATGCTGCTAGAGTTTGTTTTTATGTAATTTGGAACTCTGTCATTGAGTACATATATATTTATTATTGTTATGTCCTCTTGGTGGATTGACCTTTTAATCATTATATAATGTCCTTCCCTATCTTTTATGGTAGATTTTGCCTTAAAGTCTATTTTGTCAGAGATTAATATTGCCACTCTTGTTTTTGGTTATTATTTGCTTGAAATATTTTTCTATCCTTTGAGTTTTAGTTTATTTTTGTCTTTGTGTCTAAAGTGTGTCTCATGTAGACAGCATATTCATTTTTTTAAATGCATTCTATCACTCTCTGCCTCTTTACTAGTGCATTTAAGCCATTTACATTTAGTGTAATTATTGATAGATATGCATTTAGTGCTGTCATTTTGTTGTACTACTTTTTTGTGTTGTTGATGGTTTCTTTGTTCCACTCAATTTTCTGTGCTGAGTTTTTTTTGTTTGTGGATTTTCTTTTCATTTTTTTCATTGTTGTTGATTTTGTGTTTATTAAATCTTTATGTTTTTCTTCTTTTTTACTTTGATGAGAAGGTTTGCTAACTTTCTTTGTGGTTAACTTGAAATTTACCTTTATCTTCCTAAGTTTAAGGCAGGCTTTTATTTCTTCATATCACCTTGACTTCCTTTCCATATGAAAGTTCTGTAATTACACCATTTATTCCTCCTTTTTGTTTTGACGTCTTCATCATTTACAGATTGACGTCTTTGGTTCCCTGTTTTCAGTCTTTTAGCTTAGTTTTATTTTTAATAATTCTTTATCTGGATTTGTATCTGGCTGATGCAGTCCTGTGTCCTAATCTCAGGTTGTTGTCTGACTTTGGGGGTTCTCTGTCTAAGGGACTCCCTTTAATGTTTCTTGTAAGGTTGGTCTGGTTTTTACAAATTCCCTTAATTTCTGTTTATATGGAAATGTCCTAATTTCACTGTCATATTTGAGAGAGACTATTTTGCTGGATATATAGTTCTTGGCTGGCAATTTTTTTCTTTCAAAGTTTTATATATGTCATCCCATGGCCTTCCTGCTTGCATAGTTTCTGCCAAGTAATGAGAGTTTAGTCTTACTTGTTTCCTTTTGTAGGTGACTTTTCATTTTTCTTGAGCTGCTCTTGGGGTTCTTTCTTTGTCTTTGGTTTTGGCAAGTTTGATTATCATATGTCTTGGTGCTTTTCTTTTGGCGTCTATCCTGTATGGGGTTTGTTGAACTTCTTGGATGCACATTGTCTTATCTTTCATGATATTAGGGGAGTTTTCTGCCAGCAAATCTTTGACAATTCTCTTTGTGTGATTTTTTTTTTTTTGCCTCTTCCTGTTTTGGAGTTGTGATCATGGGTAAATTTTTTCTCTTGATAGTGTCCCATGTAATTCTTAGGCTTTCTTCATTTTCTTCATTCTTTTTTTCTGATTTTTCCTCAAACAATTTGGTGTCAAGGGATTTATCATCCATTTCACAGATTCTATCTCCTGTTTATTCAATTTTGTTCCTATGTCCTTCTGTTGAATTGTTTATTTCTGATATTTTATTGTTAATCTTTTGGCTTTTTAGTTGCTGTTTTTGTATGGTTTCTAATTGTCTATTTATTTTGCCTTTTTGTTCTTGTATTGTTTTCCTAAATTCTGCTGTTTTGTCTGTGTTTTTCTTGGTTTTGTCTGTGTTTTCCTTGATCTCATTCTTGATCTTTGGGAGAACCCTATATATATTAGTCTTTTGAATTCCTTACCAGGTAGTTCCATTACCATTTCTTCCTCCAGAAGGTTTTCTGGTTCTTTATTTTGGTCACTTGCTAGAGCCATCCTGCTCTGCTTCATTATTTGATTCGATATTATCTGTTATCTCCAAGACATTAAGGTGTTATTATATTTATTTATTGCATATTTGCTGCATCTTGATTTTTTGTTTTGTTTTGATATACCCAAGTAGGTGTGGCCTGAGTGCTGCTCTGGTCACTTGTCTATCCACATTGGAGCTCTCACCACCTGTCTCGCCCTCGGTGGGATAACATCTAGGTGTGTGAGCACAGGTCTCTCTTTGCTGGTCTTGTGGGGCTGCTGAGGATGTAGCTGGCATTACTGGTGAGGTGATGTGTCTGTCCAGCCAGTCACCTGGGTGTGGGTACAGGGAGCATTCTCACTGGTTGCTGGGCTGGGTGTTGTGTGTGCATACTGCAGTTGTTGGGTGGTTGAGACAAGGGTGCCTGCATCGTCAGTTATCAAGTGAGTGGTATGGAAGCTCTCACCAATGGTCTCAGATGGGCAGGGCTGTGTGGGGGTGGCTGGAGTGGGTACAAGCCTCTGATGGTGGGGGGAGAGTGCAGGGGACAAGGCAGGGGAGATGCTGCCACTCCATGGGTCCCCTCTAGGTAGTTGTCCCCCTGTCCACTACATGCTACAATGGGGAGGTTGTGCCGCTGGTCCTCTGGCCCCCAACACAGGTGGTTGGAAGGAGTAGGAGGTGCTGCTGGTTTGTGGGCCCCTGACTTGGTTTGCTGGGCGTTGGAGCAGACACCTCCACTTCATGGGTTCCTGGTGCCAGTGGCTGGGTGGAGCAGCAGGTGCCGCTGGTCCATTGGCCCACAGGAGAGGCTGCTGGTATAGGAGTGGGCAACGCTGGTCTGCAGGTCCCTGGTGTGGGTGGGTGGACAGTAGAGGGCCTGCCACCATACCACAGGCTCCTGGTGCAGGTGGGTGCGTAGTAGGTGGGGCACTGCCCATTCATGGGCTCCCAACCTGGGTGGCTGGTCAGAGAAGTGAGCTCCTCCAATTGTGGGCCCCCAGCACAGTTGGGTGGGTAGAAGAGGGGACATTGCTGGTTCACAGGCCCCTGGTGCAGGCAGCTAGGTAGAGACTCCTATGGGTCTCTAGTGCTGGTGGCTGGGTAGGGAGGCAGGCACTGCCAATTCACAGGTCCCCGGCACAAGTAGCTGAATGAAGGGGTACATGCCGCTTTTTTATGGGCCCCTGGCTCAGGGGGTAGGGAGCTAATGGGGACCACTGGACCATGATTGTTTGTGGGGGTGGGATAGATGACGGAGGTGGGAGGGGCTCCCCGGGTCCAGCTCAGAGGGCTGGGAAGGCACATAGGGTGAGCCGAGTGCACTTAACTTTTGCAGGGCAGTGAGCACTCCTGCCTGGCTCTGAACATGGATGCAGAATCGCTCCTGCTTGGCTACACCAGGTGATGTGTGCTTCAGCTGGGAATGCTGCTTGGTTTGTCTCTATATGGCCGCATTGTGGAGGTTCACCTGGCAGGAAGCTGGTGCTCTGCTTTTTTTGTACAGTTTCTCTTTCCACTTGGCACTTGGTCTGGTTCTTCAGCTTTGCCTTTGATGCACAGCATTCCAAAGTTGTCATCTATGTCTGATTAACTTGTTTTCTCAGGTCTTTGTTGTAAGAAGGATGTTATGAGATGTCTAACTATGTCGCCATCTTGGACTACCTCCACTAAGCATCTTAAATGCAGATCTCAAATAATTCTACAACTCATGAGATAGACTTCTATTGGTCAGAATTTAGTCTTACTGATTTCCCTTGGTAGGTGACTTTTCATTTTTCTCGAGCTGGTCTCGGGGTTCTTTCTTTGTCTTTGGTTTTGGCAAGTTTGATTATCATATGTCTGGTGCCTTTCTTTGGGGGTCTATCCTGTATGGGGTTTGTTAAGCTTCTTGGATACATATCATCTCATCTTACATGATATTAGGGGAGTTTTCTGCCAGTAAATCTTTGACAATTCTGTCTGTGTTTTTTTTTTTTTTTTTGCCTCCTCCTGTTTATTATTCACACTTTACAGATGAAGAAGTGGAAGCAGAGAATAGTTTAAGTAACTTGCTCAGTATTATTTAGGTAGAAAGTGATAGGATTCTGTCTGTAACTGTGGTCCAAGATTTTGTCTCCAGCTCAGGCTCTTACCACAGAGCTTTGGGGGACAGGATGGAAAGTGAGTTGCCTACATAGAGCTGACCAGCATCCAAGGAGGAGGGTAAAGGAGAGATTGTACTTGCACTCACTCTTGGTTTATGAAAACTCTGTTTTAACTATCTGAGGTTAGAGCACATGGAAGGGGCTGCAACCATAAGCTCCACTCATACCTGGAATATTCCAGTCCACAAAGACACTGCTCCTTCTCTGTGCACCATTTTTGGGTGTCTGCAGGGGTTGCATCCCTGCCCCTTGTAACTGCAGACCTGTTGGGATTTCAGAGCTGGTGTCTGCTTGTAGAGATCTGTAATGAGAATGTGGTCTGGACAAAGTGTTGTTAGCTGCTTTTCATTTTCACAGATTGAGCAACTGAGCATTTTTTAAAAGAAGTTGTGATGTTGTTGCTGATGTTTGTGGTCTGAGAGCTGTCAGTTTCTACCCACATACTGTCAGTTGCTCTCAGTCCCCTTTTTTAGGGCTTTCTGGGTGCTATTTCATGGTTCTGTCCTTTTGTTGGTATAAAAACTTCCTCTAGCCCATCAAAGAGGTTCTGCGATGGCTGACACATTGACTTTCCACCCACGCTTTTATGATTACCTCCTCTCCCCCACACCACGCCAGGTGCATATATAGACCATGGGCTCTATTTTTGTCCCCCATCTTCTGCTTTTTGTATCTTCTGCTCTGTTGCTGTCCTCAACAAACCCTTTTACATTTTCACTTTCTTCTTCTCTGTGAGAAGAAGGACAGAGGAGAAGCTGCCTGCCTCACTGTCATCATCAGTACCCCTCCCCCATCTTCTTCCCTGCCCTTGGGAGACACTGCTTTCCTGGCACCCGTAGAGCTGTGTGCCTGGGACAAATTGAAACTGGGCTTAGAGGAGGTTGAGTGTCTGTGGCTAGAGTCTAAATAATACCATTAGCTTAATCTCCTATTTCACAAAACACCATTGCAAGACCATTTTGTCTCATACCAAATGTTGTTCCAATATACTCACTACGGGAAAAGAAGGTAGATGCATTATTAATCTATGATTTCAGAAAATGAATGTGCTCTGGTATTTATATCACAGCCCAAGAAAATACAAAATACTCTCTTTTTAGAAAAAATTTGCAGATTTTTTTCTATGATGGAAGTGAAGTCGCTGACTCCTGTAAGCATGAATAGGAATTGGGGAGATTAGGAGCACATGGAAAATGTTTACACTTAGTGAGCTAAAGGAAGGATGATTTTTTTTTTTTTTTTGCCATTGTTTATAGGAATGTGAATATTGAGGAATTTTTAGTATTAAAAAAGGCTTAAGATTGTAAAGTTGCTAATAAAGTTTTTATGTGGTTCAATGTCACATGTAGAACTTGTACCGTAACCTCAAACGTAAACTTTTCAGGGGAAATGGCTGTAGCAGTGTGCCTAAAGGAGACTCCTAAAGCAAACATCAGCAGTGCTTGTCAGAACCGATTACAGGCTCTTGCTGCCAGCTTGGGAGTTTAGGTGTGCAGAGCGAGGAAGCCCATTGCTCTGAATTAAATCCAAAATGCTGCTAATCTTAACAGTAACAAGCTAATCTTTACATCTGCCAGAGTTTTACATCAAGTAAAATGCTCAACATTATTGACTACAGTTGCATGGTTTATAGAGCAATTACTGACACAACAAAACTTAGAAGGGTAATTGCCAGAATTTGATAATCACATAGCTGGTATTCTTACCAGGATTTTAAAAAAAATTCAGTTTTTTACTCTGGTAAATATATAGGTAACAAACATTTGCTATTTTAACATTTTTTTATATGTACAATTCAGTGACATTAATTACATTCTTCATGATGGTTGATCATCACTGTTAACTGTTTCCAAATTTTTCTCACCAGGCTTTGATATCAGCTGTGGCTTCCCCACTAAAGAGGAAACTGACTGGCAATTGCACCATTGACTTGCTTTCAGATTTTAATTATAGCCGGTAGCAATGGTTGTATGTGAAACCATTCTATAGAAACATGTCTGTTTGTAAATGGCCTTGCTGTAGTTCAGAGATGTGCTTAATTCAAAATGTGTGAAGCAAGGAAGTGAATTTTAAAATGACTTTTATTGAGTTCAGAATTGTGAGCTAAAACACTCAAGTTAATTTAAAAACAATTTTATAGAGTTAATGGTGAGTATAAAGAATTAAATCAATAAAAAAACTCCACTTGCCATTAAGTTCGAAAACAGTGAAAGCATTTTATTAACTGTGTTGTTTTATTAACTGGGCTGGGCTGTTTTGTCATCTCCCTTACATTGCTCCCTAAACATAAAAAACATAGGCAGGCCAAATTGCAAAGTTTTTGGGGGTTTTTTTTTTTTGCCCTGAATGTGGATTTTAAAAATTGCAGGTATATGTAAGCATTCATGTACGTAATCCCCTAAACAGCGAGCAAAGCAGCCTTGGGCAGGGTATTTAACTTCTGTGCTCAGTGTCATCTTTGTGAACCAGGGGAGCAATACAGTAAACCTGTGAAAGCTGGAACTCAATGGAACGGCCTTTTTTTTCTGGGTCTCTCAAGTTTTCTGCCTTTGAAAGTGTGCAATCTTATCACTTTTCTATTCTTCTCTGTTAGTGGAAAATACTTGTTTCCCTTCTGTGTAAGGTTTCTGCCTTACACAGGTTCCAGCTTTCTCAGGCTTTACTGTATCTACTCCATGTGCTCTGCTGACTCCAGTGGCATAGTACGGCATCCAGTCAGTGATGGAAACCCTCAAAAACTGGTGACTTCCTCTCCCTTTTATAACTATATTATAAGCAAATGAAGATAAACTCCCCATATGGTACATATTAGGTCACACCATGTGTTTGTAGATCAAAAATGGTTGAATATCAGCAATTTCATATGGTTCAACTAAATATAGCACTCTGGGGTTCGTTCATTCATTCGTTCCATCAGTCACTCCTCAAATGTTATTAAGTGACTTTTTATGCCAGGCGCTGAGTGTACAGCGATAAACCAAGAAATGTGGTATTTACGATAGTGTGGGTCAGATATGAAACAAACACACTTCCAGATAGGTATGTCATTAAAAATTGTGATAAACACCATCAAAGTAAAAACCTGAGGTAACAAAAGAATAACGGAAGGAACTGAGGAAGGCTGCTTGAAAGCAGCGCCATTTAGCCAAGACTGAGTGGTGAGTTGAAGTGAGCCAAGTGCAAGATGGGAAACAGCATGACCACAGAGGAAAGAGCATATATGAAGGGTCTGGGTGAGGTGTAGGTGGCCATACATCTAAATGAGTTGGGAAGGCTGTGGGGCAAGTGTCGGAGTTCTGTTTTTCTTCCTACTGCTTCAGCTCCCCTCTGAGGTGACTGGTTTTGTTTCTGGACCTTGTACCCACATGTCCTCTCTGCCTAGCCCATGCGATTGATGCCCAAGTGGGATGGTCTGGCCAGCCTGGATATCCACCTCTGCTGTACAGGTGCTGCCCATGGTGCCAGAACTACCGGCCTCAGGCAAATGATCCGTTGGCACTCTGACAAGTCCCCACTCAGAGTGAACTCAGAGCCTCAGTACCCTGAAAATGAGGGGGTGCGAGACAACTAGGAGAGTCTGATCAGTAGAAGCTTTGTACTCAACCAGAAGCTTTTCCCTAGTAGCGGATTGTAAGAATATAGCATCAAGAAAATACATTTTACTTACTGAGCAGTTAGTATGTGCCGGGCACCAACATACATGCTTCACTTATACATATTACTCATTGCAGCCCAATGAGATGGATCTTAATATTACCCCATTTTATAGATTTGGAAACTAAGGCTTAAGAAGGCTCAGTGATTTGCCCGTGGCCTCACAGTTGAGAGGCGGTAGGGCTAGGCAGTTTGACCCTAGAGCCTCTTCCTTTAACCTTTCTGCTATGTTGACTTTCTCACTTTGCTCTATCCCATTACTGAACTGAATTACATGGTGCGTGATTTGTGCTTTTTGTTTCCTTCAAGGGATGCTATGGTCAGAGGACTTGTCTCCCACAACTAATGTTGAACTCATTCCAGCAAGAGACACATTCTCAGATAATAGCCAGGACATCCAAAACTGTAGATCCCAGCATGCTGGGAAAGCAAACTCAGCTTCTGACCCTTGGTAATGACACCAAGAACCAAGGGCTCTATACACATCTTCATGGGTTATGTGGCTAATATGGCTCCAAGGAAAGACCATGAGCTAAGCAGCCAGCCATCCACTGAGTTCAGGCCTTCTAGCTCCATGCTTCTCCCTCGGATCCCAGCCCGGTCTCCTCAGGACGTTAGGAAGAGTGTTGTTGGTCCACCTTGGGCCAGCCAGACAAAGGAACAGGTCATTGCAACAGTAGCAGCAGGGATAGGCAAGAAGGGAGTCTTGGGAAAGGTGAATCCTCACCTTCCCCACTGGGAGTTTCTCCTCTCCGTTGCCAACCCACAGAATGATGTTTTGGAGCTAGCAATTTTCCTTGCTCCATTAGAAGTGACTGAACATATTTCACAATCCCATGGGCAGAATTCACAGGCTACGTTATCTCCGCTTCCTGGGGGCTGCCAAGCAGGAAAAGATGTCCGTGAAACCACTGGCGCCAGAAGCAAAGAGGAATGCCCTACAATTGCAATTGTCTCCCGAGTTTCCAGGGGCTGGGAGGCCTGCTGCAGACAGTGAGAATAAGGCCCATCCTGCAGAGGCAGTTTTGGATGGGGGCTCTCCAGTGCATGTATCGATTTCAGGGCCCTGTGTGGAATAGAGGCTGGGACAGAGAGGCCTGAAACACTGTGAAATGTGATAAAGCTGGTTTGGTTCTGGGCGCCCGTGCTTGGTGACACCTGCCTATCTGTTACACGGATGCTGTTACACAACTGTCTGGGAATTCATCTGGGTTCTTGTGTGTGCAGCAGTGCCAACCTACCCCCAAGTGGGTGGGCACAGGAGGGAGGGCTCAGTCTGCCTTTCCTTCCCACTCTTTGATTGTACAAAATTTCTACATCCACCTCATGGCTTGCTTGCAGAAATGATCAACACAAAGCCTGGTTGTCAATTTCAGAGGAGTGGCTAGCTGGACTGCTCTAAAATCCAGATCATGGGAGTATTCTCTCCTCTGTCACCCTCAAAGAAATCTCAAGCAGATTTTGAAGCTCAGGAAAGGAAACTCAAATCTCCCTAGAAAGATCTTTCAGTATTTAAAACTTATGGTGAAACTCAAATGCTTGTTAGTAGGTGAATAAAGAAATTGTGGCATCCATACAATGGAATACTAAAACAACAGGTGCTGTGGAGTTGGCTCCAACTCGTGGTGACCCCAACGGTGCTCCATAGGGATTTCAATGGCTGACTTTACAGAAGTACGTCACTAGGCTTCTCTTCTGGAATGCCTCTGGGCAAACTCCAACCTCCAACTTCTTGGTTAGCAGCTGAGCATGTTAGCTGTTTGCACCACCCAGGGACTCCATACAATGGAATACTACTCAGCGATAATAAGGAAGGGACTCCTGAGAGATGAAAAAAACATGGAGAAATTTCAAAAGCATCATGCCAAGGTAAAGAAGCCAAGGTTAAATGGCTACATCCCATATCATTCCATTTATATGGTATTCTGGAAAAGGCAAAAACTACTGGGGAAAGTCACCTGCATGGCAGGTAGCTTTCAATACTTGGGGTATCTTGGGACCCTCCATGGGAGGTGAGGGAGAAATATCATTGGGAGGGATCTAAACTTCCATTTCATTCAGAGAAGCTTCAGTGTTATTTTATACCATTGAGATTTGTTTATTTTGAAAAACGTGTTCTAAACCTAAAAATAATAATAAAAAAAAAAAGCTAGAAAAGATATAGCAACATCTAGAGCCACAGCAAATTGCTATAAGTCTTCTCCACTCCTTGCTCAGCCCAGCAAGCTTGGGAACTTCTTATTCTCCCTAGAGAAATGCACATATGCTCAGAAACCTACTCACAATTTTATGAATGCAGTTTCAAGGATTATAGACTCCCTAAAACCCATTCTTAGAGCCCATAAAAGCCTATGGATCTCCATTTCAGTACCTCTGCTTTGGATGGTCGGGACCATAGTTTCTCTTCCTTAAACACAATCTTATACCATCCAGTTGAAGTGTTTCAGTTACCTGTTGTACATAGCAAACCACCCCCAACACTTAGTGGCTTGAAACAACAACCGTTATCATTTCTCACAATTCTGTGTGTTGGCTGAACTCAGTTGGATGGTTCTTCTGTTCTTTGTGGTATTTGCTGGGGTCGCTTATCTGACTGCATTTAGCTAGGAGCTCATCTGGGACCTCTGATGGGGCTGGAATGTTCAAGATGACCTCACCCACGTGTCTGGGGTCTTGGTGTCAATTGTCAACTGAGCAAGTTGGTTCTCCTCCACAAAGACTCTTTCCCTCTCTATGTGGTCTCTTGTCAGTCAGTAGTTTAGCCTGAGTGGCTGGCTTCCAAGGGAGAGAAACTAGAAGATGCCAAGGCTCTTAATGGCTTGGCCAGTAGCTGCTACAGTGTCATCTTCACCACATTCACATAGCAGAGCCAGCCAAGATTCAAAGGGAGGGGAATAGACTCTACCTGTTGATAGGAAGGACACCATGCACAAATAGGGATGACAGAATTGTTGATGGCCACCTTTGGAGGCAATCTATTGTACTAGGTTCTTGCAATGTCCAAGGGGACTCATTAGTGTTAAGGCTAATCCCATTGTACCAGCAGAGCAATGAGCTCTTGGGGACATTTATTCCCTTTTTTTTTAATAATCAGTTTTCTTATATGTTTCTTCTCTTGTGAGCCCATGAAAATAATCAGAAGGTAGATGCTCCTCTGTTCCTCAAGGCTTGTTTTTTCTTCTTCTAGCCCTCATTGTTCTGCCAATTTCCTGTGACACACCCACATCACCTGCAAAGTTGACAACGTGTTTTGGACTTCATCATATAGTTCATTTTACATTTTTATCTTTCCAGAGATGTAAGCCTATTTTCTCTAAACAAACTAGAGCTTCCTGTGAACAGGGGCCACAATTTCTATTTCCGTTACAACATTGGCCACATGTTAGGTTCTCGTAAAATCTAAATGGGAACAACCATTTTGTGAACTTGTTAAAATAACTGAAGTTGTGAGGAGGCACCAGATCTTCTTCGGTACCCCTTCTCCCTACGGATGATAAGCAGAGAGGTGGACAGGCTTTGCTTTCCATGGACAGCTGAGGTGGGATGAGCCAGAATCATTGTGTTTCCTTCATCCCTTTCTGCTCTCTGTGATTTTATTAGAAAGCATTTCCCATTGGTCGGGAGAAGGTATAATTACAATAGAGTCCCACTGCAAATGTTCCTGAGAAGCACTGATTCCATACTGTAGCGCCTACAGTATCTACTCAAACACTTTACTGCAGCTGGAAAGCCACTCATGTTACTTCCTGATGTCTCTGCTTCTTGCCTAGAGCACTTCCTCTTCTTTCATTACCTTGTCCCATCTTGACCCATTCTTCAAAGACTGCCTCATGTAACTCACAGTGGTCTTATTGTTATTGGTTGCTATCAAGTTGACTCTCACTCATGGCAAGCCCAGGTATAAAAGTACAAAACATTACCCAGTTTTGCACCATCTTCACTATTGTTGGTATGCTTGAGTCCATTGTTGCAGCTGGCCTAAGGGACTTATCTTCTATCACTGTAATCAGATAATATTCTGTTGTGATCCGTAGGGTTTTCATTAGCTGATTTTTGGAAACAGATCTCCAGCTCTGTCTTCCTAGTCTATCTTAGTCTGGAAGTTCTGCTGAAACCTGTCCACCATGAGTAATCCTGATAGTATTTGCAATACCAGGGGCATAGATTCCAGCATCATAGCAACACACAAGCTACCACAGTAAGACACACAGGTGTACAGTGGTCTTACCTTCCTCCAATTCCACACGTCTGCAGGATCATGGCATCACAGAGCCTGAGAGCTGGGAAACATTTCAGAACTTCCATTTCAATAGTTTGAAAACCCCCAAATATTGGGGTCCAAGGAAGGGCCTTAGCTGCAGGGGGGTGATAGGTAGGCAATATAAGCCAAGTTCTGTGCTTTCCACTTCAATTTGAAGACTCCCTGCTATCTGTTTTAATCTCCATCTCCCATGTAAAATATTATGTGGTAATAAAAATATTGACTTCATGCTTAAAAAAAAAGTTGAACACCACAGATATAATTCAATTCTTTCTTTTTATAAACAAAAATAACTGGCGTAGGAGGAGGAGCCAAGATGGTGGAATAGACAGATGCTTCCGTCGAGCTCTCTTTACAACAAAGACCCCAAAAAACAAGTGAAACGAGTATATTTGTGAAAAGCTGGGATCCCTGAGCATCAAAGGCAAGCTTAGACAATGTACTGAGGGGCAGGGGAAGGAAGAGACTGTTCAGAAGCGGAGAGGAGTTGCCAGACCTGAATCTCAGGGAGCCCTCAGGCACCATTCCCTGAGTGGCAGCGGCAGTGGTGAGCTGGTCCTAGCGTTCGGTCACTGTTTCCTCAGGGAGAAGCAGCCAGCCACACAGCCCACTCACACCTCCGGAACCTGAGCAGAAGGGCGCTCTCAGCAAAAGCTAAGTACTTGCGTACATTTTACTGCGCCCCCCAACCCCCAACCCAGTTTCAGAGGCTGAACCCCTAGGCCTGAGATAGACCCTGGTGAGCACCTGGAGCCATCCTCCCGGCCTTGGGGAAGGAAAAAATTTCCAACTGGGGGGAAAAGATAATTTGCTAGCTCCATTAACTGGGGGAGCTCAGGACAGAAGCAGCTCCTGTCCAAGCATAAACCGTCCATAGACCTTGAGCACCTTTCCCTTCTGCATGGACATATGTGGGCCTATTTTGGGAGAATAGGCCCTTGTTGGCAAACTCCAATCATTTCAGCGGTGCGGTGGAGAGGTGGGTGTTTGACGTTTGACATTGCTTTGCCTATTAAACAAGGTCCTCACCTACCCACAACAGGGACCTAAGGACTGGTGGCTTCACTCAGGTCGCCCAGCCACCTGCGACAGGGGCCCAGGGATAACTGGTACCTCCCAGTCCTTAGAACAAAATCTTTGGGCACCCGTGGTCCCTCTGCAGAGCCCACCCACTAGTACGCTCTAGGGGACAGAGATACATTTTCCTCAGAGACACTTAGGGGTCGGTTCTCAGCCCCCTGCCTTGTTCAGAGCGCGACCCCCTGCTGCAATCAGATACGGGTATATACACCAATCACCCCTGCCCCTCTAAGACTGTAGGACAGAGCCTGTATCACACACTTGATATCAGCTACCTGGAAACCTGAGCTGAATTAACACAAGAAAACTGAATGGACTCCTAGACTGATATACCTGATAACAGCTCTAGCCAGCTGGGGACAGGAGGTCAGAGCTCCAAAGGCAAAAATAATCAAACCAGCTCACTCAAGCAACCCATAGGGGTATACCAAAACAAAACGAAGCAAGCAGCTACGACACAGTAAGCAAGCATAAACAAATACAATAACCTATAGATGGCTCGGAGACAACAGTCAATTATCAAGTCACATAAAGAAACAGGCCATAATCACCTCAACAGGCTTTCAAAACAAAGAATGCAGGGATCTTTTAGATGAAAGTGCATTCCTGGAATTACCAGAGGCAGAATACAAAAGTTTAATATACAGAACCCTTCAAGACATCAGGAAGGAAATGAGGCAATATGCAGAACAAGCCAAGGAATACACAGATAAAGCAACTGAAGAACTCAGAAAGATTATTCAGAAACATAATGAAAAGTTTAATAAGCTGGAAAAATCCATAGACAGCAATCAGAAATTCAGAAGACTGACAATAAAATTATAGAATTAGATAACAGAGAGTCAGAGGAGCAGAATTGAGCAAGTAGAAGCTAGAATTTCTGAACTCGAAGATAAATCACTTGGCACTAATATATTTGAAGAAAAGTCAGATAAAAGAATTTTAAAAAATGAAGACACCTTAAGAATTATGTGGGACTCTATCAAGAGAAATAACCTATGAGTGATTGGAGTACCAGAACAGGGAGGGATAACAGAAAATACAGAGAGAATTATTGAAGATTTGTTGGCAGAAAACTTCCCTGATATTGTGAAAGATGAGAAGATATCTCTCCAAGATGCTCCTCGAACTCCACATAAGGTAGATCTTAAAAGAAAGTCACCAAGACATATTATAATCAAGCTGGCCAAAACCAAAGATAGGGAGACAATTATAAGAGCAATGAGGGATAAAAGAAAAGTCACCTACAAGGGAGAGCCAATAAGAATAAGCTCGGACTACTCGGCAGAAACCACGCAGGCAAGAAGGCAATGGGATGACATATTTAAAAAATTGAAGGAAAAAAAATTGCTTGCCAATAATCATATATCCATCAAAACTGTCTCTTAAATATGAAGGTGAAATTAAGACATTTCCAGATAAACAAAAGTTTAGGGAATTCGTAAAAACCAAACCAAAACTATAAGAAATACTAAAGGGAGTTCTTTGGTTAGAAAATCAATAATAGCAGTTATCGGCCCAAGACTAGAACACTGGGCAGAGCAACCAGAAGTCAACCCAGACAGGGAAATCAAAAAAAAAAAAAAGCAAGATAAGAAAAAAAAGCCCAACATAGGGTAACGGCGATGTTATTATATAAAAGAAGACAACATTAAAATAATAAAGAGGGACTAAGAAATGTAATCATACACCTTCCATACGGAGAGGAAGATACGGCTATACAAAGAAATAAAAGCCTGATTTAAATTTAGAAAAATAGGGGTAAATAATAAGGTAACCACAAAGGAGACAAACTCTCCTATTCATCAAAATAAAATACAAGGGGAAAATAGAGACTCAGCAGAAACAAAATCAACAACAACAAATATGAGGAAAGGACAATATATAAAGAAAATCTCAGCACATAAAATCAAGTGGGAAAAAGAAGCTGTCAACACACAAAAAAAGACATCAAAATGATAGCACTAAATTCATAAAAAAAATTCATACCTATCCACAATTACCCTGAATATAAACGGACTAAATGCACCAATAAAGAGACAGAGAGTGGCAGAATGGATTAAAAAACAAGATCTGTCTGTATGCTGCCTACAAGAGACACATCTTAGACTTAGAGACATAAACTAAAACTCAAAGGATGGAAAAAATATGTATCAAGCAAACAACAATCAAAAAAGAGCAGGAGTGGCAATATTAATTTCTGACAAAATAGGCTTTAAAGTTAAATCCATCAGAAAGGATAAGGAAGGACACTATATAGTGATTAAAGGGACAATACACCAGGAAGATATAACCATATTAAATATTTATGCACCCAATGACAGGGCTGCAAGATACATAAAACAAACTCTATCACCATTGAAAAGTGACATAGACAGCTCCACAATAATAGTAGGAGACTTCAACACACCACTTTTGGTGAAGGACAGGACATCCAGAAAGAAGCTCAATGAAGACAAGGAAGATCTAAATGCCACAATCAACCAACCTGACCTCGTAGACATACACAGAACACTCCACCCAATAGCAACCAACTATACTTTCTTTTCTAGTGCACATGGAACATTCTCTAGAAGAGACCACATATTAGGTCAGAAAGCAAGCCTTAGCAGAATCCGAAACACTGAAATATTACAAAGCATCTTCTCTGACTGTAAGGCCATAATGGAAATAAATAACAGGAAAAGCAGGGAAAAGAAATCAAACACATGGAAACTGAACAAAACCCTGCTCAAAAAAGACTGGATTATAGAAGACATTAAGGATGGAAAAAAGAAATGCATAGAATCCAATGCGAATGAAAACACTTCCTATCAGAAGCTTTGGGACACAGCAAAATCGGTGCTCAGAGGCCAATTTATATCAATAAATGCGCACGTCCAAAAAGAAGAAAGGGCCAAAATAAAAAAACAAAAACTATCCCTACAACTTGAACAAATAGAAAGAGAGCAACAAAAGAAACCCACAGGCACCAAAAGAAAACAAATAATAAAAATTGGAGCTGAACTAAATAAAATAGAAAACAGAAAAACAATTGAAAGAATTAACAAGACCAAAAGCTGGTTTTTTAAAAAACTCAACAAAATTGATAAACAATTGGCCAAACTGACAAAAGAAAAACAGGAGAGGAAGCAAATAACCCCGATAAGAAATGAGATGGGCGATACTACAACAGACCCAACTGAAATTAAAAGATTCATATCAGATTACTATGAAAAACTATACTCAAACAAATTTGAAAACCTAGAAGAAATGGATGAATTCCTAGAAACACACCTAAACTAACACAAACAGAGGTAGAACAACTAAACAGACCCATAACAAAAGAAGAGATTGCAAAGGTAATCAAAAAACTCCCAACAAAAAAAGCCCTGGTCTGGACAGCTTCGCTGCAGAGTTCTAGCAAACTTTCAGAGAAGAGTTAACACCACTACTACTAAAGGTATTTCAGAGCACAGAAAAGGGTGGAATACTACCAAATTCATTTTATGAAGCTGCCATATCCCTGATACCAAAACCAGGTAAAGACACCACAAGAAAAGAAAATTATAGACCTATATCCCTCGTTTTTACTGGGTATCCCTCGTGAATGTAGATGCAAAAATCCTCAACAAAATTCTAGCCAATAGAATTCAACAACATTTCAAAAAAATAATTCACCATGACCAAGTGGGATTCATACCAGGTATGCAGGGATGGTTCAACATTAGAAAAACAATTAATGTAATCCATCACATAAATAAATAAAAGACAATAATCACATGATTTTATCAATTGATGCAGAAAAGGCATTTGACAAAGTTCCACACTCATTCATGATAAAAACTCTAAGCAAAACAGGAATAGGAGGAAAATTTCTCAACATAATAAAGGGCATTTATACAAAGCCAACAGCCAACATCACCCTAAATGGAGAGAGCCTAAAAACATTCCCATTGAGATCAGGAACCAGACAAGGATGCCCTTTATCACCACCCTTGTTCAACATTGTGCTGGAAGTCCTAGCCAGAGCAATTAGGCTAGATAAAGAAATAAAGGGCATCCAGATTGGCAAGGAAGAAGTCAAAGTATCTCTATTTGCAGATGAGATGATCTTATACACAGAAAACCCTAAGGAATCCTCCAGAAAACTACTGAAACTAATAGAAGAGTTCAGCAAAGTATCAAGATACAAGGTAAACATACAAAAATCAGTTGGATTCCTTTACACCAACAAAAAGAACATCAAAGAGAAAATCACCAAATCAGTGCCATTTACAGTAGCCCCCAAGAAGATAAAATATTTAGGAATAAATCTCACCAGAGATGTAAAAGACTTATACAAAGAAAACTACAGTACACTTCTGCAAGAAACCAAAAGAGACTTACAAAAGTGGAAGAACATACCTTGCTCATGGACAGGAAAAGTTAACATTATAAAAGTGTCTGTTCTACCAAAAGCGATCTATACATTTAATGCAATTCCTATCCAAATCCCAAGGACATTCTTCAACAAATCACCAGTTTCATATGGAAGGGAAAGAGGTCCCAGATAAATAAGGCATTACTGAAAAAGAAGAACAAAGTGGGAGACCTTACTTTACCTGATTTTAGAATCTCTTATACTGCCACAGTAGTCAAAACAGCCTGGTACTGGTACAAGAACAGATACCTGGACCAATGGAACAGAATTGAGGATCCAGACATAAATCCATCCTCATATGAGCAGCTGATATGTGACAAAGGCCCCAAAAGAGTTCAATGGGGGAAAAGACAGTCTTTTTAACAAATGGTGCTGGCATAACTGGATATCCATCTGCAAAAAAATGAAACAAGACCCATACCTCACTCCATGCACAAAAACTAACTCAAAATGAATCAAAGACCTAAATATAAAATCTAAAACGATAAAGATCATGGAAGAAAAAATAGGGACAATGTTAGGAGCCCTAATACATGGCATAAACAGTATAGAAAATATTATAAAGAACGTAGAAGAAAAACTAGATAACTGGGAGCTCCTAAAAATCAAACACTTATGCACATCCAAAGACTTCACCAAAAGAGTAAAAAGACTACCTACAGACTGGGAAAAAGTTTTGAGCTATGACATTTCTGATCAGCGCCTGATCTCTAAAATCTACATAATACTGCCAAAACTCAGCTGCAAAAAGACAAATAACCCAGTTAAAAAATGGGCAAAAGGTATGAATAGACACTTCACTAAAGAAGACATTCAGATAGCTAACAGATACATGAGGAAATGTTCACGATCATTAGCCATTAGAGAAATGCAGATCAAAACTACAATGAGATTTCATCTCACTCCAACAACAACAACAACAAAAGGCTGGCATTGATCCAAAAAACACAAAATAATAAATGTTGGAGAGGCTGTGGAGAGATTGGAACACTTATACACTGCTGGTGGGAATGTCAAATGGTACAACCACTTTGGAAATCGATTTGGTGCTTCCTTAAAAACCTAGAAATAGAACTACCATACTATCCAGCAATCCCACTCCTTGGAATATATCCTAGAGAAATAAGAGCTTTTACATGAACAGATATATGCACACCCATGTTTATTGCAGCACTGTTTACAATAGCAAAAACATGGAAGCAACCAAGGTGCCCATCAATGGATGAATGGATAAATAAATTATGGTATATTCACACAATGGAATACTACGCAGCGATAAAGAACAGTGAGGAATCTGTGAAACATTTCAAAACATGGAGGAACCTGGAAGGTATTATGCTGAGTGAAATTAGTCAGTTGCAAAAGGACAAATATTATATAAGACCACTATTTAAGAGCTTGAGAAACAGTTTAAACTGAGACAAAAACATTCTTTTGTGGTTACTAGAGGGGGGAGGGAGGGAGGGTGGGAAAGGGGCATTCACTAATTAGATAGTAGATAAGAACTACTTTAGGTGAGGGGAAAGACAGTACACAGGACAGGGGTCTGGGGACCATGGTTTCAGGGGACATCTAAGTCAATTGGCATAATAAAATCTATTAACAAAACATTCTGCATCCCACTTTGAAGAGTGGCATCTGGGGTCTTAAACACTAGCAAGCAGCCATCTAAGATGCATCAATTGGTCTCAACCCACCTGGATCAAAGGAGAATGAAGAACACCAAGGACACAAGGCGATTACGAGTCCAAGAGACAGAAAGGGCCACATGAACCAGAGACTACATCATCCCAAGACCAGAAGAACTAGATGGTGCCCAGCTACAACCGATGACTGCCGTGACAGGGAACACAACAGAGAACCCCTGAGGGAGCAGGAGAGCAGTGGGATGCAGACCCCAAATTCTCATAAGACCAGACTTAATGGTCTGACTGAGACTGTAAGGACCCCTGTGGTCATGGCCCCCAGACCTTCTGTTGCCCCAGGACAGGAACCATTCCCAAAGCCAACTCTTCAGACATGGATCGGGCTGGACAATGGGTTGGAGAGGGATGCTGGTGAGGAGTGAGCTTCTTGGATCAGGTGGACACTTGAGACTATGTTGGCATCTCCTGCCTAGAGGGGAGATAAGAGGGTGGAGGGGGTTAGAAGCTGTCGAAAAGGACACGAAAAGAGAGTGGAGGGAGAGAGCAGACTGTCTTATTAGGGGGAGAGTAATTGGGAGTGTGTAGCAAGGTGTATATGGCTTTTTGTGTGAGAGACTGACTTGATTTGTAATCTTTCACTTAAAGCACAATAAAAATTATTAAAAAAAGAAACTGGCTTAGAGACATAGAGCAAGTTACCCAATGTTTAGCTAAGTCGTCAATAGTAGTGTCAGGGCGTGGATCACCACATCTTTGTTGAGTACTGTTCACCATTCCTAGATCATTTTGGATGCATCCAGACCTAGGAATGACAGTAAACATCTTGATACTGCTTTGCTTTGTCTTAAGAAATCCTTTATCTGACCAGGATACCGCCTCTGTTATGCTGGAATTTTCTGTGCTGCAGAAAAACGGTTACTGCAGGATTATCTTGTCCTGCAAGAGTGTCTCTAGAGTCTGCTGGGAGCTTGTTTTGCTAGCTTAGCTGTTTCGCAGCTAGCTGGCCTGGATGATGTCAGCTGTGATGTTGTTTCGCTCAAGAATCCCCCCTCCCACTGCTTACTGCCTTCCAGTCTTTTTTGGTCCAGCTGACAATATCTTCATCTTCCCTCTTTTTTTTCTGTTCTCTCCACTTTTGATAACCTTGAGGCTGATGGTGTTTGTCAGGTCTGTCTTTAACTCTGGGGAAAGAGCCGGTGGAGCCATCTGCGGGTTTTGGAGAACATTCCTGCTCGTAATTATTTTTTCCCAGGGTTTCCCTTGATGAGGTGAAGGCCCATTGTTACATTATTACCAGTTGTCACCTGGGCTTTTCCATTATAGAGTGTGTTTTGCAGGGGATAATAGCATGATGGGTCTCAGAAAAACAGTAGTTGCTGATCTCATACACAATTGTGTAAGGAAGTTGGCTCCTAGAGCGATGCTTTGTTGGGCCACTCCCAGCACTTGGCTGAAGAGCTCCGACAGTAGGGGTGAGATTTTCGTCAGTTCTCACCCAGAGTGTCAGGGAGCCTTTGGGAGCTGGGCAAAAAAGCACTTTCTCCATGTGGATAGGTAGTCCTTGCCCCCAAATAATGGGCAAAGACAAAATCATTATAAATTCTCTAAAGCCTTAGTAATTATGGCTAATTACCTCCAAAGGACAGCGAGAATTAAATCCAGCTCAACAACAGAAGAAAGTCTGATCTTGTGAACAGAGCGCTAAGCAGAGAGTTGAAAGCTCAGGTTTTAATCCAAGCTTTACCATTGACTCCCTGCGTGACTTTAGGTGAGATTCTTCCTCTCTTTTTGTCTAAGTTTCCTCACCTAAAAATGTGGAGTTCTGAATAACTTATCTGTAAAGACCTTTCCACATTTATAGTCTATCATTTGGCATATTTGTTAACTACCAGCCCTGCTCAAGGCAGTGTTCTGGGCCCTGCAGGGAAGCAAAGGAATACACTAGAGTGTCTATGCCATCAGTTTTTTTTTTTTTTAAAGACCTGCCATTGCATGCAGTGAAAGCAGAAAAAGTTGTGCGTTAGGCTAGCAAGTCATTGCCAAGAGGAATTGGCTTTATTTGAATAGAATGTTAGTGATTAGGACACTAACTGTTTAAATGTAAATCTTGCTTATAAGTGTTTAAAAGGATGAATGCTTCTAAATGAGTTAATCAATCCTTGCAGTTGCATTTATCCTTTTAAGTTGCTAAGCCAAGGCCTTTCCCCCTAGATTGTTATTATTACTATTTATGATTTATGCTCTGCCTCCTCTCAGAAAGATTTGAGGCACCTTAAAGCAGAAAACACACACACACTGTGGCAATGAAAGCCATTATGAAAGAGGTAGATATGCTTTCCAGACACCTAGGATGAGTTTGTTCTTGTAACTGTACTTCCTTTGCTCTCAAAACAACAGGTAGCCAAGGGGAAAAGAGTCCAGTCATTCCATAAATGTGGTCAAGCAGCCACTATGTGCAAGTGTCCATGACAAGCCTGGATCCCTTCCCTCAGAGACAAATGGGAAGATAGACATGCTGACAAACTCTTAGGATACAATGTGATTAGTGCACATTTTTTGTTGATCTCCAAATTATTTTAACTGTGTACCTCTATCAATAAAAATACAGTATGTATGTATTTATTTATCTAAAAATTATATATGTGACCTACTATACTGAGATGAGTACATCACGAAACACACACAAAAATGAAATAAAAATGTGATAAAAATGAACCCCTAATTTTTTCTTCCCGTACTGTAATGGTGAGGCTCTATCTGAACGGAATTTATAAATAGAACATAAGTTGTTCAAATATAAAGAAATAAATACTTATAAAGCTCTTAAAAACAATGTCTTCTAAGAAGATAAAGCAATTCACTTGCAATTGCATTTACCCCGTCATGTATTGAATTTTGTCTCCCCAAAATGTGTGTCAGCTTGGCTAGGCCATGATTCCCAGGATTGTGTGATTGACCACTATTTTGTCATCTGATGTGATTTTCCTATGTGTTGCTTCTTGTTGTTATTAATTGTCATGAAGTGGATTCCACCTCAAAGGTGACCCATGAGTACAGAGTAGAATTGCTCCATAGGATTTTCAAGGCTGTCACCTTTAGGAAGCAGATTGCCAGGCCTACCGAGGCACCTCTGCGTGTGTTTGAAATGGCAGCTTTTTGGCTGGTAGTTGAGTGCTTAACCATCTATACCACCCAGGGACTCCTTTATAAGTTACTAAATAATTTTTTTAAAATAAAATTTTATCTTAGAATAACTTAAGATTTACAGCAAAATTGAAAACATACTACAAAGGGTTACCCTATACCTTTCACCCAGCTTCATCTAGCAAATGTCTCTTTTCATAGATTATTACCTTGAGCACCTGCTGGAATGCCCTCACTCAACCCCTCTCTGGGGACCATTAACGTTTTTATTTTTCTATATTCTATTTTACATATAAACGTTGAATTAAAGTGTATTTTTTTTTTTTATGCATACAGTGCTGAGAAAATAATCCAAGAAGCTGGACTATATGAAGAAGAATGGGCATCAGGATTGGTGGAAGACTCATTAACAACCTGAGCAGATGACACAACCTTGCTTGCTGAAAGTGAAGAGGACTTGAAGCACTTACTGATTAAGATCAACGACTACAGCCTTCAGTATGGATTATGCCTCAACACAAAGAAAACAAAAATCCTCCCATCTGAACCTATAAGCAACATCACGATAAATGGAGAGAAGATTGAATTGTTAAGGATTTCATTCAAAATCCATGGAAACAGCAGTCAAGAAATCAAGTGACATATTACATTGGGCAAATCTGCAAAAAACCTCTTTAAAGTGTTAAAAAGCAAAGGTGTCACTTTGAGGACTGTCATGGATTGGATTGTGTCTCCCAAAAATGTGTATCAACTTAGCTAAGCCATGATTCCCAGTATTGTGTGATTGTCCACCATTTTGTCATCTGATGTGATTTTCCTAGGTGTTGTAAATCCTAGCTCCGTGACGTTGTCTTAGTCATCTAGTGCTGCTATAAGAGAAATACCACAAGCGGATGGCCTTAACAAAGAGAAATTTATTACCTCACGGTCTAGTACGCTACTAGTCCAAATTCAGGGTGTCATCTCCAGGGAGAGACTTTCTCTCTCTGTTGGCTCTGGAGGAAGGTCTTTGTCTTCAGTCTTCCCCAGGCTGAAGAGCTTCTTGGGTCCAAAGGATGCACTATTCTCCTGGCTCTTGTTTCATGGTGGTATGAGGTCCCCAACTCTCTTCTCGCTTCTCTTTCATTTTATCTCTAGTAAAATAAAAGGTGATGCAGGCCACACCCCAGGGAAACTCCCTTTACATTGGATCAGGGATGTGACCTGAGCAAAGATGTAATATCCCACCCTAATCCTCTTTAACATAATCTAATCTTGCCTTATTAACCACAGGCAGAGATTAGGATTTACAATACATAGGAAAATTATATCAATCACAAAATGAAGGACAGTTATACAACACTGGGAATCATGGCCTAACCAAGTTGACACATATTTTGGGGGAACACAATTCAATCCATGAAAGATGTCAATGAGGCAAGGTTAGAGGCAGTTATGTTAATGAGGCAGGACTACAAGATGAGGTTGTATCTTAAGCCAATCTCTTTTGAGATATAAAAGAGAGAAGTGAGCAAAGAGACAGAGGGACCTCACACCACCAAGAAACAAGAGCCAGGAGAATAGTGTGTCCTCTGGACTGGGGGTCCCCATGCTGAGAAACTCCTTGACTGGGGAAGACTGATGACAAGAATCTTCTCCCAGAGCCAACAGAGAGAGAAAGCCTTCCCCTGGAGTTGGCACCCTGAATTTAGACTTCTAGTTTCCTAGACTGTGAGAGAATAAATTTTTCTTTGTTAAAGCCATCCACTGTGGTATTTCTGTTATAATAGCACTAGATGACTAAGACAAGGACTAAGGTGCACCTGACCCAAGCCATGATATTTTCAATCACCTCATATGCGTGCAAAAGCTGAACAATAAATAAAGAAGATCGTAGAAGAATTGATGCCTTTGAATTATGGTGTTGGCAAACAATATTGAATATACCATGGACTTCCAGAAGAACAAACAAGTCAGTCTTGGAAGAAATACAGCCAGAGCACTCTTTGGAAGCAAGGATGGTGAGACTTCGTCTCACATACTTTGGACATGTTATCAGGAGGGACCAGTCCCTGGAGGAGGACATCATGCTTGGTAAAGTAGAGGGTCAGTGAAAAAGAGAAAGACTCTCAATGAGATGGATTGGCATGGTGGCGGCAACAGTGGGCTCAAACATAACAAGACTGTGAGGATGGCAGAGGACAAGGCAGTGTGTTGCTCTGTTGTACACAGGGTCGCTATGAGTCAGAATTGGCTCTACAGCATCTAACTCCAACAATGCATACAGCAAGGTGCAAAAATTCTTAAGGCCCCCCAAAGCAAAGGTTGGATCCCTGGGATATATGCTCCCAGAAGGAGCCCCTAAAGCCGTCAGTGGGATCCTGCTTCCTGAGGACCGTGGACACCAGAGTTACAGGCCATGAGGCGAGGTTCTAGCTTTCTAGGTTACAGATATAACTCCGGAACCTAGAAATAAATCCAGTCAGAAAAAGCACTTAATAAATACTTATTAGCCAAATTGAGTGGCTGATCAAGAAAACAAAATATTCTCCAAGTATCTTAGAAAGCAGAGGGGGATTATCAATGATTTTTTGCTTATTACACTTTCAAATTAAAGGTTGGATGTTTGAGTCCACCCAGAGGCACCTTGGAAGAAAGGCCTGGTGATCTATTTCTGCAAAAAAACAGCCATTGAAAACCCTGTGGAGCACAGTCTACTCTGACACACATGGAGTCATCATGAGTCCGAACTGACTCCATAACAACTGTTTTTTTTTTTTAATTAGCCATTGAAAGGGAGTTGAAACCAATGTCTGTTTTGCCATTTATGTAAGGAATTGCTAGTTAACGGCTACCATAAAAATCCAATTTATTCCAGTGGTGGTTTAGAGTTCTTTATAGATGGGTGCTTCAAGCAGGTGTCTGCCTGGACTGCCCCTTAACCTGGCTTGGGTACCTGTGTGACTTACTTGTGTCTTTTCTCTCAGGGCTTAGCCCACATAGGGAAGACTTTCCTTGCTCACACTGGTCTCTCCCTCTTCTGAACTTGCCACACAACTTTTCATCTGTAGCAACTCTCCCATAATTATAATGTCTCCTATCTCTCCTCCAGGATCTGGATTGTTCAGTGGGCAAGGTTGTGCTAAATTAATTAGCATCATGTGTGCAATCCTTGTATCATCAACTAGATAATGAACTCCTTGAATACAGACCAGTGTCTTCTCCTGTCTTATGTCTTGCAGCTTTTATAGCCTGGCAATATCAAATGAAGATGCTAGAGTTGTCAACTATCAGGCAGCTGTTATCTAGAAAGGATAACATAGTGAGGCATCCTTAGCCAGTCATTTAACAACTTACAACAACTATGTACCGAGCACCTACTGTTTGCAAAGCACTACACTTCTGGTACAGGAAGGACAAGACAGCTACGGCCTTCACTATCAAGAAGCTTCCATTTTGGTAAGGAAATACCATAGCATATATCAAGGGGTGATGATGGCACGTGTGTGCGTGCTTGCGTGTGTGTGTGTGTGTGTGTGTGTTAGATGCAGTGATCAGGGAAGGTCTCTCTGATAAGTCAACATGTGAGCAAAGACCAAAATGAAATGAGAGAACAAGCCATGAGTCTACCTGGAGAAGAGCAGTCCAGGCAGAAGAAACAGCCATTGCAAACGCTAGTGCTGAGCCGTTGATACCTTCCCTTGAGTTCCTCGTTAGATTAATTTTAGTCAACTCCCCTGTGACCTAACAGAGCCCTTCCTCTTGCACTGCAGCATCCTTGCCAGCCCATTAGGTGAGTCAGTTGGACCAGATCTCCAAGCTAACATTTCGTGACTTTGCGGAAAATCTATTACGTGGTGGAGGAAACACATTTTCTCTCCCCTGACTGAGCCCAGCCACCTTCCTCCACATGTTGTTGTCGTTCGCTGCCATAGAGCCAGCCCTGACTCGTGGTGACCCCGTGTAAAATCGAATGAAACACTGCCTGCTCCTGTGCCGTTCCCATGATCAGTTTTGTGATAGGACTGTTGTGATTCATAGAGTTTTCACTGGCTATTTTTTGGAAGTTGATTTTTAAGCCTTTCTTCCTAGTCCGGATAGTCTGAAAGCTCCACTGAAACCAGTTCAGCATTGTAGCAATAGACAAGGCTGACAGACAGATGGTGGCTGCACATGAAGCGTACTGCCCAGGAATGGAAGGTGAGAATTCTACCACCGAAGCATCACTGTCCCTTTTCCCCCACATATTTCACTCTATTTCTTCCCATCCCCTGTGCACATGTGCAAACACACACACATACACACACTCCAGGTGTTTTTATTTTAGAGTCATGCTAACAACATTTTATGAGTGTGTTCAGCACATGGCTTCAGGGTTATGCACTGACAATTGCTTATGTGGCTAGTGCTTAATAATGCCCTTGGCACTCTCCATCCTCCCCCAACACCCGTACTTCCAGGGGTCCTGAGGTTTCTAAACTAGAAGATTTCCTAATGTGGTTACTTCCCTTTGTGACCTATCTTAGGAATCTCTTTCCTCTTCCTAGGATTGCCTGGGTGTGAGCTAGAGAGAGACAACCTGATGAAAGTGGCCAATGTTTCCCCTCCCACTGCACTGGGAGCCACCAAGTAACTCTAGAGATTTTTTGGATGCCCACACTTGATTGTGCTTCACTCTATCCTCAGGCATGATTTCCTTTAATTTGGAACAACCCATTAATTGAATTAAAATGGAACATAGGATTTTTTTTGGAAATATTTTTTACTGTGCTCTAAGTGAAAGTTTATAAATCAAGTCAGTCTTTCACAGAAAAACCCATATACACCTTGCTACACACTCCCAATTACTCTCCCCCTAATGAGACAGCCCACTCTCTCCCTCCACTCTCTCTTTTCATGTCCATTTCACCAGCTTCTAACCCCCTCCACCCTCTCATCTCCCCTCCAGGCAGTAGATGCCAACATAGTCTCAAGTGTCCACCTGATGCAAGAAGCTCATTCTCACCAGCATCTTTTTCTATCCTGTTGTCCAGTCGAATTCCTGTCTGAAGAGTTGGCTTTGGGAATGGTTCCTGTCTTAGGCTACCAGGAGGTCTGGGGGCCATGACCACCGGGGTCCTTCTAGTCTCAGTCAGACCATTAAGCCTGGTCTTATGAGAATTTGGAGTCTGCATCTCACTGCTTTTCTGCTCCCTCAGGGGTTCTCTGTTGTGTTCCCTGTCAGGGCAGTCATCAGTTGTAGCCGGACACCATCTAGTTCTTCTGGTCTCAGGATGATGTAGTCTCCGGTTCATGCGGCCCTTTCTGTCTCTTGGACTCGTAATCGCCTTGTGTCCTTGGTGTTCTTCATTCTCCTTTGATGCAGGTAGGTTGAGACCAATTGATGCATCTTAGATGGCTGCTTGCTAGTGTTTAAGACCCCAGATGCCACTCTTCAAAGTGGGATGCAGGATGTTTTGTTAATAGATTTTATTATGCCAATTGACTTAGATGTCCCCTGAAACCATGGTCCCCAGACCCCTGCCCCTGCTACGCTGGCCTTCGAAGCATTGAGTTTATTCAGGAAACTTCTTTGCTTTTGGTTTAGTCCAATTGTGCTGACCTCCCCTGTATTGTGTGCTGTCTTTCCTTTCACCTAAAGTAGTTCTTATCTACTATTTAATTAGTGAATGTCCCTCTCCCACCCTCCCTCCCTCCCCCATCTTGTAACCACAAAAGGATGTTTTTGTCTCAGTTTAAACTATTTTTCAAGTTCTTATAATAGTGGTCTTATACAATATTTCTCCTTTTGCAACTGACTAATTTCACTCAGCATAATGCCTTCCAGGTTCCTCCATGTTATGAAATGTTTCACAGATTCCTCCCTGTTCTTTATCGATGCATAGCATTCCATAAAATGGAACATAGGATTTTAATTTATTTACACTTAGGCCATGGATAATTTAGCAGTAAGTGGGCAAATAAGAGGACCTGCTTGTCTCTCCCATTCCCCTCAGGTGTGGCTCTAATGGGGCTGAGGAAACCATGCTGGCAGGGGCTCCTTGAAAAGATGTCTTGGTACAAGTGTCCTGCCTCCCTGGACCCAGCTCAGAGTCTTGCTTCAGGACAAAAATGAAAAGTAACTGAAGACTGTAAGCCACTGCCTTATGTTTCCTGGAATTTCTGGGGTATTTTATTTTTCATAAAGTGTGGTGTACTAACCAATCTCCCTTTTTCCAGGATGTCTGAAGCTGAATTACTATTCTCCTCTTTATACAACTGTGATAAACCAGGGTCAAATTGCCAAGCCCCAGTGAGGAACAGGCCACTCTCCCACCAAACCCAGACTAATTACCAGCCTGAGACCTACTTGTTCTGGTCAGGTGCCATCAAGTTGGTTCCAACTCATAGTGACCCTATGTACAACAGAACAAAATGCTGCTTGGTCCTGTGCCATGCTCACAATCGTTGTTACGCTTGAGCCCATTGTTGCAGCCACTCTGTCAGTCCATCTCATTGAGGGTCTTTTTCCTTTTCATTGACCTTCTACCCTACCAAGCATGATGTCCTTCTCCAGGGACTGGTTCTTCCTGACAACATGTACAAATTACGTGAGATGAAGCAAGCCTCGCCATCCTCACTTCTAAGGAGCATTCTGGCTGTATGTCTTCCAAAACATACCTCTTTGTTCTTCTGGCAGTCCATGGTATATTCGATATTGTTTACCAACACCATAATTCAAAGGCATCAATTCTTCAGTTTTTCTTATTCATTGTTCAGCTTTTGCATGCATATGAAGTGATTGATAATACCATGGCTTAGATCAAGTACACCTTAGTCCTCAAAGTGACATCTTTGTTTTTCAACACTTTAAAGAAGTCTTTTGCAATTTTGCTCAATGCAGTACATCCTCTGAGTTCTTGACTACTGCTTCTGTGAGCATTGATTGTGGATCCAAGTAGAGTAAAATCCTTAACAAATTCAATATTTTCTCCATTTATCATAATGTTGCTTATTGGTCCAGTTGTGAGGATTTTTGTTTTCTTTATGTTGGGATGTAATCCATACTGAAGGCTGTAGTCTTTGATCTTAATCAGTAAGTTTTTCAAGTCCTCTTCACTTTCAGCAAGCAAGTCGTGTCATCTGCATATTATAGGTCGTTAATGAGTTTTCTTCCAATTCTGATGCTGGGTTCTTCTTTATATAGTCCAGCTTCTCGAATTATTTGCTCAACATATAGATTAAGTATAGCAGTACTGATGGAAGAAGCCCAAGCTGCACTGAAGGTATTGGCAAAAAACAAGGCTCCAGGTATTAACGGAATACCAGTCGAGTTGATTCAATAAACGAATGTAGTACTAGAGGTGCTTGTTCATCTGTACGAAGAAATTTGGAAGACAGCTACCTGGCCAACAAACTGGAAGGCCTACTTAGCCACTAGTGTAGCAGTTCAATATTCTCTTTCATCTAACTCCTGATATTACTTGTCTGTATTGACTTTGGAGCTCTTTCTCAGCTCAGATTTTTTAATCTCTTAAGGTCAGTCCTTAACTATTCAGGGGTCATGGATCCCTGAACCATCTGTTTCATGAAGATTGCCCACATGTAAAATTTTGCAATTTCATGGGGTCTGAGGATTCCTCAGGTATCATTTAGGGAAATGAATTCCAGATTAAGTGCACCTAATAATTTGCTGGCGCCCTGGTGACACAATGATTGAGTGCTAGGCTACTAACCGAAAGGTCAGTGATTCAAACCCACCACTTGCTCTGCAGGAGAAAAGACCTGGCAATCTGCTCCCCTGAAGATTACAACCTGGAGGCAGAGCGAAGATGGCGGAATAGACAGATTCTTCTGGTGAGCCCTCTTTACAACAAAGACCCAAAAAACAAGTGAAACGAGTATATTTATGACAAGCTAGGAGCCCTGAGAATCAAATGCAAGCTTAGAAAATGAAAAGAGGGGCAGGGGGAGGAAGAGACAGTTCAGAAGTGGAGAGGAGTTACCGGACCTGAATCACAGGCAGCCCTCAGGCACCCTTCCTGGAGCCGAGGCGGTGGGCTGGTACTAGCGTTTGGCCACGGTTTCCTCAGGGAGAAGCAGCCAGGCACACAGCCTACTCACACCTCTGGAACCAGAGAATAACGGCGCCCTCGGCAAAAGCTAAGTACTTGTGTATATTTTACTGTGCCCCCCCACCTGCAAGACTGCTTCAGCAGCTGAATTCCCAGGGCCTGAGGTAGGTACTGTTGAGTGCCTAGAGCCATCCTCCCGGCCTTGGAGAAGGAAAAAATTTGCATTTGGGGGAAAAGATAATTTGCCTGCTCTTTACTAACCAGGGGAGCTCAGGACAGAAGTGGCTCCTGTCCAGGCATAAATGATCTGTGGACTTTGAGCACATTTCCCCTCTGCATGGACCTGTGTGGGCCTATTTCAGGAGAATATATCCTTGTTGGCAAACTCCAACCGTTTCAATTGTGCAGTAGAGAGGTGGATGTTTGAAGTTTGACATTGTTTTGCCTATTAAATGGGGTCCTCACCACCCACTTCAGGAGCCTAAGGACTGGTAGCTCCACTCGGGTCACCCAGTCACCTGCGACAGGGATCCAGTCCAAGGATAACTGGTACCTCCCAGTCCTTACAACCAAAACCATTGGGTGCTCATGGTCAGTCTGCAGAACCCACCCACCTGCACGTTCTAGGGACCAGGGATGCGCTTTCCTCAGAGACACTCGGAGGTCAGTTCTCAACCCCCTGCCTTGTTCAGAGCGTGACCCCCTGCTGCAACCAGATACCGGTACCTCCACCAATCACCCCTGCCCCTCTAAGACTGTAGGGTAGAACCTGTACTACATACTTGATGATCAGCTACCTGGACACCTGAGCTGAATTCATACAAGAAAACTGAATGGACTCCTAGACTCACATACCTGATGACAGCTCTAGCCAATTGAGACAGGATGTCAGAGCTCCAAAGGCGAAAATGATCAAGCTAGTTCACTCAAGCAACCCATTTGGGCATATCAAAACAAAACAAAGCAAGAAGCTATGACACAGTAAGTAAGTATAAACGAATACAATAACTTATAGGTGGCTCAGAGACAACAGTCAATATCAAGTCACATAGAGAAACAGACCATGATCACCTCAACAAGCTCTCAAAACAAAGAATCCAGGGATCTTCTAGATGAAAGTGCATTCCTGGAATTACCAGAGGCAGAATACAAAAGTTTAATATACAGAACCCTTCAAGACATCAGAAAGGAAATGAGGCAATATGCAGAACAAACCAAGGAACGCAGAGATTTTTTCAACTGAAGAAATCAGAAAGATTATTCAGGAACATAATGAAAAGTTTAAAAAGCTGGAAAAATCCATAGACAGATGGCAATTAGAAATTCAGAAGATTAACAATAAAATTACAGAAGTAGACAACTCAATGCAAAGTGAGAGGAGCAGAACTGAGCACGTAGAAGCCAGAATTTCTGAACTTGAACACAAATCACTTGGCCCTAATGTATTTGAAGAAAAAACAGATAAAAGAATTTTTAAAAAAGAAGAAACCTTAAGAATCATATGGGACTCTATCAAGAGAAATAACCTACGAGTGATTGGAGTAGCAGAACAGGGAGGGATAACAGAAAATATGGAGAGAATTATTGAAGATTTGTTGGCAGAAAACTTCCCTGATATCATAAAAGATGAGAAGATATCTATCCAAGATGCTCATCGAACTCCACATAAGGCAGATGTTAAAAGAAAGTCACCAAGACATATTATAATCAAACTTGCCAAAACCAAAGATAAGGAGACAATTTTAAGAGCAGCTAGGGATAAACAAAAAGTCACCTAAAAAGGAAAGCCAATAAGAATAAGCTCGGACTACTCGGCAGAAACCGTGGAGGCAAGAAGGCAATGGGATGACTTATATAAAAAATTGAAGGAAAAAGATTGCCAGCCAAGAATCATATATCCAGCAAAACTGTGTCTTAAACATGAAGGTGAAATTAGGACATTTCCAGATAAACAGAAGTTTAGGGAATTCGTAAAAACCAAACCAAAACTACAAGAAATAATAAAGGGAGTTCTTTGGCTAGAAAATCAATAATATCAGGTATCAACCCAAGACTAGAACCCTGGGCAGAGCAATCAGAAGTCAACCCAGACAGGGAAATCAAAAAAATAAAGCAAGACTGAAGAAAAAAAAGCTCAAAACAGAGTAACAGCAATGTTATTATACAAGACAATATTAAAACAATAAAGAGGGACTAAGAAATGTAACCATAAACATTCCATATGGAGAGGAAGATGCAGTGATACAAAGAAATAAAAGTTAGGTTTAAGTTCAGAAAAATAGGGGTAAATAATAAGGTAACTACAAAGGAGGCAAACTATCCTACTCACCAAAATAAAAGAAAAAAATAAAGACCCAGCAGAAACAAAATCAACAACAAATATGAGGAAAGGACAATATATAAAGATAATCTATTCGGCACATAAAATTAAGCGGGACAAATAACTGTCAACAACACACAAAAACAGACATCAAAATGATAACCCTAAATTCATACCTATCGATAATTATGCTGAATGTAAATGGATTAAATGCACCAATAAAGAGACAGAGAGTCTCAGACTGGATAAAGAAACACGATCCGTCTATATGCTGCCTACAAGAGACACACCTTAGACTTAGAGACACAAACAAACTAAAACTCAAAGGATGGAAAAAAATATATCAAGCAAACAATAGGCAAAAAAGAGCAGGAGTAGCAATATTAATTTCTGACAAAATAGACTTTAAACTTAAATCCACCACAAAGGATAAAGAAGGACACTACATAATGATAAAAGGGACAATTGACCAGGAAGATATAACCATATTAAATATTTATGCACCCAATGACAGGGCTGCAAGATACATAAATCAAATTTTAACAGAACTGAAAAGTGAGATAGACACCTCCACAATAACAGTAGGAGACTTCAACACACCACTTTCGGAGAAGGACAGGACATCCAGTAAGAAGCTCAATAGAGACACGGAAGACCTAATTACAACAATCAACCAACTTGACCTCATTGACTTATACAGAACTCTCCGCCCAACTGCTGCAAAGTATACTTTTTTTTCTAGCGCACATGGAACATTCTCTAGAATAGACCACATATTAGGTCATAAAACAAACCTTTGCAGAATCCAAAACATCGAAATATTACAAAGCATCTTCTCAGACCACAAGGCCATAAAAGTGGAAATCAATAACAGAAAAATTAGGGAAAAGAAATCAAATACTTGGAAAATGAACAATACCTTCCTGAAAAAAGACTGGGTTATAGAAGACATTAAGGAGGGAATAAGGAAATTCATAGAATGCAACAAGAATGAAAATACTTCCTATCAAAACCTCTGGGACACAGCAAAAGCAGTGCTCAGAAGCCAATTTATATCAATAAATGCACGCATACAAAAAGAAGAAAGAGCCAAAATCAGAGAACTGTCCCTACAACTTGAACAAATAGAAAGTGAGCAACAAAAGAATCCATCAGGTACCAGAAGAAAACAAATAATAAAAATTAGAGCTGAACTAAATGAATTAGAGAACAGAAAAACAATTGAAAGAATTAACAAAGCCAAAAGCTGGTTCTTTGAAAAAATTAACAAAATTGATAAACCATTGGCCAGACTGACTAAAGAAATACATGAAAGGAAACAAATAACCCAAATAAGAAATGAGATGGGCCACATCACAACAGACCCAACTGAAATTAAAAGAATCATATCAGATTATTATGAAAAATTGTACTCAAACAAATTTGCAAACCTAGAAGAAATGGATGAATTCCTGGAAAAACACTACCTACCTAAACTAACACAATCAGAAGTAGAACAACTAAATAGACCCATAACAAAAAAAGAGATTGAAACGGTAATCAAAAAACTCCCAACAAAAAAAAGCCCTGGCCCGGATGGCTTTACTGCAGAGTTCTACCAAACTTTCAGAGAAGAGTTAACACCACTACTACTAAAGGTATTTCAAAGCATAGAAAATGACGGAATACTACCTAACCCATTCTATGAAGCCACCATCTCCCTGATACCAAAACCAGGTAAAGACATTACAAAAAAAAGAAAATTACAGACCTATATCCGTCATGAACATAGATGCAAAAATCCTCAACAAAATTCTAGCCAATAGAATTCAACAACATATCAAAAAAATAATCCACCATGACCAAGTGGGATTTATATATATATATTTTTTATGCAAGGCTGGTTTAAAATTAGAAAGACCATTAATGTAATCCACCATATAAATAAAACAAAAGACAAAAACCACATGATCTTATCAATTGATGCAGAAAAGGCATTTGACAAAGTCCAACACCCATTTATGATAAAAACTCTCAGCAAAATAGGATTGAAGGAAAATTCCTCAACATAATAAAGGGCATCTATTTTTTATACAAAGCCAACAGCCAACATCACTCTAAATGGAGAGAACCTGAAAGCATTTCACTTAAGAACGGGAACCAGACAACGATGCCCTTTATCACTGCTCTTATTCAACATTGTGCTAGAGGTCCTAGCCAGAGCAATTAGGCTAGACAAAGAAATAAAGGGCATCCGGATTGGCAAGGAGGAAGTAAAATTATCTCTATTTGCAGATGGCATGATCTTATACACAGAAAACCCTAAGGAATCCTCCAGAAAACTACTGAAACTAAGAGAAGAGTTTGGCAGAGTCTCAGGTTATAAGATAAACATACAAAAATCACTTGGATTCCTCTACATCAACAAAAAGAACATCGAAGAGGAAATCACCAAATCAATACCATTCACGGTAGCCCCCAAGAAGATAAAATACTTAGGAATAAATCTTACTAAAGATGTAAAAGACCTATACAAAGAAAACTACAAAGTACTACTACAAGAAACTAAAAAGGACCTACTTAAGTGGAAAAACATACCTTGCTCATGGATAGGAAGACTTAACATAGTAAAAATGTCTATTCTACCAAAAGCTATCTATACATACAATGCACTTCCGATCCAAATTCCAATGTCATTTTTTAACGTGATGGAGAAAGAAATCACCAACTTCATATGGAAGGGAAAGAAGCCTTCTGCATTACTGAAAAAGAAGAAGAAGGTGGGAGGCCTCACTCTACCTGATTTCAGAACCTATTATACAGCCACAGTAGTCAAAAACAGCCTGGTACTGGTACAACAACAGGCACATAGACCAATGGAACAGAATTGAGAACCCAGATATAAATCCATCCACATATGAGCAGCTGATATTTGACAAAGGCCCAGTGTCAGTTAATTGGGGAAAAGATAGTCTTTTTAACAAATGGTGCTGGCATAACTGGATATCCATTTGCAAAAAAATGAAACAGGACCCATACCTCACACCATGCACAAAAACTAACTCCAAGTGGATCAAAGACCTAAACATAAAGACTAAAACGATGAAGATCATGGAAGAAAAAATAGGGACAACGTTAGGAGCCCTAATACAAGGCATAAACAGAATACAAAACATTACCAAAAATGACAAAGAGAAACCAAATAACAGGGAGCTCCTAAAAATCAAACACCTATGCTCATCTAAAAAAAAAAAAAAAGACTTCACCAAAACAGTTAAAAGACCACCTACAGACTGGGAAAAATTTTCAGCTATGACATCTCCGACCAGCGCCTGATCTCTAAAATCTATATGATTCTGTCAAAACTCAACCACAAAAAGACAAACAACCCAATCAAGAAGTGGGCAAAGGATATGAACATGCACTTCACTAAAGAAGATATTCAGGCAGCTAACAGATACATGAGAAAATGCTCTCGATCATTAGCCATTAGAGAAATGCAAATGAAAACCACGATGAGATTCCATCTCACTCCAACAAGGCTGGCATTAATCCAAAAAACACAAAATTATAAATGTTGGAGAGGCTGCAGAGAGATTGGAACTCTTATACACTGCTGGTGGGAATGTAAAATGGTACAACCACTTTGGAAATCTATCTGGCGTTATCTTAAACAGTTAGAAATAGAACTACCATACAACCCAGAAATCCCACTCCTCGGAATATACCCTAGAGAAACAAGAGCCTTCACACAAACAGATATATGCACACCCATGTTTATTGCAGCTCTGTTTACAATAGCAAAAAGCTGGAAGCAACCAAGGTGTCCATCAACGGATGAATGGGTAAATAAATTGTGGTATATTCACACAATGGAATACTACGCATCGATAAAGAACAGTGAAGAATCTGTGAAACATTTCATAACATGGAGGAACCTGGAAGGCATTATGCTGAGCGAAATGAGTCAGAGGCAAAAGGACAAATATTGTATAAGACCACTATTATAGGATCTTGAGAAATAGTATAAACTGAGAAGAACACATACTTTTGTGGTTATGAGGGAGGGAGGGAGGGAGGGTGGGAGAGGGTTTTTTACTGATGAATTAGTAGATAAGAACTGCTTTAGGTGAAGGGAAGGACAACACTCAATACATGGAAGTTCAGCTCAATTGGACTGGACCAAAAGCAAAGAAGTTTCCGGGATAAAATGAATGCTTCAAAGGTCAGCGGAGCAAGGGCGGGGGTTTGGGGACCATGGTTTAAGGGGACTTCTAAGTCAATTGGCAAAATAATTCTATTATGAAAACATTCTGCATCCCACTTTGAAATGTGGCATCTGGGGTCTTAAATGCTAACAAGTGGCCATCTAAGATGCATCAATTGGTCTCAACCCACCTGGATCAAAGGAGAATGAAGAACACCAAGGTCACACGACAACTAAGAGCCCAAGAGACAGAAAGGGCCACATGAACCAGAGACCTACATCATCCTGAGACCAGAAGAACTAGTTGGTGCCCAGCCACAATCGATGACTGCCCTGACAGGGAGCACAACAGAGAACCCCTGAGGGAGCAGGAGATCAGTGGGATGCAGACCCCAAGTTCTCATAAAAAGACCATACTTAATGGTCTGACTGAGACTAGAGGAATCCCGGCGGTCATGGTCCCCAAACCTTCTGTTGGCACAGGACAGGAACCATCCCCGAAGACAACTCATCAGACATGAAAGGGACTGGACAGTGGGTAAGAGAGAGATGATGAAGAGAGAGCTAATTATATCAGGCGGACACTTGAGACTGTGTTGGCCTCTCCTGTCTGGAGGGGGGATGGGAGGATAGAGAGAGTTGGAAGCTGGCAAAAATGTCATGAGAGACTGGAAGGGCTGACTCATTAGGGGGAGAGCAAGTGGGAGTACGGAGTAAGGTGTATATAAACTTATATGTAACAGTTTGACTTGATTTGTAAACGTTCACTTGAAGTTCAATAAAAGTTAATAAAAAAAAAAGGAGAGAGTGGCAGAATGGATTCAAAAACAAGATCCATCTATATGCTGCCTACAAGAGAGACATCTTAGACTGAGAGACACAAACAAACTAAAACTCAAAGGATATATCAAGCAAACAACAATCAAAAAAGAGCAGGAGTGGCAATATTAATTTCTGACAAAATAGACTTTAAAGTGAAATGCATCAAAAAGGATAAGGAAGGACACTACATAGTGATTAAAGGGACAATACACCAAGAAGATATAACCATATTAAATATTTATGCACCCAATGACAGGGCTGTAAGATACATAAAACAAACTATCAGCGTTGAAAGGTGAGATAGACAGCTCCAAAATAATAGTAGGAGACTTCAACACACCACTTTCAGTGAAGGACAGGACATCCAGTAAGAAGCTCAATAAAGACACGGAAGATCTGAATGCCACAATCAACTAATTTGACCTCATAGACATACACAGAATACTCCACTGAACAGTAGACAAGTACCCTATCTTTTCTAGTGCACATGGAACATTCTCTGGAATAGACCACATACAAGGTCATAAAGCAAGACTTAGCAGAATCCAAAACACTGAAATATTACAAAGCATCTTCTCTGACCATAAAGCCATAAACGTTGAAATCAATAACAGGAAAAGTAGGGAAAAGAAATCAAACACTTGGAAACTGAACAATACCCTGCTGAAAAAAGACTGGATTATAGAAGTCATTCAGGGTGGAATAAAGAAATGCATAGAACCCAATGAGAATGAAAACACTTCCTATCAGAACCTTTGGGACACAGTGAAAGTAGCGCTCAGAGCCGAATTTATATCAATAAATGCACACATCCAAAAAGAAGAAAGGGCCAAAATCAAAGAATTATCCCTACAACTTAAACAAATACAAAGAGAGCAACAATAGAAACCTTCAGGAACCAGAAAAAAATCAAATAATAAAAATTAGAACAGAATTAAATGAAATAGAAAACAGAAAAACAATCGAAAGAATTAACAAGACCAAAAGCTGGTTCTTTGAAAAACTCAACAAAATTGATAAACCATTGGCCAAAGTGACAAAAGAAAAACAGGAGAGGAAGCAAATAACCCGAATAAGAAACGAGATGGGCGAAATTACAACAGACCCAACTGAAACTAGAAGAATCATATCAGATTACTATGAAAAATTGTACTCTAACAAATTTGAAAACCTGGAAGAAATGGATGATTTCCTAGAAATGCACTACCTAACAAAACTAATACGAACAGAGGTAGAACAACTAAATGGACCCATAACAAAAGAAGAGATTGAAAAGGTAATAAAAAAAACTCCCAACAAAAAAAAGCCCTGGTCCAGAGAGCTTCACTGCAGAGTTCTACCAAACTTTCAGAGAAGAGTTAACACCACTACTTCTAAAGGTATTTCAGAGCATAGAAAATGATGGAATACTCCCAAACTCATTCTATGAAGCCAGCATATCCCTGATACCAAAACCAGATAAAGACACCACAAACAGAGAAAATTACACACCTATATCCCTCACGAACTTAGATGCAAATATCCGCAATAAAATTCTAGGCAATAGAATGCAACAACATATCAAAAAAATAATTCACCGTGACCAAGTGGGATTCATACCAGGTATGCAGGGATGGTTCAACATTAGAAAAACAATTAATGTAATCCATCACATAAACAAAAGACAAGAATCACATGATTTTATCAATTGATGCAGAAAAGGCATTTGACAAAGTTCAACATTCATGATAAAAGCTCTCAGCAAAACAGGAATAGAAGGAAAATTCCTCAGCATAACAAAGGGCGTTTATACAAAGCCAATGGCCAACATCATCCTAAATGGAGAGAGCCTGAAATCATTCCCTTTGAGAACGGGAACCACACAAAGATGCCCTTTATCATCGCTCTTAATCAACATTGTGCTGGAGGTCCTAGCCAGAGCCTTTAGGCTAGATAAAGAAATAAAGGGCATCCAGGCTGGCAAGGAAGAAGTCAAAGTATCTCTATTTGCCGATGACATGATGTTATACACAGAAAACCCTAAGGAATCTTCCAGAAAACTACTGAAACTAATAGAAGAGTTCAGCAGAGTATCGGGATACAAGATAAACATACAAAAATCAGTTGGATTCCTCTACACCAACAAAAAGAACATCAAAGAGGAAATCACCAAATCAATGCCATTTACAGTAGCCCCCAAGAAGATTTAGGAATAAACCTTGCAAGAGATGTAAAAGACTTATACAAAGAAAACTACAATACACTTCTGCAAGAAACCAAAAGAGACTTACATAAGTGGAAGAACATACCTTGCTCATGGATAGGAAGACTTAACATTATAAAATGTCTGTTCTACCAAAAGCGATCTATACATTTACTGCAATTCCGATCCAAATTCCAACGACATTGTTTAATGAGTTGGAGAAACAAATCACCAACTTCATATGGAAGGGAAACAGGCCCCGGATAAGTATAAAAAAAAAAAATTTTTTTTTTTTTTTTTAAGTATAGCATTACTGAAAAAGAAGAACAAAGTGGGAGGCCTTACTGTACCTGATTTTAGAACCTATTATACCGCCACAGTAGTCAAAACAGCCTGGTACTGGTACAACAACAGATACATAGAGCAATGGAACAGAGCTGAGAATCCAGACATAAATCCACCCACCGTATGAGCAGCTGATATTTGAGAAAAGCCCCAAAACAGTTCAATGGGGAAAAGACAGTCTTTTTAACAAATGGTGCCAGCATAACTGGATATCCATCTGCAAAAAAATGAAACAAGACCCATACCTCACTCCATGCACAAAAACTAACTCAAAATGGATCAAAGACCTAAATATAAAATTTAAAATGATAAAGATCATGGAAGAAAAAATAAGGACAACCTTTGGAGCCCTAATACACGGTATGAACATTATACAAAACATTACTAACAATGCAGATGAAAAACTAGATAAATGGGGGAAAAAAAAAAATGGGAGCTCCTAAAAATCAAACACCTATGCTCATCCAGAGACTTCACCAAAAGAGTAAAAAGATTACCTATAGACTGAGAAAAAGTTTTTAGCTATGACATTTCTAATTGGTGCCTGCTCTCTAAAATCTACATGATACTGCAAAAACTCAACTACAAAAAGGCAAATAACCCAATTAAAAAACGGGCAAAAGACATGAACAGACACTTCACTAAAGAAGACATTCAGGTAGCTAACAGACATATGACAAAATACTCACGATCATTACCCATTAGAGAAATGCAAATCAAAACTATAATGAGATTCCATCTTACTCCAACAAGGCTGGCATTAATCCAAAAAATACAAAATAATAAATGTTGGAGAGGCTGTGGAGAGTTTGGAACACTTGTACACTACTGGTGGGAGTGTCAAATGGTACAACCACTTTGGAAATCGATTTGGTGCTTCCTTAAAAAGCTAGAAGTAGAACTACCATATGATCCAGCAATCCCACTTGTTGGAATATATCCTAGGGAAATAAGAGCCTTTACACAAACAGATATATGTACACCCATGTTTGTTGCAGCACTGTTTACAAGAGCAAAAAGATGGAAGCAACCAAGGTGCCCATCAATGGATGAATGGATAAATAAATTATGGTATATTCACACAATGGAATACTATGCATCGAGAAAGAACGGTGATGAATCTGTGAAACATTTCATAACATGGAGGAATCTGGAAGGCATTATGCTGAGTGAAATTAGTCAGTTGCAAAAGGACAAATAGTATAAGACCATTATTATAAGAACTCAAGAAATAGTTTAAACAGAGAAGAAAATATTCTTTGACGGTTAAGAGAGGGGGGAGGGAGGGAGGGTGGGTGGAAGAGAACTACTTTAGGTGATGGGAACGACAACACACAATACAGGCGAGGTCAGCACAACTGGACTAAACAAAAAGCAAAGAAGTTTCCTGAATAAACTGAAAGCTTTGAAGGCCAGGGTAGCAGGGGTAGGGGTTTGGGGATCACGGTTTCAGGGGACATCTAAGTCAACTGGCATAATAAAATCTAATAAGAAAACGTTCTGCATCCCACCTTGGAGAGAGGCATCTTCGGTCTTGAACACTAGCAAGCGGCCGTCTAAGATGCATCAATTGGTCTCAACCCACCTGGATCAAAGGAGAATGAAGAATATCAAGGACACAAGGTAATTACGAGCCCAAGAGACAGAAAGGGCCACATAAACCAGAGACTACATCAGCCTGAGACCAGAAGAGCTAGATGGTGCCTGGCTACAACTGATAACTGCCCTGACAGGGAACACAACAGAGAACCCCTGAGGGAGCAGGGGAGCAGTGGGATGCAGACCCCACATTCTCATAAAAAGACCAGACTTAATGGTCTGACTGAGACTAGAAGGACCCTGGTGGTCATGGCCCCCAGACCTTCTGTTGGCCCAGGACAGAAACCATTCCCGAAGCCAACTCTTCAGACAGGGATTGGACTGGACAAGGGGTTGGAAAGGGATGCTGGTGAGGAGTGGGCTTCTTGTATCAGGTGGACACTTGAGACTAAGTTAGCATCTCCTCCCTAGAGGGGAGATGAGAGGGTAGAGGGGCTTAGAAGTTGGCAAAATGGACACGAAAAAGAGAGTGAAGGGAGGGAGCAGGCTGTCTCATTAGGGGGAGAGCAATTGGGAGTATGTAGCAAGATGTATAAAAGTTTTTGTGTGAGAGACTGACTTGATTTGTAAACTTTCACTTAAAGCATAATAAAAATTAAAAAAAAAAAATTACAACCTAGGAAACCCTACAGGGTAGTTCCACTCTGTCGTATAGGTTGCCATGAGTCAGAATTGACTCGACAGCACACGGAGTTCCTGGGCGGTGGAAATAGTTAAAGTGCTCGGCTGCTAACTGAAATGTTGGAGGTTCTAATCTACCCAGGGGCAGTTCTACTCTGATACACATGAGGTCACCATGACTTGGAGTTAACTTGATGTGAACTGGTAAATAATTTGCAATAGTTTGTTGTCGCCATTTGTAGGCCCTGTTGAACCACAAGAAAAATAAAATAGCCATGCCTGGCCCCTCGGTTCCTACCTTTCCACAGCTGATGCTACCTCTGTTAGTGTCCTATTTCTGTGTGACAAATTACCACAAATTGAATGACTTAAAGCAGCATAAATTTATTGTCTTATAGTTCTGGAGGTCAGAAGTCCTCAAATCAAGATGACAGTAGGACTGCCTTCCTTTTGGAAACTCTGTGGGAGGAACTGCCCTCTTGCCTTTTCTTGCTTCTAGAGGCTGTGCACATTCCTTGACCCATGGCCACTTCCTTCATCGTCAAAGCCAGCAGTGTAGCATCTTCACAGCTCTTTCTCTGGCTTCTGCTTGTGTCATCACTTCCCTTGGCTCATTTTTTTTTTTTTTTTTAATGTTGTGCAACCATCATCACTATTTATTTTCAAAACTTTTTCATTACCCCAAAGAGAAACTTTTCCCATTAAGCAATAAGTCCCACCTCCCTCTCCACAGCCCCTGGTAACTCCTAATCTACTTTCTTTCTCTATGCATTTTGCCACTCAAATATGTCATATAACTGGGGTCATGCAATATTTGCCCTTTTGTGCCTGGCTTGTTTCTCTCAGCATAATGCTTTCAAGGTTCATCCCTTGGCTGATTTTAATATGTATTTTTTTTTTTTTTTTTTGCTGTAATAAACCATAAACATGAGTGTAACAGCTTTCAGTGAGTTTATGAGTCCTTCTAGTGAATTATTGAACCTGAGTGTGGTCTTGGGGACCCCTGAACTTGCAATTGGCGTCAGAAGCAAGGGTGATCTCGGGACTCCCTAACTTTCGGGTACACTCCAAACCTCTCCCATCTGAAACCTACCTACTTTGAATGCCATCTCTCAGAGCCTGCTTGCAGCTAGAGCTGAGCTGAACTGATAAACTAATCAATGTATCAGTGTTGATATCTGATAGACTGCCCCTGTCCTAGGCTAGCTGCTAAAATTTCCCAAAGGCCTTGGTAAATTCAACCCAAAGGAGAAACCGAGGGTGGAGCAATTTGGCCAGATGGTTCAGCCATGGAAGAAGCAGTGTACTCGGGCTTTATTCAATGACAAGTAGGCAGTTGCAAATTTCACCCAGAGCATGCTCTGTCTCTAGGATAAAAACATTATCCAAGTTCTTTGTTTCATTTGGTTAAATTTTAAAACACTTTTGCACATTGAATGGGACAAATTGGCAAGCTCAGACACTTGTGGACAATTTAAACATGTCCTGACAGTAAAAACCGTAGCAACATAGAGGTCTTAATATGTGCTAGCCATGTAACAGGGTTTCTTCATTTAATTCATGCAACTATCCTGTGAGTTTTCATTACCCTTCACCTTCTTTCACAGAGGCAAAATACAGGCAGAAGGAGCTCAAAGTAACTTGCCTAAAGTCCGTCTCTGGAGATGGCACCCATAGCCCCTTTGCCTCCTGCCTTCCCAACACTGTGCTGCCTCAGCTATTGTGTTTCAGTTGAGGCAATTATAGTTAACTAACTACACCAGAGAGCCCTCACACGTCTTTCAGTTTGTCGTACTGTGGGGGCTTGCATGTTTGAACAGAACAAAGGGATGCTGCGTGGTTCAGAGTCAGGAAAGGTGTGCATCAGAGTTGTATTCTTTCACCATACCTATTTAATCTGTATGCTGAACAAATAATACGAGAAGCTGGACTCTATGAAGAAGAACGAGGCATCAGGATTGGAGGAAAACTCATTAACAACCTGCTTTATGCAGATGACACAACCTTGCTTGCTGAAAGTGAAGAGAAATTGAAACACTGATAAAGATCAAAGACTACAGCCTTTACTATGGATTACACCTCACCATAAAGAAAACAAAAATCCTCACAACTGGACCAATAAGCAACATCATGATAAGCAGAGAAAAGATCGAAGTTGTCAAGGATTTCATTTTACTTGGATCCATAATCAACACCCATGGAAGCAGCAGTCAAGAAATCAAAAGACTCATTGCATTGGGTAAATCTGCTACAAAAGACCTCTTTAAAGTGCTGAAAAGCAAAATGTCACTTTGAAGACTAAGGTACACCTGACCCAAGCCATGGTGTTTTCAACCACCTCATATGCACGCAAAATCTGGGCAATGAGTAAGGAAGACCGAAGAAGAATTGACGCCTTTGAATTGTGAGGTTGGTGAAGCATACTGAATATACCATGGATTGCCAAAAGAATGAAAAATCTGTCTTGGAAGAAGTACAACCAGAATGCTCCTTAGAAGCAAAAATGGTGAGACCATGTCTCACATACTTTGAACATGTTATCAGGAGACATCAGTCTCTGGAGAAGGGCATCGTACTTGGTAAAGAAGAGGGTCAGGAAAAAAGAGGAAGACCCTCAGTGAGATGTATTGACACAGTGGCTGCAACAATGCCCTCAAGCATAACAATGATTGTGAGGATGGCACAGGACTGGGCAGTGTTTCATTCTTGTACATAGGGTTGCTATGAGTCAGAACTGACTCGATGTCACCTAACAATAACAACAGCAGAGAGGGGCATACAGATGTCAATAGGGTACTCAATTTATTTGCATCAAAACGCAGGCAGCAAACATCTATTGATTAATTCCCATCAGTGAGGCCCAGGTCCTGCCCTCCAAGGAGAGGATGGTCAAAGTGAGGTGGGGCAGTGGGTAAGGAACTAGTCTCTTGAGATCTTATTCAGTACCAGGCACTTGACATGCAGGATCTTGCTTAATCCTCATTATCCTGGGAAGAACTATTAGCTCCATTTTACAGATGAGGTACTGTTAACCTCAGGTTACAAACCCCTGCCCTCACTAGAGATACAATGAGGATTTGGACCCAGGTAAGGCTAATTCCAAAGACCTGGCTGGCCTTTTCTCTGTACCATGGAAAAGATTAGCCAGTGATGTGAGAGGCAGCCAGGCAAGAGCCATATGAGTGATGTGCCTGGTGATTAAATGTTATAAGGGGAAATGGTGCGTGGGGGTGAGGGATCAAGAAAGACTTCTGGACAAGATGAGGCCCAAGCTGGGTAGAGAAGCTCAGGAAAGATGTGGATGGGTAAACAGGAAGGAAGAGAGCATTCCAGGCCACAGAGCAGCTGATTTTTCTGGATCCCAGAGCTCCATCCCTGCTGTCTGAATGGACGATTGGCCGGCCAAGCACAAATGTGGACACAGCACCAAGGAATGTTGGCCCCAACCGAGCATGAGGAGATGGTCTGTAAATCAGGAATCTCTTTTATGGGCACCTTCTTCCCTTCAAGCCCCACAGGATGACCAAGAACAAAGAAGCCAGCTGCTTCTCATATTTATTAAGAGGCAGAGCTTTTGAGAAAGGGCAGACTGGGAGACATTGGCAGAGAAATGGCAGTTAATCCTAGACCTGGGCCTTGGAAATAGGTGACCGACGGCAAACCAGCCACAGGGCTAGATGCAGAGCATGGGAATGAAGGAGGGGAGGGGTCCCCAGTCTGACACACAATCTATCAAATATAATAAGTCCTGGGAGCCCAGTCAAATCCCCTGCCACCCCAGCCCCACACTGCCAAATAGTAAAAGCAGATGTTTTACAAACTGGTAACAACTCAGACGCCCTTTCTTGTGATTGGCAAAAGAAGGGGGGAGATGGCTGAGAGGGGTGGAGAGAGTGGGCTTTTGGGAAAGATCCAAATATCAGTGCACCAGACACCTTACCCTGGGCTCCCCCAACAATAGCAAAAGAGGGATTTGATTTCGGTTGGGCAAGGAGAGAAGATCTATTGTAACATGAAAGAAATTCAAACACGATAGGAGGGAACAAAGTGACACTTCAAATTGCTGTGGTTTAGCCAGTCCCATCTGCCTGACCCACTTCTGTCAAATACCAAGCTGACAGGGCCAGTTGCAATACTTCATGGGTAGGGGCAGAAGGCTCCCCGATATGCTTTTGAAAATTTAGTCTCTCCACGCTTCATCCTAAGCCTTTGGCCTTCCTCTCCGTGGCAGGAGAAACCATCCCCAGCCTCCAGCACATTCTTGGTGGGGGTAGTCACCAGCAGTGATGCAAGTTCTCCAAAGCAGCCGCAACATTGTCCTTAGCCTACGAGCCCACGTTCATTCCATCAGGTGCCCTTGCAGGGAGATGCTGGCCCATGCACACTGCTCCTGGGATAGGAGTCAGGTAGCTTGGGTCTAGGCCTTAGGCAATTCATGTACCCGCTCTACTTCATTTTTCTGACTTCTCAAATGGGAAAGTTGTTCTACCAGTTTTGTGTTCTTTATAGAGTTGCCCATTCCTTCATTCCACTCATGTACCCTGTGATGGGCACTGGGGATACAGCAGGGAGCACCACAAAGTCCTGGTTTGCATGGCTTATCTTCTGGGAGCGGGAGACAGATGATGAGTGAACAAACGCATCATGTGGATATGGGAAGGACTATTTGGAATAAGATGCAGCTCTGGAAGGTCTCTGGACAGATTTGGGGTATGACTTGCCAGTGTACAGTGCTGGCCTGTTGCCACCAGAGAACAGGTGGATGAGGAAATCCTTTAATTCCTAGTGGGCAGAAGTGAACTTGATTGAAATCACTCCACTCCTTTTCTAGAGGCAAGGAGGAACAGGCGTAAATAATGTGATTGTCCCAGTCTTGTCCTGGAATCTATTGTGATGACATTTTATTGAAACAATCTGGGGAGTTCAAGGTGTTTCAACTTCAATGACATTTATATATATATATAAAACATATATATGTATAAATATTCATGGTCCAGTCATATATTCATGTAGGCTTATCGTCCCACTTCTCGCATTGAGAGCTGAGCTCAAATCTCTAGCTTGCTATTCTTATTGTTGGGAAGGAAAGTGACTTGTTTGTTATCTTCCAAACAAATGAAAAACAATGATCAAGGCATTTTCTTATGTACTCTCGCCTAATCCTTAACCCTATGAATTAGTTGTTAGTATCTCAGTTTATGGATGAGAGGTAATAATTTGTCCAGAATCATGTTTGGGAAAGTAGAGGGTCAGCAAAAATGAGGGAAACCCTCAAGGAGATGGATTGACACAGTAGCCACAATGGACTCAAACATCCAACCAGGAAGATGGCATAGGACCAGGCGCCGCTTCATTCTTTTATACATAAGGTTGCCTTGAGTCAGAGCCAACTCAACAGCAACTAACAGCAACAGCAAAGTGGAGGAGTTGGTATGTGAATTCTAAAACTCTTCAACATTCCTCTTAATAACATCCTCACTAGTTTGAGATGATGAGGCTGAGAATTGAGCAATGGTTTTATGTACTACTATTTCTGGCTCAATGATGTCTGTTTTGCCAAAATTAAGCCACTGTATTTATTTCCATTGATTTCTGGCTTCCAGGTTGCCAGATTTCAGAAAGTTACATTAATGTCTCGCCTAGAAAGATCACATGACAGACAGAGTGCTATTGTCCCATTCAAGGATCAGTTACAGCAATGACTCCTGTTGGGTGGTGCTACCCTTAGAGTAGGCAAAGTAAGAGATCCTGAGTTCTTAAAAAGTGGTAGCGAGGTTGAAGACAAATGTCAGACAGGCCTCATTTACTTTCATGAATTAGAATTACTAAACTCTTAAGAGTTTATATAAGTGGAGACTAAAATAGACAAAGTGTATCTGAATTTCAGCTAGTTGTTGGCAAAGTCTTTTAGAGTCATACCTAAATATTTAGATGCTTTCTTAGTAAATGGAAGTTCTTACCCCAAAATACTACATGTCTTCCCCTAATCCTTCTCTTTAACTCCTATCTTCCCTTTATGACCAAATTTCTTAGAAAGAGTTGACATTCATATTATTAAATTTCTCAACGATCATTTTCTCTTCAACTTATTACAATTGGATCTTTGCCTCACCACTTGGCTATTAATTTCCTCAATGACCCATGGTCAAGGAAAGGGAATTATTTGCAGACTTCATTCCTTTGACCTTCCTGGAGGTCAGTATTTGATACTGGTGATGACCTCATACTTTCCAAAACTGTTTTCTGCCTCCCGAAGACCTAGTATTCCTGTGTCACCTGGGTGGCTACAGCAGTGCTTGCTTTCCTGGCTCCAATATACACACATTTTAATATGTTGTGTATTTTGTATATTAAATATTTTGTATTTTACGTATTTACTATTATATATATTAAATACTAGATGTTCTATTTTTTATATATTAAATATAAATGGCCAACAGGGTCATTGCTATAGTATACACATTGTTATAAAGTTGAGTTAAATAGCACCAATCCCCAATACATGGTTCAAATTTTAGTTACCACACTGTATCAGAAACCCTGGTGGCATAGTGGTTAAGCTATGGCTGCTAATCTAAAGGTCAGCAGTTCAAATTCGCCAGGCACTCCTTGGAAACGCTATGGGGCAGTTCTACTCTGTCCTATAGAGTCGCTATGAGTCGGAATCGACCCAACGGCAACTGGTTTGGTTGTTTGGACACTGTATTAACTGTGAACGACTGCATGAAGTGCAAATTTCACTGTTGGCTCTTCAGTCCAGAAATTATTATGCAAATATATGCACATCATGATAATGACTTATCGTAACATTTCTTCCAAAGCCCACAGTGATTGGACACCGCACATCTACTATTCAGCTCACGCACACATAGCAAAGTGAGTTTGTGTTGTCTCCTTGTCCCCACAGTGATAAACCTGCTTGACATTTTACAAAAATAGATCATTGAAAGAGAGCACTGACCAACAAAGGTGAAAGTGCAGCAAAAAACAAAACAAAATGTGATAATATTGGAAGTGAAATTTGAATTGAATGAACACGGAATTATGGAAGAACTAGCTGGCCATAGGAGTGTTGACACAACTTGAGTGTAAAAAACTCTAGGGAAGGTGAAATTATGGACATAAATAAGAAAGGTAGTTGTGAAAAAAAGGATGAAGGAGTACTAAAGGAAATGACAATGGCAAAAAGCTTCTCATTAAAGGAACTCTCGGAGACATTTCACAACTTTGAAAACACGAAAGATAAAGTATTGAAAGCTGATCCAGATGTAGAAAAGAGGTGGACAATTGGCCAAGGCATAGAAAAGATGCCAGCTCTGAGTCAAATTATATGACTAGAAAAAGGCAAGCACTCTTGATTTTTTTTCTTACAATAAAATAAAACGCTTTATCAATGTCTCACATGTTTTACATTGTATTAAGTAAATACTTGGATCCACAATCAACACCCAGGGAAGCAGCAGTCAAGAAGTCGAACAATGCATTGCGTTGGGCAAATCTGCTGCAAAAGACTTCTTTAACGTGTTGAAAAGCAAAAATGTCACCTTGAAGACTAACATGCGCCTGACCCAATCCATGGTATTTTCAATCACTTTATATGCATGCGAAAGTTGGATTATGAATAAGGAAGACTGAAGAAGAATTGACACCTTTGAATTATGGTGTTGGTGAAGCATAGTGAATATACCATGGATTGCCAGAAGCATGAACAAATCTGTCTTGAGAGAAGTACAACCAGAATGCTCCTTAGAAGCAAGGATGGTGAGAGTTCCTCTCACATAATTTAAACATTTTATCAGGGGGAATCAGTCCCTGGAGAAGGACATCATGCTTGGTAAAGTAGAGGGTCAGGGAAAAAGAGAAAGACCCTCAACGAGATGGATTGACACAGTGGCTGCAACGATGGGCTCCAGCATAACAACGATTGTGAAGATGGCACGGGACCTGGCAGCATTTCGTTCTCTTGTACATAGGGTCATTATGAGGCAGAACCAACTGGATGGCACCTAACAACAGCAATAAGTAAATATTGAAGTCCCTGGGTAATGCAAACTGTTAATGCACTTAGCTGCTAACTGAAAGGTTGGAGATTCCAGTCCACCCAGAGGCACTGTAGAAGAAAGACCTGGTGATCTGCTTCTGAAAAATCATCCACTGAAAACCCTGTGGAGTACAGTTCTACTCTAACACACATGGGGTTACCATGAGTTGGAATCAACTCAGTGGCAACTGGTTTTTAAGTAAATATCAGGTTTACTATTTTCGTTTCCTATACACTTATAACTGACACTAACAGTTTCTAACATTTTGAGGAAAAAATTGAAAGACTATGGAACAATTGCAATTTTTCCCATTGACTATAAGATTGCTTTGCCTGATTTCAGCTTGCACAGCCTGTACGAAGAGCCTCCAAGTTAACATGACTAAAATTTCACACATTATCTGAACTCCAGACTGCCTCCTTCTCCTGCATTCTCAAGTCCTGGGACATACACACACCAGTTGCCCTGGACTCCTCTAACGTGGCAATCCTATGTGTGTCAGAATAGAACTATGCTCCATAGGGTTTTCAATGGCCAATTTTTTGGAAGTAGATCACCAGGCTTTTCTTCTGAGGAGCCCCTGGGTGAACTCAAACCTCCAACCTCTTGATTAGTAGCTGAATGCATTAATCATCTGCACTCCCTAGGGATTCTAGGGTTTTTCATTGCAAATAGCTTTCTTCACCAACATAAACAGTGACTATACACATGGACCTTGCTAGATGGAATACACAGGAATCAAATTGACTACATCTGTGGAAAGAGATGATGGAAAAGCTCAATATCATCTGTCAGAACAAGGCCAAGGGCCAACTGTGGAACAGACCATCAATTGCTTATATGCAAGTTCAAGCTGAAACTGAAGAAAATCAGAGCAAGTCCACGACAGCCAAAATACAACATTGAGTATATCCCACCTGAAATTAGAGACCATCTCAAGAATAGATTTGATACATTGAACACTAGTGACCGAAGACCAGACGAGTTGTGGAATGACATCAAGGACATTATACATGAAGAAAGCAAGAGGTCATTGAAAAGGTAGGAAAGAAAGACCAAGATGGATATGTCAGAGAAGACTCTGAAACTTGCTTTTGAATGTCAAGTAGCTAAAGCAAAAGGAAGAAATGATGAAGTAAAAGAACTGAACAGAATATTTCAATGGGCAGCTCGAGAAGACAAAGTATTATAAGCTGGAGATAGAAAACCAAAAGGGAAGAACGCACTCGACGTTTCTCAAGCTGAAAGAACTGAAGAAAAAATTCAAGCCTCGAGTTGCAATAGTGAAGGATTCTATGGGGAAATACTTAACGACACAGGAAACATCAAAAGAAGATGGAAGGAATACACAGAGTCATTATACTAAAAAGAATTAGTCAGTGTTCCACCATTTCAAGAGGCAGTGCATGATCAGGAACTGATCGATAGTGCTGAGGGAGGAAGTCCAAGCTGCACTAAAGACATTGTCAAAGAACAAGGCTCCAGGAATTGATGGAATATCAATTGAGCTGTTTCAACAAACAGATGCAGCACTGGAAGTGCTCACTTGTCTATACTGAGAAATTTGGAAGACAGCTACCTGGCCAACTGACTGGAAGAGATCCATATTTATGCTGATTTCCAAGAAAGGTGATCCAACTGAATGCGGAAACTATAGAACAATATTAATATCACACTCAAGCAAAAATTTTTGTTCAAAAGGAGCTGAAGCAGTATATCGACATGGAACTGCCAGAAATTCAGGCTCGATTCAGAAGAGGACATGGAAACAGGTATGTCATTGCTGGTGTCAGATGGATCCTGGCTGAAAGCAGAGAATACCAGAAGGATGTTTACCTGTGTTTTATTGACTATGCACAGACATTCGACTGTGTGGATCATAACAAATTATGGATAACATTGCAAAGAATGGGAATTCCAGAACACTTAATCGTGCTCATGAGGAACCTGTACATAGATCAAGAGGCAGTTGTTCAGACAGAACAAGAGCCTGCTGATTGGTTTAAAGTCAGGAAAGGTGTGCGTCATGGTTGTATCCTTTCACCATACCTGTTCAATATGTATGATGAGCAAATAATCTGAGAAGCTGGATTACATGAAGAGGAACAGGCATCAGGATCGGAGGAAAACTCATTAACAACCTGCGTTATGCAGATGACACAACCTTGCTTGCTGAAAGTGAAGAGGACTTGAAGCGCTTACTAATGAGGATCAAAGACCACAGCCTTCAGTATTGGTTATACCTCAACATAAACAAAAAAAAATCCTCACAGCTGGACCAATGAGCAACATCAAGATAAACGGAGAAAAGATTGAAGTTGTCAAGGATTTCATTTTACTTGGATCCACAATCAACAGCCATGGAAGCACCAGTCAAGAAATCAAAAGATGCATTGCATTGGGGAAATCTGCTGCAAAGCACCTCTTTAAAGTGTTGAAAAGCAAAGGTGTCACCTTGAAGACTAAGGTGCGCCTGACCCAAGCCATGGTATTTTCAATCACATTATATTTGAAAGTGTCAAATGAATAAGGAAGAATGAAGAATTGTGGTGTTGGTAAAGAATATTGAATATACCATGGACTGCCAAAAGAATGAAGAAATCTATCTTGGAAAAAGTACAACCAGAATGCTCCTTAGAAGCAAGGATGGTGAAACGAGTCTTACATACTTTGGACATGTTGTCAGGAGGGATTAGTCCCTGGAGAAGGACATCATGCTTAGTAAAGTGCAGGGTCAGCGGAAAAGAGGAAGACCCTTGATGAGATGGATTGACACAGTGGCAGCAACAACAGGCTCAAGCATAACAATGATTGTAAGGATGGCGCAGGATGAGGCATTATTTCGTTCTGTGGCACATAGGGTCACTACAAGTCAGAGCCGACTCAACAGCACTGAGCCAACCAAGGGGTTCTAGGACATGGTAGGTGGCCAACAAGGTGCCCTTCCTTTCCTGTCCACCACAATTTCTAAGCCAGTAGTCAGAGAGTCATCGCTGACTCTTCTCCCTCACTCCCTATTTCTTATAGCTCCAAGGCCTGCCTAGCCTATCTCCTAAACTCACCCGGAGTCTGACCCTCATCTCTATTTTCACTGTTGGTCTTAGTTTTAGTCCTTATTGTCTCTCTCCTGCATCTGGTTCCTAACTATTCTTCCATCCATCAGTCTCTATTTTAAATATAATACACCCTTCACACAACTCCAAGAGTTACTGATTTAGAAAAGGAATCTGGTCATACTACTCTGCTTGGCAAAAAAACTACTATCAACTGTTGTCCTTAATGAGCTGAACTTCTCAACATTTCTCAAAGAAATCCTGTCCCTTTAAGCCTCCAGGCCTTTCACTGTGCTGTTTCTTCCTTCTGGGCTGCTTTCTCCCTCTTCTTTTCTGGGATAACTCACTCACACTTTAAGATCCATTGCAAATGTTTCCTATCCAGGAGTTACTAAATGTAGTTATTACTTTTTTCTGTGCTTTCGTATGCTTTTATATGTGTCATGGAATCTAACATATTTATTTGTACATCCATATTTCCTAGAGGAGCCCTGGCGGCTCAGTAACTAGCCAAAAAGTTGGTAGTTCAAATTCACCAGTCACTCCTTGGGAACCCAATGGGGTGGTTTTCATAGAGTCACTATGAGTCAGAATCGGCTCAACAGCAATGGGAAAAACATGTCCTAGTAGTCTATACCTCCTCAGGATGAAGACTTTGTCATATATTTTCAGTGCAAGAACAATACCAACAGTACCAACATCGGTAATATTCCTTATAAATAAGAGTTTTCTACGGAACAATAAAAGTTGTAGCTGCACATGACTTTGCTAGACGTAACAATCTTATAAGGATGTGCTAGAAAACTTTCCACACAGGCATATTTCTGCTAAACTACTAATCAGTGACGGGCATTCGCTGTGATAAATTTAGCTGAAGTGTGTGTGCACATGTATGAAGGTGTTATTTGAAGTCCAACAGCTGAAATAACTTCTTTCATATACCTCAGTGGTGTAAACGGTTAACACACTCAACTGCTAACTGCAAGGTTGGAGGTTCAAGTTCACCCAGGGGCACCTTAGAAGAAAGGTCTGGCAATCTACTTCTCAAAGATCAGCCATTGAAAACCTTATAGAGCATCGTTCTATTCTGACACACATGGGGCCGCCATAAGTCAGGATTGACTTGACAGCAACTGGTACTGTACTGGTAACTTCAGTAGATGCATTTAACTAATAGGTGTTTATACAAAACCATTAAATTTGTTGGTTAACGGGGGGCATGCTGGCATTCAAATACCTCTCTATGATAGGACCTTTGGTGGGTAATCCCAGTTTTGTGGAAGTCCCAGTGCAGACATGGCCAGTGACCTCCCCTTTCAGATGATTCCTCTCTAGGAGCCTCTGTGAACGAGGTCTGACCCGCGCTGCTGCCCGGGAGTGTCCCGGGGACATGTTTATGTGGTACAGGCAAAGGAAAAGCAGAGGAACGCATTCCTGTCTGTGGCTCAGAATATAAATCTGTCACAGGAGCCTTCCAAAGACAGTTTAGCCAAGGAGTAATGAAGTGAGGGAATCTGTAGGTGACCAGGGATGACACAGTAAACTCCAAATAACTCACTCTGATTAGGAAATTAGCAAGGACCAAGGTTAGCTGGTGATAGGAAATGCATAAATTTCCTCTGTGGTAAATGAGACTTGAATCCAAGGACCCAGGAAGGAGACATCTCTTCTCTACAGCTGGCTCAAGTCTTAAAGGTGAAGCATCTCTGTACAAACCCAAAAGACTGGCTTCTGAAGATGACGGTCGAAGCTGACACAGAGAGGGCAGTCCACAGAATCACAAAAGGCTGTGTCTGCTGACCGGTGGGGAGTTGGCAAGGCTTTCCTGATCCTGCCCAGAGGGATTTTCATTCTTAGCCAACCATGGGTAATCTGAACCCTTCTCCACCTCCGACTTTCATATCATAGGGTTCATTTACCCAGAAGCAACTCATCAAAAATACTTTTGGTCGTATTAATAGTGATAATAACAATGTTTCAAAAACATTTTTCAGTTTGCAAACTGCATACATGCAGATTTTCTCATTGAGTCTCACAATAAACTGGGAAAGTAGACAGGAAGTTATGGTCTACAACTACCCTAAGGTTTTTTAAGATCGAACTTCTATCTTTTTGCAAAATAATACATGTTCATTGAACAAACTTTAGAAAATGCAGGTGATGGTTAAGGAGAAAATTTCAATCACCTGTCATCTCGTCATAAACCTGTGAATCTTTCCATTTTTCTATGCCAGTTTGTATGCCATTTATATGTACTGTTTTGAAACTTACGACATTGCTTTTTAATTCTTAATTAGGAAAATATTTACATATCAATAAATATGTAATTATATAATCTTTTTAATGACTCTCTCTCTATATATACTATTCTATTGTGTTTATGTACTTTGATTTATTTAGCCAATCCCCTAGCATTGGATATTTAAATCATTTTCAGTGTACATCATTAAAACTAATTATTAAAATTATTTTTACATATTAATAAACTAAACCAGTTATCCTTATATATTTCGTAAAGATTACAGCCAAGAATACTCTACGGGGGAAGTTCTCCTGTGTCACATGGGGTTGCTATGAGTCAGGATCAATGTGACAGTACCCAACAACAACATTCCTTATGGTATTATACACGAACATATAACAATTATAAAATTAGTTCATACTAAATAAGTATTTTTTAATGTCCAAAATATTAATGTGACTAACATCTTTGTGACTAAATCATCAGGCACATTCATGATTATTTCCTGGGGCTTTTAAATCAGATTGATTTATAACGGTTTTACAAAGCCAGCAGTCAATGAAAAATAACGTCAGATATATCTGTCCTCTTCTTGGAATTGCAAACTTTTTCTCTTTCCATCCACCATTGTCTATCCTTCTTACTAAATTTTGGGTTTCACCCAGCTTTAACATTTTCAACATTAATTTAAGAATCAATTTTCTAATTGTCACATGTGCCAGGTATTATGCTATACACTCATGCATAAGACACAGTGCATAAGAGCTGGTCCCTGCTCTCAATTTCCATATAGTTCAGCTGAGATTACAAACAACAAAAGGATGATTACAAGATGATTTGCAAGTGCTCTGATGTAGGGATGACACAGGTGTTAGGTGACTCCAGAGAGCAGCCCCTGAGCCAGACTGCAGAATTAAAGAAACTTCTTAAACAGATGACGGGCCATGCTTGCTGCCTCCGGATGACTGTGCATCAGCCAGGTTAGGGCGTGGGCTCAGGTAAGGAGAGGAGGAAAGTTCAGGCAGAGGAAACAGTTTTTGCAATGTGCCAAAGGAGATGTAAGAATGAACCACTCATTGGGGATACCTCTTGTTCGTTGTGGCTGCTTAGGAAGTATAGAAAGGGAACGTGGGCACGAGATCTGGGATGTGTAAGTGAAAGAGCGTCCAGCTCTTTTAGGTGATTGAGTGGCCATGCCCAGATGAATTAAATCTAAGGAAGTGAGAAGAACCTGCAGATGTGATTTATCTCACTGTTAGTAATACTTGAAAAGTTGCGAGAAACCTTGAGATGATTTACTTTTGTTAAATGAGAGATGAGAGATTTGAAGAAACTTCACTGGTAGACTTGTGTTGACTCTTGGCTAATGCCAGAATATACTGTTAAATAAATGGTTTGTTGGCATTTTCGAAATTATGTGGTGACTTCTGGTTATCAGCACAGGTTCATTGGGAACATATATCAAACTAATCTCATTTCCTTTTCATCCGGGGTTATAAGGATAGTGCATCTTCAGGAAAGACAGAAGGTCCTAATTTCACCAGAGCACTGGATAGAACATTTTATGTTTTCCTTGTACATAAGAGATGAAATATTAAATGTTAGCTAATGTGAAACTGAAGGAAAACCTAGAAGCAAGACATAAAACCAAAACCCGTTGCTGTTGAGTCGATTCTGACTCATAGCGACCCTACAGGACAGAGGAGAACTGCCCCATAGAGTTTCCAAGGAGCACCTGGTGGATTGAAACTGCTGACCTTTTGGTTAGCAGGCATAGCACTTAACCACTACGCCACCAGGGTTTCCACAGAAGCAAGACATGGGGCTATGAAAAGTATTGTTGCAACTGTAGACTTTGCTAATAGATGTTTACGGTTTCTGTCAGGGGTAGACTGATTATCTTGTGCTTGATGGCGGTTAAATTGTACGTGAAGGAGTGGGTTTTACTGTAGATACCACATCTGAGAAGAATGCAGGTATGCTAGTGCTCAGAGATGAAGAATCTGGCTACAGTGTCATATGTGGAAGGTACTAGAATCATTGTGAATGGAGAAGAGAGATTTGTAGAGGAGATGGTAGATGTCTGAATTCTTGGACTTCTGTAGTATATGAACTGATGTTTTTCATCAATGTCCAGGTATGGACCACTAATGAGAAATTTGTTTCCAGAAATGGAGGATGCCAAGAGACCAAAGAAAGAGGTGGGCAACTTCAGTGTGGCAGCAAAGGAGTATATTAGGAAGACTTACATACAAGGTGGGTCCTGTGCTACTGCAGAACCAAAGCAGATCTCCACACCACACGATGGGAGGGCAGAGGTATTATAGTGGTGGTGGACAATAGTGGTTCCATTCCAGGGGCTTACATAAGAATGCAAGCCGTGGTGAACAAGTGAGCCACATGGGGGCACCCATGTTTAGCCTCGAAGAGCCTGTTTCCTCTTCAGTCCATCCCTGGCATGTCCCCCCTCTTGTACTGTAGTACAAGAGACCCCGTTCCCTCCCTGCAAGGAATAGATATAGAAGTGGGGTTGGCCAGGTGCTGTATGGTGCCTGTGCATGTGCAAGAGACAGAGAAAGTTACTGCGTGTCTAGAACAGGGGGAAGTCTTTTATGATAAAGGAGAAGGAACTGGGAGAGAGAAGGTGACTCAGTTCCCAGGCTCCTTATCAGAAAATGCTCTGGATCCCAAGTCTTTAGCTAAGCAGCCTGGATGGGAGGCGTAGAGGTAGACTATTCCCCCAACAGTCCACAATCTGATTCCCATGAAGGTGCCAGAAAAAGAAGCAAAGCAGTACCAGGTCCTGGTATGCCCATCACCCATTTTGGACTTTGAGCTGCATGTCTGGTTTGGTGCTTAACTCTGGTGGGTGTTATATCTGTGCATCATTTGAGGCAGCATTTAATGAGGGTAACTAGTAGGACTGTCCCCAGCAGGTTGCTCAGGCCTGCGGGGAGGAGGGTTCCAACCAGCCACTCCAGTTGTGGCTTAATCCAAGCCCACTGAATAGATCAAAGGGCTGCATTTGTCCAGTCTTACGCATGTATGACATGTCCTGATTGGTTTATGTAAGAACAGCATATTTCCCCCAACATGGCACGTTATATGAACAATACGCATTCCAGTACTAGTACCACAAAAGCTCTCTTTCTCAGCACAATTGAACAAGATATTACCACTGCAGAGCCAGGCTAATTCAGGCTTGGTGCAATCAGCCAATGTAGATGGACCACTTGGTCATATTCTGCAAGTTCTCCGTGTCCCGGGTAACATCAAACTCACCCTTAAAAGTATCATTCTCAGAGTCAAACCACCCAGTCTCATGCCATTTACATTTTTAATGCACAGAGAGAAATATCCTTCTAAAGTTGGAGCACGTCACACAGGCAGCTTTCATATTTCAAAAGATGTTTTCCATGAGTAGTGAAGCCGACCGTATTAATTTACCACAGGATCTCCTCAGTTACACCAGCTTACACATTCAGCTGGTCCACGAGATGTCCTCATTGTTGGCAAATCAGATGGAACAATGTGGGGAGATGATTCCTCATCTCTGTTCAAATGTTGACAGAATCAACTGTTAGTCTGATTGGTAGCTGTAGCAAAAGCCTGTATCACTGGGATCCATGGGTGAGGAGCCTGTCCCTCGTTGTGAAATAATCTGAGAAGAAAAAGAGACTTTAACGATTCACATCTTCCCTTTCCTGTCTCCCGTGGGACTTGAGGTGAGGGTTGCTCAGGTATAGCCACCCAGGCTGTCTGACTAGTCTTGAGGCAGTGACCTTTCTGGGAACCCAGATCTTTTGTCAGGAACAGTTCTATACAAAAGAAACACATTTTATAGAATAGGCACTTTGATCAAACATACAGTGTAAATGAGAAATGCCCTCGCAGGGAACTTCTGCATTGAGACCCATATTGCTTTCCTGAGATGTATAGTGTAGGCTGGGGTTGACTTGTCCCCTCCCATCAGCCATTTAAGCCTGTCCATTGAAATATTCAGTCGCCCCTATGGCTTGGGCGTGATATACACAGTGAAGAGTTCATTCAAGGTCCACTGGAAGCCTCCGTATAAGAGGCCCTCATATGATTTACCTGCTGAGAATGCCCTGGCTGTTGGCTCAGGAAGCTGTCCCTGGGCAGGTTTTAGTTTTGGCCAGGGTCTCAGAGGCAGGTCAGGTTTTTTATGCTGTCTGGCATTTTCTGATGATAGTGGCAGTCCATGCATGTAGGCCCAGTAAAGTATGGTGTGTGACTCTCCAAAGGCTGTCTTCTCTTAATCCAGGAGGTGGATGTTTGCACATCTCTGCTCTGGAGCAGAAGATGCTTCAGCCTCTGCAGTCCATTGGCAGGAGCAGCCTGCTCACTGGTTGTTTTCTCCTCCCAGCATAGGGGCCTTTCTAGTGACCATCCACACAAGTAACAAAAGCTTATCAAGAGAATTGATTTTTTTTTCTTTTTTGTCTAGATGTCTCATGCCCATAGGGGCTTATTATATATGCCATTCTGAGCATTGTCAGTGGCCAGGTTGAATGGCCAGGCTATCAGCTATAGCCCACTTCACAGTTGCCGTGTGCCTGACTAAAAATGGCCCTAACCGCAGCAATTCCCATCAGGGCCTGGAGGCAAAAGTTTACAAAGGTGTCCGTTAATACACCAACATTATCAGTACATATATAGTAGGGGTTCCTACGGGCCCTGAAAGGACTTATTCATAGTCAGACTTGGGACACCGTCTCAATGATGGTGACCTCAGACTCAGAAGTTTTCCTTATTGAACTTTAATTGCACTGTAAGGCCTTTGGTCCTCTCTGGTGACAGAGGGACCTAGGCTTAATCCTCAGTCTTAAATTATTTCTGAAAGTCAGAAGATCTGGGCAAAATTGGCAGAGCCCGCAGCCATTTGTGGAGCCACACCTCCACCATACCAGGTGCAAGCGTGGATTCAGCCCAGTTGTCTGGCAACCTGGAGGTGGGCCCTCTTATTTTAGTTTTCCCCTTACTATTGCAGCTGCAACTATGTTGCTGCTGAATTATCTTAGCAGGAGCAGCTATCAGAGAATTCCAGAGAACGCCTCTTCAAGGCTGCTCAACACAAGCTGTGGTGAAGGGCTTTTTACTCCTTTTTTAACTCTTGTTGTACGTTGGGTGTTACAGGGTGTTCTCAGCACCAGGCACCTGCTTAGCCCCTCCAAATATCTCTGGTCCCATTGTTGGAGGACTTTGAGAAATGGCTAAGGTAGTGTGCCCTTAGCCATTGAATCTCCCATCTTTACAAAGCTGCAAGTGAGCATTTCTAGTTGCTCATCCTGTTCCTGGATGCAGCTGTTCAGTACATTAGTTGTGCCCTCACATGACTCCTGCACATCTCTTTCCAACTGTAACTCTTTCTGCAAACTCTTATATGTGCTTCAACAGCTAGCTGGGCTTCAGTGGCCAGCCCAGGATTTCCTCCATAGAAAACCTATGAACCAGACCTTCCCACATGGAGGTCACTGGCCAACCAGAACCTCCCTTTCAGAAAGGCAGATGGACCAGACTTCCCCACGTGGAGGTCACTGACCAACAAGGGATTTCCCCTGAAAATGCCTCACTCTCAATCACCATTCCCTAAATTTCCTGGTTGACTTACCAATTGTCCAAGCGTGAACCAGTAATGCGAAACCTTTCTCTGAAAATGGAGGATGATGGGTGATTGAAGAAAGAGATGGGCAACTCCAGTGTGGCAGCAAAGGAGTATATTAGGGAGACTTACATATGAGGCATGAGGCAAGTCCTGGGTGGCTGCAGGACCAGAGCAGATCTTTGCACCCCTCAGTGGGAGGATAGAGATTTTATAGTGGTGGTGGACAATAGTGGCTCCATGCCAGGGGCTTACATAAGAATGCAAACAATAGTGAACTAGTACACCAGATGGGGGCACCCATGTTTGATCTTGCAAAGCCTATTTCCCCTTCAATCTGTTTTGAAAAATTCTCAGCCATATGTGTCTTTAAATGTTGCTTCTGCCCTTTCTTCTTCTGGAACTCTTATTAACTGACTATTTTGCTATTAAACCCGTCTATTGCGTTTTTATGATGTGGTTTTACAGTTCTAGAATTTCCATTTGATTATAATTTGTTATTATTTTTTGTATTTTCAGCTCTCTGATGAAATTTTCAGTCCTGTCTTGTAGCTTCTTGAACATATGAAGCATAGCTACTTAAAAGCTTGTTTCTGATAATTCCAACAAATGGCTACCTTATGGATCTGATTTTATCAGTTGTTGTTTTCATTGGTTCTCAAGCATTTTGTCTTAAAAAAAAAGTCTTACATTCCTATTTTTCTTTGATTGTGTACTCGACATTGCATTAAAAAAATGTGGAAAAAATGTTGAGACCCAAGATGATATCTTCGTGCAGAAAGGTTTTTTGTTAGTTCTCCAAGATACCAAAAGAAGTTGAAGTGGGGGATTATCTTAATCCAGCTTTATGGCTTAAGATTTTAAGGATCATTCAGATTGCTTGAAGCTCTCCATGTCAGGGCTGGTTTATTTCTAGTTCACTTTTATTTCTAGGATGTAGTCCTTCAGGGTCCAAACCTAAGATATTGGGGCATTACTACTGTATACACACCCTCTGGCTCCCTGGCTGACTCTGAAATCCAACTTTTTGTCTACAAGGCTAAAAAAAGTTCTGCTCATTCCCTCCACCCTTTCCCAGAATCAGCATCTGTTCCCAGGGGAAAACACTCTGTACCAAACTCACCTTTCTAGATTTCTATTTTTTCCTGGATCTCTGCCCAGAACATCTTCATTATCGCAGTAGTTTTTAAAAAATACTTTAAAAAATACTACTTATTTTCAGTGGGATGGTTGGTCCTAATGACCAAGTCCATGATTACTGGAAGTCATTAAATGGAACAATAGATTTATTTATTTTTCAGTTTGTTCAAGGGTCAGAGGAAGTCTAATGGATGCAATTTATAAAGAGGCTAATTCCTATTAAACCAAAACATAACTTCCTAACAATTATCCTAGGAATAATAAAAGGGTCTGTTCATGAAATTGGGAGCTCTCTTTATGTCTCAGTTAAAACAGAGCTTCACCAACGTTTCCTCTGGCAAAGGAAAATAAACTGGTATCCCTTGGAATTGTGCAGATGTGGCATGCCGTCCTGAACCTAAAAGAAACACAGAAGAAGGATCGATGTATTCAAATATGGGTGCTGGCAAAGAATTTTGAATATACCATGGGCTTCCAGAAGAATGAACAAATCAGTCTTAGAAGAAAAACAACCAGAATGCTTGGCTAGACTTCAGCTCACTTACATTGGACGTGTCATCAGGAAAGACCAATTGCTAGAGAAAGACTTCATGGTTGGTAAAGTAGAGGGCCAATGAAAATGAGGGAAACCCTCACTGAGATGGATTGACACAATAGCCACAACCATGGCTCAAACATACCAATGGTCATGGAAATGGCACAAGACTGGACAGCCTTTTGTTCTGTTACACATAAGGTTGTTATGAGTCGGAGCTGATTCGATGGCGACTAACAAAGACAACAAGCCTGAGAGGGCATCTCAGCCTAACCAAGGCAGAACAGGACTCTAATTTCTATCCCATCTCCATAATGGCACCACTACCCACACATTCGGGTCAAAATTAGGAGCAGCCTTCATAACTCTTCTCCCCTCATACTTCACATCAGTCAATTCTCCAAAATATATCCTGGATCTGATGATCTAGCTATTATTTGGACCACAACCCCAGACTAAGCTGCCATCATTTTCTGCTGAGGCCACTGCAATAGCCTCCTTCCTTTTTCCTCAACTTGATCCCCCTGAAGTCCTGCCATCTGTCTTACGCAAAACAGTCACAGTGATTTTTCTGAAGTGCACATTACATCACATCATTCCTGTGCTGAACACACTACAACAGTGGCCAGGATTAAATTCACATGTAGGTCCACAAGGCCCTACATGATCGACCTTACCCATCTCTCTACGCTCACCTCCCTCCATTCTACCTAACGCTCACTCTGCTTCAGCAACCCTGGCCCTCTGTTGTCCTTTCCACCAGTCCAAGTTCATTCTCAAAAGTTTTGGCTGTGTTCTGTCTTCTGCTTGGAAAGTTCTTTCAGTCTTCTATGGCTATCTCTTTAAAAAAAAATTTTTTTTTTTTTTTTTTTTTTTACCATTCCGGTTTTAATTCATTTGTTACTTCCTCAGTGGAGACTTTCTTCATGTCTTAGCTAAATCAATAGCCCCCACCCCCCCATGCATACCACTTTCTAGAACATAGCCCTTTATTTTATGCATGTTACTTATAAGATTCTATAATATGTATTTGTTTACATGATTATTATCTGCTTCACACTGTAAAATGAAGCTCCTTGAGGACAGGAAACTTGCAGGCCTGACAAGGTACACACCAGGAAATGTTTGTTCACTGACTAATTTCAAGAGTATATAAAAAAAAAAAAAATAGAGACTAAAAAACCTCTCCCATTCTCTTTAACATTTTGGTAAAATTAGCTGATATGGGCCTTCTTTCTTCCTATAAACTCACACATCCCCTGGAATGAGCTGTATATCTCTGGGGGCTAAATAAACCTTTATTCGAGAAGCATGGAGTAAAGAGTTAGTCTAAGTCTGAAGTGGAAAATAGGTTTCCTCTTGTGTAGCAACACTGATTATTTAGAAGTGGTTTCCTGGACTGCTGGCTGAGAAGGGTTTTGAGGTTCCACCTGAGCTGATTAGAAGTGTCATGATTGATTAGTAATGTCTGCCACTGGTGCTCGATGGTGGGTGTAGGCTCATATGCTGTATGCCTGCTGTCTGTAGCCTACATAGTGTCCAAAACACACACTGATGTATCAAGAGTTGGTCTTATATTCAGTCTTTAGTGGTACTCTAGGCAGAATTAAAGACTGAAAAATTCTACAAGTAGTTGTTAGCTGTCATCTAGTTGGCCCCAACTCATGGTGAACCCATGTATGACAGAATGAAATGTTACCTGTTCCTGCACCATTCCCATGATCCTTTGGAGATGGAACTGTTGTGCTCCACAGGGTTTTCATTGGCTAATTTCCAGAAGCAGATTGCCAGGTCTTCGTTCCTAGTCTGTCTTAGTCTGAAACCTCTGCTGAAACCTGCTCAGCATCATAGCAACAAGTGGGTCTTCATTGACAAATGGGTGGTGGCTGCCTATGAGGTGCATTTTCTGGAACTGAATCTGAGTCTCCACATGGAAGACAAGAATTCTACCACTGAAGCACCAGTGTCCCCATTTATAATTTATAAATATTAATTATATATTATTTATAAATATAAAAAAATAGATTCATATAATTATGTGGTTAATTTAACATCATGCTAATTGGAGACTAAAGCTTCAAGAGAACTTAATGAATCCAGCTTCATACCTAAATGAAGGTAAATAAACTTAAGCATTCAGCATTAATGATCAGGCATCCAAAAATAATTTTAAGAATAGAGTTTCTTCAGTTTTTCCAGGAAGCCCACTTATATTTTTCATTTTCACTTTGCTGTTATTTGGCTGGTCAAGGAGTTCTTTTCATATATAAACCAGAAATCACTCTTTAGCTTAAGCATGTTGGGGATGGAGAGGTGAAAGTTCTCCACAGCCCTCAGTCCAATGATGGGGAGACAGCTACAGGATCCTGTGGTAAGTGCTGTGCTGGAGGTGAGCAGACTATGGAGCTGCAGACATTGCTGAGCTTAGAGACCGAGATCTACTTGCTCCTCTTTCTTCTGCTCTTCAGGCTAAATAGCACCATATCCTTTCAACTTTCTTCAGAATCATGTCAGCTTGTTTAGCTCAAATAAGCCCCTTGACCAACTTCAGCACAATGATACTTAACCGCGCCACTGGGCCATACCCAACCTTAGAGAAACGGAACTAACCGCCATCCCATGAGTTCTGACCAAACTTAACTATTTTTGCCAAAAAAAAGAAAAAAAAAATTGCTAAGTCTGATTGAATGCTCAAATCTCAAGCCAGCCCTTCAGGATTTTTGCCACTGAAGAGTATGTTTGCAGATCAATCAGCAAAATGCAGAATGAGATTATCCTGTTGGTGGTTTGGATAAGGAAAAGCACATTCTTTACTGTGGAGATGAAAGTTGAGAAAACTGTTGAGTGGGGTGTTTCCCATCTGGAATTCTCTGGATCCTATAATTAAGGATACCTGGGAGTTTTGGAATGTTAGATAGCAGTTAACAAATGCAAACATTGTATGCAGTGGTTGAGGGAGCATCCCACATTTTTCCAATTATTTGGCAAAGCATGGCTCGTGCGTGGCCTCTTTTTATGAGCAAAATAATCAAGGCAGTCACTCTATACCCTTTTATATTGTTCAAGCAGCCATGGAGGAGGATATGCTATCTAGTGCCAAGACAGCGGCTAGCTTTTAGTGCCCAGGGATCAAGGTGGAGGCAACATAACCTCAGCTGTCTGACCAAAATGATCTGGGCTCTCATTTTCAAAACCAAGGGCCCTCTCAAAAAATTCAAGCCTATTGCTATGATCTTGTAATTCTGTGAATTTGCCTTAAAAGAAGGCTGCAGAACAAAAGCTTTCAACTCTGGATTACCGTTATTGAATGGGTAGCTAAAAAAAAAGAAAAAAAATCAAATAAGTGCTTAAAATCATCAATTTGAATTTGCAAGCAAATGTACACTTACATGTTCATTGTATTTGACCCCTGTGCCCCATTTGCCCCGTGATTCTTATGTGGATTGTATGCATGTATGTGTTTATGTTTGTACACATATGCCGGCATTAATCTGTATATCAGATACAAAATGCATTTGCGTATGGAAGAAGGGCATACCAAAGGTAATCCTAGCAATCAGTTATTTTCCAGAATTGATCCTTTTCATTGCCCTCAGCTCACTCTCTGTGGCCTGTCTCCATTCACTTGATTGTTTTGTTTAAAAGGTTAAGTGCAAAGTTTCCTAACCTTCACGATGGGCCTATCAGGGTGCCCAGAGTCTGTGCATGGTGCAAACGGTTAACGTGCTCGCCTGCTGACCGAAAAGTTGGAGGTTTGAGTCCACCCAGTGGTACCTGTTAAGAAAGGCCTGATGCCGACTTCCAAAAAATCAGCCATTGAAAACGCTATGGAGCACAGTTCTACTCTGTCACGTATGGGGTTGCCAGGAATCGGAGGCAACTCCATGGAAACTGATTTGGTTTTGAATTTCTAGGGATCCCAGGGGGGCATTATTTTATCTGGTCTTCACATTTGCTGTCTACAGGTAAGAAAACTGAGATGAGCTGAGAATTCTAGAGACCATATTTTAGGTTGGGATTTGAGCGCAGGCGTGTAAGTGTGTGCGTGTGTGTCGTCGTCGTTGTTAGGCGCTGTCAGATCTGTTCTGACTCGCAGTGACTCTATGTACCACAGAATGGACCGCTGCCCAGTCCTGCTCCATCCTCACAATCATTGTTAGGCTGGAGCCCGTTGTTGCAGCTGCTGTGTCAATCCATCTCGTTGAGGGTCTTCCTCTTTTTCGACGACTGTCCACTTTACCAAGCATGACGTCCTTCACCAGGATGCATAGCTCTGATATCATCGTACTGTGCTTTAACGACACTGCTGTATTTTCCAGCTCCTCAAACGGGGCAGGTTCTATCTGGCTTCAGACCCTTGCACATGCTTTTTCTTCTGCCCAGGATCTTCCCCCCGCCCCCCACCGCCCCATCATTTTTCGTGGGCCCGCTTCTCATCTTTTGGTCCTAAATAGCACTACACAGAGAGGCCTTCTATAGCGGTAGTCAGATTCCCTTGTTTGTTTCCTTCAGAGCTTACCACGGTTTGTAATTATCTTCTGTTTGTCTGTTTGGCCCGTTTGTCTGTCCACTGTTGGTGTCTATGTCTCCCTTGAGAAGGTAAGTTCTGGAATGTCAAGAGCTGTGCCTTTCTTTCTCCTCTGTGACCTCAGCACCCAGCACAGAATGTTTACAGCCCCAGTGCCGTCCTGGCTGCCTGAGACACCTCATATGCCTGCCTCATCCAGGCCTGTGTGTTCTATCATTGCCACCCTGATGGTCCTGCTTCCCTGCCCTCAGCCGCGCTGCTCTGCGTCTGTTCCATTTATATGTTGTTACTTTATAAGAGATGCTCTGATAAATCCAGGCCAAAGCGTTACTGGGAGAGGTGGTTTCATTCATTCATTCATTTTCTCACTTACCCATTAAAAAACTACTGAAAGCCTCTTCTGAGACAAGCCCAGAGGAAGGCATTAAAGACACTAATATGAATAGTATATAGTCCCTGTCCTTGATAAATTCATGGGCTGGGACAGTGTGGGGAGATGGAAAGTGAACAGACAAAGCACTCTGATAGCAGCAACCATGGGGTACTGTGTGGACACAGAGGATGCCCCTAACCCAGCCTGTATGGGCAGGAGAAGCTCGCTGGAGGAGGGGTGCCCAGGGAGAATCTTGAAAGACTGAAAGGAGTTAGCCAGGTAAAGAGAGGGCTGGCGGCGAGGGGAGCATGCCGAATGATCCAGGTGAAGGAGCTCCATGTGCAAAGTCAACCAGGTGGTGTGTGGAGCTCATTATATAAGCATGGGGGTAAGGGATAGGAAGAATGGGGGAGAGTTAGAAACAAAAGCTGCTCTTAGAAAGGGAGGGTGTCATGGGATGAAGTAAGTTATTTAGGGTCCATCCTAATCACCATGGAAAACTTTTGAAGGAGTTTTAACAGGACAGTGGTATGATCAGATTGGTTTTTAAAAAGATCACTTGGATCACAGGGGGGAGAGGGAAGTGGGGGCCTAGTTCAGTGCTCGTTCATTCATTTAGCCACTCATTAATTCATCCAAACTTTATTCAGTGCCTATCATATGACAGGCACTGTGCTAGGCACTGGGGACATATAATGGGGAGCAAAATAAACTGTCCTTGATTCTTTGAAACTTAGGGTCTAGTGAAGAAGACAGATTTCACACCAGACAGCAACAGAAAGCTCCAGGTTGTGGTACAGGCTGTGAAGGAGAAGGACAAGGCACTGTGTGAGCCTGTGACTGTGCCCAGGAGGCTGTGTGGAGGAAGTGATGTTTGCATTGGCCTCAGACAGATGACGAGGTATTCACCAGGCCCTCAGCGACCAGCTCTGAACCGAGGTAGTGGTGACGGGCTGGGCGGAAGGAGATGGGCTAGACAGATCTTAGGGAGGTAGAATCAACAGGACTGGAAGACATTGGGGTGAGGGACAGGGGAGATAGGGTGGAGGGGGAAAGAACAGAGCTAAGGAGTGGTCCAGGTGTCTGGCTTGGGTGCGCTGTGAGGGTGGTATTGTCACTGGGTCCCCAAACACAGAGGAGGTGATGAGTGAGCTTGTCATACCTTCAAAGCACTTTTCTTACTTCATTTAATTCCCACAACAACCTTATTTGGTATTCCCATTCACTGAGTGCCTACATTCTGTCAGGCACTCTACTAAGTGCTCTCTGTATATTAATCCTTATAATAATTGTATGAGGCAGGCATTCCTAGAATACTGAGGCTCAGAGAGGCCAAGAAACTTAGTTGGGAGCCACACAGCTCATCAGTTAAATAGGCTGGATTTGAACCCACATCTGTTGGACCCGAGGTTGAGTAGCTATAACCACTCTGCAATGGTGAGTTTGGGATATATAAGACCTGTGTGGAAACCCTGGTGGCATAGTGGTTAAGTGCTATGGCTACTACCTAAGAGGTCGGCAGTTCGAATCTGCCAGGCGTTCCTTGGAAACTCTATGGGGCAGTTCTACTCTGTCCTGTAGGGTAGCCATGAGTTGGGATCAACTCGATGGCAGTGGGTTTGGTTTTTGGTAAGACCTGTGTGGCCTTTTCATAATTGCGTTTCATTGAAACTCTTGATGCCTTAACTCAAAGGGCACCCTGTAGTGTTGACATGTGATGGCAGTAACTGAGTACCTGTTAGCTTTCTTTGTCACCCTTTTAGAGGTATCATTTGATTAAAGCCCCCTAAGCTCATAGAACTTGCTAACAATGAAATTGTTAGGAAATAAAAGCACAGTTGCCTTACCCGGTTCTGGGCCACGTTGTGAGTTTGAGGCCCTTTAAGGGGACATTGGTCTCTCAGAAGTTACTAAGGTGTAAAAAGAGTAAGGGAAGGGATGGGGCTCCCACATGGTCAGCGCCCGCCCAGGCACTCTGTTGGTGCCTCCGTCTGCTCATCTCACCATCTTGGCCTCCCGTCCTTCCAGGAGTCATCGTCTTACTGGTAAGGAAACTCAGTAAGTCACTAGGGATGCAGCATTCAAATACAGACCTGTTCGTATCCTGTACCCTGCTGAACATTATGTGGCAGGGGTGGTGGGAAGAACCAGAAGATTTTAGCTAGGAAAGGAGATAATTTAGGGAGATCATGAGCCTTTCAGGTGAAACAGAACATAGATGTCTCCTCTACAAGGCTCTAAAGGCAGTTAGGACACAAGAGTTGAATTTGGTTTCAATCAGCCAGCACTCGTTAACCCCTGCTCTGTGCCAGGCCCCATACTGGGTGCTGGGGATCCTGGGAATAAAAAGGCCAAGCTTGGCCTCTTGTAGCTCACAGTCTGGGGGGTCAGAAAGACACATGGCCAAATGCTTCTCAAACAAGCCTCCTGTGATTGGTGTGGTAACAGACGAGGAAGGAAAGTGGGGGGCCTGATTGCTTGTGACCAGGGTTGCCTGGGGAGGCTTGGGGTAGAAGACCCTTTTTTGACAAGGTTACGGTAACTAGTAAGGTCTCGACAGATAGAGATGGGGAAGAAGAAGGCATTCTAGAAGGCAGAGGCAGCGTGAGAAAGGACACAAAGCTGTGAGATAGGAGGGAGTGTTTGGGAAGATGTAATCGTTGGGAGGATGAGCAGGAGGGTCCGATGGGAGAAATGCCAGCAAAGAGCCTGAAAATTTAGTCTGAAGTTAGATTGCGGGAAGCCTTGAGCCTTGAGCTAGGAAAGTAAGAGATGTTCTTGCTTTACAAAAAGCCTGAAGGAAGAACACCTAGATTTACATGAAGATATTCTCTGTTGACTGCAACTCTTTAAGATGCTGCCGATAAGGTGATTGTTGTTGTCAGTTTAGGATTTGTTACTGCCCACTGCCCTCGAGTCAATTCCAACTCACAGCAACCCTGTAGGGTTTCCAAGGCTGTAAATCTCTACGAAAGCAGGCTGCCACATCTTTCTTCTTCAGTGCTGCCTGTGGTTTTGAACCTCTGGCCTTTCAGTTAGCAGCTCATCGCTTTAACCACTGCGCCACCAGGGCTCCTAGTATTTGCTACAAGACAGGTTAAAAAAAAAATTTCAATTCCCATCCATCACAAAGGATTCATTTTGCACTTGGAACCTGCACAGCCCCAATTACTGTGCTTTTAAATACAAGTCTGAGATGAGAACTGTACCAAAAGGAAAGTATAGCAGAACTTTGAGGACTTTCAGCTGAGGGAGGTGACAACTGGGTCAGAATGGGAAGGGGGGCTCAGATGATCAGATGGCACGGGGGAGCCCTGGAAACCCCAGCCCATTTGGCACTAGCTGGCTGTGAGGGAAGTAAAATGAATGATATCCTAACGTTTCCTTTCTGATGACTATCTTGCCCTGTGTATTTATGGAGAAACAAGCGCTAACATGTTTTGGCATTTTTTCAAATATTTGACTCCAGATTGCAAAAAATCGTAACAAGCCTTTTAACTGCCTGGTCAGGAAGAATTAAAGTTTTTAGAATTATTATTATTATTATTTTTACCACCCGCTCCAACCCAACTCAGTGTTTTTCAAATAGTTGAGGCAAAACAATTGCTAGTCTTTAAATTGAAGAGCATGGAAGAATGTCTTGGGAGAAACAGCTTTTAAGAGGTGAAACATTACCGTATATTTAAGCATTTGAGCCCATCCATCTTTGAGGGCAGAAGTCTTTAATCAGGACCAATGATTACAGGGATAATGTCAAGATAAAAATCATATGCATTCTAGCATTTAAAAAAAATACTCTGCCTCAGTCACTAATGGTTGCTTTTTAGATTATTAGCACAGAGATGATTCCACAAGTCTAATATACTCCTGGGTCCTTTTTCTGGCAGGCCTTGGGCATTGGGCTCACCTTTGTGATTTCAGTCTCCCTGTGTCTATACATGCCCGCCGATTTTGGAAACAATTAGCTGAACTCGTCCCTAGAAGTGACTGCTACCAGGAGAGTACTTACTGATTGTATTCAAAACAATCAGTTGGTTGACAAAGTTAGAGCAGCAGGGAAGTGGGCTGAGTGTGTAGCTACAATTTCAATTTTCATTTCGGGCTTTCTATTCAGTGGGATGATGCTCTTGGATTTCTGTGTCATTTTTTTAATGTCTGTGGTTTCTGTTTAAAAATGCTTTCCCTTTTTAAAATTCATTTGTTCAACAAATATTTGTTGAAAGCTTACTGTGGACAGACTCTGTGCTAGGTGTTGGGGATTCATAAGAGAGCAAAAGAAACACCATCCCTTCATAATGAAGTGTACAGTGCATTCGTTCATTCATTCACTTATTCATCATTCCTCCCTTCATCCAACAAAAGTTTTCAATGTATCTGCTATTGATGCCATTGATCCAGGTGCTGGAACCTAGGTGGAGCAAAGTTCCTGCTCTCAGGCAGCTTACATATAGAAAAAAAACGTCCAGTTGCCTTTGAGTCCATCCTGACTCATGGTGACCCCATGTGTGTCCAAGTAGAACAGTGCTTCATAGAGTTTTCAATGGCTGACCTTTTGAAAGTAGATCACCAAGCCCTTCTCTCCAGGCACCTCTGGGCAGACTCAAACTTCCAACCCTTCGGTTAGCAGCCGAGCATGTTAACCTTTTATACCACCCAGGGACTCCTAGAAAGAGTTGTTAAAAACCAACAGTATAATATGTTAGGCTGTGATAAGAGTTATAAAGACAAATAAAACTGGGGTAACACATTTTTTATTCTCATTTTTAATTGAGGTAAAATTCACGTAACACAAGATTAACTATTTTAAAGTATACAATTAAGTGGTATTTAATACATTCACCATGTTACGCAGCCATCACCTCTACCTAGTTCCAAATTATTTTCATTCAGCGGCCACTCCTCATTCCCTTTCCCTGCTGGCCCAGAGAACTGCTGATCTGCTTTGTATCCCTGTGAATTTGCCTGCTCTGTACATTTAATACTGGAGCTCTGGCGACTCAGTGGTTAAAAGCTCAGCCGCTAACCAAAAGGTCAGCAGTTTGAATCCCCCAGCTGCTCCTTGGAAACCCTATGGGGCAGTTCTTCTCTGTCCTATAGGGTCAGTATGAGTCAGAATCGACTAAACGGTCTATTTCATATTAATGGAATCATACAATATATAACATTTTGCTTCCAAATTCTTTTAGCACAATATTTTCAAGGTTTATCCGTGTTGTAGCATGTATCAGTTTTTAATTCTTTTTTATGGTTGAACAATATCCCATTGTGTGGATATAGCATGATTTGTTTATCCATTTATTCATTGATAGCCATTCGAATTGTTTCCACCTTTTGGGTATTGTAAATAATGCAACATACAAGTACATATATTTGAGTACTTGTTTTCAGTTCTCTGAGGTATATACCTAGGGGTGAAAGTGCTGGGTAATATGATAATTCTAAGTTCAACTTTTTGAGGAACTGCCAAACAGTTTTCACAATGGCTGAACCATTTTACCCTCCCACCAGCAGTAATCGAGAGTTCCAGTTTCTCCACATCCTTGTCAACACTTTTTACTATCTGTCTTTTTGATCATAGCCATCCTAATAGGGATGAAGTGGTATCTCATTGTGGTTTGGATTTGCATTTCCTCAGTGACTAATGACACTGAACATCTTTTCATGTGTTTATTGACCATTTGCGTATCTCCTTTGAAGAAACGTCAATTTAAGTTTTTGCCAGGAATATAAATACTTTTAATGAAATGATCATAAACCCATTATAAGGATGTGAATAACAAGACCCAGGAAAACACACAGTTTTCCTAGGCCTTTCAGAGCACCATCACAAGGGTAGAGTCCATCCTAGTTCTCTAATCTCCACCTCTCAGCTCTCTCTCTGGCATGTTGCCTGTCACTGCACCCTGCTCCCTTCTATTTGGGGTTCTATTTGGGAAGATGTTTCCCTTAACCCATCTCCAGTTTAAAAACCTCTTCTCACCTTCAGTAATTCCCCCAGACCGTGACTTTGTTTCAAGTAGTTTTGTTTGTTTTTTCCAGAAAGGACAGCTTATAAGCGTCACTTCTGTTTTTGCTTTCAATATTGCCCCTGCTTTCCCAGGGGGAAACTAGCAACATGAATAAAGTTACCAAAAAGTACAGTTGATAACTTTGATCTCGGCCTGGAGTCCTATGATCTGATTTGACTAGTGGCAGATCATGTAAACACTTGGAGCCTCTATTTCTTCATCTGAAGAAGGGGATAATAATAACAGCCTCACAGGGTTACAGGATTTAAATGAGAGTTGCTATAGAATCACTATGAGTGGAAGTTGACGACAATGGGTTTGTTTTGGGGTTGGGTTAGCATGTGTGGAAATGCCTGACACATTGAAAATTCTGAAAAAATGTTTCCCTCCCTCCCTCCTTACTTCCCTCCCTCTGTCCCTTCCTCTCTCCCTCCCTTCTTTCCTTTCCTCAGAATTTCCATTTCCCTATTTGTGGTGCTGTTTTCAGTTGCCATGTGTTGACTCCAACTTATGGGCCCTTACTTATAACAGCACAAAGTGTTGCCTAGCACTGTGTCATCTTCATTGTCATTGGTGTGCTTGAGTCCATTGTTGTGGCCACTGTGCATTTTGAGTCACTTCCAGGCCATGGGGCTCATCTTCCAGCACTGCATCAGGCCATATTCTGTTGTGATCTATAAGGTTTTCATTGGCTAATATCAGAAGTAGATCGCCAGACCTTTCTTCGTAGTGAGTCTTAGCCCGGAAGCTCCACTGAAAGCTGTCCACCATGGGTGACCCTGTTGGTATTTAAAATACTAGTGGCAGAGCTTCCAGCATCACAGGAATACACAAGCCACCACAGGATGACAGACTGACAGGTGGTGGTCCCATCTGTAAAGTCAATATAACAACAGCCCCAGTCCACCTCACAGGGTTTTATGAAGAGCACATAAAATTACATCTACAAAAGACCTTGATGAAAAAGAAGGACTTCACCTGCTGCCATGCCCCTTGGCTAAATGCCAACAAAGAAGAAAATGGTCATAATTGTGGTGGGAAAAGCATACCCTCTGGAGTTAGGCCGACCTGGGTGGGAATCCCAGCACACCAGCTGTGAACTCAGGTAGGTACTTACTTCTCCAAGCCCGTTTTTGGAAGTCATTATGGAGCAGGCAAAAGTAGACAACCTGGCTGCAGCACTTGCCACCTGTGTGACCTTGGGAAAGGTCCTTTGCATCCCGGAGCTTCAGTTTCCTCACCTCAGGAATGGAGACAACAAGGCATATATGCTAAGACTGAGAAGATTGAGGGCACTGGCCATGGCCAAAGGTCAGCCTGTGCCCCGCCCATGCTTCCAATCCTCAGTCATTGCTGAGCCCCCTTTATGTTTGCCATAACCAAAAAACCAAACCCATTGCTGTCGAGTTGATTCTGACTCATAGTGACCCTATAGGATAGAGTAGAACTGCCCCCATAGGGTTTCCAAGGAGCATCTGGTAGACTTCAACTGCCAACCTTTTGGTTAGCGGCCAAGCTCTTAACTACTGCACCACCATGGCTCCTCATGTTTGCCATATCAGTCTTTAAAAGGTTTTCATTTACTTTTGTATGTTAGCCCTATCTAAAGAACAAGGGCCACAGAATAACAGGTTTTATTTCACGTATATCCTACTATATAAAAAATATATATATATATATATATAGGTTAGCATAAATATGTAATGACACATGTAATACCTGAAACCCACAGGAGCACCCCAAGTGCCAGGTTAGGGATCATTGACTGAGTGTATCACAGGCACTTTGCCTGCCCTGCCTTAATGAGGCTTTACACTGCAGGAAAGGTCCCTGGGTGCTGCAAACGCTTTGTGCTCAGCTACTAACCTGAAGTTGGCGTTTTGAACCCATCCATTGGTGCCACAGAGGAAAGGCCTGGCTCCCTGCGTCTATAAAGATTACAGCCAAGAAAACGCTACTGAGCACCTCTGCCCTGTGACACATGTGGTCACCATGAGTGAGAATCAACTTGACGGCGATGGGTTTTGTTTTTGTTTTCTTTTTACTCTACAGTAAATTTTCATAGAGACTTCGAGTCTTGCACAGCCCCTTTATAAATACACTTGATCCTTCTGCCATCTGCAGCTGAGTGAGGCCAAAATTATTGTCCCAACTTTGTGGCACAAGGAGCTCAGAGAGAGGAAATGTTTTGCCCAGAGCCACGCAGCTTTGTGAGGTGGGAGCCAGGGGGAGACCCTAGGGCCCCTGGCTCCCAACTTGAAGAGCCTTCCTCCCTTCGGCTGGGACATCCTTGCTCATCCCAGGACCCCAGGCCACCCACCCACTGCTGGCTTTCCCTCCCCACCCCCTGACCTTGGAAGATTGTCTGTGCTTCCAGAGATCAGCTGTAAATATTGGGGAGGGCTTCCCTTATCTTAGAGTCACTTCTCACTCTCCTGCTACCAGCAGCCAAAGCATCCATCAACTCGCAGACTGCAAATCAGTGCCCGACTGGACAGCAATTCACGGGGCTGAGCGGAACCCAGCAGGCACCCGCCCTGGCCCCCGGATTGCAGAGAGGACTCTGGGGCTGAGCCCAGACAAGAGCCACACCATTTAAAGGGATATCTGGGGAGCAGGCACATTGCCCTGTCTCCTCTGGAGAAGGACCACAAGGAGGGAGCCAGGGACTGCAGACTCAGGCCATTGAACCCGAGTCTCAGTCACTGGAGAATGCCCCAAAGAGAGAGGAAGCCCAGGTGCAACCTTGATGGTTTGTCTTCTGAGCACAACAGCTCTGCATTCGGAGTATCTTGCAAAAGGGGATGCAGACACAATGCCAAAACTTGGCTGCTGCTTAGGACTTATACCCAGAGATGGGGTCCCCTCTTCCCCCAAACCATGCTCAACCACCAAACCCAGCTTGGAAATTCCACCTTCCCTTACTGGGCAGGGAAAAGCAGATTATACCTTAAATGAAAGAAAAATGAATGTTTCACTGTTTCCTGGAATTGGTTAAACTATATTCCAAAGCCTATAAGTCCCTCTGGGATGCCCAGTTTAGACTTCCAGCCTCAACTTCCTTGGTTCGCACCCTGCCTTCCTGCCACACTGAACCATGCAGCCTCCTAGGCAGGCCCAACACTCTTTGCCTCTGGGTCTTTGCATGGATCATTCCTTCTGCCAAGGACATCTCTTCTTCCCATTTCTATCTAATGCCTACTCATCCTTTAGGATTCTGCTTGTTCATTGATTCATTGATTAATTCAACCAACCCGTGTAAACAAACAAATAAAACAAAACTCAGAGGTGAGCCTAGCAAAAGGAAAATAGCACCCAGGGCAAAGAACTCAGCAGGACCAGCTAAAGAGGCCAGGATTATTCAGCCTGAAATCACAATGCATGCTCTCTGGTCTTCTCCCGTGGCTCAGTGCCCTAGTCTGGAGGCTTGGTCCTACGGCTTGTTCTGGGGTCTTCCCTTTTTTCCCCACCTTAGCCAGATCTTGCTGAACCTTGGAAGCCCAGTCATCCCAGAAGCCTCACATTACCAGGCTTGCTGGAGGAGCTGAGAGTTAACTCCCAAAATACCTGTTTACACTTGCAATCGTTGCATTTTTTATACATTCCTGTTTGTCTCCTTCAGTAGATTCTATGCCCCTTATGAGGGCCTTCATCTTCCATTTCCTCTTGTCCACCACCCTCACCCCACTCCCGGCCTCCCAGCACAGGGTGGCTCCCAGGGCAGGATCCACAATGTCTCCTTGGTAGCTTATTATTCACCGGGCTGGATTGGATGTCTCCACTTGTTTGATACGCATTCTTTCCATGTCCACACCATTACCCATCTGACTGTCATATCGTCGTTGCTTGCCTGTTGCTGTGATGCTGGAAGCTCTGCCACAGGCATTTCAAATACCAGCAGGGTCACTCGTGGTGGACAGGTTTCAGCAGAACTTTCAGACTAAGACTAGGAAGAAAGGCCTGGTATCTATTTCCAAAAATTACCCGGTGAAAACCCTGAGGATCACAACAAAATATTGTCCGATATAGTGCTGGAAGGCAAGATCCCTAAATTAGAAGGCACTGAAAACACACAGTGGCCACAAAAATGCCAATGATTGTGAAGATGGTGCAGGACAGGGCAACAGTTCTTTCTCTTGTAGATAAGGTCGCCATGAGTCACAGCGGACTTGACAGCAACTAACAAAAACTGTAACCATATATACGTTTTGTCAAAGATGAGGTGTCTTTCAACAACAGTCTTTTAAGCTACTTAAAATGACTCAAGTTTATCCTACAGCATGCAGGGATATTTTCCCCAGGTGCTCAAAAGCGATACAATTGACAAATATAACAGCACTTCTCTTCCTTCTCTCTTCTTTTAGACCCTTCTGACTGCTTAAGATTTCCATCCTGAAGGTTGGCCAAGGACATAAAGGGGCTAATTTTAACTAGGCTGAAGAAGGAATGACCCAGGCTGAGAATGGAGTAACAGGTAACAAGAATTCTAGAAGGAGAGCAGTATGTGTTAGAAGCGGGGGCACAGGTGAATTTCAGAAAGGCCAGGCTCCTTGCCCACCTCTGAATTCAGACACCCGCATCACGACCACAGGCCATTTTGGATGGCTGAACAATTTAAAACCTTCTTTATCTTGCATGGTTCTTCCCATTCTTGTCAGCAATTATTGCTGATGGCAGGGCATGCTGGCTTCTTGGCAGAGTGGAGCCTTCCCGCTGGGGAGAAAGGTTTTGAGTTTTATGTCCCAATATGACTTTGATGGATTCAGACAAATTTCTCAGGCTTGGTGGACATTTGCCCAGACTGGAAATCTTCCCTGGGCAGCAGGAAACATCTAAGACGCCCAGACCACAAATGAGGTGTTTTGCACTGCTAATTCCCAAACCCTGGTGCACTACAGCCAAGGCCAGAGTTTGAGGAAGGCAGAGCTGGCGGTCAGTCCCTAAGGCCACATGTAGTAGCAATGTTGTTGTTGTTAGGTGCAGCCGAGTCAGTTCCGACTCATAGCGACCCTATGTACAACAGAACGACACACTGCCTGGTCCTGCACCATCTTCACAATTGTCGCTATGCTTGAGCCCATTGTTGCAGTCACTGTGTCAATCCATCTCATTGAGGGTCCTCCTCTTTTTCACTGATCTTCTACTTTACCAAGCATGATGTCTTTTTCCAGGGACTAGTCCGTCCTGATAACATGTCCAAAGTATGTGAGATGAAGTCTCGCCATCCTTGCTTCTAAGGAGCATTCTGGCTCTACTTCTTCCAAGACAAATTTATGTGTTCTTCCGGCAGGCCACGGTATATTCAATATTCTTTGCCAACAGCATAATTCAAAGGCATCAATTCTTCTCTGGTCTTCAAAAGATTCAGCAATTTAGAGGGATAGGGTGTAGTTTCCAAGCCTTTTGCTAGGTTGGAATATGCCCAGCTTTGTGATGGGCTGAGGAAATACAGAGGATGGTCTAGCCTGGACTACGCTGATGGGAAGGGCCTATCCTGGGGTTGTGCCTTTGTAGTCAACTGTCTGTAATTAGGTGGCCTGGAGAGAGATAGGTTTGTAAGAAAGAATGAAGTCAAGTGTAGAAGCTCTGAAAAGGTGTCGATGGGTGGGACAACCCAAGGAGCAGAACTGAAGAAATCTAAAAAAAGGACATGATTCCACAGTCTGGATGAAGCAGGGCAGTCTGGAAGTGAACACTGTGCAGGCTGGTCACCCACCATGGCTGCCATGTTTTCATATGTGGCAGGAACAGCATGTCATGCTGAACATGGGCTCAAACAGACCCAGAGGGAATGGGCTATGACATTGGGCTCAGCAACCACGACCCAGCCTGCACCCCACCTACATGGCCACAAAGGATGGCATTTGTAACCTCAGAGCTCAGGAATGAGTGTCTGAGAGGACTCAAAGTCGTCAGAAGCCAGCGTCTCTCCTAACCCTTCCTGCCCTGCATGGATCACCCCTGCTAGGACGCCATCTTGGGCCCTAAGTAGAGATGTCCCTGGTCCTTGGATTCAACTCCTCAGAAGACACATGCCAATGGAACCTTTTCATAGGGCAAGGATGGCAAACTTTTATGGAGTACGTGCTGTGTACCAGGCACTCTGCCATGCTCTGGGTTCCAAATATTACCATAAAATAAATAAATAAATAAAACCAGTCGCTGCTCAGTCTACTTTGCCTCACAATGACCCCACGTGTGTCAGGGCAAAATTGTGTTCATAGAGCTTTGAACTGCTGATTTTTAAAAGCAGATCACAAGACCTTTCTTCTGAGCCTCCTCTGGGTGGACTTAAACCTCCAACACTTTAGTTAGCATTGAAGCGTATGAACTGTTTGTACCACTCAGGGACTCCAAAAAATAGTCTTATAGTCTAATGAATATGAGAGAGATTTCCATGTTAGTACATTTGTACCCAACAACTGTACAAAATTTTGAAGTAACTGAGAGCAAGCATGATTAAATCTGGGGTATGCACGGCTCAGAGGAGGGTTCAGAAAGGAGCTAATACATATGTAGGGCTTTGAAGGATGAATACGAGTTCTCCAGGTAAATAGGGGAAGGGAGTGTATGACAAAAAGAAGGAAGAGCATAACAGCATACACAAAGGTACAGAGGCACAAAGTTCACTGTTATGCTCAGGAAATTGCAATGCTCAGTGCGGACATAGGTGGAATCTGTTCACAAAGCCCCTCATGTGCCCTGACAGGGATTTGGGACTCAATCCTGTAGGTGATAAGAGCCAGTGAAGGGTTTTATCAGGGCGTTGACCTGGTCAGATGGATACTAAGGAGAGTTGAAACAAGGAATCTTTCCTAAGAGGAATGCTACTAGAGCTGCAGGAGGCAGGACTAGCGAGCAGGAAAGACAGCCCCTGGGTCCACTCTGCTGGACATTGGCAACATGACCTGCAAGAAATCCTTTCCCCTCGGGATCTCTCCCACCTCACTGGTCAGCTCCCTTCTCAGAGGTACTTGCAGTGTGTTGTAAACAGAAGTGTCAACCAAAGAGGATGGATGTGAACACACTTTGGGGGAAAAATAAAATGGGATGCAAGTACAGGATGCAATCATCCTATTGTTTTCTTCCCAAGTGCTTAGAAAAGGGAGCAAATCTACTGGCTCCAAGCCACCCAGGAAGGCCAAGGCCACAGCTTCTCCAGGCGCACCATGGAAAACAGGGAGCGAAGTCAGCTGCTGGCGGGTGTGCCAAATCGGTTCAGCTAGGATGTCGGACTGTCTGGTGCCCTCTCCAGCTGGGACAAGGATTTGCTGGGGCTTTGAGGCCTAATGGTAGTGTCTCCCTTCCAGGCGCCCAACCTCCGGAAAGGTCCTAGGAATCTCCTCAGATCCTAGCTGGGAAACGAGATCCACCTGTCCTGGACAGCTAATCTCAGAGTCTCCAGTGACGGGCAAATTGATCACTGACTGACAGGTCCCCAGGACAGCTTGGAACTCCTGCTTGGGTGAATTGGCAGTGTTTCCCGCTTTCCAGAGTTCATGGGAATGTGTTGTTTTTATACAGCCTGGCGCAGATGCAGGCTGGGGAGGCTGGGGCTCAGGAGAACATCTCACAAGGGGAAACCTTGGAGAGCTGTGAAGGACAAAGGGACTCTCAGGTTACCCTTTGCCCCTCAGTGTTCCCAGACTCACACGACCTGGAAATTGTTCTATTATCAGTTGCTACCAAGTGGTCAGCTTGGGTTAAGCTTGGGTTAACCGCAAACAGTTAAGCACTGGACTACTAACTGAAAGGGTAGTGGTTTGAAACCACCTAGAGCCTTGGAAGAGAGGCCTGGTGGTCTACTTCTGAAAGACCAGCCTCTGAAAACCCTTTGGAGTCAGTTCTACTCTGCACACAAGGGGTTGCCATGGGTCAGAACCCATTCTATGGCAACTGGTTTGGTGTTCAGCTTGAGATGAGTTTGGAGACTTGATTCTGCCACTGGAAAACTGGGTGAACACTTTCCTTCTCAGAATCTCGGTCTCCTTATCTATAACAAGACTAAGTAATTCCAGAGGTTACTGATGCTGACAGAGTGGTGAAAGTGGTTTTGGAGTCGGTGGATGGGAATTTAAACCCACTTGCTGGGTGGTCTTGGGGAAGTCAGCTTCCCACTCTGAACTTCCACCGTGTCATCCAGTGGTGCCTCACATTGTGTATCTTCTGTGGTAATAATAAATGTTAACACCTTTACTTAGGAGTACCATGTCTCTGTACCTCCACAGGAAACCCTGGTGGTGTAGTGGCTAAGTGCTATGGCTGCTAACCAAAAGGTTGGGAGTTCAAATCTGCCAGGCGCTCCTTGGAAACTCTATGGGGCAGTTCTACTCTGTCCTGTAGGGTCACTATGAGTTAGAATTGACTCAACTGCAGCGAATTTGGGTTTTTTTTTTTTTGGTACATCCGTAACATCAATCAGCACAGGACATCACTAGGGCAATTTCAGGACAATATGTAAGTAAGAAAACCTGTTTTATCACAACTGTGCTGGACAGCTTACAGGTCAGTTTTGCCCTCAGAAATGGCCAATGTCTTCTCAAGTGCTAGCTGTGGGTCCAGCCCTATAAATGGCCACTCAGAACAGCTATGGTTTCCTCTAATCAGACAGGAGCTGGAAGCTTTTCCTGCCTTGGTTCCTGGGGCATCGATGCAGGGATCAGAGGGTTGGGATAACCACACTAAGACTGAGCAAGACTTGGAGAGGACAATGGCTGTACAAAGGCTGACAGAATCGGATCAGTCCAGCTGGCTCAAGGGCTTAGAGGAAGACCTTGCCTTCTGAGTCTTGGGAGAACCCTCTGACCTAGCCGTGGAGGTGTCAGGCAGATCCTCCCAGACCAGGACCTCAAGGGTCCCTGAGAAGCTAGATTCTGTGTGTAGGCCCAAGACCTCGGATTTAGTTAGAATTGTTGTCATTGTTAGCTTACATTGAGTCAGCCCCCAACTCGTCGCAACTTCGTGCATAATAAAATAAAATGCTGCCTGATCCAGTGCCATCCCCATAATCAGTTGTGGACCAGGACCAGGCCATTGTGATCCATAGGGTTTTCGTTGGCTGATTTTTTGCAAGTAGATTGCCAAGACTGTCTTCCTAGTTCATCTTAGTCTGGAAGCTCCTCTGAAATCTGTTTAACATCATAGCAACACGCAAGCCTTCACTGACAGACAGGTGGTGTCCGAGCATGAGGTGCGTTGGCCAGGACTCGAACCCAGGTCTCCTGTATGGAAGATGAGAATTCTACCACTGGACCACCACAGGGAAAAGTGGCCATCTGCTTGGACATAGACACTGAGCACTTCCTCCAGTGTTGTCTTGACTGCTCCTGTATTAGGAGCCCAGAAGAAGAAATTGTGAAAAATTGAAGGACAACAATCAAGAACAATAAGGCAGGGCAGGTGTGCATCCACTTTATGGGACATGCATGGTACAGCGTTAAAAGTGATGTGCCTTGTGGAGAAACTGGAACCTTTATCCATTGCTGGCAGGAATGTAAAATGGTGCAGACACTGTGGGGAACAGCTTGGTGGTTCCTCAAAAAGTTAAACAAAGAATTACCATAAGACCTGGCAATCCCGATCCCACATATATACCCAAAAGAGCTGAAAGCAGGAACACAGACAGAAGCCTGTACCTCAACGTTCGTTGCAGCACTTTTCACAACAGCCAAAAGGTGGCAACCACCGAAAGATCCATCAACAGATGACTGGATAAACACAACGTGATACATTTATACAATGGTGTATTACTCAGCCTTAAAATGAAATGAGGTCCTGGTCCTGGTACAACACGGATGAACCTATAAAACCCTATGCTGCGCGAAATAAGGGAGTTGCAAAAGACAAATGCTGTATGATCTCACTTATAAGAAATAAGCAAAAGTACGGAAACCAAAGATTATTAGTGGTTACCAGGGATGGGAGGGAGTGGAAAGGAGGGGAGTTTTGCTTAGGGAGTGTTGAGTTTATGTTAATGGTGAAATAATTTGGAAAAGCATAGTGATAAAGTTGGCACAACGTAAAGAATGTGATCGATGTCACTGAATTGTTCATGAGGAAATTGTTTAATTGGCAAAGGCTTTGTTGTGTATATTTTCACCGTAATTAAAAAAAAGTGACCCATGTGAAGGGTTCTCCATAAGATCTGAAAGTGCGTGCCTTAGAATGCTGAGTAGAAACTGGCATATTTATCTGCTTGCAAATAAATAACAGGCTTCGGGAAGAACAATTCTAGGGGGAAATCAATCATTTGGCTTTAGTGGTGAGAACGTGGGTCAGCGTCTTGTCTTTCTACTTGTATATATTTTCAAATGTCCTACAGGGGCATGTGTTATTTTAAAATGGAAAAAAAAAATTTCTCCTTTAAAAGCAGAATTTTCTTGCCATTATATTGAGACAAGCAAGCTGGAGTGCTGTATCTGAAAGTTTAAACTGCGCAGCAGCTTGATCGTTTCAACACTATGGCAAGAAGATCGTGAACCATGCAAATGCCAGGAGAAGAGCCAAAAGACAAAAATCTCAACGCCAGCACCGAGGGCCGAGGGCTCCCACTAACGCCTTCCGTTCTTCCAGCCTCCATCAAGGGCACCAATGCAGGAACCTCCGCCAAAACAAAACACATGAGATGAGGCTGTAAAACCACCTGACTTGAATTTTTTTTTTTTTTACAAACGCACAGGAATCTATAGATTCTCCGAAGACTGTAGATGCTGTCCTTGCGGAAGAGTTGTCTAGCCAGGCCATGCCTTTGTTTGCACCTTACTGTTCCGGGTCAGAAAAGTCTTCAACCCCTTTTTGCAATCACTTTTGGATTCACAGCACAGGCCTGTGGATGTGGTCAATGTTGCCAAATGTTTGCTTTTTCAAGAATGGATTTTGATTTTCCAAAAGCCATTTGAAAAGGCTCTCCTCAAACTGGACAACTACTTTGGGAAACATTTTCGGTTCAAAGTGAAATGTGACCCAGCAGACGGGAGACTAACTGCCCTGAGAGGCTAGAAAATGACCTATGAAGATGCGTGAAACCAGGCTGGGCACCAACCTTGCATTCGCTGCTTCCGCTCTGTGAAGTGAGAACGCTGTGGTTGTGGGGGACTCCTTTGGAGGCCAGCGCTCAATGCTATGTGTTAATTTGCGTATGTTTGCAGAAAAAAGTAAACCTTTAAATATTTACGGAGCATTCACCTCATGTGACAGAGAGACACTGACGCCTAGCCCCTGCCTGTCCTTAAGGAGCTACCAAGATTCATCTCTTGGCCATCCCTTCTTCCCTGTATTTATTTTCCCGTCCAACCATTTCAATACTGGTCTCCAAGAAGAGGCACAGGAAGTGACCCAGAGTGTCAGCATTTTTATAACGAGTGGGGAAGGGACCTGAGGGCAAAAGGTCAAATTTTGGACAAGAGTAAGATGAATCTTTTCTCTCTGTCTGCTGCCTGAATCACCTGAAGCAGACAGACCTGGACTTTGTTACAGGTAAATAATTACAGTTGTATCTGCCATAAATATCTCACTGAAGGGCCATTGCAAAAATTGAGATTGTATCTCTAAGCAACTGTCAAATGGCTAGAATAAATTCAGAGGACTTGAAATACTGATGTACACTTTCTATCATAGATATCTCTTGGTCTAGACTTTCAGGCTGCATCTTGACAGAACACCTAGGATGGCTGAGAAATTAAGGAGTCAGGAAAAAAAAATTACATAGTGTTGGTGTTCTGTGGTTTGTGTCTTCTTTATCTGTGGCCCTGGCAAACAGGAAGTCCTTGTGCACTGAGGGGCTTGAGCAGAAATGTGAAAGGCACAGATCCCTGGGAATTTAAAAAGCCAAGGAGGCAATAAATCTTGGACCCAAATGGAAAGCCTGAAGAGGTCAGTGAGCTACAGCCAACCTAATATCTGTACTTCTCAGGGCCGCAATAAATCTGACACTGCTCCTTCTTAGCTCAGCTGGCTTCTGTGCCGCCGGCAGATCAAAAGTCTCTCCCGGTACACTCAGCAATCACCTGTTTCTCATTGGGCCTGTTGGGTGAGGCAGGCAGGATGGGGAGGGGAGGGTGGGACTGGCCCGTCCATCTTCACACCATCTGGGGGCCATATTTAAATGGCTGCAGTTTGGGAGTTAGAGAGAGGAGCCTGGGGCAACTAGAAGGTACCACTGCCAAGCTTGGAGAAGTGAAGGATCAGCCGTGGGTAGGAATGGCAGTGCAGCAGACAAAGGCTTCCTATCTGAAGATGCCGTTTTGTTTGGGGCAGAAGGGGAGAGGGCCATTCCTCTGGCTATCTGCATTTGATTAGAAAAAGTCTTTCACTTGTCAATTCTAATTCAGCAAGATCATTTCCTTACACTACCCCCCACCCAAATTATTTATTCTTTCGAAAATACTCATTAACATGCCCATTTGTTAATTATTTTTTTGTGCCAAGAACTATATTCAGCATCTTACCCACGTTATCACTAACCCTCCTCTCCCCAAAAAATAGCAGTTGCTGTCGAGTTGATTCCAACTTGTGGCGACCCCTTGTGGGTCAGGGTAGAACTGTGCTCTATAGGGTTTTCCACAGCTGGTTTTTCAGAAGTAGATCGCCAGGCCTTTCTTCCAAGTTGCCTCTGGATGGACTCAAACTTTCAACTTTTCTGTCAGCAGGCAAGGACCGTAACCACTTATACCATTCAGGGACTCTTGGTACCCTTTCAACAGCCACATCCCGGTACAGGAGATATCCTTACTGGCTTCTTTCACAAGAGGAAACTGCAGCTCAGGATGGCTAAACAATTTGGCGAAGGTCACACAGCAGGTAGCAGGATTTGAATCCAAGTCTATGAGATTAAACATCCCACGCAGGACCTCCTCTGCCACAATAAATTTGCTATGATCTGAGCACTGCTGAATTCCACAAAGGTTGTAAAAAAATAAGCCAGAAGAGGATCCTAGATTTTTGTTTTTTTTAAATGGCCTGGAAGTTGAGATTTGACATATCTATAAAAAATAGTGATATAAAATAGCACGATAAATGCCCTGAGAGAGGTACAGATAAAATAAGGAGTTTGGAGGAGACAGCAAGTGAGTCTGGGGCCCAGGCATTTGCACTGGATCTTAGAGCATCAATGGCTTTGTGCCCCTGGCAGTAAAGGGGAAGGGGATGGCTGCAGAGAAAAGAGCTTGTGCAAAGGCCCCGGCCAGCAAAGCATAGAGCACATTTGGGAAACTTCGAGTAGCTGAGTTTGGAATGAGGGAGAGACTGGGAAATGAACTTGAAAAAGTATGTAGGTTAACCTTGTGCATCTTCTAATACCTGAAGAAGAGTCTGGATTCCCCCCCACCCACTCCCTGGGAACAATAGAAAGTTATTAGAGGTTTTTGAGCACATATTTTGGAAGGCCTATTTTTGTGGCTGTTTGGAGGATAAAGCAGGTGAGACAGAGAGAGGAGGTAGAGGGATAAGCTGGGAGGCTGTTGTCATGATGGGCTTCTCAGCATCCTGACCTTGTTTACTGGGTTTAACGTCTATACGTGTTTGGCTTTGCTGTGGGGTGAAGATGAACTTCATGATGCCCGTTGGCGCAACCACCTGAAATCTTTTGTGTCCTATGTCAGCTACTTTGAATGGGCCCCCGGAGCCCAGCAGGCCTCTGAGAGCAGGGTGGTACTGAGCAAGCCTCTAGGTGGTGACTAGAATGTGAATCGAGGGAGAGCTCTCCCTTCCTTTTCTCCGCTGGCTCTTCCAGGGATCCCGTCATTTTCAACCAGTGCCTGCACGTCAGCAGCTCCTCTCTCTCAGGGATATAAAATCCTTCTCCAAGAAGGGCTGCTGCTCTGGAAAGAGGGGCAAGGAAAGCAGAGAGATGGCTGGAAGTCAGGACCCAGATCCTCGGCTCTGTCTTGGCTCCAAACTTTCGTTTGACTTTGGTCAAACCTCCTTCCCTCTTTGGATTCATTTTTGTTATCTCCCAAGCACGAAAAATCTAATTCTTGGTTTATCTAATGGCAGGTAGGATTGTATAGTGCAGAGCAGTTAGGGCACTGGTTTCTCCTAAAAGGTCCGGGTTTCTTTGGAAATAACGCAGGGACTCCCCTAGGGTAAGAGCCAACTGAGCAGACCCCATCTAATCCATTGCATTAATACGTATTTGGCTTTTGCTGGAAATATGTGGTGAATGAATTAATGACTATTTAAAATCACTAGCTTGTGTAAGGAATCCCTGGGTAGTGCGAACAGTTAACACACTTGGCTATTAACCGAAAACTTGGTGACTCAAGTCCACCCAGAGGTGCTCCAGAAGAAAGGCCTAGCAATTTATTTTTGAAAAATTAGCCAGGAAAAATCCCATGGAGCACAGTCCTACTCTGACACACAGGGGGTCACCACGAGCCAGGGTTGACTTAATGGCGATCGGTTAGTCTATGCAAAGAGATTCAACTGCGAATCAGGAGACTTGAGAGAGGCCAGAATCTGCCCTCATCAGTTGTAAAGTCTTCAGTAAGCTTTTCATGCTCCCTGAGCCTCTGTTTCCTTATCTGTTACACGCTTGGTTTTGAATAGATAATCTGTGTCCTTTCCGGTGATAAAGCTATATTACCCATTGCATGGAGATTATAAAAATATAAATAAAATATATTGGGAAAATGCTTTAACTGCTGCTTAGAAATCAAAGTCTTATGGATTGAATTGTGCCCCTCCCAAAATTTTTATGTATTGAATTCCTAGCTCTTGTACCTGTTGATGTGCTCCCGTTTGGAAACAGGGTTTTCTCTTGTTATGTTAATGAGGTCATAAGCAGTGTAGGGCAGATCTTAAACCTAATCATATCTGAGTTATAAAGAGACCAAAATAGACAAAAAGACACACATGGGGGAAGACAGACACCATTTGAGGGTCGTTTACAAGCCTAAGACCTCCAAGGAACCAAGGAACACCTAGAGCTACTGACAAGGAAGATTGACAAGGCCAAGACCCTGATTTGGACTTTTAGCCTCCAGAACTGTGAGAGAATAAATTTCTGTCCTTTAAAGCCACCCGCTTGTGCTGTTTGTGTTACAGCAGCACTGGGAGACTAAGACACAAGGCCTTGTATTGCACAAGCTATGCAGGCTATAAACACCACCCACGCCTTGCTCCAAGCTTACAAATTCTTAGTTTATGCAGTTCTAAATTGCTTGGCTCTCTGGTGTTTTAGCCTGAAGAAAATCCTCCTGTAGGGAAGGTGCAGCTAGAGACAGGTACTTGTGAAGCAGCACTAAGAGACAGTCTAACACCAAGCAAGTAAAAACGAAAAAGATAACGAAGCAGTAAGGAGCTGGTACAAGAATTTGAAGAGCCCTTGAAGATAGGGCTTCTTGGCCATGTTGTTATTGCTGTTGTTGTTAGGTGCCCTTGAGTCAGTTCTGACTCACAGCAACCCTACATACAATAAAACAGAACCCTGCCAGGTACTGGGCCATCCTCACAATCATTGTTATGTTTGAGCCCATTGTTGCAGCCATTGTGTCAATCCATCTTGTTGAAGGTCTTCTTTTTCGCTGACCCTCTACTTTACCAAGCATGATGTCCTTCTCCAGGGACTGATCCCTCCTGATAACATGGCCAAGGTGTGTGAGACGTAGTCTCGCCATCCTTGCTTCTAAGGAGCATTCTGGCTGCACTTCTTCCAAGACAGATTTGTTCATTCTTCTGGCAGTCCGTGGTATAGTCAATATTCTTCGCCAACACCATAATTCAAATACATCAGTTCTTCTTTGGTCTTCCTTATTCATTGTCCAGCTTTTGCATGCATATGAGGAAGTTGAAAATACCATGGCTTGGGTCAGGCACACCTTGGTTCTCAAAGTAACACCTTTGCTTTTTAACAGTTTAAAGAGGTCTTTTGCAGCAGATTTGCCCAATGCAATATATCATTTGATTTCTTGACTGCTGCTTCCGTGGGTGTTGATTATGGATCTAAATACAATGAAGTCCTTGACAAATTCAATCTTTTCTCCGTTTATCATGATGCTGCTTATTGGGTCAGTTGTGATATTTTTGAGGTGCAATCCATACTAAAGGCTGTAGTCTTTGATCTTCATCAATAAGTGCTTCAAATCCTCTTCACTTTCAGGAAGGGAGTTTGTGTCATCTGCATATCACATGTTGTTAATGAGTCTTCCTCCAATCCTGATGCTGGGTTCTTCTTCGTATAGTCCAGCTTCTTGGATTATTTACACAGCATACAGATTGAATAAGTATGGTGAAAGGATACAACCCTGATGCACACCTTTCTTGATTTTAAACCACGCAGTATCCCCTCGTACTGTTCGAACTACTGCCTCTTGTTCTGTGTACAGGTTCCTCATGAGCACAATTAAGTGTTCTGGAATTCCCGTTCTTCACAACGCTATCCACAATTTGTTATGATCCACACAGTCGAATGCTTTTGCATAGTCAATAAAACACAGGTAAACATCTTTCTGGTATTCTCTGCTTTCAGCCAGGATCCATATGACACCAGCAATGATATTTCTTGTTCCACATCCTCTTCTAAATCTGGCTTGAATTTCTGGCATTTCTCTGTTGATGTATTGCTGCAACCATTTTTAAATTATTTTCAGCAAAATTTTACTTGCGGTGGTATCAATGATATAGTTTGATGATTTTCACATTCTGTTGGATCACCTTTCTTTGGAATGGACACAAATATTAATCTTTTCTAGTCAATTGGCCAAGTAGCTATCTTCCAAATTTCTTGGCATAGACTTGTGAGCACTTCCAGCATTGCACCCATTTGTTGAAACTTTTCAATTGGTATTCCATCAATTCCTGGAGCCTGGTTTTTTGCCAGTGCCTTCAGCTCAGCTTGGATTTATTCTTTCAACATCATTGGTTTTTGATCCTATGCTAGCTACTGAAATGTTTCAATGTCAACCAAATCCTTTTGGTACAGTGACTCAGAATGTTGCCTCCATTTTCTTTTGGTGCTTCCTGAGTCGTTTGATATTTTGCCCATAGAGTCCTTCAATATTACAACTCGAGGCTTGAGTTTTTTTCTTCGGCTTTTGGCCATAGGGGAAATTATTTCTACACACCATAGTTATATTCATCTTCCTCTCTGGCAGGAGTTAAGCTCATGGTGAGGTATCTAAGAGAGTTCAAAACTGACTCCCAAGTTAGAGTTGTTAGGTGTTGTCGAGTTGATTTTCAACTCATAGTGACCCCATATGGCAGAGTAAAACTGCCCCATGGGGTTTTGTAGGCTGTAATCTTTAGAGGTGCGTGTTGCTACAACAAATGAAGATGTGACTGACCCAGGACCAGCAAGCTGCCTCCAGGCCTGAACCTGACCATAGTGCTGACAAAAACGACTCATTCCTGGAAATGACTCTGCTGGCACCATGAGTAAAAAGACAAGGAATATAACATCCTTGAAGGAGCCCAGATCCAAAAGATAACATTAGGACATTTCAGACTTGAGGGAAGGGGGATTGCATAACAAGTCCACGTTCCAACCCAAAGACCAAACCTGTTGCCGAGGAATTGAGTCCGACTCATAGTGGCCCTATAGGACAGAGTAGAGTTTCCAAGGAGCGCCTGGTGGATTTGAACGGCTGACCTTTTGGTTAGCAGCCATAGCACTTAATCACTATGCCACCAGGGTTTCCAAACCCACATTAGCTCCTCTAAATATCTCTGGAGCTTGGGGTAGTAATGCTGAGACCCTGGAGATCTACCCGTCTTATTGCCTCCCAGGACCTCGCCTTGTATATAGCTTTCTCATATTAAATCTTGGACCACTTATGCAACCTGGAGTGGTCTGCTTCTTTCTTTTGTCTGTCCCTAATGGTGGCCACTTTCAGATTTCCCCCTGGAGCCCCCTCCTCATCTGACAGATAAGATGATTGGATCTTTCTTCCGTGGAGTCACGGGGTGGGTTTGAACCGCCAACCTTTCAGTTAGCAGCAGAGCACTTAACTGTTGCACCACAAAGGCCCCTTCAAGTTATAGTTGAGGAGTTAAAAAGGAGCAGAGTAAGGAATGTGCCAAATACTTGTTTTAAAAATAAAGTGGTGTCCATCAACGGATGAATGGATAAATAAATTGTGGTACATTCACACAATGGAATACTATGCATCGATAAAGAACAGTGACGAATCTGTGAAACATTTCATAACATGGAGGAACCTGGAAGGCATTATCCTGAGCGAAATTTGTCAGAGGAAAAAGGACAAATATTGTATAAGACCACTATTATAAGATCTTGAGAAATAGTATAAACTGAGAAGAACACATACTTTTGTGGTTACGAGAGGGGGAGGGAGCGAGGGTGGGAGAGGGTTTTTTACTGATTAGTTAGTAGATAAGAACTGCTTTAGGTGAAGGGAAGGACAATACTCAATACATGAAAGGTCAGCTCAACTGGACTGGACCAAAAGCAAAGAAGTTTCTGGGATAAACTGAATGCTTCGAAGGTCAGCGGAGCAAGGGTGGGGGGGGTTGGGGACCATGGTTTAAGGAGACTTCTAAGTCAATTGGCAAAATAATTCTATTATGGAAACATTCTGCATCCCACTTTGAAATGTGGCGCCTGGGGTCTTAAATGCTATCAAGCGGCCATCTAAGATGCGTCAATTGGTCTCAACCCACCTGGATCAAAGGAGAATGAAGAACACCAATGTCACACGACAACTAAGAGCCCAAGAGTCAGAAAGGGCCACATGAACCAGAGACCTACATCATCCTGAGACCAGAAGAACTAGTTGGTGCCCAGCCACAATGGATGACTGCCCTGACAGGGAGCACAACAGAGAACCCCTGAGGGAGCAGGAGATCAGTGGGATGCAGACCCCAAATTCTCCCAAAAAGACCATACTTAATGGTCTGACTGAGACTAGAGGAATCCCGGTGGTCATGGTCCCCAAACCTTCTGTTGGCACAGGACAGGAACCATTCCCGAAGACAACTCATCAGACATGAAATGGACTGGACAGTGGGTAGGAGAGAGATGCTGATGAAGAGTGAGCTATTTGTATCAGGTGGACACTTGAGACTGTGTTGGCATCTCCTGTTTGGAGGGGGGATGGGAGGATAGAGAGAGTTGGAAGCTGGCAAAATTGTCACGAAAGGAGAGACTGGAAGGGCTGACTCATTAGGGGGAGAGCAAGTGGGAGTACAGAGTAAGGTGTATATAAACTTATATGTGACAGTTTGACTTGATTTGTAAACGTTCACTTGAAGCTCAATAAAAGTTTTAAAAAAAAAAAGTGGTCACATCCAAAGGGCCTGAGAGAAAAGCCGACTTGAGAAAAGCATGAAGTAAAAATCCCACAGGGACCCAGGGTCCTAAGAGAAAGATTGTTCAAGTATGTCAATTAGTCTAATTGATGTTCAAGTAATGACCTGAGTCATTAAGTCAAAAATAAATTATGGTGTGTAGACTCTATAAGAAAGCAGTCTATCTAGTACCTGCATATTCTATCTGAGGAGCTTTCTAACAAAAAGGGTGAAGTTTTAAGAGAAGAGGAGCAAACTCAAGCTTTAGTTCTTAAAGGTTAACACTCAGTTACCTGGGACGTCTTCTCATCTAAATGCCCCGGAAGGTCGGCCATTGCCAGGACCACCCTCCTTTTCCTCCTAGAGATACAGTGGATTCGGTCCCAGGAGTCTCTGGGTGTGACTGTGTGTGGATACGTGTGTGTGCACGTGTGCCCGCGTGTATGACCGAGTGTGTGTGTGAGAGTATGTGTGTATGCATTTGAGTGTGCGAGCGTGTGAGAATGTATGAGTGTGTGTGCACGTGAGGGTGTGCATTCACGTGCCTGAGTATGTGTATGTGAGTGTGAGTATGTATATGTGTGAGTGTGTATTCATCTGTGCATGAGTACACGTGAGTGTGTACATATGTGTGCGTGAGTACATGTGAGTGTGCATGCACGGGTGGGTGAGTACGTGAGAGTGTGCGTACATACAGGCAAGTGTGGATGCATGGGTGTGTGAGTACATACAAGTATGCATGCACATGTGGGTGAGTATGCCTGAGAGTGCAAGCGTGGGTTCATGAGTATGTGCGGGTATATGTGCAAGGGTGTGTGAGTACATTCAGGTGTGCACTCATGGGTGCGTGAGTACATGCAAGTGTGTGCACACAGGTGGGTGAGTACGCCTGAGTACGGGTGGGTGCACGCATGTGTGAGTATGTGTGAGTGTGAGTGAGTGTGTGTATTCGTTCCCAGTGAGCCCTTGTGGATGCTATGCCCCAAGCGGTCAGTCATGAAGACAGGCGTCAGCGTTGTCAAGCACTCTGTCCATCTCTATTTTGTGCTGAAAACCCATGACTGAAACCCAGGGTATCTTGTGCCAGACAGTATCTCCTCACTTCCCTTCCTTACCATTTTGAAACGGCCAATCATTTGCAACAAAAGTTGTGGATTTGATTACCAGGGGGTTGCAGGATGTTGGTGGGTACAGTGGGACCTGGCCTGAAAGCCTTTAGGATAGCCAAGGAAAAATGGTTTTGAATTCCTGTTCCCTGTGGTAATGCTTTCTTTCCTCAGATGGCCACCTGTAAAAGCCAAGAGGCATCCTCGGAACGTGTCCAGGAGGAAGCCAGGAGACCTGTCACAGGGCAGTGCTGGGATGAAGCAGTGGGAAGACTCTTGATGTTCCCATGTTAATACCCAGACCGCCTGTAAATGTCAAAGGGAAAAAACTGTAATCTGAGGTCTGCCTGGGAGTGCTGCATTAATATGCAGGATTTATCCAGTGTTCTACCAGACCCTTGGGGTACAAGGATGCCTGCCCCCAGGCAAAGGGTGGGAAGGGAATGAAAACATTCCAAGCACTGTGCTGAGCCCTTTGACTGCATTTGCTCCCTGAATCCCGACAATGACTCTCGAAGGTAACGTATTACTAGACTCATTTTATAGGCAGCCATACCGAGGTTCAGAATGATGGAGCAGTTTTCTGGAGGTAACATTCCTAGTATGGCAGCTGAGGGTTCAAATCAGATGTGCCCAGTGCCAAATTCTCTGCTTATTCCTTTTTGCAGACTTCTGGGAGGAAAGAAGGTGAGTGTTGCTAGAGAATCTCTTTCTAAGATTGATGTTTTAGAAGAGACTCCTAAGATCCCAGGACCGGCAGCATCAGCCGCACCTGGGAACCTGATAAGAATGCACATTATGTGTGTTTTAGGGATCTCTCCAGGTGATTCTGGTTGCAGCTTGCTTCAGAACCACTGATCTGAGGCCCTGCTGCTCAAACCGTAGTCCAAGGGCCAGCACTATGGCGTCACGGGGAAGCCTGGTAGAAATGCAGAACCTCAGGCCCTACTCCAGACCTTGAATCCAAATCTGCATGTTAATGTGATTCCCAGGAGATTCCAGTGCACTGTCAAGTTTGGAGATGCAGTGGTAGGGCTCTGGTGTGGGAAGATGTAATTTGTTGGGGAGAAGAGAGGGCTCTGTAGATCCAAGGTATTGCTGAGCCACACTACCCTCTGACAGTTTGTGATGCTATGGCAGCCTGCATGTTGCGGTGATGCTGGAAGCTACGCCACTAGTATTTCAAATATCAGCAGGGTCACCTATGGTGTGAATAGGTTTCAGCAGATCTTCCATACTAAGACAGACCAGGAAGAAAGGACAGGCTATCTACTTCCGAAAGTCAGCCAGTGAAAACCCTATGGATCTTAACAAACTATAGTTTGATACAGTGTGGAAGATGAGTTCCTCACATTGAAAGGCACTGAAAATACATAGTGGCTGCAACAATGGACTTAAGCATACCAGTGACTGTGAAGATGGCACAGGACTAGATAACATTTCATTCCATTGTACATGGGGTTGCCATGAGTCAGAGATGACTCAAGGCAACTAACAACAACAACAATGCTGAGTTCATGTTGTAGTCCACGAGCCGAGCTGTAACCACGTTCTCTTGAAGTTTAAGAATTGGGCTGAGACCACCCCAGATGGAGCAGAGAGGTAGGGGTGAGTGAGCAGGGCTGAGCTGGACTGTGAATGGCCAGGCCCAGTCCAGTTCTTGGATGCTTTGCCTGCTGAGGCTAGGGACCATGCTAGGCCATTGAAAGATGGGCGTCCTGTAAAGACTTAACCTTTTGGGAAATGCTTCCTGGAGGACAGGCATGAAAAGGCCTCCTCCTCTCTTACCAAACTCTTGGTGAAGGCGTAGTAGCTTCTGGGCTGTCTACAATGAGAAGGACTCCTTGGCTGTGTCTGGGCTTTGTGAATTAGTGCTGGAATCAATTAGCAATGTCTGCTGTGGGTGTGGAGTCCCTGGGTGGCACAAATGGTTAAACACTTGGCTACAGACTGGTTCAAATCCACCCTGAAGTCCCTCAGAAGAATAACCTGGCAATCTACTTCTGAAAAATCAGCCACTGAAAACCCAACTGACCACAGTTCTACTCTGAAACATATGAAGTCACCATGAGTTGGAATCGACTCCATGACAACTAGTATCTATCTATCTATCTGTCTGTCGGTTGGTCAGTCGGTTGGTCGGTCTGTCTGTCTATCATCTATCTATCTATATTGGCTGTGGGTGTGGGCTGGGGGGTGGTGGCACGTGTCACAGAATGATGTTTGAGGGTGGAAGGGGTAGAAGAGTAGGAAAGAGTTTTGAGCAGATTAGGACAACTGAGAATTTCATCAGCCAATTTTTTGCTTTGCAGAGTCTACAGGCAAATTTTCCTATTTCCTTTGTTACAACTAAATGCCTTTTTAAAAAGAAAAAAAAAATAGTAAAAAATACAAATAGGTTAAAGGTATCCAGCCCTTCCTCTCCCCACAGGCGTCCACTTTTAACAGTTTCTGGAATATCCTTTCAGAGATATTTATGTACACACACACTTATTTCACTTAATTTATTTGGAGTTTGGTCCGTTTTAGTAGGTATAGATCTAACCATTATTTTCCAAGGTTACATAGTATTCCATTATTTGGATGCACCATAATTCATCTATCTAGAGCTCCATTAATGGACATTTCGATTATCTCTGATCTTTTTACTACTACAAATAACACTGCAAAGAATATCCCTGTATACATGTCTTTGTTCTCAAGTGCAAATATTTTAGCAGAATTGATGGCCAAACAGGACATGCACTGTAAAGGTTGTTGTTGCCAATTTTCACTGCCATCTACAATATACCAACTGAGATTTAAAAAAATATCTTTTTATTTTGGAACAATCACATACTTAGAGAAAAATTGCAAATACAGTACAGTAAAAACTTTTTTCTTTGAACCATTTAAGAATAAGTTACCTACCCAATACTTCATTAGCTCTGAATATGTTAGTGTACATTTCCTTTAACTAGGACTTCTACCTTTATAACCACAACGTTGTCGTTGTTAGGTGCTGCGGAGTCAGTTCTGACTCATAGCGACCCTATGTACAACAGAATGAAACACTGCCCGGTTCTGTGCCATTCTCACAATCGTTGTTAGGCTTGAGCCCATTGTTGCAGCCGCTGTGTCAATCCATCTCGTTGAGAGTCTTCCTCTTTTTCACTGACCCTCTACCTTACCACACGTAATGTCTGTAATTGTTAAGGTTATGTGTCAACTTGGCTAGGCCATAATTCTCAGTGGTTTGGCAGGTTGTAGTTTGGCAGTCGTATGATGATGTGATCACTTCTATGATGAGATTTGATATAACGAGGTCACCTTCATGATGGGATCTGCTGTGAGTAGCAATCAGTTGAAAGGGAGTTTCCTTGGGGGTGTAGCCTGCTCATAAGTGTACTTTCTGCCAAGACTCACAAGCTTTTGCTTGCTGTGGATCCTGCAGCTGGCTCCTGTTCTTCTGATCTCCCATTCTTGGGACTTGAGCTAGCAGCTTACCTGTGGTCTTGGCTTGCTGATTTTGGGATTTGTTCATCTTTGCAGCCTGTGAGCAGGAGCCCTGCTGTCTGACCTGCTGATCTCGGGTTTGGCAGCCCCTGTAGCTTTGTGAATCAGGAGAAGGCTTTATCCTAACCCACCGGCTTGGGATGTTCCAGCCTCTACAACTGCGTGAGTCTTTTCCTTGATATAAATCTCTCTATATGCATATTAATATGCTTTACTGGTTTTGCTTCTCTAGAGACCCCAGTCTAAGACAATGTCTTCCTCCAGGGACTGGTCCCTTCCAATAACATATCCAAAGTACATGAAATGAAGTCTCATCATCCTCGCTTCCAAGGAGCATTCTTGCTGTACTTCTTCAATACAGACTTGTTTGTTATTCTAGTCGTCCAATGGCGTGTTCAATATCCTTCGCCAACGCCATAACTCAAAGGCATCGATTCTTCTTTGGTCTTCCTTATTCATTGCCCAGCTTTCGTATGTACATGAGGCGATTGAAAATGCCATGGCTTGAGCCCTCAAAGTGACTTCTTTGCTTTTCAGTACTTCAAACAGGTCATTTGCAGCAGATTTGCCCAATGTAATATGTCCTTTGATTTCTTGACTGCTGCTTCTGTGGGCATTGATTGCATAACCACAAGACAACCTTCAAAATTAGATCTTTATCATTGGTGCATTACTACTATCTAACCCTCAGACCCTTTTCAACTTCCTTTAATTGTCCCAATAATGGTCTTTATAGCAAAAGAATTTAGTTGGGAATCATCTGTTACATTTTGTTATTACGTCTCTTTAGTCTTCTGTTTTGAAGAGTCCTTCAGTTTTCCTTGACTGAAGATTTCAAAACCAAACCCACTGCTGTCAAGTCGATTCTGACTCATAGCAAGCCTAAAGGACAGAGTTGAACTGCCCCATAGGGTTTCCAAGGCTGTAATCTTTACAGAAGCAGACTGCCACATCTTTCCCCCTCAGAGCAACTGGTGGGTTCAAACTGCCAACTTTTAAGTTAGCAGTTGAACACTTAATCACTGCATCAGTTAATTAGTATTTTGTCAGAATAATTTTGAAACTATCAGACTTTCATTTATTTTATATTTGTATTCATATATTTATATTTCTTAGTTTTTTTAAATATTTCGTTCACTAGGTCATATTCTTTTAAAATGATTATTTATTTTGATGCTGTCCATTATGAGTCCTTTAAACTGGCTTCTATGCCCTTTCTAACTGTCCACATTATTCCCTGAGCACTTTCTTGATTCCTGGTGCAGTGAGATATTCATGGCTCATCTTATACTTTACTTTCCCTACTGGATTCAGCCACTTCTTCAAGGAGCCTTGGTTTCTTCTAATGGAAAACAATAGTTACACACACGTACACACACACGCATATAAACACATTTACATCTATATTTATTTCTCTATTTGTATCTGTCATGTAAATCTATCTACCTGTTTGTCCATCTCTGTATCTGTCTCTCTCTCTCTCTTTACCCGCTCCCTCCCTCTCTCTCTGTCATGTATCTATCCATGAGTTCACAATGATGACTCTAACTCCAACCCAACACCATAAGGATAAGTTTGGTTTTCTCCCTTTCAATATTTTTACTCTCTCTTCTGACTCTAAGAGCCTTGCCTTCTATATTTTATTATGTTTTAGGTGAAGGTTTACATTGCAGTTTAGGTTCCCATTTAACAATTTCTACACCATTTCTTCAGTGACATTGGTTCCGTTCTTCACAACGTGTGAACATTCTCATTACCATATTTTTACACAAATAACGCTCACCCTCTGCTTTTGTTTACTGGTTGCACCCCCTCCCCATGAGGAACCCTCACAAGTGCCACCATGCCAATCCTCTTCCACATGTTGCTGTAAAAAATTAACACAGAGTACTTACAAAAATACCTCATGGGGTGAGAGCATGGCTGGCAAACACAGAAGGCGCACGGCTGGCAAACACAGGAGGCACACGTTATTTGTATAAAAGATGGTATTTCCTTTCTGGTTTTTCTGTCTCCATTAATCTACTTTCCCTGCACCCTTACATTCTCATCTTTATTTTAAAGTAATTGTAGAATGTTTGGTCTCATATAGGTGATTTCTTAAAGGAGTACGGTACTTATGGGTGATAACCCAGTAAAACACAGTGCCATCGAGTCGATTCTGACTCATAACGACCCTATAGGAAAGAGTAGAACTGCCCCATAGAGTTTCCAAGGAGCGCCTGATGGATTCAAACTGCTGACCCTTTGGTTAGCAGCCATAACACTTAACCACTACACCACCAGGGTTTATAGTCATTGTTTTTTGAGCCAATTAGTTATTTAGCTACAAGGCGACTTCGGGGGTTAGTTTCAGTTCAAGGTTTGAAGAGTACCTCAGAGCAATAGTCTTGGGGAGTCCTCTAGTCTTGAACAGTCCAGTAGATTTTTGGGGGGAGGGGGGAGGGAGGAATTCTATTCCACATTTTTATCCCATTCTGTTGGAGTCCATCTACTGTGGCCCTGATTAGAGCAGTCAGTAGTGGTAGCCGGGCACCATCTAGTTCTTCTGGCCTCACCTGACTCCTATTATCTTAAATATATTTACTTCTTTGTTTAGCCCTCTTATATATAACCCATCCCCTGTCTCTACTGTCACCCCTTCTCCCACGCTGATGTTCTCCAAGGGTGTGAAGCCTTCTACCTGGCCACCCTAATGGGGCTGCTCCACCCCATACTCCTCCTCGTGTGAAAGCCCTCCCTGCCTCACTGAGGCTCCAAAATCCCCTGCCAATCCATTCATCCATGCCGTGCCCTCCTCACCCCTCTTGGTCTCTGACTCCCCACTCTAAGCCATGCAGCTCTTCCCTGCACCCCAGCACAGACACCTACTTTGCACTCCCCACCTGAAGGCTTTAGGACTGAATTGTTCAGGAAGAGAAGGGAGAGAAGGGAATGGACATAGAAGAGGAAGAAGAAATGAAAAGGGAAGAGAAAGAGGCCAGCTAACATGTTAATATTCTAGTAAACTCCTTTGAATGAAACAACTTTCATTGGTTCCTATTATTATACTTGATAATCCAGTATTGTGGGGATCTTCCTGATTCAAGGCACCCTGGAATGTTTTCCTGAAAAAGACAGTGAGTATGTGTGAGGGCAGACTTCCGAGGCTGTGAGTGGGGGCAAAACCCATTCTTGCAGCTCTTCTCTGGGTGACTTACGTTAATTTGAGTCTTCTGAGAAGCAGATGTCAAGATGGGATTAGGAATTCAAGAAATTTATGAAGCGAAATGGCTATAAGAGGAAATGAGGAGAGGCTAGAAGAGCTGCCAGACCATGATGCAGGTCTGACCCCTGAGTGAAGGAAAGAGGGAAGGCAGGAAGGTTGGACAGAAGCATCTTAGGTTGTAGTCTAGTTCTGAAGGCAGTTGCCTGTCAGGGGAGTCCCCTGTCTCCCAGAAAAGGGCCATGCTCAGTCAATGGCTGTGAGCAGCCATGGAAAGAATGGCCTCAGAACAAGTATGATGGATTTCTGAATGCAGCAGCCGTGCTACGGATCAGTCATGCTTCCTGAAGTCAGAGCCACCACTATGAACAGAAGGGTAAGAGTCCCCTTCTGGAAGGGTACAACTGAACATCAAAACCTGCTACTAAGCAGTAAAACAGGTGAGCAGCGAGCTTTAAAGTGTCTCTATGAGCACACAAAGAAAAGGAGGAAAAGTTCAGCAATGGGAAAGGATGGTAATCTCTTTTGCCAGACATTCTATGCATTTGGCTTCACATCCCTGGACTATTAAGTGGAGCTGCCCCACCCACCTACCCCATTGACTAGAACATCTGAAACCCAGCCATTTGCATGGACAGACTACCCACCCATAAGCTCATTCCACCTCTCAGTCTCTTCTCTAGGCTCTTGGCTGTTTGATCCCTTGATTTTATTCATACTTTAACTTGCCATCATTGCCTGGGACCCTCCTTCTAGTTGAGCACCCACTCGCATTACCTTCTTTGGTTTATCAGCCTTGCAACCTCCACGCAAGTGTGTTTTTAACTTGGCACACTAACTGGACTCAATGGCACCCACAGCTGCATGTAAGAATCAATTTTACATCCAATTTTACTCAGCAGGGCCCACTGGCCAAGCCAGCCCATTGCTCTTCATTTCTCAATGTTACTGGCAAGTTAGGAAGAGTGGGAACAATGTGCTGACCAGGGCACTTCTGGGTTCTACAGGTAACACTAGAACAGAGTAGGGGGATCCACAATCCTTATGTCTCTTGGGTCAAATTTGATTATATTCTTCATGCTTTGACATTGCCCAAGGTCTTCTAGCTTCACTTCTAGTAATATGAAACAATTTCAATCTTATATTTGTGTAGCAATTGTGCATCTTTTTTGGGTTTTGCAGCAATGCTAAGAAGTGGGTGATGGCATTTGATGGGTGAGAAAGAGAAAAATCTAGGGAGGGTTAAGTGATATGCCTCAGGTCGCATGGCTGGACTAGACAAAAGCACAGTGGTCTTAACACCTGGACAATGCTCTTTCCACCACATGCTGCTCTCCCACCTATTGTGTCACCCCCCCACCCATGGATTCTTTCTCAGCTCTCCTAAGAGTCAACTACATTAATTCAGGTTCCCTCCCCCAGCTTCTGCAACCTTATGAAATAACTTGCTCTACTGAATCATCGCTTTACCTACAAGATATAATTTTATTCTACTGCCTCTGATTTCATTATCTCTGTTTTGTCACTCGATCTCGCTTTTTCTAGGGGCTCCAAAGGATTTACAATGAATGATAAGAATGGAATTATAAGCACTAAAAAATAGAGAATAATTAAATGTCAGTCATGGCCATGATAGAGTGAATGGAATTCTGTATCTCACTATTTGGGGTGCTGACTATGATGATACTCATTAACAGGTTTTTATTCTTAAGGCTGTGAGTTTGGCTGGGGTTTCAGCTGAGCGTGATGTATCGTGCTTACCTTGCCTCCCCCTGCCCCATGAGCCTCCCCCAGCAGAAGATAAGCATCTTTGGGAGCTAGGATTTTTAAATGAGATTGTTTATGCATCAAGGAATAAGTATTAATAGCTAAAGTGTATTCATATGGTGATTGTTTTCTGAGGAGGAGGATGGGAGATGTTATTTCTCTATCAAATCATGGAGGCCACTGGAGTATGCACACCACGCCAGCTCTGCTCCTGTCTACTCACATATCCCAACTGGACACCATTGTCAACTGGCCCAAATGGTCTGTGTGTACATAGGCACTGGTGCTGAAGAGAAACAATAGTTGCTGAATATGCAGGTTTTAGTTTGCTTGGGGGCTGGAGCACTGGTGGCACAGTGGTTAAGTGCTTGGCTGTTTACTGAAAGGTTGGTGATTCGAACCCACCAGCTGCTGCTCAGGAGAAAGATGTGGCAGTCTGCTTCGGTAAAGACTACAACCTTGGAAACCCTATGGGGCAGTTCTCCTCTGTCCTGTAGGGTTACTATGAGTTGGAATCAACTCACTGCAATGGGTTTTTTACAGAGCTGGATTGCAGGCAGGTACAGCCCCACTCTCAGCAAAGGTACAGTCTTGAGTCCTGTGCTGGGCCCAGGGCCCCACCCTGAAAAGGACATGACAAGTAACCAGGAAGGGGACGATCTGCAAAGTGAGACATAGGAAGAGCCTTTGAAGAACCGGTTCATTTCAGTTCAAACCCCTGCTGAGAATTTGCATTTCCATCCCAGCTACACTGAATCAGATTCTGCATTTTAACAAGATTCCCAGGAGATTCTTATGTATAACTTCCTGGGAACTTGTTAGAAACGCAAATTGTTAGTAAGGATTCAACCAGAATAAACTGGTTCAAAGCCCTGGTTTCATACGAAGAGGCAAAGTCCAGAGAAGACATGAGAGTTGCCCTTTAATGATTCTGTGGAGGAGGTTGACATTTTCTCTGTGTTGCCCCAGAACACAAAAGCTAGAATTGAAACACAGATTTTTGGTTACATAAAATAATAACATTTTACATTTTTGTAGTACCTTAAAAAAACAAAACCCAAATCCACTGCCATGGAGTCGATTCAGATTCAAGGCGAACCCATGTGTTACGCAGTAGAACTGAGATTCATAGGGTTTTCTTAACTGTAATCTCTTACAGAAGCAGATTTCCCAGACTTTCTTCTGTGGCATTGCTGGGTGGGTTTGAACTGCCAGCCTTTAGGTCAGTAGTCAAGTACGAACCATTTGCACCACCCAGGGACCACTTTATTTATTACTAACAAAGTTTTTAAAATATATTGTCACAAGAAATAATATCCATGATGACAGGAATAGTGCCCAATTTTTGTTTTTCATTTAGTATCCATATGTCTTACAACAGGGCTTGGCACATAGTAAGTATTCAATAATTATTGGCTGAATAAGCAAATGAATGAATCGGCTCATGCATGGGTTGATGTTGTCAGCCCATTTTGCAGATGAGAAAAACTGAGGGTCAAACAGATAGAGTGGTTTCCTAAGCTCACATAAGCTATTAAGCCATCTTGACCCAGGTCCCCCAATAGGAGCCTATTGATTTACCCAGCTGTTGAATGATGTCGACTTTCTACCATGAATTGTATAATCTCGGATTGTAGTCAGTGAGTTTATTTGTGCCTCTGCTGCTATTATGACCAAGCATCACCTGGATAGTCAAACATACAGGGGCTAGATGAACCACAGAATGGCAGTGTTTCTTATAACTGAAGTTGTAAGAGAATGGTTTCTCAAATTTCTGTCTATTTCTTATCTCCCCCACCCCTTCTATGCATTTTTTATCCCTCTCAGCTCTCTGAATTATCTCTGCAGTATAGCTTCTCTCTCTCCTTGCCCCTCCAGTTCAGACAAAGCCTGTTTTGATTGGCCACTAACAGCACCATAATTTAGTACACTACTTCTCTCAGAGTTATTTGCTTCTCAAAGATTATGACATAGAGAAAAACCCAAAGGAATAAATCTATAATGGTTGAGTTCTGTGCACCATGTACCTCAGTGCATGAGCTATCCTTGAAGGGGTAGGGAGACTTGGGAGAGCCTTCCTAGTAATCCTGGAGACACAGCCATCAGTCCACTTCACCCATCATTTCCAAAAGTCCAGGCAAGCTAATAGAAGCTTCAGCTGAGGGTGCTCACTTTTCCTGTCCCTCTTGGCTCCGTCATCCTTCCCCATAAGATGATCACCAATGTCCTCCTTAAGCTTCTTAGAAAGATTAAGAGGACTGTCCTAGCTATAGTGTCAATGGGTGTGCTTCAGTGTGAAAAGAACCCAGGAAGAGAAATGATCCAGGAGAAATATTCAGAAGAACAGTTAGATATGAGGGGAACTTGTAGGTCTGTGATAAATCAAATCCATGTCACTCCTGTGTCCATTAGAGTCTCTCCAGAAAGCCTTGTTCCTATATGGATGCTTTTCTATGACTTGAGGTCCTTTGTCTCCACAACCTGGTCACCGCACCTTCGTTACTTATGCTGAAGGGCTAGATGACCATCCTGACTCGAAGGAGCTCAGGAAACCATGCTCTATTCTTTCCTAATCACTGATGTGGACCCCAAAGGATAAGAAATGATGGGAATTTTAAGAAGTACCCAGCAACAAGAAAATCATTAATGGGGCCACTAATAAGAAAGCAAACCTATAGAAAATCCGTCTGCTCTGCTTTCCTCTTATCAATATTGCTCCGAAAGTCAATCTGTCACCTTGCAATCAGAGAGCGCACCCAGTCTCCTTTAATGTTTCATGCTAGGTTTGCCCAAAGAAAGTAAGAAAAATAATGACACCATTATTCCTCTTCTCTCTTTGTTTTCAGTGCATCACTTGCAGATTTGAGTAATGAACTATGCTCACATAATCTGTACTCTCTTGCTCTTGACTTCCTCTACTGGCTAAAAGTGAAGCTATTATCCCATTGTCAAAGACCGAGGAGCCATGCCTCCCGCAGTCAGCGATCCTCTGATGTAAATACACTCTGCAGTGAAATTATCTAGAGTACAATTTCAAACTATAGAAGAAAAAATTACCAACCAGTGTGGAGATGAACCCGGAAGCTGGTGAAATATTAAATATTTCATTAGTAATCCTTTTGGAACAAAAATAAGTAGACAACAGAATTAGTTGTGAGTTGGGCATAAAAAGCTAATTAATGTTATTGTATTCGGCTGATTGACTTCAAGCCTATTAAATCATTACTTTATTGTCTGGATCTTTGCCTCATTCAGGCTAAAGAAGCCATTTCTATCAGAAAAACTGTGTTCTTTTTTTTAAACTTCTGCTTTTAAAGAGACCCACTCATGTGCTTGAACTTGGTTTCTTACCCAGTTGAGTTTGCATACTTGAATAGATATTCCAGGACATTTTTGTTATTGTTGTTGTTAGGTGCCGTCAAGTTGGTTCCCACTCATAGTGACCCTATGCACAACAGAAGGAAACACTGCCCGATCCTGCGCCACCCTTTCAATAGTTGTTATGCTTGAGCTCATTGTTGCAGCAACTGTGTCAATCTGCCTCGTTGAGGGTCTTCTTTTTTTCCGCTGACCCTGTACTTTGCCAAGCATGATCTACTTCTCCAGGGACTGATCCCTCCTGACAATATGTCCAAAGTATGTAAGATGCAGTCTCGCCATCCTTGCTTCTAAGGAGCATTCTGGTTGTACTTCTTCCAAGACAGATTTATTCATTCTCCTGGCAGTCCCCGGTATATTCAATATTCTTCGCCAACACCACAATTCAAAGGCGTCAGTTCTTCTTCAGTCTTCCTTATTCATTGCCCAGCTTTCACATGCATTTGATGCGACTGAAACTACCATGGCTTGGGTCAGGCACACCTTAGTCTTCAAGGTGACATCTTTGCTCGTCAACACTTTAAAGAGGCCCTTTGCAGCAGTTTTACCCAATGCAATGCGTGTTTTGATTTCTTGACTGCTGCTTCCATGGCTGTTGATTGTGGATCCAAGTCAAATGAAATCCTTGACAACTTCAGTCTTTCTCCGTTTATCATGATGTTGCTCATTGGTCCAGTTGTGAGGATTTTTGTTTTGTTTATGTTGAGGTGCAATCCATACTGAAGGCTGTGGTCTTTGATCTTCATTAGTAAGTGCTTCAAGTCCTCTTCACTTTCAGCAAGCAAGGTTGTGTCATCTGCATAACACAGGTTGTTAATGAGTCTTCCTCCAATCCTGATGCCCCGTTCTTCTTCATATAGTCCAGCTTCTCAGATTATTTGCTCAGCATACAGACTGAATAGGTATGGTGAAAGAATACAACCCTGACCCACACCTTTCCTGACTTTAAACCAATCAGTATCCCCTTGTTCGGTCAAAGCAACTGCCTCTTGATCTATATAAAGTTTCCTCATGAGCACAATTAAGTGTTCTGGAATTCCCATTCTTTGCAGTGTTATCCATAATTTGTTATCATCCACACAGTAAAATGCCTTTGCATAGTCAATAAAAAACACAGGTAAACATCCTTCTGGTATTCTCTGCTTTCAGCCAGGATCCATCTGACATCACCAATGATATCCCTGTTTTCACGTCCTCTTCTGAAACTGGCCTGAATTTCTGACAGTTGCCTGTCAATATACTGCTGCAGCCATTTTTGAATGACCTTCAGCAAGATTTTGCTTGCATGTGATATTGTTCTATAATTTCCACATTTGGTTGGATCACCTTTCTTGGGAATAGGCATAAATATGGAACTCTTCCAGTCAGTTGGCCAGGAAGCTGTCTTCCATATTTCTTGGCATAAATGAGTGAGCACCTCCAGTGCTGCATCTGTTTGTTGAAACATCTCAGTTGATATCCCATCAATTCCTGGAGCCTTGTTTTTCACCAATGCCTTCAGAGCAGCTTGGACTTCTTCCTTCAGTACCATCGGTTCCTGATCATATGCCACCTTTTGAAATGGTTGAACATCGACTAATTATTTTTTGGTATAACGTCTCTGTGTATTCCTTCCATCTTCCTTTGATGCTTCCTGTGTTATTTAATATTTTCCTCATAGAATCCTTCACTATTGCAACTCGAGGCTTGAATTTTTTCTTCAGTTCTTTCAGCTTGAGAAATGCCAAGTGTGTTCTTCCTTTTTGGTTTTCCATCTCCAGCTCTTTGCACATGTCATTATAATACTTTACTTTGTCTTCTTGAGATGCCCTTTGAAAGATTCTGTTCAGGTCTTTTGCTTCATCAATTCTTCCTTTTGCTTTAGCTGCTCGATGTTTGAAAGCAAGTTTCAGAGCCTCCTCTAACGTCCATCTTGGTCTTTTCTTTCTTTCCTGTCTTTTCAATGACCTCTTGCTTTCTTCATGTATGATGTCCTTGATGTCATTCCACAACTCATCTCGTCTTTGGTCACCAGTGTTCAATGCAGCAAATCTATTCTTCAGATGATCTCTAAATTCAGGTGGGATATACTCAAGGTCATATTTTGGCTGTCGTGGACTTGCTCTGATTTTCTTCAGTTTCAGCTTGAACTTGCATATGAGCAATTGATGGTCTGTTCCACAGTTGGCCCCTGGCCGTGTTCTTACTGATGATATTGAGTTTTTCCATTGTCTCTTTCCACAGATGTAGTCAATTTGATTTCTGTGTGTTCCATCTGGCGAGGTCCATGTGTATAGTCACAGCTTATGTTGGGGAAAGAAGGTATTTGCAATGAAGAAGTCATTGGCCTTGCAAAATTCTATCATTCGATCTCCAGCATTGTTTCTATCACCAAGGCCATATTTTCCAACTACTGATCCTTCTTCTTTGTTTCCAACTTTCGCATTCCAATTGCCAGTAATTATCAATGCATCTTGATTGCATGTTCGATCAATTTCGGACTGCAGCAGCTGATAAAAATCTTCTATTTCTTCATTTTGGCCCTAGTGCTTGGTGCGTAAATTTGAATAATAGTCGTATTAACTGGTCTTCCTTGTAGGCGTATGGATATTATCCTATCACTGACAGCAATGTACTTCAGGATAGATCTTGAAATGTTCTTTTTGACAATGAATGCAATACCATTCCTCTTCGAGTTGTCATTTCTAGCATAGTAGGCTATATGATTGTCTGATTCAAAATGGCCCATACCAATCCATTTCAGTTCACTAATGCCTAGGATGTCAATGTTTATGCTTTCCATTTCATTTTTGACAGCTTCCAATTTTTCTAGATTCATACTTCGTACATTCCAGGTTCTGGTTATTAATGGATGTTTGCAGCTGTTTCTTCTCATTTTGAGTCTTGCCACATCAATGAAGGAAGGTCCCGAAAGCTTTACTCCATCCACGTCATTAAGGTCGGCTCTACTTTGAGGAGGCAGCTCTTCCCCAGTCATCTTTTGAGTGCCTTCTAACCTGGGGGCTCATCTTCCAGCACTATATCAGACAATGTTCTGCTGCTATTCGTAAGGTTTTCACTGGCTAATGCTTTTCAGAAGTAGACTGCCAGATCCTTCTTCCTAGTCTGTCTTAGTCTGGAAGCTCAGCTGAAACCTGTCCTCCATGGGTGATCCTTCTGATATCTGAATGCCGGTGGCATAGCTTCCAGCATCACAGCAGCATGCAAGTCTCCACAGTATAACAAACTGATGGACACTTGGGGGTCCAGGACATTTTAGAAGATGTAAGGTCCACATCTGGAATTATGAGCAAATTGAAAGTGGATATGGCCTTCCTCCCAGGGAAGACTAGAACTCCACATCTGGAAGGTACCATGGAGGTCATGTTGCCCACCCCTTTGCACCAACAGCTGGGTGTCTTGCCTACTCTTCCTTAACTTCTCCATCTTAATTTTTTTTGTCTCCTTCTGCCTCTCACAGAAACCTGGCTCCATTCCACAATTAGCCATCTCTCTATCTCTCTTATATATGCACGTGCAAAAACATATTTGAACCTATTTATGGTGACTGTGTACAAGTCTTCACTCCAAATTCCACAGGTGCCATTTAGTGAGGACTAATGTTGAGGATCAAATGTCAACCTGAGTATCCGAAGAGAGTTTCTTACATCTTAGCCTGGGCCTGGTTCAGGGCAGCCCTATGATACCCCATAGCGAACTGGAAAAAGGCTTCCTTCCTCTGTGAGTTTGTAGACTCCCACCAAGACATATAGCTTGGCAAGCAAGGTGCAGAGTTGGACTTCAGCTCTACTTATGCCTTTGGCCAGGCACCCTTGAGCAGTGAACGGCAGTAACAACTGTATACAGTGAATCCAGGATAAACAGGTTTCTGGCAGAGCTCACTCTCAACAAAGATGCAGAGTGGGCAAAGCTCACTTCTGGGACTTTTCATCTTTGCCTTCCTGTCCCTTTCTCCCCTGGCTAACTTGAGGTTGTCCCTTTTCAGGGGGAAACCCCATTCTAATAGGGGTTTCTTAAAGACTTAGAAGACTTTGAGACCCAAAGGAGTAAGTTTTAATGGTTCAGTTCTAGATATTGGAAGGTTTTCTAATGTCTAATTGATTAATCTTCTGTTGGCTGCTTTTGGAGGGTCCACGGAACAGGTAAATTTCCTCTTCTGGATTCTGCAGACCAATTGGCCAGGCTTCACTTTTTTGGGTGTCATGACCATTCTCAAAATGGCAGAAACCAGGCCCAGGAGTGAGGCCAGACTTGAAAATCACTGGATATTGGTTTGCGTGTGGTTTGGATAGAACTTTATATTTTCTTGGCTTATGTTACATAAACAGTTCAGTCCCAACCCAAGCCAAACTGAGTAACAAGGGCTTGCATGATGAAATTGTATTATTTAGATCTTTTCAGTCTCACTAGATAATAGTGCAGCTTTCACGTGGTGTAGATATAACCTAATACTCACTCTTTCTTACCACTCTCCCTTTTTTTTTTCCAATTTCTGAAAAGAAAATGAAAGAAGAAAAAAGAACTGAAGTTGAAAGGGATTTTTCCCGTGTTAGTCGGCATGGTGGCTTGGAACCAGGTGGAAAGTTTTATTTTATTTTTTACTGTATTTCAATCAGTAGCTCTATTTTCTCTGGTTAAAATAGATGAGTCCATTGAAACTAGATCAGCAATTTGGGAAGAAAGTGTACAAAATCAGGTCGAAGTGTTGGCACAGTTTTGTTTTTTCTAATAATGTCAATTTCTTAAGGACAGGTATGTGTTTGATGAGGGGATCCTTTTGTGGATTTTGTAGGTAGATGTCATAGTGGATTGAGATGGGGAGGGGAGAAACTGGTAGGAATTTGGGTGTTTACCCAAATATAATAGGTAGATAGCCCTGGCTCCCAAATGCAAGGGATGCATGCCAAAGAAAACCACATTGCTATGCTAGGGTACTCCTAGTGGAAAGGGATGGTTTCAGAGCAAGCTTCCTTGGAAACCTGCCTGGTCATGGATCCAGAGACACGTAAGCTCGGTGCAATAAAGCCTGCTAAGGAGGCCATCAGCTCCAGGCCTGAGACCTCTCCTCTGGTTGATGAGAGGATGCTGCGGTCACCAGGGGAGGCTGGGGTGGGTAAATGAAGGCATTCCCACAAAACCACCACCATACTTGATGAGGCAGGAGACACACTCATTTACTGAGCTGCTGATGTGTTCTAGATGCCCACTGCTTGTGCAGAGCATTCAAAGACACTGTCAGAACAGACCCTACCTTTAAGAAGATCACTGTTCCACAGGCAGAGCCAGAATGCAAACAGACAACAAATGAGGTGAGCTCAAAGGTCCATGAAAGCACAGAGGAGGGACCCCTATTACATATTTCCGACAGCAGCTAGAAAAATCAGTCTCAGCTTGGAGGCAGGGAGGGTGGGGTCCTTTTAAAATGTGACCTTTGCAGTCCCCAAATGTTCATTTATCTTGATGGGCTAATTTAGACTGTAAGAGAACACAAGATAGAGGAAAAGGATGAAAGAAATCTTGGCCTTATTTTGTTTCTCTTGGGAATTTCCACTTAAAGTATGAGTTCAGGACAGCAGCACCCATTCAGGATTATCTGTGGTCTAGTGATTGCTGGAATTGGATCTCTCAACCTCAATTTCTCTTCTATTTTATTTGGAAAAGTTGGAAAACTAAAACCTGCGTTGTCTGGAAGCCCTTGCAGCTAGGATTCTGGATGCAAACTTGGTTCTGCTAATTTAATACATTCGCGGGGGATTTGGAAAGCATCAAGCACTGTCCATCTTGGCTGCTGGCAAGGAAGGTTGGGCAGGGGGGAGACTTGTGGTGGCCTGATTCCATGTTCCTGTATCTCACCTGCAGTGCCATGGCATGGAGACAGAGGTAGTGGCAGCAGTGGCAGCAACAGAAAACCAGTTTCCTGACCCCTAGACCTCAACCTTGGTGCTGTGACCTTGAAGCCTCTAGATTAGTGGTGGTTCCTGTCATCTGCTCCTTAGCCCTTACAAACTTTTTGTAAGCAACTACTTCATGATATTAAATATTTTCTGCAAAAAAAAAAAAAAATCTGGAGAAGTTTCTGTGTCCTGCACCAAATCCTGGAAGATACGTATGGTCAGCATTCCCCTTGGTCAAGTTCTAGGTCCTAAGCCATTTCACTTCAGTCCGTGCTTTGAGCCTATGCTGATTCTGCTTCTCTGACACTTGGTCCACTTTGACCATAACTCGAGTTCACTCCTTGAACTCATCTATTTCTAGCCTCCCAAGGTATAGCTTGTGCTGTTAACGACAGATATGAACTCGATTGTGTCCCCCCATCCAAATATGTGTTGAAATCCTAGCCCCCGTATCTGTAAATATGACCCTGTTTGGAAAGAGTGTTTTTTGTTATGTTAATGAGGCCATACCAGAGTAGGATGGGTCCTAAACCTAATCACTTCTGAGTTGTAAACCAAACCAAAAAAACCCAAGCCCATTGCCGTCAAGTCAATTCTGACTCATAGCGACCCTATAGGACAGAGCAGAACTGTCCCACAGAATTTTCAGGGAGTGCCTGGTGGATTCGATTTGCAGACCTTTTGGTTAGCAGCCATAGGTCATAACCTTATGCCACCAGAGTTGTAAACCAAGCAGAATAAACATAGAGACACACGCAGAGGGAAGAGGAAGACGATGATGGGAACAGATGCATCTACAAACCCAGGAGCACCAAGAGTTGCTGGCAGCTATTAGAAGCTGAAATAGACAAGGAAGGACCTCCCCTAGAGCCACGCCCTGAGTTTGTACTTCTAGCCTCCTGATCTGGGAGAAAATAAATTTCTATTCTTTAAAGCTACCCACTTGCAGTATTTTTTATTATGGTAGCTCTAGGGAACTCAAAACAATGGTCCACTTTTCAGCCTGAATTCACTGGCAACTGCAGAAGGAAGTTCCCAAAATGATGACAGCTTTGTGCAGGAGTAATCTAGAAGAGTGAGGAAGTTAACAGCCCAAGGAAACAACCCTTGACCAATGAGGTATTTAGTCAGTGGGTGAATGCCCCCCCCTTTCTGCTCCACCCTCTTGTAGGACATCTCTAAGGCTTTGTGGGATTTCTCAGAGGGCCCTCAGGGAGACTGGGCTCCTGTGGTCCAAGCCGACCAGCCTTCCTGCTTTCCCCGTGCTTCCTACAGCCACCTCTCAAATAAACCTCCTGCAGCCAAGTCGTGTACTAGAGGTTTGCTTTTGGAGGACTACAAACTAAGAGTGTGTCTTAGCTTCCTGCTGCAGCCATAACAAAATTACTACAAATGGGTTGCTTCAGAGAACAGGAATTTATTTTCTTACAGTTCAGGAGTCTAGGAGTCTGAATTCAGGTTATCAGCTCTGTGGAAAAGTCTTTCTTTGTCTCTTTCAGCTTCTAGTAGCTGCTAGCAATCCTTAGCATTGCATTTGCCTTGGTCATTGCATGGCATCTGTCTCTGCCTGTGTGTATGTCTCTGTGTCTGCCTGTGTGTGTGTCTCTGTCTCTGCCTGTGTATGTATCTCTGTGTCTGTTTTCTCTTTTTATAAGACACCACTCAGAAGGGATTAGGTTTTGGACCCACCCTACTCTGGTATGACCTCATTGACATAACAAAAGAAAAACACTATTTCCAAACAGGGCTGCTATATTCACAGGTGCAGGGACTAGGACTTCTACAACAGAGAGGAAGCCTCACTCCAGTTTGTGTCTTAGGTGTTCTCACCATGTCTGTCAGGCTTTTCTGGGGTTCTCCCAGTTTTAGCCCTGAAAGTTCCACATCCTGGCCGGCACCTTGGAAGTAAAGTGTCTGGAGTGTGTAGGTCCCGGAGGGGTCCCCTTAGGCCAGCTTTGGCAGAAGCTGGCACCGACCTGGCAGAACCTTGTGGCACAGGTTCATCTCTTTCTGCCACCTCCCTGACTTCATTCACTTCCCAAAATATCAACCCAAAAGGACTTCTGAGTGCTGACTGGGTGTCCAACTCAGTTCTAGTCGTGGAAATCCACAAATGCATAAGGGTACAGTACCTGCTCAGGAGAAAAGAGTCACACCTTTCAGTCACTTATGGGTTCAGCCAAGTCAGGTCCCTATTGGGCACATTGTATGTGATGGCACTCTGCTACGTGCTGGGGGAGAGAGACAAGCCAGCCAGAGTCGGTTCTGTTTTACAGTTTTTTTGGGGGTAAATGGACTTTAAACCAATAATCACACAGTTAATACATTAGCCACGTGAAAAAATGTCACAATGAAAACCTACAGGACGGTCTGAGAATATGTAAATAACTCAACCCAGGGGTTTGGGAAGTCTATTTTGAGGAAGTGACATTAAAGTTAAAAAAATATATATATATATATATATTTTTTGGACCTGAAAAATAAATAAAAAATAACTAGGTTGAGGGAGCAGATAGGGGTTAGGGGAGAGAAAGAGAGAGATAGAGAATGCTCCAGCTCCTGAAGAGGAAAGTCATTTTCAGGTGTGAGTACCTGAGAGAAGGTTGGAGTGGTTCGAGTGTAGAAGCAAGGGGAAGTGTTGAGAATGGCAGAGGTCATGGGGCCGATTAGGCAGGCCCTTATAGACTGTATGAAGTCTCTGGGTGGTGCAAACCGTTAATGTGCTCAAGTGCTAACTGAAAGGTTGGCAGTTAGAGTCAGCCTAGAGATGCCTCAGAAGAAAGACCTGGCAATCTACTTTTAATGGCAAAAAATCTTCCATTAAAACCCTATGGAGCATAGTTCTACTCTGATGGGCATGGGGTCTCCATGAATCAGAAATGACTTGACAGCAGCTGGTTTGTAGATTGTTAAGACTTTTTCTGTTTCTTGGAGCAATGGGGTAAAGGCCAGTGCAATGCAGAATACTGTTCATTGTGCAGGTTACATGGCAGCATGAGCTCAGAGAAGGAAAACCAGGGAGGCTAGAGTATGGGGCCTTCAAGGAGATGGAGAGACACCTACTACCCTTTAAGGGCTGGGGTTGGATGGGAGGTACACTTGGCTTGAAAAATGGATTGAAACACATTTCAGAGATGGAACGGTCCTAGTGTGTACATCGTGGAGACAGCATCAAGCCTGAGGCACTGTGCTGCAGATGTGGTGACCTGTGGTCAATCTCCAACCTGTCAACTTTCCTCTTTTACCCTTTGACAAGTCACTTCACCTCTCCGAGTTTTATTTTTCTGTAGCAATGTATGTTTCAGCATGTATGTTTGTGAACCGATGTGTGTTTATGAACCATGAAAGATCTTAAAATACAAGTTATCACTATTAATAGTAAAAGGTTAAAGTCAGAATTACTTTAGGGTTATAATCTTTTAATATTCATTCAACCCCCAAAACACCCAGAGGCCTAAAAAGGTTTAGAAGCTTGCCCAGCTCATTTCATAAGATAGACGCAGAGCCAGCCCAAAGGGGCAACTCTGCTGACTCCCAGGCTGGTGTGGCCCCATCACACTACAGCTCCTGGGAAACCTGCCTGATAACTCCACCTGGACTACCCACGGTTTGTATAAAATACAAAGCAAACAGAAAGTCCCAGAAATGAGTGACCAAGACAAACATGTAAAACCATGCACCATAACCTAAGTAGTTTTCAGAGCAGGTACAGTCCTCCTTTAACAACGCACAGCCAGCGCTTCTTCTGAAGCCTCCTCAACCCTCTCCAATTGCAGAGAGGGTTCTGTTGGTCAATTAAACCAAAGGATTCGCTAGTTTTTAAGAATTGCAATTTGTTTTCGCTTGGTTCATTTAAAGACTCTGTCAACAGGGCCAGAGGATCTGAGTCAGAGTTTTAGAGAAAGGGGTTCTTTATTGTTTGTGTAAAGAAAAACCACCGTCAGTGAGATCACCTGGGTTTGGAGTAATTGAATTGGAGCAGTGCAGGTAGGTGTGTTGCTGGCTACAGTTCCTCTCTTGCTGATGAAGGAGTTAGATTGGAATCCAAAAAAATCAGTTGCTCTTGAGTCAATTCCGACTCATGTTGACCCCATGTGTGTCAGAATAGAACTGTGCTCCCTAGGGTTTTCAGTGGCTGAATTTTTAGAAGTAGATTGCCAAGCCTTTCTTCCAAGGTGCCTCTGGGTAGGCTTGGACCTCCAACCTTTTGGTTAGCAGCCAAGTGCATTAACCAGTCTCCCACCAGGGATTCTGGATTGGAATCCACCAGGTAAGTATCTGACATCTGGTGGCATGGTGGTTAAGTGCTCGGCTGCTAACCTTAAGGTCAGCGGTTTGAACTCACCAGCCGTTCCTCAGGAGAAAGATGTGGCAGTCTACTTCCATAAAGATTACAGCCTGGGAAACACTATGGGCCAGGTCTACTCTGTCCTGTAGGGTTGCTATGAGTCAGAATTGACTCGACAATGCACAACAACAAATATCTGTGCTCTACATGTGGGGCTCCATGATTTAGAGCATCTGGCAAGGGATTTAGAATATAGGCGTGTACACAAAAATATGTAACGAGGAATTGCAAAGAAAGACAATGAAGTGAGTGGAAAACAAGGACTTTTGGAGGCAAACGAACCTGTGGTCACATCCCAACTTCATCAATGGCTAAACATGCTACCCAGGGAGAGCTGTTTACTGGAGATCATAATTGGTATCTCACGAAACAATGGTGAAAAGAGAAGTAGACAAATCCCCTTGTATATAGTAGATACTCATTAGTATGGATTCTGTCTTAGTTGTCTAGTGGTGTGGTAACAGAAAATACCACAAGTGTGTGGCTTTAACAAACAGCAATTTATTCTCTCACAGCTTCGGAGGTTAGAAATCAAGTTCAGGGTGCCAGCTCCAATGGAAGCCTCTCCCTCTTTGTTGGTTCTGAGGGAAGGTCCTTGTCATCAATCTTTCACTTGTCTAGGAGCTTTTCAGCACAGGGACCTTGGGTCCAAAGGATGTGCACTCCTGGCTCTTGCTTCTTGGTGGTAATGAGGTACCCCTGTCTCTCTGCTTGCTTCTCTCTTTTATATCTCAAAAGAGATTGACTTAAAACATAATCTAATCTTGTGGACTAAGTCCTACCTCGTTAACATAGCTATTTTTAATCCTTCCTCCTTAGCATTTTGGAGGCACAGGAAAGTCACATCAGATGACAAAATGGTGGACAATCACACAATACTGGGAATCACGGCCTAGCCATGTTGACAGATATTTTTGTGGGACACAATTCTCAATCCATGACAAGTTTCATCTAAGAGCAGAACCTGTACTTGTAATCTAAAAGCGTTTTATGCCAACATTCTCTTGGAAAGGACATTTTCTCATATATGCATTTTTATCCGCCTCTTTTTTTTTTTTTCTCCCCGCAGTAATTTTGAACTTCAACTAAACAGAGTCAAAGAAGACTAACTTTGGAGTCAGCAGCCCTGATACCAAGGTTTTAGGAAAAAGATGGAGGGGGAAATGGTGGTTCAGTGGTAGAGTTCTCACCTTTCACGTGGGATACCAGGGCTCAATTCCTGGCCAGTGTAGCTCACGAGCAGCCACCATCTGTCACTGGAGGCTTACATGTTGCTATGATGCTGAGCCGATTTCAGGGGAGCTTCCAGACTAAGATGGACTAGGAAGAAAGGCCCTATGGATCACAGTGGTCCAATCCACAACTGATCATGGGGACGGCACAGGGCTGGGCAGTGTTTCGTTCCATTGTGCATGGGGCTGCCGTGAGTTGGAGGCAAACTTATGGCAGCTAATGACAACAGTAAAAGGATAGGAATCTTTCCAGCATCCTGCCGGAGTCAGGGGTACACAGTCAGACGGTGTGTGCTGTCCCAGGCTTACTACAAGCGTGTGATCAAGAGGCATCTTCGTTGCCGGCACCTTGGCACTACAGGCTCTAGATCCTCGAATCTGTAGATACACAAATCCAATCATTCGTACACCCTTTTACATGCTTACGTGCTTACGTATTTGCTAGATAACGTTTCCACCAAGCACAATGCCAAGTTGGAATGTCTGTTCGTCCGAGCTGAATGCAGCACATTTGAATTTCATAGGAGGCTGTCTCCAACCGGGCTGGGGCCCTGGGCTATAAAATTTACGAAGGCACACTCTGAATTAATCAGCAAATATATACTAATTCACGTTGACCTTTTTTCAAGCTGAGGCCTTTTTATCACTCATTGTAGGTTTAACATCGGCCTACGAGTGTTATTACAAAGGACTCAATGGTTGGCCATAATTATATAATGCAAATGACATTTGCTGTTTTGTTTGAGCTTATTCCCTTAGATGTTTCCTTCTTTTATCACACTCCTCACACATCTGTGTCCCTGAAATGGCTGCACAAGCTCCTCCTCTCCTGGTCCCCAAGTTCCTGGTGCTGTCTGTCCCGACTGTCACACAGACATGGCCCGCTGTGAGGACCGGCGGGTGTGACGCGTGCCTCTGACACAGGTTATGTTGACAGCTGGTCGGAACAGGTGTACACTGATTTTACCATCAAATGGCAACACGCATTTGGCTCCCTCCCAGCGCACAGGCATGAAAAACCTGTTCTCTTCACATTTCTTTGGAGATTGATTGACTGTTCTTTGACACGGGACACTGTGCCTGTTTGTAAGTTCCCTGGTCCTTCCACGCGCTCAGATGCCTTCCAGAGAAGTCTCAGAGAAGACCTCATGTGGTGCCATGAATTATTCATCTGCTTCTCAGGACTGGGGAGAAATGACGCCTTCCCTTGCCTCCCCTTCAAGACCTGGAAGCCATACTGCTAAATATTTTGGAACAGGAAGGGGATGGCTGCTTGAGAAAAAAGGCACTTGAAGAGGTATATGACTATTTTGATGATGAGATGGTTAAAAGCCAGAGCACTATTTCAAAGACTAAGTGTACCATGTTACAGAGTATCCAATGATTATAAAACAATGCTGATGAGACCACTTTAATAATTTAACCAAAGTGTCCCTGGTAAGCAGTTAAAGACTGGGATTTTGTCTGCATAAAAACAAATAAATATCATAATAAATAAAATAAATTCTTATGGTAAAATGTTTCGGTTAACAACAACAACAAAAAAACAGTTCCTGTATAAGAAGGTAGCATCACGGCCAGCTGAATGCTCCAACAGTTTTGTGAGCGGGCGACATCTAGTTTGAACTCTGTGGGAGCTCTTGCCTAGTCACAGACAAAGGTTGCATTTTTTTTTTCTTTTAAGATAGGACAAGAAAAACCAAATCCTGTTACCTGGGACCAAAAGGGTCTGTGAGCATGTCAAATGCACTTTTGGGACCAGAGATAAGTGAGCAAAAAGCCACAAGGCTTGATTCTTCTGTTTCTGGGAGCACACAGGGCCCCAGAAAAATGAAGGCAGAAAGATAGTAACGGACTTTCTTTCCACCCTTCCCCAAGGCCCTTAGCTGGCAGTTCCTGACTAGGTTCACTAGCCTACTAAACATTTCCCTCTCTTTTTTTTTTTTTCCTTTTTGGGTCCTTTTTTTTTTTTTTTTTTCTTCCCCATTCCTTCTTTCTTTCCCTTCAGTGGATGGAACAAAAGAGCCCTGAAACCAAGATGGCTGTGGCGGGGGAACAAACGTACAATTAAACGTGTGCTTTGTGAACTTTATTTTTAGCTCAAACCTCCTGGAGACCTGAAACCCAAAGGAGGCTTCTTTTTGGGGGGTGGACTTATTTTGGGGAGGATTTGGAAAATATCATATCAATACCGAGTGGCTTTTTAGGGCTCTATGCTCAGAAACTGCCATTGTTACCCTGACTGGTTGATGCTGTATTAGCACCTCACCAATTCATTCTACACAAAGTACAAATCTAATAAACTCATCTCAGGAATAAGCCCAATGCATTCAACCGCTAATGCCTCAGACAGCCTGATCTATTTGTATACATCAGAATTCTAAATCCAGGGGAGAATTCTAAGACGGGTTTACGTATTGTGTGCTTCTCATAAAGCCTGATTTGAACATTTGCCTCCAGTTTTGCATTTTATTAGTACAGCTCTCCTCTTTCACTCGGAATGAGGCAGCAGAGGGGAGGAGATGTCCACTCCTGAAACTTCAATTCTGTGTCCAAATAACTGACAAGATGGACACAAAATGGACAAGCCTATGACTGCCCCAAAGACAATTAAAAAAAAAAAAACTTAATTAGGATGCGATGCTGGCTATTTTAAGCCATACAAAAGGGTTCTGTACATAATAGAGTGACTGTTTCTTGCAGCTCATATGATAAAATTCTCACCAGTCTTAAAATGACAGATGTAATATTACCTTTAATAAGTGTCTACCGATGCATGCAAATTGAATTAGATAGTGGGAGTACGAATTTGCCCGATAATTAAGATAAAATTTCATGTCAGTTTAAACCCTGGTGTATATTAGTAACTCTGTATATTTTTTCCTCTGTCCTCTAGCAATTATTTTTTTGTGTACCCTCTTGATTATTGGAACAGTCAAGTTAAAGGGGTAAAAATCATGGCCCTCAAAATGCATTATTATAAATGGGAGCAGCTCATGTCCACCCTGATTATGACTCAGTTTATGCTAACTTTAAAATACTACGCGCAATTCAAATGGCTTTGAATGCATTCAACTATGTATTAACTTATTGTTTCTGGGGTCTCATGAGATGTTACTATGGCCTTAAGGCTAATGCTGAGCTAATGCCATTTAGGAGAAATAAAAACACGGAATTTGGAAGCTAATAACCTCATTGATTTAGGAAACCTGAGTTTTGAGCTGCTTCTGCAGTGCTTTGTTTTAGCACTGCAAATAATCTGGGTGTCCAATGTAATATTTTGTTTATAAAAGAATCTGAAAAGGCCAAGAGAAAGCACACACATAGACACACACAGACACATCTCTCCCTTGTGTGTGCACACGCAAAGGGCTGTGCCCACATACACGCAGCTTAAAGGGTAAGTGCTCTGCATGGCATTCGGCTGCATTTTAATACCCTCCACTGCTGCAGTCGCAGTCCCCAAGGGAGGTAAATATCCTGAGCATTATTAAAAGTGGGATTATCCAATCTAATACTGAAGATTTGGGCAACAGCCAAGAGGAGTCATAAGCAGGAGCTTAAAACAAAGAGGACTTATCGGGGCCCACACCAGTGGGTTTATCATCCCTAAGCTTGCTCCTGGCTGCATATGATTGGCATCACCTGACAGGTGACTGTCACTTGACTGAACAATGAACCTCCTCAGATACAAGTGCTAGAAGAGTTTGCTTGCTATGGTGTCTTATCCATGAGAGTGGGCACTGGAAGGACATGTTTCTTGAGGATCTACTACAGAGTCTATTGGAAGGACAAAAATAAATAAGTAAACTTGCTGCTCTGAAGGTGACTTTGACTCATAGAGACTCTGTGTGTGTCAGAGTAGAACTTTGTTCCATAGAGTTTTCAATGGCTGTGGTTTTTTGGAAGAGTGCCAGACATTTCTTCTAAGGCACCTCTGGGGGGATTCCAACTGCCAAAACTTTTGCTTAGCAGCCCAGCATGTAACCATTTGCACCACCCAGGGATGTAGATGCTTATCCAAACACATATTCTCACCTTTTTCCTTATTAACAGAACCCTAATTTTTAACTGGACAGTTACGTATCAGGTCAAAGACTATATATCTCAGCCTTCTTTGCAGCTCAGTGCAGCCACATGATTAAGTTTGGCCAATGGGATGGAAGCAGAGTATTGTGTGGTACATCCTTGAAGTCTCCTTAAAGAGACGGAAGTCCTTATCTGATCCTTCTTCCTGTGGTAGGCCTTGAACACAAATTTCCTGGAATAGTTGCAGTCATTTAAGAGCATGAGATGATTTTAAAACTGAAAGAGCTTCCACTTTTAGTACTGACACCTAGTTTTAGTAAACCAATCTTCCTACTGAGAGTAACTAGAAAAGCTGTGGATATTTTTAATTATTTATTTTTATTTCTTTACAAAATCTGTATTTGAAAATATTGGGAGTTATCAAGGCAATAAGGATTCAAGGGAACTAAGGGCAAGAGTGGAAGAGATGCTACCCCTTCCTTCATCAGTCAGAGGGTCTAAGGACAAAGTTACTGGGATTCTGAAGACTTTCAGAGCCCCTGTCCAAACCAGATATCTCTGGCCTTTCTTCTCATCCTTCTTAATGTCAAGGGTGAGGAGCATAAAGGGTCACTCACCTCAAAGGTTCCAGTTTTAAGAAAGGTGACCTGGTCATGCCGAGAAGCATGGATGTGTTTGCCAAACTCTACTAACTTCTGCATAGCAGATATGAAGCTTATTGAGGGATCCTGCATGGTTCACCCACTGCATCCACGCAGGTACATGTTTTCCTGGGGTTCTTAAAGAAAGGAAGTAATGTGAGCCCAAGATTCACTGCCTCTTTCCACACTAAGGCATTTGTTAATTGCAAAGTGATGTTTTAGCCCCTGATAAAGAGCTGAAAGCATTGGCCGAGATACTGAGAGCTGACAAGAGCTTCCAGCAGTCTTAGAAGGCTAAGGGACATAGCTGAAAATTGGACTTCAGGCCCATAAAAGAGAAGAGGCCATGGCAAACACTTCAGGCTTCAGTTGGGATCCCATAGGGTTCTACCCAGCAGTAGTAGTGACATAGGCTAGTCCTTATGAAAATTGAAGTACAGCTTCACATCAGCTCAGTCCTTTTTGGAGTAAAGTAAACTGCTGCTTCTCTAACTGCCTGCCAGAAATAAAACTAAATCCTCTCTGGAAGACAATATCATCATCTTGGACCTCAGATTAGCTCTATAATTTTCATATACAATATCTGACATTCAATAAAAAGTTACTGGGTGTACCAGAAGACAAGGGTTGCATGACTAAAACCAAGAGAAAATACAGACCAATAGAAATAGACCTATAAATGAAACAGATATTTGAGTTATTTAGACAAGAATTTTTTAAGTAAATGTGATTAACATTTCCAAAAACAAACAAAAAAAATAGATGATAAGATGGGAAATTTCAGCAGGGAACAGGAAAGTGTAAACAAGAATTAAATGGAAAATCTAGAAATGAAAATTAAAATAACTCAAATTAAACACTCAATTGAAGGTTTTAACAGCAGATTAGACATAATTGTAACAGATATTAGCCAGAAAATAGATCAAGAGAAATATTTAGACTGATGCTACTGAAAAAAAAGTATGGAAAATGTAGAAGGGAGCATAAGAGACGTGGGACATGGTGAAAACGTCTACCATACATATAATTAGTGTCCCAGAGAAGGATCAGAAAGAGAGAATAGGACAGAAGCAATATCTGAAGGTACAATGGCCAAGCAGCATACTGAGAGGAGTAGGAACGAAAGACGAGAGTCTCCCAGGGTCTTTCATGACACTATAAAGTCATCGTTTAACTCCTGACCTGCATCCTTCCAGACTTCTTAGAAAAATAATCCTTATCTTGTCTTAGCCATTATTTTTTTAGGTTTCTTTTACTCACAAACCAAATATTCATGGGAACATACCTCTTAGTTAATATATAGATCACTGAGTATGGCTTATGCTAGTGCAAATATGGGTGTTGTGTGTTACATATTTTTTAAATGTAAAATTTTTTCCTAGTAAGAAAGACTGCATTTATACTATGTGGCTCTGAATGCCTGAACAAGACCTGGTTTAGGTAGGAGCTAGAGGCAAGTATATTTCTGTTTAGTGTAAGTTCTACATTCTTTAATGCAACAAATATTTTTGAGCAACTGCTCTGCGTCAGACACTGTCCTAAACGGTAGGAATACAAAGTCAAATAAGACAACTTAAATTCCAGTGAATAAAATAATAATAGAGCCTAAATTAAGGGTTACAAAAACAAATGCCCACGAAGACCTGACAGGGCAAGTCACTGAATCAAGTAGGCTAGGAAGTGGTGGGGATTGGGTGAACTGGAAAACACAGACTTCTAAATGGTGCATCCTCCACTCATCTCCCTCTACTTGATGCCATTGAATAGCTAGTTCCAATGTTGTCAAATATCCTGATTTTTTCCCATAATCTGGAAACTTAGATATTTAGGTAGACTGTCCAAATGTACAAAACCTTCTTCAGGAAAAGCTCGTTTTAGCCATTATTTTTAAATAGTGGCCTGCATTTCACCCAAGGATGGCCATTTTGCTGCCTCATTTCTAAATGCAAAGGAGCCTTGGTGGCATACTAGCTAAGTGCTCGGCTGCTAACTGCAAGATTGGTGGTTCAAACCCACTAGTTGCTCCAGGGGAGAAAGATGTGGCAGCCTGCTTCTATAAAGATTCACTGCCTTGGAAATCCAATGAGTAAGTTCTACTCTGTTCTAAAGGGTCGCTATGAATTGGAATTGAATTGATGACAATGAGTTTGTTTTTTTGTTATTTTATCTAAATGCATAGTCAAGGTAAGAAAAATGCTACTGGAGCACAAGGGAGGATCTCCAACCCTGTGGAGAGAGGTTGAGGAAGAAGAGTCAGGAAAGGCTTTCTGAAGAATTTGATGCTTGAGTAGACGAGCAATTACTCTGAGAGAGGTTTGTGTGTGAAGGAGGGAAGGGAAGTTGAAGTATATCTAGCTAGAGATAATAATGTGACTAACTCAACAATGTGGTTAATTCATGAGATGGTGAGCTTCCCGTCAAGGCCAGCGTTCAAGCATTCAAAATGTACAGTTGCTCATTGGGGATTTTCACAAAATAAGCATTATACTCACCATTAAACAATAGTTTAAATGCCTTCTGAATTTCATATTCTAATGACCATTGCCTTTTCCCATCCTGTTATAACTCCCTCTGCTGTCTGGACTGACTACTATCAGGTAGGGTTGTAAGTTGCAATGATTCAAGGACACCAGGATGAGTTTCAAGGGACCAGATCTCTTCTGTTCCCAGAACTTCTACCACATAATACAGGATGCTTAACTTTCCAGAAATACTTTTAAAAAATATATAAAATTAGACATTGTAAATGTCTATTAGTAGGAACACATTGCAATGAATTGATTCAATGAAAAACAATGCAACCATGAGAAAGAACAATGTAGACCTCTGCAGTAGCATCACTAAAGGGGCTACACTGGGTTTGGACCACACCAGGTGACACTGTCGGGGGAGGGGATCACACTAAAATGACTGCATTTTAGCAGAATTTTATTTTATTTTTATAAAAAAATCCCTGTAGTTATTTATAACAACAAAAACAGTTTTCATAAGCTCAGCTTACATGTATCAATATACTTACAGGGCTAAAACTCTATGCTAATTTACTTTTTGAACCTTCTAATGCACTCCAGTCAGAGCTGTCTTTATTATCCAATTACAATTACACAAGGCTTCATCTGCACGTGTTACAAGCATGCGCTGTTGTTTTTGTTGCTGTGGTGTTTTTATATTCGCTGGTTTTGTCAAATTTTTTGTTGTTTTAGCTGCAGTATTCCACTAATTAGTATTTGTGAACCTATATCAATAACTTTTTTTAAAATGAAGTAGCAATTAAAGGAAAAGGAGTGATATACAGGAACACAACTTACAAACAACATTAGTACAAAAAACACGACTAAAGATTCTGTATGGTGTGGTATTGGAGGAGGTCCATGGGAAGGTGACACCTCCCCATTACTAGACTGAGTGACATCAACCCTAGTAATGCCACTGGACCTCTGTGTACTATACAGACCGAATTTCTCCAGTATTTGCAGTGCCAAAATACTTCCAGAGTTCTACTCAATCTCTTCACTACTAAAACGAAGTCACCTTGCCACACCAGCTGATCATGCTTCATGAGCGGTGGGATGAGTTAGAACCATACTATTGGACCATATCTAGTTTCCACTGGTATAGAATTCAAATAACCTGAAAACTCAGGAGGCAAAAGTGTGTCTAAATATGAATAAGATTAATTATAAATTAAGAGGACACCAATAAAACACATTCTAGGGGCTGTTTTGGGTTAAATTTCTTGTTCAAATTGACACAGCTAATAAGTGGAGGTGACAGACGTTACATATATATATAAAAATTTCGCAGCTTAAAATAAAAATACAAATTAAAAAAAAAACCAAACCCAGTACCATTGAGTCGATTCCAACTCATAGTGACCTTATAGTACAGAGTAGAACTGCCCCATAGAGTTTCCAAGGAGCGCCTTGTGGATTCAAACTGTCGACCCTTTGGTTAGCAGCCGTAATCCTTAACCAGTACACCACCAGGGTTTCCAAAAATACAATAACCCACTAAAAAACAGGCAAAGGACTTCAAAAGACATTTCATCAAAGAGGACATTCAAATGGCCAGCAAACATAAGACATTCAACCTCGTCTTGAATGACATTATCTTGGGTGGCTAGTGGGAGTGAAACGGTATCTCATTTTGGTTTTGATTTGCATTTTTCTGATGGCGAAACATCTATTCAAGCCACTAGAACAGCTACAGAACATTTCAAGATCTATCCTGAAGCACAAAACTGTCAGTGACAGGACAATATCCATACATGTACAAGGAATTCAAATTTACACACCAACCAGTGAGGCCAAAGATGAAGAAATTGAAGAATTTTATCAGCTTTTGCAGTCTGAAATTGATTGAACATGCAATCTGGATGCATTGATAATTACTGGTGACAAAGAAGAAGGATCAGTAGTTGGAAAATATGGCCTTGGTGATAACGATGCCAGAGGTTGAATGATAGAATTTTGCAAGACCAACAACTTCTTCATTGCAAATACCTTTTTTCACCAACAAAAATGGTGACTATAAACATGAACCTCACCAGATGGAATACACAGTAATTAAATCGACTACATCTGTGGAAAGAGACAATGGAAAAGCTAAATATCATCAGTTAGAGAAAGACCAGAGGCCAACTGTGGAAAAGGCCATCAACTGCTCATATGCAAGTTCAAGTTGAAACTCAAGAAAATGAGAATAAATCCACAAGAGCTAAAGTATGACCTTGAGTATACCCCACCTGAATTTGGAGACCGTCTCAAGAATAGATTTGCCCCATTGAACACTAGTGACCAGAGACCAGAGGAGTTGTTGAAGGACATCATGTATGAAGAAAGCAAGAGGTCATTAAAAAGACAGGAAAAAGAAAGAAAAGACCAAGATGGATGTCAGAAGAGACTCTGAAACTTGTTCTTGAACATCTCGAGTAGCTAAAGCAAAAGCAAGAAACGATGAAGTAAAAGAACTGGACAGAAGATTTCAAAGGGTGTCTCAAGAAGACAATGTATTATAATGACATGTGCAAAAAGCTGGAGATAGAAAACCAAAAGGGAGAAACATGCTCAGCATTTCTCAAACTGAAATAACTGAAGAAAAAATTCAAGCCTGAAGTTGTAATAGTGAAGGATTCCATGGTAAAAATACTAAACAACGCAGAAAGCATTAAGAGAAGATGGAAGGAATACACAAATCGTTATACCAAAAAGAACTAGTCAACTTTCAACCATTTCAAAAAGTAGCATATGGTCAGGAACTGATGGTACTGAAGGAAGAAGTCCAAGGTACACTGGAGGCATTGGCGAAAAATAAGGCTCCAGGAGCTGACAGAATATTCATTGAGATGTTTCAACAAATGGATGCAGCACTGGAAGTGCTCACTCATCTATGCCAAGAAATTTGGAAGACAGCTACCTGGCCAACAGACTGGAAGATATCCATATTTATGCCTATTCCCAAGAAAGGTGATCCAACCGAATGCAGAAATAATCAAACAACATCATTAACATCACATGCAAGACATTTTGCTGAAGATCATTCAAAAGCAGCTGCAGCAGCATATTGACAGAGAACTAACAGAAATTCAGGCAGGATTCAGAAGAGGACATGGAACCAGGGATATGATTGCTGATGACAGATGGATCCTGGCTGAAAGCAGAGAATACCAGAAGGATGTTTACCTGTGTTTTATGGACTATGCAAAGGCATTCGACTGTGTGGATCATAACAAATTATGGATAACATTGCGAAGAATGGGAATTTCAGAACACTTAATTGTACTCATGAGAAACCTGTACATAGACCAAGAGTCAGGTGTTCAGACAGAACATGGGGATATTGTGTGTTTTAAAGTCAGGAAAGGTGTGTGTCAGGGTTGTATCCTTTCACCATACCTATTTGATCTGTTGTTGCTGTTAGGTGCCTTCCAGTCAGTTCCCACTCATAGTGACCCTATGTACAACACAACGAAACATTGCCAGGTCCTGCGCCATCTTCACAACTGTTGATATGCTTGAACCCATTGTTGCAGCCACTGTGTCAATCTATCTTGTCTTAGTTATCTAGCTTGCTATAATAGAAATACCACAAGTGGATGTCTTTAACAAAGACAAATTTATTTCTTCACAGTAGACTAAAAATCCAAATTTAGGGTGTCGACTCCAGGGAAGTCTTTCACTCTCTATCAGCCTTCTCATCAACCTTCTCCCGGATGAGGAGCTTCTCCATTTAGGGACCCTGGGTCCAAAGGACGCACTTTGCTCCTGGCACTGCTTTCCTGGTGGTGTGAAGGCCCCAATCTCTGCCTGCTTCCCTTTCCTTTTATCTCTTGAAAGATAAAAGGTGGTGCAGACCACACCATAGGGAAACTCCCTTTACATTGGATCAGGGATGTGACCTTAATAAGGGTGTTACAATTCCACCCTAATCCTCTTTAACATAAAATTATAAACACAAAGTGGAGGACAACCATACAATACTGGGGATCATGGCCCAGCCAAATTGATACACACATGTTTTGGGCGACATAATTTAGTCCATGACACATCTCATTGAGGGTCTTCCTCTTATTCGCTGACCTTCTACTTTACCAAGCATGATGCCCTTATCCAGGGACTGATTCCTCCTGATAGCATGTCCACAGTATGTGAGTTGTAGTCTTGCCATCCTTGCTTCTAAGAAGCATTTTGATTGTACTTCTTCCAAGACAGTTTTTTTTTCCTTCTTTTGACAGTCCATGGTATATTCAATGTTCTTTCCCAACACCACAATTCAAAGGCATCAATTCTTCTTCTGTCTTCTTTATTCATTGTCCAGCTTTCACACGCATAAGAGGTGATTGAAAAACACCATGGCTTAGATCAGGCGCACCTTAGTCCTCAAAGTGACATCCTTGCTTTTCAACATTTTGAAGAGGTCTTTTGCAGCCGATTTGCCCAATGCAAAGCATCTTTTGATTTCTTGACTGCTGCTTCCATGGGTGTTTATGGAGAATCCAGGTAAAATAAAAACCTTGACAACCTCAATCTCCTCTGTTTATCATGATGTTGATTGTTGGCCCAGATGTGAGAATTTTTGTTTTCTTTATTTTGAGGTGTAATCCATACAGAAGGCTGTGGTCTTTGATCTTCATCAGTAAGTGTTTCAAGTCCTTTTCATTTCAGCAAGCAAGGTTGTGTCATTTGCTTAATACAGGTTGTTAATGAGTCTTCCTCCAGTCCTCATGCCCCATTCTTGTTCATATAGTCCAGTTTCTGGGATTACTTGCTCAGCATACAGATTGAACAGGTATGGTGAAAGTATACAACCGTGATGCACACCTTTCCTGACTTTACACCATGCAGTATTCCCTTGTTCTGTTCGAATGACTGCCTCTTGATCCATGTACAGACTCCTCATGAGCACAATTGCACAATTGAGTGTTCTGGAATTCTCATTCTCCGCGACGCTATCCATAATTTGGTATGATCCACACAGTCGAATGTGTTTGCATAGTCAATAACAAAACACAGGTAAACACTTTTCTGGTATTCTCTGCTTTCAGCCAGGATCTATCTGGCATCAGCAATGATATCCCTGGTTCCACATCCTCTTTCTGAATCTGGCCTGAATTTCTGGCAATTCCCTGTGGATATACTGCTGCACCAGCTTTTGAATGATCTTCAACAAAATTTTGCTTGCATGTGATATTAATGATATTGTTCAATAAATTCCACATTCGATTGGATTTACCTTTCTTGGGAATAGCCATAAATATGGATCTCTTCCAGTCAATTGGCTAGGTAGCTGTCTTCCAAATTTCTTGGCATAGATGAGTGGGCACTTTCAGTGCTGCATCCATTTGTTGAAACATCTCAACTGGTATTCTGTCAATTCCCGGAGTCTTGCTCTTCACCAGTGCCCTCGGTGCAGCCTGGAAGCACTTACTGATGAAAATCAAAGACTACACCCTTCAGTATGGATTGCACCACAACATAGAGAAACAAAAATCCTCACAACTGGACCAATAAACAACATGATGCTAAATGGAGAAAAGATTGAGGTTGTCAAGGGTTTCATTTTACTTGGATTCACAGTCAGCACCCATGGAAGCAGTAGTCAAGAAATCAAAAGATGCGGTGCGTTGGCAAATCTGCTGCAAAATATCTTTTTAAGCGTTGAAAAGCAAGGATGTCACCTTAAGGACTAAGGTGGGCCTCATCCAAGCCTTGGTGTTTTCAATCACCTCATGTGCATTTGAAACCTGGACAATTAACAAGGAATACCAAAGAAGAATTGACTCCTTTGAATTGTGGTGTTGGAGAAGAATATTGAATATACCATGGACTTCCAAAAGAATGAATAAATCTGTCTTGGAAGAAGTACAACCAGGGTGCTCCTTAGCAGCAAGGATGGCGAGATTGCATCTCAGATACCTTGGACATATTATCAGAAGGCATCAGTCCCTGGAGAAGGACATCATGCTTGGTAAAGTGTAGGGTCAGAGAAAAAGAAGAAGACCTTTAATGAGATGGATTGACACAGTGGCTGCAACAGGGGCTCAAGCAAAGCAACAATTGTGAGGATGACACAGGACAGGGCAGCATTTTATTCTATTGTGCATACGGTTGCTATGAGTGGGAACTGACTCAATGGCACCTACCAACAAAAACAAAGGATGGCTAGAGGACCCCTGATGGCTCAGTGGTTAGGTGTTTTGCTGCTAACCAAGAGCTGGGCAGCTCAAATCTACCAGCCATTCCTTGGAAATGCTATGAAGCAGTTCTACTCTGTCATATAGGGTCACTACAGAGCCGCTGTGCGTCAGGATCTACTCAATGGCAATGGATAGGGTGGCTAAGAAAACCAACCAAAGCGAAAAAGGAAAATAACAAATTTTGGCAACGATGCAGGAAAATTGGAACCGTTATCCACTGCTAATGGGAATGCAAAATGGTATAGCCATTGTGGAAAACAGTGTAGCAGTTCTTCAAAAAGCTAAAAAATAGAACTGCTATGATCCAGCAATTCTCTCGTAGGAATATACCCAAGGGACTTGAAAGCAGTGACACAAACAGACATGTGCATCCGTGTTCATTGGAGCACTATTCACAACAGCCAAAAGATGGAAACAGCCTAAATGGCCATCAATAGATGAATGGATAAACAAAATATGGTACATACATACAATGGAATACTACTCAGCTAGAAAGAGAAATGAAACCTTGAAACATGATACAAAACGAATGGAGCTTGAAGACATTATGCTGAGTGAAATAAGTCAATCACTTACATAAAAAGACAAATGTGTATAGGCAAATGTATAGAGACCAAAGTTTATTAGTGGTGACCAGGGGTAAGGGGAGGAGAAGGAGAAGTTAGTGCTTGTGGAGCACTGAATTTCAGTTTATGGTGATGGAAAAAATTATACTGATTAGGGGTAAGGTTTGCACAGCCTGTTAATGTAACTGATGTAAATAGGTTGTACACCTGTAAAAGTTGAATTGGCAAATGTTTACAACAGTAACAACAAAAAGAGCAGCTACTAATGCAGCTTATATACAACCAAACACCTCATGGTATTTGGTTTTTTAGTTTGGAGTGTAAGGTCTTAGTTTCATGGGACACATCTGTTAATTGGCCGATTTCGTGTTTAACACTTTTCTTCTACCTTCTAGTTCATTGTGTAGTGCCTGGGGTTTTAAAAGCTTGCTAGTGGTCATCCAAGGTACAGCAATTGTTTTCTATTTGCCTGGAGTTACAAAGTAAGACGGAGAGTCAGAAAGAGGAGGAGGAAATGGAATGTGTGGCCAATTGCTGCCATGAACAACTGCTTCCTTTGCCATGAGACAAGAAGAATCCAGTGGTGCCTGGCTACCATTACCAAACATTTTGATCCAAGATTCCATAGAAGAATCCTAATCAAAAGGGGGAAAATTTGGAAGAGAATTTCAGATTTTCTGGAACCATTGTGGCTGGATGAAACCTTGAAATTATTGACCTGAGATAATCTTTAAAATTTACACCAAAAATATCCCCTGAAGTCATCTTTAAACCAAACAATAAGTTAGCTTAAGTTGTAAAGAATGTCTGCCTTGGGCATATTACTCTTTTAAGAACTATCTATATGGGATCAAACTGACAACAGCAACTCAAAAGATTAGGTAGGAAACTTAGGGGACAGTGAGTTTATATTAATGAGGGAGCAACAATTTGGAAAAGGAGGGTGAGAATGGTTGCGTAACTTAAGAATGTATTCAACGTTACTGAATTGTACATGTAGAAATTGTTGAACTGGTATATATTCTTCCGTATATATTCTCAACAACAAAATAATATAATTTAAAAAACCCTATGGAACAGTTCTACTGGGCAATAATAGAGTCACCATGAATTGGAATCAACTTGATGGCAACTGGTTTAGTTTTTCACTGGCTTAAGAGCCAGCAATATTTCATTTCATGTAGGAATGTGTTCTACAGAAGTTACAATAAAATAATGAGGATATGTGTAGAAGAATGTTTATTACAGCATTGTTTGAAATAATAAAATAGACACAAAATTGGTGAGGCTGTAAATGTCCATTAATAGGGATGCAATGCAATATATTGATTCAGTGGAAAATCATGCAGTCATGAAAAATAACAATGTTGATCTCTATATATTGATAAAGAAAAATACCTATTTTATGTGGCTAACAAGTTGCAGAGTGATAAATACAGCATAATCTCAGTTTTTGAAGGAAAAAGTATGTTTTAAAATATATCTGCAGTAGTATAGGAAACCATCAAGAAAGATCCACAGCAAATCGTCCTCAATCATTCTCTCTGAAGAATGGGAGGAGGATTGGGGAAAATTTTTCTTTCTTTCTTTCTTTTTTATTGTGCTTTAGGTGAAAGTTCACAGCTAAAGTTAATCCAAAAATTTATACACATATTGTTATGTGACAGTAGTTGCAATCCCTATATGTGACAGCACACTCCCCCTTTCCGGCCTGGGCTTCCTGTGTCCTTCCAACCAGCTCCTGTCCCTTCCTGCCTTCTGATCCTGCCTCCGGACAGGAGCTGCCCATCTGGTCTCATGTATCTGCTTGAACTAAGAAGCACACTCTTCATCAATATTATTTTATGTTTTATAGTCCAGTCTAATCTTTGAAGAGTTGGCTTCAGGAATTGTTTTAGTCCTGGGTTATCAGAGTGTCTGAGGTCCTTGGCTTTGGGAGTTCCTTCAGTCTCAGTCAGACCGTTAAGTTTGGTCTTTTTGCATGAATTTGAGTCCTGCTTCACACTTTTCCCCTGCTCTTTCCAGGACTCTCTGTTGTGTTCCCTGTCAGGGTGGTCATTGGTGGTAGCTGGGCACCATCTAGTTCTTCTGGTCTCAGGCTGATGGAGTCTCTCGTTTATGTGGCCATTTTGTCTTACAATTGTGGTCTCATACAATATTTGTCCTTTCACAACTGGCTAATTTCGCTCAGCATAATGCCTTCCAGATTCATCCATGTTGAGAGATGTTTTGAGGGTTCATTGTTGTTCTTTATGTTTGTATAGTATTCCGTTGTGTGAATGTACCACAATTTGTTTATCCATTTGTCAGTTGATGGGCACCTAGGTTGTTTCTATCTTTTTGCTCTTGTGAACAATGCTGCAATGAATATGAGTGTGCATATATCTATTCCTGTGATGGCTCTTATTTCTCTAGGATATATTACAAGGAGTGGGACTGCTGAATCCTATGGTGCTCTATTTCTAGCTTTTTAAGGAAGCACCAAATTAGCTTCCAAAGTGGTTGTACTATTTTACGTTCCTACCAGCAGTGTATAAGTGTTCCAGTCTCTCCACAACCTCTTCAACATTTATTATTTTGTGTTTTTTGGATTAGTGCTAGCCTTGTTGGCGTAAGATGGTATCTCATTGTAGTTTTGATTTACATTTCTCTAATGCCTAATGATAGTGAGCATTCCCTCATGTGTCTGTTACCTGTCTGAATGTCTTCTTTGGTGACGTGTCTGTTCAAATCCTATGCCCATTTTTAAATCGGATTATTTGTCTTTTTGTTGTTGAGGAATTTTATCTCTTTATGTAAATAACTTTAAAAAGTATGGAATTATGAGAGATTTGTGTGAGTATGTGCTTTCTCAGTACATTTTGAAGGCAAAATTAGAGTTAATTTTTAATAATAAAATTCGATATCAGAAAATCATTACTTGGAGCTGCATCCTGGAGCTTATTAAGTTCTCCCTGCCTTTAGTGAAATGCGGTGGAGAAGAATGAGACCTCCTGGGCCTGGGACCAGCTGCCTCAGCAAACAACCAATAGGGAGGTTAGGGTCCTGAATCCAGCCAAGTGCATAAAGACACATGTGGCTCTGGGCTAACAATCAACGTGGTGCAAGCAGAAGTAGGACCTCATCTGTGGGAAGAGACTGGTTCTTGGTTCTGATTGACTGCACCCCACATATCTTCTGAAGCTACCAAAATTCACAGACAGTTCTCCATTTCCTGAGCCAACTCATACCACTCTCCCACCCAGTCCTTCACCCATTTAGTGCTCACCATTGACTCAGCCCCAGTGATGAGCCAGGTACAGTGCTTGGTGTGGGCGATACCCTTAAGTGGGGTTATAGGAGGAGACAGTTATGGAAGCATTTCAAGGCTAAATGGAAGTTGGTCTAGAGACAGCGGGGGCTCAGAATAAGGTGGTCACACAACTATACTCTGCCTTGCGTTGTTCTTTGGTCACCCACTGGGTACAGTGACACGTCCTTGCACAGCTTCACGTGCAAGGACATGCATTCTGTTTTTGTTTTTTTTTTTTTTTTGTCATCTGATACCAGCACAGGAGTCTCTGGGTTGTGCAAATGGTTAAGCACTCAGCTGTTAACCTAAAAGTTGGTGGTTGGAGTCCACCCAGACGTGCCTCAGAAGAAAGTGCTGATGATCTACTTCTGGAAAACCAGCCACTGGAAAGCCTGCAGAGTGCAGTTCTACTCTGACGCACACGGGGTTCCAATGAGTTGGAGCCAACTCAGTGGCAACTGGTGGTGAGGATCTGCCCACACGGGGCTGGGGTTGCAAGTAAATTTCAAGTAAGAAATCTACTGCTGGTAAATACACACTGGCAGGTCTGCCAGGTGAGGATACAGTTGGATGGCAGCACGTGGTGAGAAGGGAGCAATGAGCCACGTTCCCCTTTCATTTATCCCAGTTCCCACCGTCCTCACTGAGCATCTCCCATGTGCGTTCTCTCCCTCCATCCTTTCCAGGAACCAGTTCTCTTCCTTCTCCTCTGTCTGCAGCTCTATCTTTAGGAATTGAGACCTTAAAGGAACCTGAGAGTTCCAGTAATCCAACCCCCTCCTCTTGCATGGGTGGATGTAGAGGCAGGTGTGGCAGTGGACCGTGAAGCCCTCACAGTTCGCTGTGGAAGTGGCTAAGAAGCTGGCGTTCCAGTTGCAGCTGGAGTGACCAGGGGTATGCGTGCTCTCTACTACTACTCGGAGTAGGTGGATGAGGGAGCCAGGCTCAGGGCAGCAAAGTGGGGTCAATTGTTCTAGAAGGAAGTTCTAGGATTTTGATCCGAGAGGGGTTGACCGGAAACCGAGTAACTGAAAAAGAAGACTCAGGAGGCCACTTGTGAGTCTTCGGTACCTCCAAGAAAATGTTTTATTTCCTTTTCTTTAGGGAAAAATGAATGCCTTATGTGGTTTGAGGTTGTCAGGAGAGTTCTCCAAACCCACAGTCATGGCTGGTTGAGCATATGGGCACTGTCATCTGTGTCCTCTCACCTCGAGGTCACCAGCTGTAACTGCTCCCAGGGGACAATCAGAGATGTGCCTCCACCTGGCAGCCCATGGAGCACAAAGGAGCAGCTGGGGCCAGCAGCTGGAGGACAAAGACTTGTCACCAGAGGACTGCCCTTCAGCAAGACAGAGAGAGCTATTATCTCTCCAGTTTGGATAACGCATTCCCTGCCCTGGCCCTCAGTTTGTAAGATAAGGACTTGGACTGGCTGATCTCCAAGACTCCCTGCTCTATAATCAATATTCTAATAGCACTGCTCTATAATCAATATTCTAATAGTATAATAATGGGCTCTGGCTAGGCCCAACTGTCTGGGTGTGGGCAGAGTATGTAGGAGGAGGCTGTTCTTGTTAGTTGTCATTGAGTCAGTTCTGACTCAAGGTGACCCCATGTGTGCACAGTGGAACTGCTCCATAGGGTTTTCAAGGCTGTGACCTTTTGGAAGCAGATCAACAGTCCTGTCTCCCAAGGTGCCTCTGGGTGGGTTCAAACTGCCAACTTTTAGCTAGTAGTTGAGCACTTAGCCATTTGAGCCACCCAGGGGCTCCTGTAGGAGGAGGTGGGAGGTGAAGACAGAAATCCTAGCCTAGCCTCTCCTGCACCCTTTTCATACCACATTGAGCCAGGGCTCTGAGTGAAATCTCATCATACCAGTGGCTGACTAGATAAAAATCAGTCTGCCCACCATTCTGAGCCTACCCTTCTATCCTCTCCAGGGCTCCTCCCCCTGGGGAGAAAATTTGATATCCTTTCCTCAAAGTGTCAGCTCATTCAGTGGTAAGGGCTACCCTGCCCCATGCACTCTGAGCTCAAGTCTCTATGTGGGGCTGTGTCATGGATTGCATCGTGTCCCCCCAAAATATCTGTCACCTTGGCTAGTTCTAGATTTCCAGTATTGTCCACCATTTTGTCATCTGATGTGATTTCCCTATGTATTGTAAATCCTATCACTATTATGTAATGAGATGGATTAGTGGCAGTTATAGTGATGAGATCTATAAGATAAGGTAGTGTCTTAAGCCAACCTCTTTTGGGATATAAATGAGAGAAGTGAGCAGAGAGATAGGGGACCTCATACCAGCAAGAAAGCTGTGCCGGGAGCAAAGTGCGTCCTTTGGACCTGAGGTTCCTGTGCTGAGATGCTCCCAGACCAAGGGAAGTCTGACGCATCGCAAGGGCCTTCCTTCAGAGCTGACAGTGATAGAAAGCCTTTCCCTGGAGCTGGCACCCTGAATTTGGACTTCTAGCCTACTGGAATGAGAGCGAATAAATGTCTCTTTGTTAAAGCCACCCACTTGTGGTATTTCTGTACAGCCTTACTAGCTAACTAAGATAAGGTGACAGGGGCATGTTCATTTGTTGCCTGGCTCTTGGGTTATTCCCTGGAATGCTTCTCTCCCGGATAAAGAGTGACACCTGTCAGCCCTGTATCTTTCAACCCTCTGTTCAGGTGCATGTTGCTCCTGGCCTGTGAGGGCTTCCAGTCCCAGTGCCTATGAGCAGTGCGTCCTGGAAGTGTCCTAGAAGCCAGGAGACACATGAGGTAATCTTGGTCAGATGACAGGAGATTTTAGGAGTTTGACAAACAATGAATTAAAAACCATCGAGTCTGAAGAACTAGATGGTGGCTGGCTACCATCAATGACTGCTTTGACAGAGAACGCAACATAGAGTCCCTGACAGAGCAGGAGAAAAGTGTGGAGCAGAACTCAAATTCATGTAAAAAGACCAGACTTAATGGTCTCACTGAGACTGGAGGAGCTCCTGAAGCCACGGTCCCTGAACACTCTGTTAACCCTGAACAAAAACCATTCCCGAAGCCTACTCCTCAGACAAAGATTAGACTGGACTATAAAACACAAAATAATACTCATGAAGGGTGTGTTCCCTAGTTCAAGCAGATAAAAAAAACCACATGAGATTAAATGGACAGCTCCTGTCTAGGGATGGCATGAGAAGGCAGGAAGGGACAGGAGCTGGTTGAATGGACATGGGAAACTCAGAGTGGAAAGGGGGAGTGTGCTGTTACATTATAGGGATTGCAACTAATGTGACATAACAATATGTGTGTAAATTTTTGTATGGGAAATTAACTTGAGCTGTGAACTTTCACCTAAAACACAATAAAAAATAAATAAATAAAAACCATTGAGTCTCACAGGGACACAAGTATAGGTCCCTTCTGAAAGGTCTCTCAATCCTCCTGGTGAGCTCACAGAGAAGGTCCCTGTTGTGCTAGTTTTTAACACTTCTCTAACTCAAGCTAAAATTTCTTTTTTTAAAAAAAGAGACTATGATCTTTAGGCTCAGAGCCTTCAGTGGGAAACAATTCAATGTTAATGTTTGGTTCTCATTATTTATGCTTTATAGTTACCGTCTTTTTATAGTAAAGGGTACTAGTTTTCCATTTATAGTGATAATAAACCATTAAACCAGTTGTCAAGTTAACTGCAACTCATGATGACCCTATGCGTGTCAGAGTAGAACTGTGCTCCACAGAGTTTTCAATGACTGATAATTTGGAAATAGATCACCAGGTATTTCTTCCCAGGTGCCTCTGGGTGGGCTCAAACCTCCAACTTTTCAGTTAGCAGCCGAGAGTGTTAACTGTTTGCACCAGCCAGGGACTCTTAGTAATAATACAAATTTTAAAACTTTTATCTTAGGTACATTTACATAGGGAAAAAAAGAAGTTAAATTCAGAAAAGATTATTCCAGGTGGGACTTGGATGTGGCTGAAGTTTGGGGAAGCCCAATACAGAGAGGAGGGAACCAGCCAAGCCAATAATCCTACCCTCAGGTGTTGCCCAAATGGTTCTTGGTGCATCCACTTTATCTTCACCCCCATCCTCTTCTCCCCATTATTCCAATTTTCTAACTCTATCCCAGTCATCAATATTTGTATTGGGTGTCCTTCCAATTTTGTTGGCCTCTGACTTGCCATTACCAAGGATATCAATGTTTATGCTTTCCATTTCATTTTCGATGATTTCCAATTTTCCTAGATTCATACTTTGTACATTCCATGTTCCTTTTATTAACAGAGATGTTTGCAGCTGTTTCTTCGCAGATGAGGGAAAAGCTCAATGTTATCAGTCAGAACAAGGCCAGGGGCCGACTGTGGAACAGACCATCAGTTGCCCATATGCAAGTTCAGGCTGAAACTGAAGAACATCAGAGCAAGTCCACGAGAGCCAAAATATGACCTTGAGTATATCCCACCTGAATTTAGAGACTATCTGAAGAACAGATTTGACACATTGAACACTAGTGACCGAAGACCAGCCGAGTTGTGGAATGACATCAAAGACATCATCCATGAAGAAAGCGAGAGGTCATTGAAAAGATGGGAAAGAAAGAAAAGACCAAGATGGACGTCAGAGGAGACTCTGAAACTTCCTCTTGAAGTTGAGCAGCTAAAGCAAAAGGAAGAATTGATGAAGTGAAAGAACTGAACAGAAGATTTCAGAGGATGGCTCGAGAAGACAAGTAAAGTATTATAATGACATGTGCAAAGAGCTGGAGATGGAAAACCAAAAGGGAAGAACACGCTCGGAGTTTCTCAAGCTGAAAGAACTGAAGAAAAAATTCAAGCCTTGAGTTGCAATAGTGAAGGTTTCTATGGGGAAAATATTAAACGACACAGGAAGCATCAAAAGAAGATGGAAGGAATACACACAGATGTTATACCAAAAATGATTAGTCGATGCTCAACCATTTCAAGAGGTAGCATACGATCAGGAACCAATGGTACTGAAGGAAGAAGTCCAAGCTGCTCTGAAGGCATTGGCAAAAAACAAGTCTCCAGGAATTGGTGGAATAGTCATTGAGATGTTTCAACAAATGGATGCAGCACTGGAAGTGCTCACTCAGCTATGCCAAGAAATATGGAAGACAGCTTCCTGGCCAATTGACTGGAAGAGATTCATATTTATGCTTATGCCCAAGAAAGGTGATCCAACTGAATGTGGAAATTATAGAACAATATCATTAACATCACACGCAAGCAAAATTTTGCTGAAGATCATTCAAAAATGGCTGCAGCAGTATATTGACAGGCAACTGTCAGAAATTCAGGCCAGTTTCAGAAGAGGACGTGGAACCAGGGATATCATTGGTGATGTCAGATGGATCCTGGTCAAAAGCAGAGAATACCAGAAGGATGTTGACCTGTGTTTTATTGACTATGCAAAGGCATTCGACTGTGTGGATCATAACAAATTATAGATAATATCGGGAAGAATGAGAATTCCAGACACTTAGTTGTGCTCATGAGGAACCTTTACATAGATCAAGAGGCAGTTGCTTGTCAGAACAAGGGGATACTGATTGGTTTAAAGTCAGGAAAGGTGTGGGTCAGGGTTGTATTCTTTCACCATACCTATTTAATCTGTACACTGAACAAATAATACGAGAAGCTGGACTACATGAAGAAGAACAGGGCATCAGGATCAGAGGAAGACTCGTTAACAACCTGTGTTATGCAGGTGACACAACCTTGCTTGCTGAAAGTGAAGAGGACTTGAAGCACTTACTAATGAAGATCAAAGACCACAGCCTTCAGTATGGGTTGCACCTCAACATAAAGAAAGCAAAAATCCTCACAACTGGACCAATGAGCAACATCATGATAAATGGAGAAGAGATTGAAGTTGTCAAGGATTTCATTTGGCTTGGATCCACAATCAACAGCCATGGAAGCAGCAGTCAAGAAATCAAAAGACGCACTGCATTGGGTAAATCTGCTGCAAAGGACCTCCTTAAAGTTTTGAAAAGCAAAGATGTCACCTTGAAGGCTAAGGTGCGCCTGACCTAAGCCATGGTATTTTCAATCGCATCATATGCATGTGAAAGCTGGGCAATGAATAAGGAAGACTGAAGAAGAACTGACGCCTTTGAATTGTGTTGCTGGCGAAGAATATTGAATACACCATGGACTGCCAAAAGAATGAACAAATCTGTCTTAGAGGAAGTACAGCCAGAATGCTCCTTAGAAGCAAGGATGGCGAGACTGCGTCTTACATACTTTGGACATGTTGTCAGGAGAGATCAGTCCCTGGAGAAGGAAGGACATCATGCTTGATAAAGTGCAGGATCAGCAGAAAAGAAGGAGACCCTCAACAAGGTGGATTGACACAGTGGCTGCAACAATGAGCTCAAGCATAACAGCGATTGTGAGGATGGCGCAGGACTGGGCAGTGTTTCCTTCTGTTGTGCATAGGGTCGCTATGAGTCAGTACCAACTCAATGGCACCAAACAACAACAACAACTGCTCAACCTCTCAACATAAACAGCCTCCTTCATTCCAGCAGACCCAAGAACAGAGAAGAGACACCATGCCACCAGATTCTGCTCCATAGAACACCCCTCCCCACTATTCCCGCAGTCTGTACTAACGCAGGGGGACCAGACCACCACTCAGGACAGAAGACAAGCTCCTTTGATGGAGCAGGGTTCCATCTACTCAACAGAGCAGGGGGGAGCGGAGGTCTGTGAGCTTCATCAGAAATTTTATGGAATATATTTTATATTGTGTACATGATTTATGAAGATTCTTGATTGAATGTGATAAAAATCCAATTTAAAAATTTAGCAGCTGCTGATGCCCATGACCAGATTTCTTGCATACTGACTCAGGCCATGTCTTGGGTCTACTCTCACCATAAGTTTCAATTTTGACGTCCCACCTACCCTCTCCTGACATCTAGTCCTAGTCTTTGTCTCTTTCCTCCTTTCTTGTGATTCGGAGCATGTGTAATAAACAATCCATCCCGCCAGGAAGCTGAGTAGGATAAACAAAGCTCAATTAATACTAGCCTAGTGAATGGATGGATTCCTTGCAAGGTTTCAGTCGTAATTATTGCTCTATGCTTTTGCAGAAGACTGAAAGTTCCAGCAGCTATCTGGGGCAGCTAGGCAGGCTGGTCAGACCCAGTTAGATCTTTGGATTTTTAATTTTAGTTTGATCAAATAATTCCACAAGGAGACAGTGCAAATTTGAAGATTTGAGCTAAGGCCCCAAAAGAAATCATTTCTTTATTACATTGCTAGTTAATATTTTCTTTCCATAAGCAGTTTCCCTACGTAAGCAAAATTACCATTTGCACTGCTTTCCGAGAAAGAAGAAAATTTAATATACGATACCCAAAGTCACAATCATAGCTGAATTGAAATAAACTAAAATGGACATTCAGATCAAAGTCTATCAAAGTTTTTAATTTTAGAAATACACATATATATTAGGTTATAAATGTATATAAGCACTTATATGTCTGTATACAATTATATAAGGAGCCCTGGTGGCACAATCGTTAAGTGCTCGCCTGCTAACCTAAAGGTCAGCAGTTCGAACCCACTGGTGACTCTTGCTCCACAGAAGAAAAGGCCTGGTGATCTGCTCTTGTAAAGATTACAGCCTAGGAAACCCTGTGGGGACCTATAGGGTGACTATGAGTCAGAATTGACTTGATGGCACACAACAACAACAATAAAGTTCAATTATATGTATATATACATACGTATAACTGTATATATATAATTGTGCATATATATAATTACATATATACAACTATATATAGATACAATGGTTCTATATATATATACACAACTATGTGTATGTATGTGTGTGTGTGTGTGTGTGTGTATATATAAACAAAATCTCATTGCCATGGAGTCAATTCCAACACATAGAGACTCTACAGGCCACCAGGTTTCCCAGGCGCTGTAAATCCTCATGGAAGCAGACTGCCACATCTTTCTCCTGTGGAGCTGCTGGTGGTTGTGAACTGCTGACCTTTTGATTAGCAGCTGAGTGCTGCAACCACTGCACCACCAGGGCTCCATATACAGATATCCTACTACTACCAGTTGCCATTGAGTCAACCTTTACTCATGTGCCCGCCCCCTTGTCTGTGAACTGTGTTCCACAGGGTTTTCAGTGGCGCATTTTTGGGAAGTAGATCCCCAGGATGTTCTTCTGAGGCGCCTCTGGGTGGATCCTTTTCCTCGTGCAAATCTGTATATTTTCCTTCTTTACAACCTGGTCTTTGGTTAGAAGATATTGTAAACATCTTTCCATATAACTAAATCCAAGACTACATCATTATTTTTACTGGTTGCATAGAATCCCCTGGTATTGATGGGATTCCAAAAACCAAAACCAAACCCACTGCCGTCGAGTCCGACTCATAGCGACCTTATAGGGCAGAGTAGAACTGCCCCATAGAGTTTCCAAAGAGCGCCTGGCGGATTTGAACTGCCGCCTTCTTTGTTAGCAGCCGTAGCACTTAGCCACTACGCCACCAGGGTTTCCATTGAGAGGATTAGTTAAAGTTAATTTAGCTAATCCCCTACTGTTGAATTTTTAGATTGTTTCCATTTGTTCTCTTATATAATAAATAATATTATATTGAACATTACTGTTCTCTACTACTAGAAAATTAGGCCCTTTCTAATTAAAAAAAAAGTTCTAAACAGTACTGTATGAACAATATGCTAAGTACACCTTTACATATTTATCTAAGTATTTCTTAAATAAATTTTAAGAATTTATGGGTTGCTGTGTCCATGTACTTTCTAATTACTTTTTATACCTTGTCAAATTGTTTCTCAGTAATGTTGTAACAATTTATATGCCCTTCTGCAAAATATGAATTACATAATTCCTCACATATTCAACAGCATTGTGTACTATTATTTTTTAATTTTTCCAATTTGATATGCACAAACGATATTTTTTGTTTGTTTCAAATCCATTGCTTCTTTTATTACTTGTAAGGCTAAACAGTATCCTTATATTTACTGATTGTTTGTTTGTTTTTAATAAAGTCTTTTTATAAAGACTTTCTTTTGTTTTTTGTTTTTCCTATTGGAGTAGTAACTCTTGGTCTACCTTTTGTCCACATTGTGTGTCTTTAGTTTGTGGTTTGCTTTAAGCTTTTTTTTTCCTCGCCATATTTTAAGTATTATGTAATTAAATCTTTTACTTTTATTCCTTTATGATTTTTGTTTTTGATGCCATATTTAGGAAGGCCTTTTGTCTCCCAAAATTATATAAACATTCACCTGGAAGTACCTTTTTGTGGTTTCATATTTTATACTTGTATGTTTAAGAAATTTAAGTTTTCATAAGATATAAATGAAGAATTTAATAATTCCTCCAAAATGTTAATCAATTTTTAAAATATTAATTATTAAATAATAAATCCCATTCCTATCATTTGAAATTTCATCATTTGAAATATCATATAGTAAATTTCTATATATGAACTTGTATCCTTTTCTGAACTTTCTTTCCCCTTTGTTTTGTCTGTCACTTCAGGTGTGTGCCACACTTTTTTGATTACTGTAAGTTTATAACACACTTTAGAATCTAATGGAACAGGGAGCACTCCATCCCTCTTATTTTACAGAGTTTTCCTGGAGAGCATCACTTGTTTTTTTCTTCCAAAACAACTTTGGAATAATTTTGTGAAGTTCACATAACACACACATAGATAGATACCATTAAAATTGGTGTGGGGTTACATCACTTTTGTAGATTTATTTGGAGCAAACTGACGTCTTAACAGTATTGACTTTTACCAACCAAGGTTTTGATATGGTTCTTTACTTAATCACGTCTTAAAAAAAAAAAATCTTTCAGCATCCTTTAGGACTGCGTTACCTAAAATGACTCATGTAGTGCTAAAAACCTGCCTGCAATCTGTAGACTAGGGATACTGACTTTACTTACGTGCCCAGATGACTTTCCTTACACGGATACATTCCATCTGCAGTTGGGAAATCAAACCGGAAGAGAGCTGTGAAGCCAACTTTGGTGTTCACCCTAAAAAACTTAATGGCACCAATTTTGCCAAATATTCCAGGAGAAGCCTTTTTTCTTTTATTTTGTGGTATCAAATTTATATAAAAACATGGTGCTATTAACTCCGTCACCCTTTCCACCCTCATTTACTTTTCATGGTCCTTCCAAAAAAGTCCTCCACAGTCACATTAGGTGGTGACAAAGAAGGACAAAGGTGACAGCATGCCAAATGAGAATTCTCAGCAATCTCCGATGAGCTCCAGGACATGCCGTTAAAAACTCTATGATGTTTAATGTGGCCCCCAGCCACTGAATGAGGAGAATTCATGACGGGGACATGGGCCTTCACCAAGGAGCCCCTTGCTTTTGCTCAAGTCCACTGTGCCTCTCTCAGATTTGTGGGAAGGAAAGAGGTGGCTGCTCTTTGAATTAATCTACACTGCTGTTCAAGACTCTAAATGACTATTTAATTTCCAGCCAGATACAAGGAACCAGGACGTACCCCCAATTGAGGGCATGCCGACAAAATGGCCAAGTGTGATCCTTAATTTGTCAATAATGATTTTAGGCCGTGACCCTTAATAGGACCCTGTCACTGGTGAGGTGATTTATGCCTCCTGTGATGACATCAGTACCAATAGTGCTGATAAAAGAACACTTATATTGGAGCAAACAGGATGATGAATGGAATCCAAGTCTCCTTAGTCATCTCATTACTGCCTCTGCTGTTCACGGTGAAGCTAATGTAGCGAGTCATCGTGTGCCTGGGGAGCAGTTTGGAGGCTGAATTTAATAGCGAAAGTGCCGGAAATGTACTGTAGCCCTTGGGTCAGGATTGGCTGCGGGTACATTTTAAGTCTGTGTATACAAGATGGGGCAACTGTGCTGAAAATCGCTAGACTTCTGTGCCACCCAAGACCACATCATGCTCCCAACTCATTGGATGGCCTAGTTTTCTCCCCACAAGTATTCAGAACGTGCCTCTTTAAAATTACATTGTCTTTTTTTTTTTTTTTTTTTTATCTCCAGGGAGATGAGCGCCTTTCTCTTGTGTATTTCCATTTCCTCCTTCTGTCATGGATTTGACTGGTCCTTGACTTGGGACTGAATAGTCCGATGCAAGAGTGGTGCAGAAGTCCTCCAGACGTGTGGGGCAGGGGCTAAAAGTCAGGAGGCTGGCCTTTTTTCAGGTCTCTAGCACTAGCTGTGTGACCTCGGGCAAGTTACTTAACCTTTCTGGGCCTTTAGTAACTTCATTTTTGGAAAGGGAGGGGTCTAGGTGTATTTCCAAGGCCTCTTCCTAGTCTAAAGCATGTTGTTTTGAGAAGTGCATGCTATATGAATACGAACATAAACCATTAGCCTAATCTTTTGCTGAAAATGCCAATTCTGCATAATATTAATGACAGAGGGGCTCTGCGCATAATAAGAAGGCGACCACACCCCCAAAGACGGTTCAGAAGATGTATATGTTACCCATAATTTGGCCATCCCTTGAGTGCAGTGACTCCACTGGTACAAAGAGAAGTAGATGTGGTTTTATTAGTGCAATTTTCTTGGCCTCACCAGCTGCACTCTTTTCTCTATAAAAGGTAATTACTTCCAATAGTAACAAGCTAATTGATTGCTAATTAAATCAATTGGCAGACTAACCGCTGTCAGAAAGTGACAGATTAGCAGGTCATATGATGGTGTGTTAGTAATGAAAAGTGGACATGGTCTGAGGGTGATTGACATATGAGATGAAAAGCGATTTGGGATCTCCGAGGTGGTCAGGGAGAGGGCAGGGAGAACATGATTGATTCAATGGTGACTGTCAGAGAGGAAATGAGAATTGAATGGGACTCAGTGTCTGCCTGAACCCTCACCACATGACGCTCCACGTTTTTTCACATGTAAATAAGGAAGATGGAGACTTCTTGCAAATGAAACGCCAAAATAGAAAGGGGAAAAAGGGAGGGGGTGTGGAAAGTGAAAGTGTAGGCGCCTTAAAGGAACAGGTTTTTTTGTTGTTGTTGTTCCTTTCCTCTAGAAACTTGCAAAAATATAATAAAAATAATAAAACATTCATAGTTTGCCCATGAGTCTTGGCAAATTGGTTGCCCGTGGGATTATCACCTTTGGATGCCTTTTAGAAAGTGTTTATCTGCTGTCATTATCAAAGGGGGGAAATATTTACTGTTTGCATTGATATGAATAGGATAATGAATTAGGTGTAAATTTGGGACGCAGTGAAAGTGCAAAATGACTCTGTTGCAATGCTATAAATGTTTCAAAGTAAGTGATGGAGTCAGACTGTATTTTAAATGTCCAGTCCATGGCTGTCTGCAGCAACTTGAGTTCTGAAGTCATTTTTGAAATCCCAAGTAGTCCTTACGCAGGGACAGAGTAAGAAACACCCACCTCGTGATCTGAGGTAAATGGAGGTTCCTTATTCCTACTACACCCAAAGATCTTGCCCCTGCTGCCCAGCTGAAGTCTGAAACTCTATCATGAGCCATTATACCCTTGGGTTTTGAAGACTTCTGAGTCCCCTCAGGAAACCAGGTGGCGCAGTTGTTAAGTGCTACGGCTGCTACCAAAAGTCGGCAGTTCAAATCCAGTAGATACTCCTTGGAAACTATGGTGCAGTTCTACTCTGTCCTATAGGGTTGCTACGATTTGGAATCAACTTGACAGCAATGGGTTTGGTTTGGTTTGAGTCCCCTCAGGGAGAAAAAGAGAAGTGAATTTCCTGTAAAAAGCATGGGCTAAAGGCAGAACTACCTGGGGGCAAATTGGCTCTGCATTTACTGGCTGTGGGCCATCTGAGGAGTCAGCATAACTTCTCTGAGCCTGTTTCCTCATCTGGGAAATGAATGGAATACTACTCACCTCCCAGGGATGTCTTGAGAACTGAGACAATTCATGCAGAATGCCTTGTGCACAAAGAGCCCTTATTCATTATTACAAGCAGTCGTTATAAACTAAGCATCACTATGAACCTTAGTACAGCCTGACACAGAGGAAAGACCAGATTCTGGATGCAGAGAAAGGTGGGTGTGAACCAGGATTCAGAAACTTCCACCCTCTGTGGTCTTGGGAAATTTACCTAATTCCTCATATTCTCAGGGTTATCATTTGTAAAATTAAATATTTATCTCGTGGAATTAGGATTATTTTGAGGATTAAATAATTCAAGGTATTTGGCATTCTTAACACAAATGCTTGGTAAGTATCAGTTCTTCTCCTAAACCCTGGAGACTGAAAAAAATAGGAAACCCACAGCTGACATCATACTAATGGAGAAAGGCTGAGAGCTGTTCCTTTAAGATCAAGAAGACAAGGATGCTGGCAACCAAAGTCACAAAACAATATGTGTACTAACTGTTTAATTTGAAACTAATTTGCTCTGCAAACCTTCATTTGAAGAACAATTAAAAAAAGAAAAAGAAAAAGGCGTCTGCTCTTACCACTGTTATTAAATGTGGTACTGAAGTCCTGGCCAGAGTAATTAGGCAAGAAAAAGAAATGAAAGGTATCCAAACTGGGAAGGAAGAAGTAAAACTGTGCTTTCTTTTTTTTTTTTTTGCAGATTATATAGCATATAATCTGCAAAAAAGTATACATATATATATAGAGAGAGAGAGAGATACCCCCAAAGATTCCATAAGAAAGCTAGTAAAGCTAATAAATAAACTCAGCAAAGTGGCAAGGCACATGATCAACACACAAAAATCAGTCAGATCTCTATACACCAGCAGTGAGCAATCTGAAAAAGTAATTAAATAACAATTCCAATTACAATAGCATCTAAAAGAATAAAATAACTAGCAATAAATTTAACCAGGGAGGTGAAAGACTTATACACTGAAAACTATAGAACATTGCTGAAATAAATTAAAGACCTAAATAAATGGAAGGACGTTCCCTGTTCATGGATTAAAAGACTTCGTATTGTTAAGATTTCAGTACTGCTCAAAGCAATCTATAGATTCAATGCAATCCACATCAAAATTCCAATAGCCCTCACTGCAGGAACAGAAATGCCAGTCCTCAAGTTTACATGGAACTACAAGGGGCCCTGAAGAGTCAGTGGTAGTCTATTCAATAAATAGTGCTGGGAAAACTGAACTTCTTCATGCAAAAGAGTGAAGCTGGACTCTTACCTCACACCATATATGAAATTAATTCAAAATGGATTAAGAACCTAAATGTGCGAATAAAACCATAAAACTCTTATGAGAAAACATAGGAATAATGCTTCAGGACCTACTTTTTTAATCATTGAATTTTTAATGTAACACCAAAAGCATGAGCAACAAAAGACAAAAGTAGAAAAATGGAACTTTATCAAAACTAAAAACTTTTGTGCATCAAAGGATTTTATCAACAAGGTAAGGAGACAACCTACAAAATGGAAGAAAATTTGGGGAGCCATATGTTGTTGGATAAGGGTTTAATATCTAGAATATATAAAGAACTCCTATAACTCAAAAACAAAAAGAAGAAACAATCCAATAAAAAATGGGCAAAATGCTTGAATAGACTTTTCACCCAAGAAGATATACAAATGGCCAACAAGGACATGAAAAGATGCCCAACATCATTAGTCATTAGGGAAAATCACAACGAGATACCATCTCACGCCCACTAGGATAGCTATAATCAGAAAGACAAAAACAACAAGTGTTGGCAAGGATGTAGAGATACTGGAACGTTTATCCGTTGATGGCGTGGTTGTAAATTGATACAGCCTCCATGAAAAATAATTTGGTGGTTTCTTGAAAAGTTAAACATAGAATATGTTAAACATAGACTGTGATCAAGCAATTCCACTCCTAGGTATATTGAAAACAGGAACGCAAACAGATACTTTTCCACCAATGTTCACTGCAGCACTGTTAACAGTAGCCAAAAGATGTAAACACCTGAAATGTTCATCAACAGGTGAATGGGTAAACAAAATGTGGTACATACATACGTCGGAATATTACACAGCCGTAAGAGAAATTAAGTCCTGATACATGCCACAACATGGCTGAACCTTGTAAACATTATGCTGAATGACATTTCAGTCATAAAATGACAAATATTGTATAATCCTATATATATGGACTACCCAGAATAGGCAAATGTGTAGAGATCAAAGTTTATTAGTGGTTACTGGGGGCAGGAGGGATGGGCAAAGAGGGAGTTATTGCTTAAGGGGCACAGCGCTTCTTTTAAGGGTGATGGACAAATTCGGAAAAGGGTAGCGGCGATGATAATCAATGCCATTGAACTGTACATGTAAAAAATGTTAAAATGGCAAATATATTCTTATATATACTTTTTAAAAAAGTTTTATTGTGCTTTAAGTGAAAGTTTACAAGTCATGTCAGTCTCTCATACAAAAATTTATATACACCTTGTGATATACACATAATCGCTCTCCCCCTAATGAGACAGCCGACTCCTTCCCTCCACTCTCTTTTTTCACGTCCATTCCACCAGCTTCTAACCCCCTCCGCCCTCTCATCTCCCCTCCAGATAGGAGATGTCAACATAGTCTCAAGTGTCCACCTCATCCAAGAAGCTCATTCTTCACCAGCATCTTTTTCTATCCCGTTGTCCAGTCAAATCCCTGTCTGAAGAGTTGGCGTTGGAAATGGTTCCTGTCTTGGGCTAACAGGAGGTCTTGGGACCATGACCTCTGGATCCCTTCTAGTCTCAGTCAGAACATTAAGCCTGATCTTTTTATGAGAATTTGGGGTCTGCATCCCACTGCTCTCCTGATCCCTCAGTGGTTCTCTGTTGTGTTCCCTATCAGGGCAGTCATCGGTTGGAGCCGGGCACCATCTGGTTCTTCTGGTCTCAGGCTGATGTAAGCCTCTGGGTTATGCGGTCCTTTCTTTCTCTTGGGCTCTTAATTATCTTGTGTTTTTGGTGCTCTTCATTCTCCTTTGATCCAGGTGGGTTGAGACAAATTGGTGCATCTTAGATGGCCACTTGCTAGCATTTAAGACCCCAGACACCCCTCTCCAAAGTGGGATGCAGAATGTTTTCTTAATAGATTACATTATGTCAATTGACTCAGATGTCCCCTGAAATCAAGGTCCCCAAATCCCTGCCCCTGCTACGCTGGCCTTCGAAGCATTCAGTTTATTCAGGAAACATCTTTGCTTTTGGTTTTGTCCAGTTGTGCTGACCACCCCTGTATTGTGTGTTGTCTTCTTCACCTAAAGTAGTTCTTAACTACTATCTAGTTAGTGAATAACCCTCTCCCTCCATCCCTCCCTCCCCTCCTCGTAACCATCGAAGAATATTTTCTTCTCTGGTTAAACTATTTCTCGAGTTCTTATATCAGTGGTCTTATACAATATTTGCCCTTTTGCAACTGACTAATTTCACTCAGCATAATGCCTTCTAGATTCCTCCATGTTATGAATTGTTTCACAGATTCATCACTGTTCTTTATCAATGCATAGTATTCCATTGTGTGAATATACCATAATTTATTTATCCACTCATCCGTTGATGGGAACCTTGGTTGCTTCCATCTTTTTGCTATTGTAAACAGTGCTGCAATAAACATGTGTGTGCATATATCTGTTCATGTAAAGGCTCTTATTTCTCTAGGATATATTCCAAGGAGTGGGATTGCTGGATCCTGTGGTAGTTCTATTTCTAGCTTTTTAAGGAAGCACCAAATCGATTTCCAAAGTGGTTGTACCATTTGACATTCCTACCAGCAGTGTATAAGTGTTCCAGCCTCTCCACAACTCTCCAACAATTATTATTTTGTGTTTTTTGGATTAAAGCCAACCTTGTTGGAGTGAGATGGAATCTCATTGTAGTTTTGATCTGCATTTCTCTAATGGCTAATGATCGTGAGCATTTCCTCATATATCTGTTAGCTACCTGAGTCTCTTTTTTTAGTGAAGTGCCTGTTCATATCTTTTGCCCATATTTTAATTGGGTTATTTGTCTTTTTCTTGTTGAGTTTTTGCAGTATCATGTAGATTTTAGAGATCAGACACTGATGGGAAATGTCATAGCTAAAAACTTTCCCAGTCTGTAGGTAACCTTTTCACTCTGTTGGTGAAGCCTTTGGATGAGTATAAGTGTTTGATTTTCAGGAGCTCCCAGTTATCTAGTTTCTCTTCTGCATTGTTAGTAATGTTTTGTATACTGTTTATGCCGTGTATTAGGGCTCCTAACTTTGTCCCTATTTTTTCTTCCATGATCTTTATTGTTTTAGATTTTATATTTAGGTCTTTGATCCACTTTGAGTTCATTTTTGTACATGGTGTGAGGTATGGATCTTGTTTCATTTTTTTGCAGATGGATATCAAGTTACGCCAACACCATTTGTTAAAAAGACTGTCTTTTCCCCGTTTAACTGTTTTGGGGCCCTTGTCAAATATCAGCTGCTCATATGTGGATGGATTTATGTCTAGATTCTCAGATCTGTTCCATTGGTCTATGTATCTGTTGTTGTACCAGTACCAGGCTGTTTTGACTACTGTGGCGGTGTAATAGGTTCTAAAATCAGGTACATTGAGGCCTCCCACTTTGTTCTTCTTTTTTCAGTAATGCTTTACTTATCCAGAGCTTCTTTCCCTTCCATATGAAGCTGGCGATTTGTTTCTCCATGTCATTAAAAAATGACGTTGGAATTTGGATCAGAATTGCATTATATCTATAGATCGTTTTGGTAGAATAGACATTTTTATAATGTTAAGTCTTTCTATCCATGAGCAAGGTATGTTTTTCCACTTATGTAGGTCTCTTTTGGTTTCTTGCAGAAGTGTTTTGTAGTTTTCTTTCTCTAAGTCTTTTACATCCCTGTAAGATTTATTCCGAAGTATTTTATCTTCTTGGGGGCTACTGTAAATGGTATTGATGTGGTGATTTCCCCTTCGATGTTCTTTTTGTTGGTGTAGAGAAATCCAACTGATTTTTGTATGTTTATCTTGTATCCTGATGCTCTGCTGAACTCTTCTATTAGTTTCAGTAGTTTTCTAGAGGATTCCTTTGGGTTTTCTGTGTATAAGATCATCTCATCTGCAAATAGAGATACTTTTAATTCTTCCTTGCCAATCTAGATGTGCTTTATTTCTTTATCTAGCCTAATTGCTCTGGCTAGGACCTCCAACACAATGTTGAATAAGAGCGGTGATAAAGGGCATCCTTGTCTGGTTCCTGATCTCAATGGGAATGCTTTCAGGCTCTCTCTATTTAGGGTGATGTTGGCTGTTGGCTTTGTATAAGTGCCTTTTATTATGTTGAGGAATTTTCCTTCTATTCCTATTTTGCAGACAGTTTTTATCATGAATGGGTGTTGAACTTTGTCAAATGCCTTTTCTGCATCAATTGCTAAAATCATATGATTCTTGTCTTTTGTTTTATTGATATGATGGATTACATTAATTATTTTTCTAATGTTGAACCACCCCTGCATACCTGGTATGAATCGCACTTAGTCATGGCGAATTATTTTTTTTGATAAGTTTTGATATTGGCTATAATTTTGTTGACGATTTTTGCATCTAAAGTTCATGAGGGATATAGGTCTGTAATTTTCTTTTCTTGTGGTGTCTTTACCTGGTTTTGGAATCAGGGATATGCTGGCTTCATAGAATGAGTTTGGGAGTGTTCTGTCCTTTTCCATGCTTTGAAATACCTTTAGTAGTAGTGGTGTTAACTCTTCTCTGAAAATTTGGTAGAACTCTGCAGTTAAGCCATCCAGGCCAGGGCTTTTTTTTTGTTAGGAGTTTTTTGATTACCTTTTCAGGCTCTTTTGTTATGGGTCTATTTAGTTATTCTACCTCTGTGTGTGTTAGTTTAGGTAGGTAGTGTGTTTCTAGAAATTCATCCATTTCTTCTAGTTTTTCAAATTTGTTAGAGTACAATTTTTCATAGTAATCTGTTATGATTCTTTTAATTTCAGTTGGGTCTGCTGTGATATCACCCATCTCATTTCTTATTTGGGTTATTTGCTTCCTGTCCTGTTTTTTTGTTTTGTTTTTTTGTCACTTTGGCCAATGATTTATCAATTTTATTAATTTTTTCAGAGAACCAACTTTTGGTCTTGTTAACTCTTTCAATTGTTTTTCTGTTCTCTATTTCACTTAATTCTGCTCTAATTTTTTATTATTTGGTTCGTTCTGGTGCCTAAGGGTTTCTTTTGTTGCTCTCTTCCTATTTGTCCAAGTTGTAGGGATAATTCTTTGATTTTGGCCCTTTCTTCTTTTTGGGTGTGTGCATATATTGATATAAATTGACCTCTGAGCACTGCTTTTGTTGTGTCCCAAAGGTTTTGATAGGAAGTGTTTTCATTCTCATTGGATGGTATGCATTTCTTTATTCCATCCTTAATGTCTTCTGTAATCCAGTCTTTTTTGAGCAGGGTATTGCTCAGCTTCAAAGTGCTTGAACTCTTTTCCCTGCTTTTTCTGTTACCTATTTCTACTTTTATGGCCTTATGGTCAAAGAAGATGCTTTGTAATATTTCAATGTTTTAGGTTCTGCTAAGGCTTGCTTTATGACCTAATATGTGGTCTATTCTAGAGAATGTTCCATGTGCAGTAGAAAAGGAAGTATACTTGGTTGCTGTTGGATGGAGTGTTCTGTATATGTCTATGAGGTCAAGTTGGCTGATTGAGGCATTTAGATCTTCCTTGTCTTTATTGAGCTTCTTTCTGGATGTCCCGTCCTTCACCGAAAGTAGTGTGTTGAAGTCTCCTACTATAATTGTGGAGCTGTCTCTCTCACTTTTCAATGTTAACGGAGTTTGTTTTATGTATCTTGCAGCCCTGTCATTGGGTGCGTATTTAATATGGTTATATCCTCCCGGTATATTATCCCTTTAATCACTATATTGTGTCTTTCCTTATCCTTTATGAGGGATTTAACTTTGAAGTCTATTTTGTCATAAATTAGTATTGCCACTCCTGCTCTTTTTTGATTGTTGTTTGCTTGCCGTATTTTTTTCCATCCTTTGAGTTTTAGTTTGTTTGTGTCTCTAAGTCTAAGGTGTGTCTCTTGTAGGCAGCATATAGACAGATTGTGTTTTTTAATGCATTCTGCCACTTTCTCTCTCTTTATTGGAGCATTTAATCCATTTACATTCACCATAATCATGGATAGGTATGAGTTTAGTGCTGTCATTTTGATGTCTGTTTTTGTGTGTTGTTGACAGTTCCTTTTTCCCACTTAATTTTTTGTGCTGAGTAGATTGTCTTTTCCTCTTATTCATTGTTGTTAATTTTGTTTCTGCTGAGTCTCTATTTTTTTCTTGTTTTGTATTTTGATGTGTAGGATAGTTTGTCTCCTTATTATTTACCCCTTTTTTTCCAAATTTAAACCCAACTTTTATTTTTTTGTATCGCCTTATCTTCCTCTCCATATGGAAGATCTATGACTACATTTCTCAATCCCTCTTTATGTTTTAATGTTGTCTTCTTTTACGTAATAACATCACTGTTACCCTGTCTTGAGCATTTTTTCATCTTGATTTTTTTTTTTTATTTCCCTGTCTAGGTTGACATCCGATTGCTTTGCCCAGTATTCTAGTCTTGGGTTGATACCTGATATTATTGATTTTCTAACCAATGAACTCCCTTTATTATTTCTTGTAGTTTTGGTTTGGTTTTTATGAATTCCCTAAACTTCTGTTTATCTGGAAATGTCCTAATTTCACCTTCATATTTGAGGGACAGTTTTGCTGGATATATGATTCTTGGCTGGCAATTTTTTCCTTCAATTTTTTGTGTAAGTTATCCCATTGCCTTCTTGTTTGCATGGTTTCTGCCGACTAGTCCGAGGTTATTCTTATTGACTCTCCTTTGTAGGTGACTTTTCATTTATCCCTAGCTGCTCTTAAAATTCTCTCTTTATCTTTGGTTTTGGCAAGTTTGATTATATGTCTTGGGGACTTTCTTTTAAAATCAGCCTCATGTGGAGTTTGATGAGCATCTTGGATAGATGTCTTCTCATCTTTCACAATATCAGGGAAATTTTCTGCCAACAAATCTTCAATAATTCTCTCCATATTTTCTGTTATCCCTCCCTGTTCTGGTACTCCAATCACTTGTAGGTTATTTCTCTTGATAGAGTCCCACATGATTCTTAAGGTTTCTTCTTTGTTTTTAATTCTTTTATCTGTTTTTTCTTCAACTATATTGGTGCCAAGTGATTTGTCTTCAAGTTCAGAAATTCTGGCTTCTCCGTGCTCAGTTCTGCTCCTCTCACTTTCTATTGAGTTGTCTACTTCTGTAATTTTATTGTTAACCTTCTGAATTTCTGATTGCTGTCTGTCTGTGGATTTTTCCAGCTTATTAAATTTTTCATTCTGTTCCTAAGTAACCTTTTATTTTCTTCAGCTGCTTTATCTGTGCTTCTTGGCTTGTTCTGTCTATTGCCTCATTTCCTTCCTGATGTCTTGAAGGGTTCTTTATATTGAACTTGTATTCTGTCTCCAGTAATTCCAGGAAGGCACTTTCATCTAGAAGATCCCTTGATTGTTTTGAGAGCTTGTTGAGGTGATTATGGCCTGTTTCTTTATGTGACTTGATATTGACTGTTGCCTCTGAGCCATCTGTAAGTTATTGTATTAGTTTATGTTTGCTTACTGTGCATAGCTTCTTGCTTTGTTTTGATCAATATGCCCAAATGGGTTCCTTGAGTAAGCCAACTTGATAATTTTCACCTTTGGAGCTCTGACGTCCTGTCCCCAGATGGCTAGATCTGTTATCAGGTATATTAGTCTAGGAGTCCATTTACTTTTCTTGTACGAATTCAGCTCAGGTGTCCAGGTAGCTGATCATCAAGTGCGTGGTACAGGCTCTGTTCTATAGTCTTAGAGGGGCAGGGGTGATTGGTGTACGTACCGGTATCTGGTTGGTGCACGGGTTCACACTCTAAACAAGTAAGAGGGCTGAGAATCATCCCCCAGTGCCTTTGAGGAAAGTGTGTCCCTGTTCCCTAGATTGTACAGGGGGGTGGGTTCAGCAGATGGACCATGGGCACTCAATGTTTTTGGTCATAACGACTGGGAGGTACCAGTTATCATTGAACCCCTGTCACGGGTGGCTGGGTAACCTGAGTGCAGCCACTAGTCCTTAGGTCCCTGATGTGGGTAGGTAAGGATCCTGTTTAATAGACAAAGTGATGTCAGACATCAAACACCCACCTCTCCACCGCACAGCTGAAACAGTTGTAGTCTGCCATCAAGGGCCTATTCTCCTGAAATAGGCCCACATAGGTCCATGAAGAGGGGAAAGTTACTCACAGTCCACAACCTTTTATGCCTGAATAGGAGCCACTTCCGTCCTGAGCTCCTCTGGTTAGTGGAGCTGACAAATTATCTTTTCCCCAGTTTTGAATTTATTTCTTCTCCAGGGCTTGGAGGATGGCTTTAGGTGCTCAATAAAGCCTTTCTCAGGCCCAGGGAAATCAATAGCTGCTGAAACCAGCTTGTGGGCAGGGGGCATGGTAAAATATATGCAAGTACTTAGCTTTTGCCAAGAGTGCTCTTCTTCTCTAGTTCTGGAGGTGCGAGTAGGCTGTGTGGCTGGCTGCTTCTCCCTGAGGAAACTGTAACCGAACACTAGTACCAGCCTGCTGTAGGCGCTCCTGGGAATGGTGCCAGAAGGCTCCCAGTGATTCATGTCCAGTAACTCCTCTCCACTTCTGAACCGTCTCTTCTTCCCCCTGCCTCTCAGTTCATTTTCTAACCTTGCCTTTGATGTTCAGGGCTCCTAGCTTGTCGTAAATATACTTGTTTCACTTGTTTTTAAGGGTCTTTGTTGTAAGATGGCTTGCTGGCAACGTTTGTCTGTATTGCCATCTTGGCCCTGCCTCTGTTATATATACTTCTACCACAATAACAAAAATAGGCAAAACTGCCCCTCTCTTGGATTCTTAAAAGACTTATTTTTCTGAGAAGCAGGACATGGCTATGTGAGTGCTGAAGATCTGGGAACTCTCTGGCCCTTCATGTCCTAAGCAAGTCTGTCTATGTCGCACCTGTACCATTCTAAATGCATCTGGATTCTTGAGTTATGATTTCAGTATCCAGTGGGCAGGGTGTTGGGTGCATAACAAACTAGCCCAATCTCAGGACCTACATGTGGTTCATTTGTTCCGGCATTGTTCTAACAGTTACCTTCAAGGTCCAGCCTCACAGCTTGCTGGTGATTGGAGTTCTGAGATATGAGTATGTGGAGAAGCAGAGAAAGATGTGAACCGTGTTTCTCCCTGCAAGGAGCAATCTCCATTATACACTCAGCACAGCTTTAGCTCTCCTAGAAGCTACCTGGGACCAAACATTTTCAGGCACTTCTGTCCATGATTATTCTGAAGCCTTGCTGAAACAGAATCATGTGTCCACATCCCAAAGGAGTGTGCACACAAGTGCATACACATATACTCACACACACTCAAACACACATATACATAGAGGTCTGGTTCTGCTCAGCAGGAATGCTGCTCTGCCCTAAAGGAGAGTAATCTCAAAACAGAGAGAAGTCTGTTGGTCCAGACAACTCTTCATGACACCTAGCACTCTTGTGAGTCATTCAAGAACTCCTGAAGGCAGATGATACAAATTCCCATCATGCTGTGAGCACTCAGTGGTTTTCAACCCTGGCTGTACATGGGAATTACCTGGGGGCTTGGGTCCTACCCCTTAACCCAGACATCTTCACATTTGCTCACTTTATCACACATGACAATTTCATGTTCTTTTTGCCTGTCTTCTCTGTTTCCTGAGCAAATTTTCCCAGATGATGAATTTTGTCACAAACTTTTAAGAATGTGTCTGTCAGTGTAGTTCTTCCAACCACATACAAAGTTTAGTCCTCTGTGAATGTCTTTTCTCATCTGTCATTTTATTTCTTCTTTACAGCAACATTTCAGGCTGAAAGAGCTGGTAAAATTACCACCAGTTTACAGATGAAAGAGCTGAGTCCAGCAGAGGTGATATGAGTGATCCCTGATCATCCAGAAAAGAACGACACAAGAAACATAGGGTTTAACTGGAAAACAGCCTTTGACGTCATCTTAGCCAACCTCCCATTAGAAGTGGGAATCATTTTATACAGCATCTAGAAAATTCCAGTAATGCTTGTCTGACATTTGTTTACTAGAGAAAAAATAAATAGTATATCAGCTACTTGTCAATTGTTGAAGAGTGTAGTAAATCATGTGTGGTTTAGAATAGTTTCTTTGGCGTTAGAATAGTTTCTGATGCTTGGGGCTTTCTTAAGTAATGCCTTTGACACATTTAGACAGGGCCTAGAATTCATACTTCTCAACTTTGTGAAGTGAGCATGGAGAAGGAGCCTTCTTTGGTTTTATTGTGGTAAAATATACGTGACGTAAAATTTATCATTTTAAGTGCATAATTCTTTAAGTATATTTCAATGTAGTGTGAGCATTAGTACCATTTCCAGAACTTTTTCATCACCCCAGACAGAAACTCTGCACCTATTAAGTAATAACTCTCCCCCCCATAACCTCTAATCTACTTTTTGTCTCTATAAATTTGCCTTTTGTGGATATTTCATATACCTGTTGCTGTTGAGTCAATTCTGACCCTATCCTGGATATTTCATGTAAGTGGAATCATACAATATTTGTCCTTATGTGTCTGGCTTATTTCACTTAGCATACCGTTTTCAAGGTTCATCCATGTTTTGATTAAGAGTGTCCAATGGTGATATTTTTCGTATCTGTATTGTCATACTGTAAAATGGTAATGGTAGCATCAGAACCTATCTAACTTCAGGGCAGATAATGCCAATTAAGTTCAGCCCAAAGCTAATTCCCATGAGGTGGAGGTCAGATATACTGTCACTCTCCAAACTTTTTACCAATTTGGACACCAGCAATCTTCCACATGGCACTCTCTGCTTCTCTGCTGGGCTTCGTAACTCATTGCGATGGCCGCACAGAACTCACAGACCATACTTACAGTTAAGTGGTTTATTAAGGAAGTTAACTGGGATTGGGATCAATAGGCTACAACTCAGGGTCAGGATCAGGAAGCATGTAGGGAAAATCTGAAAGGCTCCCCTGAATTGGAGAGCACACCCTTCCCTTCTTTAGTGCAGGGAAGCTCTCTCAGCTCCTTCCGGTGGTGCAAACAAACAGACCCTTCTCTCTGCCAGGCACACCCACTCTCAGCTATGCAGGCCTCCTCTCAGACCCCTCAGGACAGGCCTCCTCTAGGCCCACTCAACCCTGAAGGCCTCTCTGCCTTCAGCCTCCCTGCCATCAACCTCCCCATAGCTAACTGACCCAGTTCATAGCCAGTGTAGCAATTTTGTTCAGCTCTCTTTGCTGCATTCCTAGCAGCAGATTTCTGCCATCACCACCAACTCCACTGCAGGGCCCCTTCTAGGCCTCTCACTCTCTTCTGTGTTATAGCTTTTGATCTGTGTTACAGCTCTTGTAGGATGTTCCTTACTTCCTTTCTCTCTACTTCTTTTCTCTGCTTGCTTTTTCTCCTCTTTGCTTCTTTCTTCCTTCTGAAACCTCTGGGGGGTTGGCTGCATATATAAGCAAACTCCTGGTCAGTTTCAAGGCATGACCCTCCCTCCAGGATGACGAATTGACCAATCCTCTCTCAATAGGCTTTGGTCAGTTAATTTGCATAGTAGGCTATAGTCACTTCATTTGCATAAGTATATTGACCAGTCCCTGCGAAGTGCGTATAATAGACCAACCACAGGGCAGGCTATAGCCTAGGGCCAGGAAAAAAAAATCAAACCATCAAGTTGTTTACACCTTACACAGGAAATGTCAACCAACCTGGACAAGACTTCTGGTGTGGAAAACTAGGGCAAAGTAACTCCTCGGGGCTTAGGGGAAAATTTTCTCAAGCTGTTTAAAGGAACTCATTTCACCACACACACATAAGGAACCCTGGTGATGCAACTGTTAAGTGCTCAGCTGCTAACCAGAAAGCTAATGGTTTGAACCCACCCAGCAGCTCTGCAGGAGAAAGGTCTGAAGATCTGCTTCTATAAAGAATACAGCCAATAAAACCCTATAGAGCAGTTCTACTTTGTCCCACGGGATTGTTGAGTCAAAATAGACTGCCACAACACTGCCACACGTGCCATAGATTACTGGTGCCCCCTTTACCTTACCCAGAGAAATGGGTTCTCAAAAGGGAAAGTGACCTTCTCCAGGGTAAGAGCGTTACATGGAGGATGCATTGTTCTGGCTCACGAAGGCTGTCTCGAGAGATGCAGAGAAGCAAGTCCATGGAAGGTGGAAGGACTATGGACCAAACATGAGGAGTGAGATATTCAGAAAAGGAGCAGCAGGTTTGTGACCTGATGACGGTAGTGTGTCAGGGTAATTCTTGAACTCTTCCACAGATGGGACTGAAGTGGGGCATCCTTTAGTTCAGTGTCCAGAATCTGCTGTGGGCTGGCTTGGGGCCAGGTAAGAAACTGAACTCAACTGGACCCTTTGATATGCTAGTGTGACTCTTCCTTCCCTGCTCTCCTAGGACAATCTCCAGTATTCATCCAGGTCACAGCTTCTTACCTTGGCCCTCTCTGATCTGCCTAATCTTTTTGTCCCACAGAGCTCACTGGATTCTCCCTCGCTAAGCCCATCATTCCTGTGGCCTACACCTGATATCTGAGAAGGATCAGAAACTATTCGGCCCAACCATAATCAACTAGTGATCCCTTCATGTTTTTACATATATCTCCTGAGAAGAGTGACGCCATGATTTGTTTCTCTCTTGTCCTTGTTCTGAGCTTCAGCCTTGAAAACTGAATCTGCAAGCTTTCTAGAGTATCTTCCAGCAGCCCCAAGGCCATGGATTCCTTTCTGTGTCCCCTTCGTTAGTTTCCTTGGCATGTGCTTTCTGGTCAGCTGTCTTGCAGGGCTACATCCTCTCAGGCATCATGCCATAATTTTTTTTTTCCATGTTTCTTGACCTAAGCTAGGACATTTAACTTCAAGGAGAGCAGCCAAGTGTCAAATTTGGCCTTTCCCAAGTCTTGACTACAGAAGGCTCAGCAACTCCCTGAAGTGATTGGCAATGCTGTCTTTGAGCCAAATGCAGAAGGCAGCTGCAGATGGTGCTATGGAGAGATAGTGTGTGGAAGGTACCACCCGCCAACCCTGGACACCCAGGCCCAGCCGAGGCACCAGACTCCTGGCTCCCAGTCAAGACCCCAGCCTTCGCCCATGAATGGCCATGTGGAACTGCTTCCAGATACCTTAGGGGACTGTCTGGCAAGCTGTTCCCCCCAGCATGAAGTCCCTCACTTCCCTGGACTCAAAGCCAGACAGAACTTGAGGGAAGAATGCCTGGCAAAATTAGGGCCTGAGGGCCTATTTGCATCTTTATAGTCTTCAGGAGAACCCAGATTCTCTCAGGCTTTTAAGTTAGGCTTTCTCTTCTTATGTCCAGCTTATGACACCAACTCTTTGGAACTTGGTCCTGTCATTTCACTTTCTGAAACTCAGTCTCACAACAATCATTTGGGGGGTATGTTTGTGATTTTAATCTGTTCAGCATCTATTATCCATTCTTCTGGGAACAACACCTCAAAGTTTCTTTGCCCATTCCTAGCTCAGTTCATATGGATCTGGTGATGATCCTGACTTCCTGTGAGGAGTGAACAACCTACGACTGGCCAATCAGCACTTTGCATTCCTGGAGCCACAGGAATGGGTTCAGGGGTGAGGCTTGACCCAGATGTAACCAATCAGTGTAACACTTTGCCTTGAACATAGTTATTACCTTAGTGTTGGACATTAAGATTTAAATTGTTCCAGTTAGAGTAATACTACAATTTCTGATGTAGCTCCTGGAGAACAATGCTCAATATTTAGTTGGATTTGAACCCGGGAAGAAGTAAGATTAGAGCTGTTCGCACCATTTTGCCACTACATGGAATCTGAGAATAAAACCAACATGGCGAGCAGGGCAAAGAGAGAGTGACTGGGTCCTGATGGCATCATTTCAATCTTAAGATCAAGCATTGCCTGAAATTATTTCTACCCCTGGTTTTTTTTTTTCTGTTGTTTAAGACAAAAACTTATTTTTTCTTACTTAAACACTTAGGGTTTGATTTTAAAACTCCTAATATATCTATCATATCCCTTCCAAATGTGTTTGATGTATATAGTGGCACTTGAGTCTAGGTAGTAGAAGTTTTCTTTGGGATCCAGGCCAACATTCTACAGTTGATTTTAGGCAAGAAAATAAAATCGCTAGGCTCAAAGGGCATGCAAAAGTTCACCATTAGAATTTACCGCAAAAGAGTGCCTGATTGAGTGTTTTGCCTATTTTTTATTGGTCTGTATTTTTATATTGACTTAGAGGAGTTTTTGGTATATTCTGGTTATCAATGCTTTGTCAGGTATATGTTTTGCAAGTAGCTTCTTTCTAGTTTTCTTCTCATTGTCTTAATGATATGTTTTGATGAACCCCCAAAAAATTTTTTTTAATAATATTTTATTTTTGGTGAAAATGTACACTGTAAAACCTGTTCCCATTCAACAGTTTCCAGACATAATGATCAGTGACTCTGGTTACATTCTTCACATTGTGCCAACATCCTCATTATTTCTATTCTAGTTGTTTCAGATGAGCAAAAGTTTTAAGTTTGACAAAGTCCAATTTATCAGTGTTTCTTTATGGATAGTCCTTTTTATGTCCCGTTATGACGTCTTTGCCTATTCCACTCGAAGTCATGAAGATATTCATCCTATGGTACCTGCTAGAAACTTTATTGTTTTCTCTTTTAGGTCTACAATCTATCTGGAACTGATTTTTGTGTATGTGGTGATATAGTAGTAAAGTCAAGGTTCGTTCATAGGGATAACCAGTTGATCAGGCATTATTTATTGAAAAGTTCACTATTTCTGCATTTCAGGGGTTTATATGACAATATAACCACTAACCCACTGCCACTGAGTCGATTCCAACTCATAGTAACTCTATAGGACAGAGTAGAACGGCCCCATAGAGTTTCCAAGGAGTACTTGGTGGATTCGAACTACCAACTTTTTGGTTAGCATCTGTAGCACTAACCACTATGGCACCAGGTTTCCCTATGACAGTATAGTTTGGGGTGAAGGACTTAGTTTTACCCTAAGTAAGATGGCCTTTTTCCTTGGCCCTGGGGAAATAATCATTGGAGTAATTGGGATGTCTTGGTCTGCGGTTTCCAGGCCATACCCAAGAATTCGTCCTGGTGAGTAAGGGCTAGCCAGACAATAAAGGCTCATTTGGGAGGCTAATATCAACTAGCCTCAGGAGGCATGATTTAGCCTATCATGTAAGATTGGCTGATAATAGCCCTAAATGCTAAAGCTTGGAAAGCTTTCTGGTTGGTGAGAACAACTGCTTTGGAAAGGTAGTGCATCCCTTTGGGACATGAAAGCTCCACATTAAGAACCCTCCCAGATCTCACCCTACGCATTTCTTCGTTTGTGTCTTTTCTTGAACTATAATAAATCTGTAGTCATAAATATAGTATACTTTTTGTGAATTCCATCATTGCAATGAATTATCAAACCAAAGGAATAGTGAAAAACAACACAACCAAACCCATTGCCGTCGAGTTGATTTTGGCTCACAGTGACTGTCATGGATTGAATTATGTCCCCCCAATGTGTGTATCAACTTAGTTGGGCCGTTATTTCTAGTATTGTGTGATTGTCCTCCATTTTGTGATCGTAATTTTATGTTGAGAGGATTAGGGTGGGATTATAACACCACCCTTACTCAGGTCACCTCCCTGATCCAAAGTAAAGGGAGTTTCCCTGGGGCGTGGCCTATATCATCTTTTATCTCTCAAGAGATAAAAGGAAAGGAAAGCAAGCAAAGAGTTGGGGACCTCATACCACCAAGAAAGAAGCACCAGAAGCAGAGACTGTCCTTTAGACACGGGGTCTGTGCGCCTGAGAAGCTCCTTAACCAGGGGAAGATGGAGGACAAGGAACTTCCTCCAGAGCCAACAGAGAAAGAAAGCCTTCGCCTGGAAGCCGACGCCCTGAATTTGGACTTGTAACCTACTAGACTGTAACAGAATAAATTCTTCTTTGTTAAAGCCATCCACTTTTGGTATTTCTGTTATGGCAGCACTAGATGACTAAGACAGTGACCCTGTAGTAACCCCCTACCAAACCCATTGCCATCGAGTGGATTCTGAATCATAGTGACCCTATAGGACAGAATAGAACTGCCCCATAGGGTTTCCAAGGAGTGCCCGGTGGATTCAAACTGCCGACCTCTTGGTTAGCAGCCGTAGCTCTTAACCACTATGGCACCAGGGTTTCCGACCCTATAGTCACAAAAACAAAAACAAACCCAGTGCCATCGAGTCGATTCTGACTCATAGAGACCCTATAGTAGGAGCTAGCAAATCAGAAAGTAAGGGTGTTTTGTGGACTCCTAAGCTTGTGGCTGGCAGCCTGAAGTGGTAATGGTAAACCCGTTGTTATCGAGTTGATTCTGACTCATAGCTACCCTATAGGACAGAGTAGAACTGCCCCATAGGGTTTCCAAGGAGCAATTGGTAGATTTGGACTACCTACCTTTTGGTTAGCAGCTGAGCTCTTAGCCACTGCACCCAGTCCCAAATTTGTGCATAGTAAGTCAAAAGGTTGGGTGTTGTTTGGACTCCCCAAACTCGAGGCTTGCATCTGCCTGTTTGGCAGTCTGAAGGATGGTGTCCTTTTAACTTCTGAGCTCTAATCTAGCTCCAGGTAAGCAGGGTCAGAGAGAGAAAGAGTGCCATCAGGGTGCCTGGCAACAAAGATGGAAAAGTGGGAATGTGAGGGCTGGTTCAATCCCTTCATTTAGGGGATTGGATTCGTGTTGATCCTTACCATGCAGTGTGTGTGATATTGCACTCTCTATTTTATTTCATTGGTCTATTTCTACTTGTGCCAGTCCCAAGAACTGGAGGTCAGATGATGACAAGTAGGATGTAGGATCCAAAGTGCGAGTGATCTTTGTTGGAATATCCATTTATATACTTAAGGCAGGCCACATCCCCAAGGAAACTCTCTTTCAACTGATTGGCTGCTCATAGCAGATCTCATCATGGAGGCAATTACATTATGTAAGATCTCATCATGGGAGTGATTAATTATATTACATTATGGAAAAGCAACCAGTCCAATGTCTGCCAAACCACTGAGAGTCATACCCCAACCAAGGTGACACATAACATTAACCATCACACCAGGTCTTTCTCCTGTGGAGCCTTTAGGTGGGTTCGAACAGCCAATGTTTCAGTTAGCAGCCAAATGTTAACACTATGCCACCAGGGCTCCTTTTGCTTTATAGCAAGTCATCATACATGGCAGTATAAATCCTCCAATACTCTTTTTTTTTTTTTAAGATTGTCTTGCTATTCTTGGCCCTTTGCTTTTCCATATAAACTTTAGTATAAGTCAGTATCCACAAAAAAACAAACAAACAAAAAAAAAACTTGCATGGATTTTTATTGCTATTGCCTTGAATTGAGGTACAAGTGTACAAAAATCTGACATCTTTAAAATATTAGCCTTCCAATCCATGTGCATGATATATCTATTCATTTATCCAGGTCTTCTTTAGTTTCTCTCAGTAGTTTTTGTGTAGAGGTCTTGTACCTCACTGGTTAAATTTATTACTAAATATTTGATGGTTTCGATGTCATCGTAAATGGTTTCATTTATAAAATTTCATTTTCTAATGAAATTATTTGTGCTGGTATAGGGGAATACAATTTATTGTTTCACTGATTTTGTATCCAAAATCTTGTTAAATTCACTTATGAATTCTAATAGTTTATTGGCAGATGCTTTTAGATTTTCTATGCACAAAATTAAGGAGCCCTGGTGGTGCAGTGGATGCTTGGCTGTTAACTGAAAGGTTGGTGGTTCGAACCCACCAGGAGAAAAATGTGACTGTCTGCTTTCATAAAGATCATAGCCTTGATGAGTCAGAATCAACTCAACAACGTGGGTTTTGGTTTATGCACAAAATCGTGCCATTTGCAAATATTGTCGGTTATATATTATAACATTAGGTAAAATATTTGTAAGGTTTTGCTGTAGGTACTCTGCTACATTAATAAAGTTCCCTTTTATTCTTACTTCACTAAAAGCTTTTTTTTGTTTGGATGGTTGGGGTTTTTTTCTTTTTTTGTTATCATAAATGGCTGTTGAATGTTACTAAATGTCCTTTCTGCCTCCATTGAGGTGATCATATGTTTTTCTCCCTTTATTTTATTAATGCGGTGAATTACATCGATTGTTTTTGAATATTAAAACAATCTTACATTCTTGATGGATTAAATTTAATTGCTAAATATTTTATTTGGGACGTTTGCATTTATGTTTATGAGAGATACTGTTCTATAATTTTCTTTTTACATAACATAATTTTCAGGTTTGGTATTTAGTTATGCTGTCTCCTTGAGATGAGCTTGGAAGTATTTCAAATTTTCCTATGCTTTAGGAAAGTATGTATAAAATTGAAATAATTTTTTCTTTTGATGTTTGGAGTAATTCAATGATAAAGTTGTCTGGGTCTGAAGTTCTCTTTGGGGAAAGTTGATATTACAAATCACATTTTTTTCTAGTAGAAAAAGAATTATTTAGATTATTTTTTTCTTGTATCCATTTAAAAAATGGGTCATCACGAAACTTATCCATTTCCTAGAAGGACCCCAGAGGTCATGGTCCCTAGACCTTCTGTTAGCCCAAGACAGGAACGATTCCCAAAGCCAACTCTTCAGACAGGGATTGACTGGACTATAGGACAGAAAATGATACTGGTGAGGAGTAAGCTTCTTGGCTTAAGTAGACACATGAGACTATGTTGACAGCACCTCTCTGGAGGGGAGATGAGAAGGCAGAGGGGGACAGAAGCTGGCTGAATGGACACAGGAATACAGGGTGGAGAGGAAGATTGTGCTGTCTCAGGGGGAGAGCAACTAGGAGTATATAGCAAGGTGTATATAAATTTTTGTATAAGAGACTGACTTGATTTGTAAACTTTCACTTAAAGCACAATAAAAATTTTTTAAAAAGCAACTTGTCCATTTCATCTTCTAAATTTTTGAATTTATTGGCATAAATTTGCTTATGATATTCTCTTATAATCTTTATAGATCCTGTGATGACATCCCTTTTTCATTCCTGATGTTTGTGATCTCTCTCTCTCTCCTTGTCTCTTTTTTTGATCATCTTGCTAAGGGTTTATCAATTAATCTTTTAAATTTGGCTTTTCATTCTCTATTGAGAATGTTTGCTTTTGACGTTATTAACTTTTACTTATTATTTCCTTTGTTTTACATTCTGTGGATTTAACATGCTTTATTTATTTAAACTGCGTACAATGATAGTTTCTTGAGATGAATGCTTGGATCATCGCTTTTCACACTTTTTTCTTTATGTATGTATTTAAGGCAAAAAATAATTTCCCTCTAAGCACTGCTTCAGCTTTATCCCACAAGACTGTCAGGTAATTTTTGATTAACATTCACTTCAAAATATTTTCTAATACCCATTGTGATTTCTTCTTTGATCTATGAAGTATTTAGAAGCATATTGCTTCATTTCTAAATATTTGTGGGATTTTCTAGTTACCTTTTGATTTCTAGCTTAGATCTATTGTTGTCAGAGAACATGTTGTTTTCGTTGTTAGGTGCCATAGAGTTGGTTCTGACTCATAGGAACCCTATGCACAGCAGAACGAGACACTGCCCAGTCCTGAGCCATCCTCACAATCGTTGCTATGCTTGGACCCATTGTTGCAGCCACTGTGTCAACTCATCTTATTGAGGGTCTTTCCCTTTTTCTCTGACCCTCTACTTTACCAAGCATGATGTCCTTCCCCAGGGACCTATCCCTCTTAATAACGTGTCCAAAGTATGTGAGACAACGTCTCACCATTCTTGCTTCTAAGGAGCATTCTAGTTGTACTTATTCTAAGACAGATTTGTTTGTTCCGTTGGCAGTCCATGGTATTATTCAATATTCTTCCCCAACACCACAATTCAAAGGTGTCAATTTTTCTTCGGTTTTCCTTATTCATTGTTCAGTTTTCACATGCATATGAGGGATTGAAATCATCATGGCTTGGGTTAGGTGCACATTAGTCCTCAAGGTGACTTCTTTGCTTTTTAACACTTTAAAGAGGTCTTTTGCAGCAGATTTGCCCAATGCAATGTGTCTTTTGATTTCTCGACTGCTGTTTCCATGGGTGTCGATTGTGGATCCAAGTAAAATGAAATCCTTGACAACCTCAATCTTTTCTCCATTTATCATGATGTTGCTTATTGGTCCAGTTACGAGGGCTTTTGTTTTCTTTATGTTGAGGTGTAATCCATACTGAAGGCTGTGGTCCTTGATCTTCATCAGTAGGTGCTTCAAGTCCTCTTCACTTTTAACAAGCAAGGTTGTGTCATCTGCATAACGCAGGTTGTTAATGAGTCTTCTTCCAATCCTGATGTTCCGTTCTTCTTCATATAATCCAGCTTCTCAGATTATTTGCTTAGCATACAGATTGAGTAGGTATGGTGAAATGATACAACGCTGACGCGCACCTTTCCTGACTTTAAACCATGCAGTTTCCCCTTGTTCTGTTCTAATGACTGCCTCTTGATCCATGTATGAATTCCTCATGTGCACAATTAAGTGTTCCAGAATCCCTATTCTCCAAAATGTTATCCATAATTTGTTATGATCCACACAGTTGAATAAAATCCAGGTAAACATTTTTCTGGTATTCTCTGCTTTCAGCCAAGATCCACCTGACATCAGCAATGATATCCCTGGTTCCACATCCTCTTCTAAAATTGGCTTGAATTTCTGGCAGTATCCTGTTGATATACTGCTGCAGCTGCTTTGAATGATCTTCAACAAAATTTTACTTGCGTGTGGTATTGATAATATTGTTTGAGAATTTCTGCATTCAGTTGGATCGGCTTTCCTGGAAATAGGCATAAATATGGATCTCTTCTAGTCGGTTCTGGCTGCCTTCCAAATTTCTTGGCATAGACAAGTGAGCACTTCCAGCGCTGCATCTGTTTGTTGAAACATCTCAATTGGTATTCCTTCATTTCCCAGAGCCTTGTTTTTTGCCAGTGCTTTCAGTGCATCTTGGACCTCTTCATTCAGTGCCATTGGTTCTTGATCATATGTTACCTCCTGATATGGCTGAATGTTCACCAATTCTTTTTGGCATAGCGACTCTGTGTATTCCTTCCATCTTCTTTTGATGCTTTCTGCTTTGTTTAATATTGTCCCCATAGACTTCTTCACTATTGCAAGTCAAAGCTTGAATTTTTTCTTCAGTCCTTTCAGCCTGAGAAATGCTGAGTGTGTTCTTTCCTTCTGGTTTTCTCTCTCCAGGTCTTTGCACATGCCATCATAATACTTCACTTTGTCTTCTCGAGCTGCCCTTTGAAATCTTCTGTTCAGCTCTTCTACTTCATTTTTTCCCCTTTTGCTTTAGCTACTCGATGTTCAAGAGCAAGTTTCAGGGTCTCTTCTGACATCCATTTTGATCTTTTCTGTCTTGTCTTTTTAATGACCTCTTGCTTTCTTCATATATGATATCCTTGATGTCATTTCACAACTCCTCTGGTCTTCAGTCATTAGTATGCAACGTGTCAAATCTATTCTTGAGATGGTCTCTAAACTCAGGTGGGATATATTCAAGGTCATTCTTTGGCTCTTGTGGACTTGTTCTAATTTTCTTCAGTTTCAACTTGAACTTGCATATGGGTAATTGATGGTCTGATCTGCTGTTGGCCCCTGACCTTGTTCTGACTGATGATATTGAGCTTTTCCATCATGTCTTTCCACAGATGTAGTCAATTTGATTCCTGTGCATTCCATCTGGTGAGGTCCATGTGTATAGTTGCCATTTATGTTGGTGAAGAAAGGTACTGGCAATGAAGAAGTTGTTGGTCTTGTAAAATTCTATCATGTGATCTGTGGCATCACTTCTATCACCAAGGCCATATTTTCCAACTATCAATCCTTCTTCTGTTTCCAACTTTTGCATTCCAATCACCAGTAATTATCAGTGCATCCTGATTGCATGTTCGATCAATTTCAGACTGCAGAAGTTTGTAAAAATCTTCAGTTTCTTCATCTTTGGCCTCAGTGGTTGGTGTGTAAATTTGAATAACAGTGTTAACTGGTCTTCCTTGTAGGCATATGGATATTATCCTATCACTGACAGCATTGTACTTCAGGATACATTTTGAAATGTTCTTTTTGACGATGAATGCAATGCCATTCCTCTTCAATTTGTCATTCCTGGCATAGTAGACCATGTGATTATCTGATTCAAAGTGGCCAGTACCAGTCCACTTCAGCTCAGTAATGCCTTGAATACCGATCTTTATGCGTGCCATTTCATTTTTGATGATTTCCAATTTTCCTAGATTCATAATTCATACATTCCAGGTTCAGATTATTAATGAATATTTGCAGCTGTTTCTTCTCATTTGAGTCATGCTACATCAGCAAGTAAAGGTCCAAAAGGCTTGACTCCATGTATGTCATTAAGGTGGACTCTGAGGAGGCAGCTCTTCCTCAGTTGTATTTTGAGTGCCTTCCAACCTGAGGGGCTCATCTTCCTGCACTGTATCAGACAGTGTTCTGTTGCTATTCATAAGGTTTTCACTGGCTAATGCTTTTCAGAAGTAGACTGCTGAGTCTTTTTTCCTAGTCTGTCTTAGTCTGGATGCTCAGCTGAAACCTGTCCACCATGGGCAACCCTGCTGGTATTTGAATATTGGTGGCATAGTTTCCAGCATCACAGCAACACACAAGCCCCCACGGTATGACAAACTGACAGATGCATGGGGGTAGAGAACATAGTCTGTATGAATTCAATCTTTTAGTATTTGTTGATACTTTCTTTATGGCCCAGCATATGTTCAATTTTGGTAAATATTTCACATGTAGTTAAAAAGAGTATATTCTTTAGCTGTTGGGTGCAGTGTTCTACAAATGTCCCTTGAGTATATTTGCTCATTGTGGTTTTCAAATATTCAGTACTTTTATCTTTTTGTAGAGTTTTTATAAAGAGATATGTTAGTATCTTGAGATACGAGTATGGATTTGTCTATTTCCTCTTTTAGTTTTGTCAATTTTTGCATTATATGTTTTTCAGCAATAGTACTATGTGCCTACAAATTTGGTTTTTATTACGGTGAAATATCGCTCTATGTCCCTACTAGTATGTCTTGAGTTCAAATGTACTTTTTCTGTTATAAATATAGTCACACTTTTTTTTTTTTTTTTTTTTGCTTCTTTCATAGTAAAGATATTTTCTTTCTTTCACTGTTATTTATTCTGTTTCTTTATAGCAAACTCAGATCTTTATAATGGATTGTATATTTAAGTTTTTTTTTTTTTTTTTAATTAGCCCAGCAATTTTTATCTTTTGACTGGAGTACTTGGTCCATATACATTTAAGGAAACTGTGATATACTGGAGTTAAGTCTGCCATCTTGTTACTTGTTTTCTTTTTATTCCATTTATTCTTTGCTTTTTTGTTCCCCATTTCTTATCTTCCAGGAATTAATGGGCATATTTTTTATTAATTCATTTTTTCTTGTTAAATATATATCCTTTTGGAAATTACTATAGATTTTACAATATTCATCTTTAACTTTTCAGAGTCTACCTGAAAGTACATCTTTTATCACTTCCTTGGCAACGAGCTTAAAAATACTTTAACTTCACTTGTACTCCCCTATTGCCTTTAGGGCTGTTGTTAGCATGTATTTTAATTCTACATAAATTTTAATTCCCACAACACGTTATTATTGTTTTTTAAAAGTTAATATTAACTTAAATTTACCCGTGTATTTTCCTTTTCCTGGATTCTTTATTCCTTCCTGCTTTAACATGCTTCTATCTTTTTTTATGCCTAAGAAACTCCCTTTAGTATACATATATTTTTAATGGCAACAAATTCTCTATGTGTTTTTCTAAAATGTCTCTTTTCTTTCTTTAATTTATGAAGGACATGTTTACTGGGCATATGTTAAGTTGGTAGTTATTTTCCTTCATCACTTTAAGATACAATTCCATTGTCTGCTGTTATCATTCATGATGGGAAGTCATTTGTAAGTTTTATTTATGTTTCTTAGAAAGAAATGTGTTTTTTCATCTAGATACTTTATTTTTAAAAGCTTTCTTTAAATTTTAGAATACTTTTAGATTTAAAGAAATGTTGCAGATAGAGTACAGAAAGTTCCCACATGCCCTATACCTACTTTCTCCTATTGTTAATGTTTACATTAGTACAGTAACTTTTCACAATTACTGGACCCATACTTATACATTATTATTAACCAAAGTCCACACTTCACTAGTATTCCCTCAGTTTTAATCATAGTGCTTTTTCTGTTACAAGAAACATGCAGGATACAATAGCACATTTAGCAATCTATGTCTCCTTAGGCTCTTCTTGGCTGTGACAGTTTCTCAGACATTCCTTCTTTTTTATGACCTCAACAGTTGAGTACTGATCAGGCATTTTGTAGAAAGCTCTTCAATTGAGATTTTTCTTATATCTTCCTGAGATTAGGCTGGTGTTTCACATATATATATATAAACACATGTATATAAAACACACATATATATAAAACACATATATGTAAAATACATATATATATAAAACGTACATATATATAAAACACCCATATATAACACATATATGCATATTTGTATATATGTATATTTGCATATACGTTTTATGTATATACATATGTGAATTTTATACACACACATATGTATATATTTTTAGGAAGGACACAGAATTAAGGTGTCATTCTCATCACATCATATCAAGACTTCATGCTGTCAACTTGACATTACTGCTGATGCTAACTTGATCACTTGTGTTTGTGTTTGCCCGGTTTATCTACTCCCTCTTCCCTGCCTTTCTATACCGTTCTCCTTGAAAGGAAGCTGCTGTGTGCGTACCACACTTAAGGGGGGGTGAGGAATTATAGTCCACCTTCCTGAGGACAAAAACTATTTGGAATTATTCTGCACAGTGTATTTGTCTTTTCTCCATTTATTTATTTAATCAATAATTTATATCAGTATGGACTCAGATATTTAATAGTTATTTAGCTTATACTTTGGGTTATAATCCAATACTTATTCATTCACTCATTCATTTATTTTATTTGAATTGTTGCAGCTTCGACCATTGATAGATCTTTCAGTTGATTCCTGTGTCCTGTTCCCTTTCCCATACTCTGATCAGTATGGCTTGTTTTTACTTTTTTGCACTTTTTTTACTTTCTGGCACTAAAATACGCTGCATACTCATCCTGTGTATGCCCAGCCCCAGCCCTGGAATCACCCATTTCTCCAAGGCGACCTAGTTTCTTTTGTTTCAAAATGGTATTAGAAACCAATATCTGAGTGTTAAATGTGCTCACTGATGCTGGAGCGTCTTTGCTTCTAGGTCGTCACCACTGACAGATTAAGAAAATGTGTATATACCAACTCGTGCACATACTTATAAACGCACTGCTGTCCAGTTCATTACAACTCATAGTAACCCTATAGGACAGAGTAGCACTGTCCCATAGGGCTTCCAAGGCTGTAAATCTTTACGAAAGTAGACTGCTACACCTTTCTTCCACTGATACACACACATATTTATAAATATTTCCGTATGTATCCATCTGTATTTATATTAAGCTGTACATGAGCTCATATTGATGTCTTCATCTGGATAGTTACTCTTTTTCTTTGGTTTTCAGTAGTTTGAGTATGAGGTACCTAACTGTGCTTTTCTTTTCATGTATACTGTTTGGAATTCTGAGAGCTACTTGAATGTGTGGCTTGATGTTTTTCAATAAGAAAAATGTTTGGTCAGTATCTTTTCAAATATTGCTCTGTGCCTCCACTGTCTCTTTTGGGACCTCCGATTGCATATAGTTAGACTTCTTTATCATTTTTAATACGTCTTTTATGGAAATACCTGCATTTGCTATTCTCTTATCTCTATGGGCTTCAATTTAGATATTTTCTATTGATCTGATATATTTTTAAGTTTACTGATTCTTTTTTTTTCCATTTCTATCCTATTTTAAATTTATATATTGGATTCTTAATTTCAGCATTTTATTTTTCATCTGATTCTTATATCTCATATATTCCAGTTCTTTGGGGAAATTCACGGCATTTTTGTCAATTTTCTTGAATGTATTATTATTAGCTATTGTAAAATATTGTCTGACATCTCCATTAACCTGGAATACCTATGGGTCTGTGTCTGATTTGGATTATGTAAGATAAACTGTAGAGGTTCTGGATAAGTTCTCTTCCTCTAAACCAAAACCAAACCCGTTACCATCCAGTCTATTCCACCTCATAGCAACCCTAAAGGACAGAGTAGAACTGCTTCACAGGGTTTCCAAGGAGCAGCTGGTGGATTCAAACTGTCAACCTTTTGCTTAGCATAAGAAAGCTTAACCACTACTCCACCAGGGCTCCTCTCTTCCTCCAGTGAGGATTTAATTTTCTCCTGGCAGGCAGTTAGACTGTGGGCAAATTATCTTGATCTAATCAATGCTTGTATATTTTCATTTTTTCCTAACTCCTGAATCTCAACTGAAACCCTGGTTTGTTTAACAGAGCCCCTTCTGTTAAGTGGGTTCTGAATTCAAATTTTGTCTCCTCAGTGCTGTAAGTGTATGGAACTCTCTGCTTAGTTTTTAGCCGTTCCGGTTTGCTTCTGCTTGTTTTTTCTACATCTTGCCCAGCTAATGTGTAACTTATATGTGGGCAAGTGACTTGAGGGGCAATTGCAAACAAAATGTTAAGCTCAATTTAAAACACTTCTATTTCCTTCTTGTCTTGGCCTTTCAAGTACTGGCTTCCTTTGTTGCTCTCCAATGTCTTCAGAGAGTTTTTTAAAAAATCGTGTTCTGCTTTAATTTATTTATTTTTAGCAACAGAGTTAATCTGATACCAGCTACCCCAGATGACTGGAGGTATAAGTCATAAGTCTGACTAATGCAATTTTTAATATGGTATATGGTTCTTCATTTAAAAACCGAAAGAGGCTAATACAATGACCATATCAGGAATGTGATGCATAGTAACTGGCAAAGAGACAGCTGGGGGTTTCCTGGATAAAGGCAAGAGTTATTGAGACAAGGCAGAGGAATTCTGAAAATAATCTATGCACAAATCCTGAGGTAGCCCACATGTTCTGGGAGTCAATTCAGGATGAAATCACTGTGTGGTTTTATTATTATTTTGCCAGGAATTGATTTAACCCTTTAGGGCATGTCCTTAGGTTCTTAATAGATTTCTTGTGATTAACAGGTGGTTATCCCTATTTATTGCCTAATATTACAGGCTGAGCCCTCCTCCATGAATCCACCTCCTTCACCCTACAAAGAAGTGGAACTTGGCCACCCTCACATCATTTTCAAATTTTGGTCTCACTCTTTCCGGGGAGAGAAAAGAAGGATGAAGAGGAGGTTCTTATCCCTTCACCCACTTCAGTTAGAATAACTCTGTATTCATCTTTTTAATTCTTAAACAAAGATTTCCACAGTGAGTGAAATGTTTAAATATAGCTGATTTAGAGGAAGATTTGGGTCCATATGCCCCTCAGACAATATTCAGAAGTGTTATTTCTCATCGCCAAGATTTGATGGGTTTTGGTTGAAAATAAGTTCAAGACTGGTATTATCCCCAGCAAAATGCATGCAGGTACTTTCTCCATCAGATGTAGAGGCAAGTCATATGCTTTGAAAACCAACCAGCAGATCAGGTTAACGATCTCTTAAGAAAATCATGGAGCTCAAACAATAACTGAATCTAAAAGTAAAGGCACTCCCTCTCCACACTGAAGAGGACTAAAGGAGAGCTATGGGTTGGGTCAACACATTTCTCAAAGGTTGTTTGGGGCTGACCACAGCACACCAGATACATAGTTGAATGTTGCTCCTATATTCCCTTTCTTAGAAGGAAAATTTTTACTGTAGACGTTACCAATCATCCATCATGATCTTATGGAAAATGTAACAAAACACCCATCATTCATCTAATTTTGAGCAATGTTGACTGCTAGTACACACTCCATCCTCACTACAAAATAACAGCCATTCAGCAAAAAGAATACCCTAAGCACATTTAAAACATACCTCGCTTGTAAAATATACCTTAATTTCTCAAACACTAACACTTTTAAAAATCACTTCTTAAAATCAAAGAAACATGGTGTCTGCAAGTTTGTACCCACAGGCATTATATTGAATTTTTGGTTGTAAGCAACTTAGCATTGGATAAAGTTTGCCAGATACGATGGTTTGAGTTTCGAAACAAATAACCTTTTAACCGTTGAATGATAATTATCTGTTGAAGTCATCCCTGGAGCAATACCTAGAATCATACTATCACTGCAGAGAATGATATTTGTCATGTTAGTTTTGTTCGTCGGTGTGTAGTTCATTTAGAAGTCAGATCTAACTTCTGATACCTTCAGATAACTGTCAAAAGAAAACATGTCAAGATCCTGCAAGAGATAATAGTTTGGTTTTCTTTCTTTTTTCTTCTTTTTTTCTAGTATCTCCTCTTTTGATTTTTTTTTAATGATATTATTGCATTGGCTAGAATTTCCAGAACAATTTTAAATGATAGTGCTTAATAAGGGGCACCTTTATCTTTCCCTAATTTTGGTGGGAATGTCTCTAGCAATTAATTATTAAATACACTGGCAGTTGGTTTGAGCAATATTTTCTTTATAATTTTGAAGCATTTTTTTTCTTATCCCTAGTTTACTAAGGCATTTAAAAAGCAGAAATGGAAGCAGAATTTAATCTAATGTCTTTTTTTTTTTTAATCTGTAGAGAGGATCATACAGTCTTTCTTACTTAACATATTAGTGCCTTATAATCTTAACAGTTTAAATATTAAATTGAACCTACCATTTATAAATTTAAAAGAGGGGATCAAAGCTTTGCACTGTTGTTTAAAGTAGATTACTTGCTTTGTGGGTGTCTAGGACAAGTTTCTCAATGCAGGCATCCAGTCTCTATAAGCCAGCATGTGGTTGGTGTCTCGGGGACCAGCGACTAATTATAATAGCTCCAGCCTATGCAGGGCACCATTAGGAGGTCAGACCTGCCAGAAGAAATCAATTATAGGAGATGAACCTTGTTTGGATGCACTTCATGCCACCGCTCTTGCCAAGGTCCCAGGCCTTGCTTCATGGTGCAAAGATCATGATGCCAGAGTCTGTCATTAGCTACTCCACTTGATGCTGACCTTCCCCCCGCTGTCTCTGCCTTTCTGTTCAGTGCAGAATGTAGAGACAAGGACTCCTCTTTCCACAGACAACCACTTCAGCCAAGAGAGCAGATTGCAGACAGATCCAGTAATCCTCCAGCGGAAAACAAGCATGCGTATGCTTTTGCGCACATGTTCCCAGAGATGAGTATGTTCCCACATACTCATACACTTATGCACCCTCTTCAGTTGGGAGGTGTGGTGAGCATAACAGCCAAATATGGGCTTATTGTATGGATGAGTGAATGGGTCAGTGAACTTGTCATCTAAGTACATCCTCATACCCCATCACCCACATACACACATACTAATGCCCACTTTTAGAAACATACCCAGGTGAGGAGATACTCTCCCCACAGCTCTCCATGTGCATGTTGGCTGACTCTCGTGGTCCTCTTCAAGCTAAGTTCCCTCTGGAAGTCTTTGCAGCAGTTAGGATGCGTTCAAATTCAAGGATCAAAAATCTCAATCCAGCTGCCTCAACCACAGGCAGATTTACCGTTGGATGGACTAGGAAGTCCAGAGATCAGGCCAGCTCTTGGGCTGAGGGATCTGTCATTACCAATTCAACTTCAGCCTGTTACTCCCTCTGCTATTCGCAGAACCATCTTCACCCTGAGCCTGGTCCCCCTCTGTATGTAGTATGGGGCAATCGGGAATTCGTGTTTCCTACTTTGTAACCAGGGAGAGAAAGCAAGAAACTAGGCTTTCTTCAGAGCCAGGGGAACTTTCCAAAAGCCAATGCTAAACTTCCTCTTGCATATCAAAGACCATAATTACAGCACACGCCCTTTCTGAAAAGCAAGGAGATGGGGTCCCACCTATACCATGCAGGCCTGCCTCCTGGGTCAAAGTGGAAGAATGGGTGCTGGAAAGTCAAGCATCATAATCATAGCAGCCTGACAGTCACGTGTCCCCAATGAGTGAATTTCCTGTGTGAGCCTCATGCACAGCAGAGGGTGGTTTGATTTGCAGGCACGGCTCTGCCTGGCTCTCCTGGAAGCACACCACTGGGGCAGCTGCCTTTCATAGACACAGGAAGGCTAGACCTCATTAATTCTTTCCCTCCTGGGACCTGTGCTTGGAGGACACTGAGGTGAGGTCAGAGTCCCACACATCCAGTGAGTGAGAAGTTCAAAAGGGATGCCTTGCCGTCTTCCCACTCTCTTCTCCTCCACTTCTCCCGTCCCGCTCGAGGGAAGATAAATGAAAACAATTGTTTTGGTACACATTTATAGTAGCCCCTTGCCATCTCTCATCCAATACCCACACCCCAAAGCCAGACTAGTCCCTTAAGGCCAAGGAACAGGTGTGCATGTGAGAAAGAGGGAGAATGTGTGAGCGCACGTGTATGTGTGTAACTGTGTGGGGATATGAGTGTTTGTATGTCTGCTAGTCAAGCCTTAGTCTAGTTAGTATAACGCACAGAATGTGGAGGCCTTGGAAAGAGAAGATCCTTTGGATGAAAAACAATCTAAATGATGAAGCCTTACTTTTTTTTAACAGGTTTACTGAGATATAACTCACATATCACACCATTCATCCACTTGAAGTGTACGATTCAATGGCTTTTAGTATATTCACAGAGTTGTGCAGCCAACACCATAATCAATTCAAAACATTTTCATTACCCTAAAAAGAAACCCCTCACCTCTTAGCCATCACCCCACCCCAGGCAGCCATTAATCTACTTTCTGTATGTACAGACAAGCCTTCTCTGAAATTTTCATATAAACAGAATCATATAATATGTGGTTCTTTGTGACGGGCTTCTTTCACTGAAAGACGCTTCTTTCTTTCATAGTGTTATCAAGTTTCATCTATGTAGTAAAAACCCGTTGCCGCAGAGTTGTTTCTGACTCATAGGGACCATGTAAGAGTACTTTTTCCCTTTTGTTGCCAAATAATTGGACATTGTATGAATATACCACATTTTTTTTTTAATCCATTCATCACTTGATGGACATTTGTATAGTCTTCCACTTTTTTGCTGTTACAAATAAAGCTGCTATGAGCATTCATGGACAAGTTTTTGTGTGGATATATGTTATTTGTCTTGGCTATATATGAGTGAAATTACTGGATCATATGATAACTCTTTTTTTTTTTTATGATAACTCTGTTTAACTTTTGAGGAACTGCCCAAACTGTTTTCCAAAGCAGCCAGATCATTTTACATTCCTGCCAGCAGTATATGAGTGTTCCAAGCTCTCTGCATCCTCGCCAACACTTGTTATTATCTATCTCTTTTATTATAGTCATCCTAGTGGGTGTGAAGTGGTGTCTCATAGTGGTTTTGATTTTTATTTCCCTGGTGGGTAATGATGTTAAGCATCTTTTCATGGGCTAGTTGGTCATTCATATATCTTTTTTTGGAGAAATGTCTATTCAGATTCTTTGTTCATTTTTTTCATTAGAATATTTATCTTTATTATTGAGCTATAATAGTACTTTATATATTCTAAACACAAGCTCCTTCTTTCCCCCCTTGCATCTTTCCTTCCTTCCTTTCTTTCTATATGACAGAAGCTGGAATAGATGTCTGGCAAGTCATGTGTTATGGATTGAATTGTGTCCCCCCAAAAGATTGAAGTCCTCACCCCTGGTGCCTGTAAATGTGACCTTGTTTGGAAATAGGCTCTTAGAATATGTTATCAATCAAGTTAACATGAGATCATATAAGAGTAGTATGGAACCTAATCCAATATGAGTAGTGTCCTATAAAAGAGAAGACACACAGCCAGACAGGGGAAAGATGCCATGTGAAGACACACCTACATTCCAAGGAATGCCTAGGGCTGCCAGAAACTGAGACAGACAAGAATGGATCTGAAGAGAGAACAGGGACCTGCCAACAGCCTGAATTTGGACAGTAACCTCCACAGCTCTGCGATGGTAAATGTCTGTTCTTATAAGGCACCCAGCTTTTGGTATTTGTTATGGAAGCCCTAGGAGACTAATACATAAAGTATCCTTTCTATCCCTCTATTTCTTATTTTTAAATGAGGAGTTGAATGATCACCGAGGTTTCTTCCAACCTGAAAAGTCTCTCTTCCATGATGTATCTTTATCAAGACTCACCAGGTCAGGGTGGAATTCCTGAGCAGAAGGAATTCTTAAGAGACTTTTGGTAAGAGAATGACAAGAGGCAGGAAACCTGATTCAGCCCAACTAGCTGGGTGACCTTAGGTAGGTCAACTCACCTCTCTGAGCCTCAGTTTGACCTAAAATGAGACTAAAGAGTGGTGGGCTGTGTGGTTGCAAAGGAGCCTTTCTACTCCAGCTGTGATGGCTCCTCAGAATGGTTTGGAGACAGTGTCTTCCTTTGCCCTCCCCAGCCCCCCATGCTCCATTTCTCACCCACACCGTATCAGTTCTTCTCTTGGCCTCACTCTACTTCCTGAGGAAGGATCCTCTTTGACATTCAACTTCATCTGTTCAGGAAATTCAAGCGTCGTTCACTTTGGCTTTGAGAGAGCTTACTAATCATGGATACACCTCCCACTGTGGTGAACCAGGTCAGTATCTGATAGGGTGGGTATTAGAAGTCTCTGCTGGCCTGCCATCAGGCTTGCCATGTATATAAAATTTTATCACTGATCAATGGCCTCTTCCCATTTGATAAGTGGATATGAGCAGTGCTCCCCAAATGTAAAGGGTAATAATAATTCTTTTCATGTTAATAAATGCTCCTGACTCAGACAAAAGAGAAATCTCTAATAGTCCATCTATATAACTTGGGGTTTTACTTGAAGATGAAAATAAAATATAGGTGTTTGACGGAATGTGGAGAATTGAAATCTTAGATCAAACTACTATATATTTGGATCAGGAATAGATCAGTGACTTTTAATTTGTTATAGATTATGATTTTTTTTTTTTACATTTGAAATAAATGATACATTTGCAGTGGTTTTAAAATGCTGTCCAGTGTTTACTCTTCTGCTTTTCTCTGCCTTGGGCTTATAACCTTTAATGCTTCCAGCTGGACATCTGCATAGGAAATGGGAAAAACTCTAAAGGAGAAAGACAACAAACCACTTTCTTCAAATCACCTTTGGCAGTTGCTGATGAAGCAACTTAATAAGAAGGCAAAGTCTTTGCTAACCTGCATCTCCACCTATTCAATAAAGTAAACAGGAGATGAACTGGGGTAGCAGGGAATATTTAATTGCCGCAGGCAGAATTCCAAATGCTTTTCTTAAAAAAATAATAAAAAAAGAAGCTTTCATATTTGATGTAGACAGTTTTTTTTTTATAGCTTTTCCTTTAAGATACACAAGCAGATAATTTTACCAAAAGGAAAAAAAAAATTACAGTGCAACACTGTAAACATTAAAAACAAATATTCATCATCTTCTCTTCTGCCTCCCAGCCCAAGACAGATCTCAAGCTAACTTTGCCTACTGTGCAGCTTTGGGCTCCTCGCCAAGCCCCTCTGGGCTTTGCTTTCTTTTTCTGTGTGCCCAATATGCACCACGAGCCCTGGTGGTGCAGTGGTTGAGAGCTTGGCTGCTAACCAAAAGGTTGGCAGTTTGAATCCACCAGCTGCTCTTTGGAAACCCTATTGGGCGGCTCTACTTTGTCCTACAGGATTGAGTCGAAATCGACTCCACAGTAACAGGCTTGGGTTTTTTGTTTTTTGTCTTAAAATGCACCAGGTGCTTTCCATATACTGTTCATTAAACCAATGTTGGGAAGCAAAACGTTAAGCCCTTTCCAAATATCTTCCTACGTTTCTCCCTTCCCAAAGCAGTGAATGAGGTTAGGATTCACAATCCAATACCTCGGTTTAAATTTCAGCTTCACTATGTCCAAATCTTGGGTGAGTTACATAATATATATCTGAGGCTTAGTTTCCCCAGGCATGTACAGCAGCAGTTCTAACTCAAGCTTAACCCACTCTCACTCTGGGAGCCAAAATGATTATGTCTGGGAGGGTCCACCAGATGATGGTGGATATTCTACATCCAGCGTCAGACTTTCACCTAGACAGTCCTCTGTAGAGCAGCCTGGCAGGTAGCATAGGTGCTTCATCTCTTTCCCTTCTTTACTCATATGCTTGCTTTAGCTGTGAAAAGGTTAGCTATGCCAGTCATGGATTGGAGGTTTGAGTCCACCCAGGGGCACCTTGGAAGAAAGGCCTGGTGGTCTACTTCTAAAAAAATCAGCCATTGCAAACCCTATAGAGCACGGTTTTACTCTGACACAGGTGTTCCCGTAAGTCAGAACTGGCTCAGTAGTAGCAGCTGGTAACTGGGCCGAGAGATACACACTTTCTCTAGGGGCTGGAGAATTTTACTGAGTTAGTTATGCTCATTTACAAAGCTCCACCAAACACTGTTGACTACCTCATCAATATCCATGTCTTGCAAATAGCCCAGTTTTATTTGTGTTTTCACGCTTATCTATGTGGTCATGTGATTTAGGGGGGCGGGCTCTATTTGCTGGGTGTGAATGCTCATTGGTCTACGTCAGTTATGATAACACCAGATCCCTTGCCATTTATTGGTCTGGGCATGAACGAGAGACATAATTCAGGAAAAGTTGTCATGGGAAGATATCTCTTGGGGGCTTCTCATGTTAATGAGAGGACAGAGAACACAGTGAATGTGGTAAAGATAACAGAGCAGAAAGATGCAAAGACCTTCAGTCCGTGAAGCTGTCACTATACTGCTGAATCTTTGAATCTTATAGGACAATACGTGCTCCTTATTGTTTAAGCTGCTTGATTGAGAGTTTTCAGTTATCTCAGCTGAACCCCACCCCCAGGTGACTCTTGTCTGGTCACCACTTTTAGTTCTCCCCTGTGGGAAGGGAGAAGGGGATGAATGACTCATTTCCCCCTAAGCAATTTCCACTCCTGGCCAGTAGTTGCTTTGGAGTCAAGGGGATCCAGCAATGAATTTTTTTTCTTTTTTTTAAAGGTTAAATTGGAATACAATGTGTGTACAGACAACAAACCACCACATGGATGGCATGAGGTCAGTTGTTAGTCTTATCATCTAAGAGGACTCGGAATCAGATACACTTGGGTTTAAGTGCCCATTCTACCATTTCCTTTTACAATTGGCTTGTTTTCTTGTTAATAAAATAATAATAAAAAAGATAAAGTTTCACATAAGATTTTTTTTTGAAGATTGAGATAAAACCTATAAATGGAATAGCACAGTTTCCAGCACTTAAAAATGCCCAGCATTATGATTTACCAACATCATCATCACCATCATCACCATCATCAACATTCTAAGGCTGAAATTGGACTTGGGCCCATAAACATGCAATGCTAGTTGCCATCTTCTTGAAATATGGTCAATGAATGGTCCTATTTCTATGGATAATGATTTGTCTCTTCCAATAATAGTTACAATAACAATAATGGCTGCAATGGGCCCGATTCTAAGCATTGCATATGCATTATCTCATTGAAACCTCACGGCGACTCTATGAGGTAGTTACCATGATTGCCATCATTCTATGAATTCTAAACCTGAGGAAACTGAGACACAGAGAGTTTAAGTAACTGTCCGAAGGAATCACAGCTAGTAAGTGGCAGAGCCAGGATTTGAACCCCAGCAGTCTGGCCTCAAACGTCATGCTTTAAAGACACTATTCTTGCTACCTCAAGAAAGAAACATTTACTGAGTGCTTACCACAAGCTAGGCACTGATCAAAGGCTTTACAGTATTAAACCAGTTAATCTCACAACCACCGTTAGGTGTTAAGAACTGTGAAGGGTCTGAAATTTTAACCTACTTGCTCGCAAGAGGTTGCAAACCCTGTGGGGATAGTTCTAGTCTGTCCTACAGGGTCACTATGAGTCAGAATTGACTCGACGGCAACAGGTTTGGTTTTTTTGTTTTTTTCAACCTAGAAGTGATGCTGCTAGAAGACATGAGATCCTTGGGTTAGATGTGTTACTGTGCACTGTATTACTCAAAACCATAGAAGTAGCTAGAGTATCAGCATTTTTGCACCAGTTCCCCAAGATCCAATTCTCACAGGGTGCTACAAAGAGGGCCATATACTACCTGTACTCACAGTGGATTGTATTACAGGAGATTAACTCTGAGTTTAGGGAACCTGGATCTTTTATAACGAGCATTAAATGTGCCGACCCTTTGCTCGGGAGGGAGACACCATCTCTGTCTTCAGAGGCTGTTTGCTCTACAAATATTCTTGAAATTATGATGTGCAATTAGACAATCATGCTTTGCTGGATCAAGAGCCCTACGGAGAATGGTCTCCCAACAAAGGATACTATTGTTAGCCTTATTTTACAAATAAAAAGACTGAAGCCCAAGATGAAGTAACTTTCTCAAGGTCACATGGCTAGGTTTGAATTTCTGCTCTTGACTCTTCTTTGCTGTGTGATCTTGTTTAATTTACATAACCTGGAGATTCCATCTCTTTAGTATCTTTACTAGAGACCCTTCCTTCTTCTTCCCCCTTCCTACCCTTTCCTATGTCAGACCCATGTGACTTTCACCTGGACCACTGGGCCAGTTTCTAACAGGCCTCTCTGCTTTAATATTGCTGTTCTGCAATTTCTCCTGCAAATTTCAGGTAGGATCTCCTTTGTAAATTTCAAATCTGATCATGTGACTCTCCATCTTTAAAATACTTTAATGACTTTCTCCTACCTACTGTCCTTACCAAGGTGTATGAGATCCTTATTCATCTGGTCCCTCCTATCTTCCTTATCCTCACTCCTGCTAGAACTGATTTGAAGTTCATATTCATTCAAGCTTCCACACCTTTGCATATCGGGTTCCTTCTGCTTGGAAAACCCTTTCTCTCCCAGTCTATCTGGTAACTTCTCTTCACAGTTTTTAAGAATCTCACATATGGTATCTCCCCTGTGAAGTATTGTCAAAATCCCTCTTCCCCCGCTCCCCCGACAGATTAACTACTACTCCTTTTTCTTTCCTTTCCCTGTCTTTTATTTCCTTATCTCTTTTACTCTTTTCTCCTTTCTTGTATCTTATCTATTCAGATCCCATACCCTCATCCACCTATATCCTGCCAGTGACCAAGACCCCTGATCCCTTCCCCCCAAGACCTGTGCACATTTCACTGTGATTTCTGGAGTTGTTATTCTCCACTTTTAAAATCTGACTTGATTTTCCTAAAAATTTAAAGATTAATTCACTCCTTAAAAAAAAAAAAAACAGAGTTCATTGGTTGTCTGGGGTGGGGACTAAGAGTAGAGGTTGGCTGGAAGGGGCATACAGAAAATTCTCAGTTGAGGGCAGTGATTTATATATCAAAAAGAATGGGGTTGGGAGCAGGTCAGTTCAATGAAATATAAGCTAAAGTGTTTGAGTGGAACCTCCAATGTCATCTTCTTTAAAAGAGGGCCAACTCAGCACATACACTTCTGCCTCTTATCTTCTCTTTTTATTCCTGCCTCGATAAAGGTAGATGCAATGGTGAAGATACAGCAGCCATCTTATCACTATGAGGCAATAAGCAAAACGGAATGAGGGCAGAGCAGAAAACAGAAGAAGCCTGGATACCTGATGGCATTATGTAGCCTTTTCAACAGCCATAGATGGCCTACCTCCAGATACCTCATTTTGTGTTTAAATGGTCTAAGCTATTGTTTTACAAATTCCAGCCACTTATAGCCAAGTGCAATTCCTAACTGACATATCTTTGAAGCTGTGTGTTTACACTAGTGAAAGCTAGAGGATCCATGAATAATGCATCGCATCAGTGTAGGTCACCCAAGTGATTGGGATTTTAACTGAAAATAGTCAAAATCATATACTTCCCTCACCGCTGCTCTAATTGGCAGAGTTTTATTTCCCAAACAGCTAGGTATTTGCCTAAAGTTTCTTTTTTCCTCTGTTGGTATGAACGTAGTTTGTTCAGTCTCAGGCTTGCTGCTCAGTTGGAAATCAACATTGCAAGGTGGAACAGGTTCTAATGTAATCATCTCAGGTCAGCCCTGGAGAGTTACTTTGTTCTTTGTTTTTATATAAAAATCTGCCAACCGGAACCAAAATAAATCAATAGTGGCTAAACATGGAGGTTCCTGTTTTCAAATTTCTTTGGACCCTGCAAGAAATCTGAAAACAAGAATCGAAGAGATTCTATTAGGAGTCCTCATCGAGGCTGAGCGGGGGCTTGGGCTGCCTGAGGCAGAAGCAGAGAAGGCATGCTTTCTTCATTAAGCCAGGGTCCTGCCTGCCTGACCACGTTCACCTTGGGGCTCTTGCTCATTCACAGGCATGAAGGTCTTTCCAGCCAGGTTTGGTGTATCCCAGTTCCATTCCTGGCCAAAATGCTCTCAACCTGTACACATCTGAGATGGGACCAGTCTGTAGAAAGATGTTTGCAAATTTCCTCCCTCATTAGAAAAAGGTCCAAAAGCCTTAGACTTTCACTGACGATTGTCTAAGTAGGCTCCCCTTGTCTTTCCCTCCTCCCCATGGCCAGTTCAGTCCATTTCTCCAGCCATCACTGAGCCCCCATTCCATGCCAGGCACCTCATTGAGGCTGTGGACCAGAAAGGAAGAATTTGCAGTCTTTTCATCACTGTGTCTTTACCCCATGGAGCCTCCCAGGCTGGTGTAGCACAAGCCGGAGGCTAATTCCAGAGCCCCTCCAGGCAGCTGCTTCACAATCTTACGGCAAAGCTTACCCACAAGAGAAGCTTGTGGAATTAGTCTATCGGGAAGGGGGGTTGGGAGTTGGTATTTCGACCCCATTCCCCCGGTGAATCTGATGCAGAGCCAGATTTGGAGTCCTCGTTTCTAGTGGACAGAGAATCCTCTGGTCTTTGCATGATGGCTCCATTCACTGCTCTCTTATTCTTGCCTACGTTTGCTCATCACCTCCTCTTCTTCCATCCTCTTTCAAGCCCGCCTACTATTTCAGCCCTTGGAACCTACTTCAGTCCTTACTGTCTCCAGGAAGCAGCCATGTCAGCACAAGTCTGAAACGACTTCTCTTAGGGCTGTTTTATGTTGGATGTTTCCGTTCATTTGGCAATTAATCCACCAAGCCATGACGATTTCTCTTGACATGAGTATATTTTATCTCATCTATTAAAGTTTAAGTTTAAGTCCTTATAGGCCACACGTGTGTCTTATACTTCATCAACTTATAGTGTCTTACACCATGTCTTAGAAAGCAAAGCCACTGGGTCTGGGGACATTACCACAGTTGTTCAAACCATGAAGTTTGACTTCATGCAGACATGGGTTCAGATCTTGGCTCAGCAACATCTAAGATCTGTGATTTTGATCCAATTCCTAAATCCCCTAGGCCTCAGTTGCCTCAGTCCTAGGATAAAATGGCTTAGCTCAGAACCAGGGTCTCAGTAATTGTTTGCTAAATAGTAGTCATTTTTACGATAGATTTATTTTTTTTCTTTTCAATCTTTCATCTCTACTCTTTGGATGAAATTCTGGCTGCTGGTGTGAAGGTAATGCAGAGATACTAAAAAGAAGCTGACGTATAGCCTACATTGGCAGTCATGTTACAGTTGTCACAGACCATAAGCTATGCAACCATATTACATTTGAGAATGAGACACAGTCACACCATGGGTGTACACTGAGCGGATGAGCTTAGTGCTGAAGAGGCTGTTTGTTTCTTCTTAGGTGCCGTATATACAGTGGGATATTCTGATACCAGGTGAACAATGTTGATTTCTTTGTAGCTCCTTTGGAAAGACAACCATATCCATGGAGAAGATTAGCATATTGTCCCCAATGTAGTTATGCATATATTACGCAAATATAAGCTTTTCGAAAAGCAGCTAAACAGACTGATAAAGGAAAAAGAAAGTGATCCTGTAGATCCTTACTCCTCAAAATGTGGTCCACAGCCAAACTGGCATCACTTGGGAGCTTCTCAGCAATGCAGAATATCAGGCCCTACTCCAGATCACCAGAACCAGAAACTGTATTTTAACAAGTTTTACAGGTAATTTGTGTACAAATTAAAGTTTGAGAAAAGGCTGCTCCTGAGCACTGTTATGGATTGAATTGTGCCCCCCAAAAACGTGCGTCGGCTTTGGCAAGGCCATGATTCCCAGTATTGTGTAGTTGTCCACCATATTGTGATCTGATATGATTATCCTCTGTGTTGTAAATCCTAACCTGTATGATATTAATGAGGCAAGTTAGAGGCAGTTATGTTAGTGAGGCAGGACAGAATCTTCAGGGTTAGGATGCCTCCTGAGCCTATCTCTTTTGAGATATAAAAAAGGGAATCAAGCAGAGAGGAGAGGGACCTCATGCCACCGAGAAAGAAGTGCCGGGAGCAGAGTGTAGGACCTGTGGTTCCTGCGCTGAGAAGCTCTTAGACCAGGTGAAGATTGATGACAAGGACCTTCCCCAAGAACCTACAGAGTGAAAAAGGCTTCCCCTAGAGCTGTCACCCTGAATTTGTACATCTAGCCTCCTAGACTGTGAGAGAATAAATTTCTCTTCATTAAACACATTCACTTGTGATATTTCCGTTACAGCAGCATTAGAAAACTAAGAGGGAGCTTTTAAAAACAATGATGAAAACAAGGAGTCGTAGACACAATCTGGTCTCTCTCCTGAACCTTAACCGATATCATGCTCTGCAGGGTAACACGTCATTCCACATTCAGAAAAGGGGCACCTCCACTTCTTGACTTATGCTTCACAGGAATGTTTAATAAAGTAGAATCCAACACTGATCTCATATTCCTGCTCCTGAGTATCTTTGGTCACCATGCTTTCTTCGGATAACGCATTCTGTTGTTGTTGTTGTTAACTGCCGCCCAGTCTGCCACTGGCTTGTGGCAACCCCATGCACAACTAAAAGCAATACCGTGGGGGTTTTACACCATCCCCATGATCAGTTGAAGATTGAAACACTGTGATCCAGAAGGTTTTCACTGGATGATTTTTGTAAGTACATAACCAAGCCTTTCTTCTTAGTCTGTCTTAGTCTGGAAGCTCTGCTGAAACCTGTTCAGCATCATAGCAACACGGAGGCCTCCACTGACAGGTAGTGACTGCTTAGGAGGTGCGCTGGCTGGGAATTGAATCGGGGTCTCCCACATGGAAGGCAAGAATTCTACCACTGAACCACCACTTCCCTCAATATATTGTAGAGGGATGAGTTTATGGCCATGCTAGATACAGTGGCATTTATATCTCCCAGTGATAGAAAAAGCAGATAGACTTGTAATTCTTTAATTTATGAAAGATTTTACTGAGTACCCAGACATTAGGCTAAGCTCTGAAAATAAAAAAAAAAAGATGAAAAGAAGATGGCCCTTGCTATGCATGGTGAGGAAGACAGATATAAGAAGCAAATTATTACAGTCCAACATGTGGACAAATGATCGGGCACAACAAAGAAGAAGTGACTTTTATCCCTATAGTGTTGTCACTGATGAATGTCATCGTTCCATTTCCCACTTTGTAGAAATGAAACTCTGAGGAAGTGGCAGTTGGGATACAAAGACATCCATGATAGACCTTTGGAAATCTGACTTGCAAGATTCCCTTGCCTGTGTGTCCAGCCTTTCTTCTCAGGGGACCCCTGGGTGGTGCAGTTAACATACTCACCTCCTATCTGAAAGGGTGGAGGTTTGAGTCCAGCCAGAAGCACTTTGGAAAAAAGGTCTGGCAATCTACTTCTGAAAAATCAGTTGTTGAAAACCGTATGGAGCACAGTTCTACTCTGACACACACGGGTCACCATTAGTTGGGCGATGACAATGGGTTAGGCACAATCACTTCCTATGTCTTTATTAACCCCTAGTTCAAGGGCCAAAAGTGATGTCTTTAAAATTGTTTCCTCATGAACTGATATCACTAGCTTACCTTGCCTCTATTCTCTTCCCACACTTTCCCTGCTTTGATTTTTCTAAACATTTTACAGCATCCCTCCTACAATTAGGTCAGAAAACAAAGAAATAAACCTTATCGGTGATTTATGCCAATATCTTGCAATGCTGTGGAAGAGATGTTTTGATTATGCAATTTTCATTACTAAAAACACTATAGCACAATAAATTAATTCAGTGTTGTGCACTTATCTATCAGGCACATTACTATAGGAGTCTAAAAATGTTAATTATGCATTATCATCACTCTGATTATTTGTTGTGGCTGATAATTACATTGAATATATTTTATATCAGTAATAACCTTCTGTCTACATTTACAACATGTTGTATCTTGGGGGCTTGTCAAGTTTTTTCCCCAAGCCTTTCCTTTATTAAGACACAGACCTCAGGAGTACATAACCTTTATGTTGAAGGCTGATTTTCTTCTTTCATATAAAGAGCAAATATTATAGATTAATTAATCCAGGATGATTATAATTTAATCACTCTTCCTTTGGCTTCACGGGGGATTTGGCTTTTATTCAGCTGCTCATTCATATTGTTATGAAGAATAAATGCAGTCATAAAATATTTGTGCGCCATGAATTCACAGAACAACTAACCGAGGACCTGGGAGTGATGCACGTCAGCCGAGCGCTTGCTTGAGTCCCACACGCTGTGGTCCCAGCCTCCAGTACAAGGAGAGGAGACTTAACCCCCACCAGCTGAGTCTGGAGTAACAGTTCAACCACAAAGAAAATATTTAAGTTCAACACAATTTACCGAGAACCTTCCATGCACCAAAAACTGCACTGAACTCTTGAGAATAACGTACATGTTAACCGCTTGGCCTTGGTGCAGTTATTTAATCTCTTTGTGTCCTTGTCTATCAAATGAAGGTAATATAGAATCTACGTGACTAAGCAGTGTTGTGGTTGTTAGTTGCTGTAGGGTTGACCTCGTACCCCATGGACAGCAGCCTGACATGCTCCCGGTCCTGCACCATCTTCAGGATCGTGGGCATGCTTGAGTCCATTGTTGTAGTGACGATTAAATGAGTTAATAATAACTGTTGAAGTGCCTGGAAGAGTGCCTAGCATCTGGCAAGCAGACAATAAACGTAAGTGGTTATTACTGCTATTATTTTTCAGATGTGATTTCTCTTGTTGAGGTGAACACAGATATACAAGAAGTAAGAAACATAATTAATTGTTGGGATACAGTGCTTGAAGCCTACTGAAAAGCACAAATGAAGGACTTGGTCAGTCTACTTGGGTGTGGTGGGTTAGGACAGACTTTGGACAAGAAGTGACCTTTGGAGCTGATGCCCAAAATGCATATGTTGCACAGGTCCCCTGTAGGGTAGCAGAGGGCAGGCAGGTGCAGAGTCCAGTGAGAGCCGTCAGTAAAGGTTGTGAAGCTCACCACCACAGCAAGGTGGCAGAGTGCAGGCTAGGACAGGAAGGACAAGTTCTGTAGAGCAAAGCATGGGAAGCTGGGAGCTTGGACCTCACCCTGATGGCTCTGATGAGCCATTAAAGGATTTTCAACAGGGGAGTCACAGAGCTGGTTAGCGATGCAGAAGCATCCTCATAGCAGCCTGGAATATGGGAAAGATGGCAGAGTCATACAGGAGAGGGCTGGTAACAGAGATTCAGACAGGGGCTGTGAGGTCTGCACAGAGACAGGGAAGTGTGGGCTCAAGATGCTGAAGTTGTACAGAGGCATAGCGAACTCCTAAGCTGGTCCAAAGATGTCTTCTGAAAGCAGGCCAGGAGGTGAGGCTTTTGAGTTTGGCTCTAAATGAAAACCAGTTGCTGTCGATTCCAACTCATGGCAACCACCTATGTGTCAGAGTAGAACTGTAGGGCTTTGAAGGGCTGATTTTTCAGAATTTGATTGCCAGGGCTTTCTTCTGAGGCAGGTCTGGGTAGACTCGAACCTCCAAGCTTTTGGTTAGCAGCAGAGTGCTCTAACCGTTCGTACCACCCAGGGACTCTGACCTTAAACAACAGCTATTGTTGGTGGGTAGAGGTGGGGAACAGGAGGGAAGGGGGAGATTACAGGTAAAAGGTGCAAGTGGAAGGTAAGGAGGGATAAGCAGCTTAGTGGGTGCTACTATAATAACAACCACCACCAACATTTATGATGTGCCTACTGCATGCCAGGTAATGGTCACCTCTCTTACCTTAGCTGTCACCTCTATTCCCTCCATTGCAGCAGTTCAGTGAGGAAAATGCCATTATGATCCTCTTTTTACAGATAAGGAAAAGCCTCTTCATATCAGCGCCACAGGGCTGGAAAGTGACAGAGCTCAGATTTTAATTCAAACGTAGATACATTTTCCACTTAATTTTCATTGTCAATGAAATAAGAGTTCTCTTGTAACTTTGTGATGTTGTGTCCATGTTTTAAATGGGAAGCTTCAGGACCTTCACCCAGGGTTGCTGCTGTGTGGGCCTGGGGCAGGGTTCACTGGAAACCTAGTAGGATTTTGAACAGCCATGGCCACGTACCATATGAGGTTTAAAATTTAACCACCCCAGGAAATGGCTCCTCCTTTGAGATGAGTGTCAGTTTTCCCTGGACAGTGAGGAGGATGGGCCTCAAGTACCTGCTGCATCCCATAGACCACAGGAGACATCACCGGAACAGTGACTGCTCAGCCAGCAGGATGTGGGAGTATTGGTAACACCAATCAATGTGTGTGTCTGGGTACATGGGGCGGGGTGGGGGGCAGGTGTGGGAAAGGTGTCGGGGATGAGGGTGGTGCAGTCTGAATGCTGGAGAACAAGATCTCTGAGAAGATTCGGGGATGCGAGGAACATTCAAGCTAAGATGACATTTGGGACATCTAAGTTCAGGGAACTGAACTGGAAGAAATTTCCAAGTTCCTTATCTCTTTAGGCCTCAGTTTTCTCATATGTTAAATGGGGTCACTCTTCACAGAACTGTGATGAGGACCAGTGATAAGGTTAATTAACCAGTACAGTGACAGGCCAGTATTCTACCAATATTAGTTCCTACCTCAGGAAGGGGTTCCAGGCAACTGAGAGTTACTAAGACCCACAGTGAAAACCATGGAGGTGGCCCTACCTCTAGCGGGATAAGGGGTTGTGGTCATGGGCCCCTCACGTGCAGGTTGGCTTCTGACAGGATTTTGAGTAGGAGTTTGGGGGACGCTTTTGGAAGACAAGCTGAAAGGGATTAATTAGCTTGCAGGGTGCCCTTAGTAATCCTTTCTTAACCCTGGCTGCACTATTAGCCAGGATAGAATATCAGAATTCCTCAGAGATTAGGATTCATTGGTTTGGAGTGGGCACAGGCATGGGCACATTTGAAAACTTTCCTGGGATATCCTAATACCAGGCAGAGCTGAAACCACCAATATAGACAGAAGGTAAGGGTGGCTATTTAGGCCCCACCAGGCCTTAGCACAAGCTCCTGGGCTACTTTCCCATAGCATAGACCCACTAACAGGCAGCTTTGCACGAACAGCAACAAAACCCACAAAGCCAGGGCAAGGCCACAAAGCCAGGGCAAGGCCACAAAGCCAGGGCAAGGCCACAAAGCCAGGGCAAGGCCACAAAGCCAGGGCAAGGCCACAAAGCCAGGGCAAGGCCACAGGCAGGCTCCCCTGGAGGCTCAGCCAGTCACTGTCCATCTCCACAGGGGGAGACTGCGATGTGAAAGCTTCCCAGCCTTGGTCCTAAACCTCCACGATCTGCTCCACCAAAGGCTAGGCTGGGGAATGGATGAGAAAACCTCTGAATGCTCCTCCAGCCCAGCTTTTCACACGGTGCCATTCTTGAGCAGAAGGGAAGGCTGCAGAAGCAGCAGCTTCAGCTCTGCTCACGACCCGAGCTCCCCGCAGCTCAGGGCAGGTCTTGACTAGTGTGCCTGGTGTGTGTCTATGTAGTCAACTTTCTTTTCTGGAGAAGATTTTCCTGTTTATGGGTTACATGTGGCCAATTTTAATTCCAGCCTGTTTTTTTCCACTACTCCACACCCAGCTGGGCCTTCTTCCCATTGCCTGGATAACACTCAGACACCTACAGAGACTCCTACAACTGCGGAGCAGCTGGAAGTGGGAAGGCAACTTGGTTCTTAGTGCTTGGAGTGGCACTGCACACAGCATAAGTGCTAAATTTATATCTATTCACTGATTGGTTGTTGCCACCAGATCATAAAGTATGGCCAGAAGCACAGAGAGTTATTTTTGGATTGTCTTCTTTCTTTCATTATGCTCATGAGTGTATACTTACTCGATTGAGCAATTGCCCTTTCTACAAAGGTCCTCCAAGTCCAGGGGCAGAGAACAGAAATTTTCCCTTTATTGACAAAGTGATATCTTGGTAGAACCTCTTAGTTATTCAGTTATGCTTTAGACCTAATGTGTAATTTAGCGAAGTTCTCCACATAGTCTGACCTAAATTATTTTTTCACTATTTAACCGTTGAGGTACTATATTTAATAATTATTATATTCCTGGCCAAAAGTATTTTGAGAAATTTAGACAGAAAAAATGGCTCTTCTGTCATTTTAAGAGAGCATAGTCTGAACTCAAGTGTCAAAATAACTTCAGAACCATCATATTTCAATGAAGGGCTTGTATAATGCTTTGATTAAGAGAAATAAGAATTAGGTAACTTCGTGGCTCCAGAAGCCAAATCCTAATTTCAAAAAGATTATAATGGGGAGTCAGTAACTCTGGGAGTTGGTCTGTAGACTTTTATTCTAAGATAGAATGCTTGGATCTGGAAAGGGAGAAGCCACATGGAAAAAAGTTCTCTCCTAGAAAAGATGGTGCAGAAACTTTAAGTCCTTAAAAAAACCAAACCAAACCCGTTGACACATCGATTCCAACTCACACCAACCCTATAGGACAGGATAGAACTGCCCCCATAGAGTTTCTAAGGAGTGCCTGGCAGATTTGAACTGCCAACCTTTTGGTTAGCAGCCATAGCACTTAACGAGTACACCACCAGGGTTTCCTTAAGTCCTTAAAAAAAAAAAATTTTTTTTTTTTTTTTTTTTTTTTAAGTTCTTAGGTTGGGCAAAATGTAATAAAAAATTAAGTTATACTTTGGGGTCATTATTTTCGGCAGTCCATTTAGCGTCCTTATGTAGAAGTCCCTGGGTGGTACAAACAGTTTAATCCTTAGCTACTAACCAATAGTTAAAAGGTTTGAACCTACCCAGGGCCACCTTAGAAGAAAGACCTGGTGGTCTGTTTCTGAAAGGTCACAGCCATGAAACCCTATGGAGTACAGTTCTATCCTGCAACACATGGGGTCCCTATGAGTTAAAATCAACTGGACTGCAACTTTTTTTTTAATTGTTGGCAACAAAGGAAAATGTTATAAAGTTATAAAAATGTTATAAAGCCATTTAATATCTTGACTTTTCCCCTTTGTTTTATTAAATTAATATTCTTATTAAGCTCCTTGATAGCACAAAACCCCTGTGGAAAATGTGACACTGTTCCTTCTGTTGTATCTTCTTCTGGACTGGGCTCTTCATTTGCTTCTTTGCATGTTATATTCCTTTTTTCATTTGACTATCAATTAGTAGTTGCAGTAGCGGTAATGTTTTGGGCATAATGTGTTTAAATAGTTCTAGTGCCATTTCTTTTTATCTTTCTCAAGGTTAATCTAGACATGTCTGTCCAGACCTCCTGTTTATTTGATGTAGTTTAGGTTAATTCTTCTTGAATCATTCTCAGCATCTCTGTTCTTCCTTACAGGTTCATTTTGAGGGCAGAGAATTACTTATCTATTATTTCTGTGTAGCTCAACAAAGCAAAGACAGAGGGAGACAGAGCTTAGTGGCAGCTGAGTGCAACCTTGGCTGGAAGATTTAGGTTCTGCTTTTTTTCTGAGGTTTTATTGTATTAGTTATGTAGTGCTGCTGTAACAGAAATACCTCAAGTGGATGCCTTTAACAAACAGAGATTTATTCTCTCATAGTCTAGGAGGCTAGAAGTCCAAATTCAGGGTACCAGCTCCCAGGGAATGCTTCCTCTCTGTTGGCTCTGGGGAAAAGCTCTTGTCATCAGTCTTCCCCTGGTCTTGGAGCTTCTCAGCACATGGACCCCAAGTCCAAAGGATGCACTCATTCCTAGCTTTTTCTTGATGGTAGGAGGTCCCTCTCATCTCTGTTCCATTCATATCTCAGGAGAGATTGACTCAAGATACAACCTAATCCTGTAGATTGTGTCCTGCCTCATTAACATCATAAACCAAAAAACAAACAAACAAAAACAACCCATTGCCATTGAGTTAATTCCAACTCATAACTACCTTATAGGACAGAGTAGAGCTGCCCCATAGGGTTTCCAAAGAGCGGATGATAGATTTGAACTGCCGACCTTTTGGTTAACGGCCAAATGCTTAAACACTGCACCACTAGAACTCCCATTAACATCATAGAGGTTAGGATTTACAACACGTAGGATAAATACATCAGATCACAAAATGGAGAATAGCCACACAATACTGGGAATCATGGCCTAGCCAAGTTGACATATAATTTTTTTGAGGGGACATAATTTAATCCATAGGTTTTACTGAATGTTCCTCTACCAGGGCTACTCTGCCCAGCTAAGGTGCACTCCATTCTGTGGTCCTCCCCCTCTGCCTCAGCAGGGTGCCCTGGAATATGGCAATCTCTGTTGGCATTTCCTGCCCTGACCTGGCCTTCTTTCCTCTACTGAGGAAGAGGCTCCAACATTCAAAGACTTTTTATTTTTACTTTCCCCATGGCTGCCCACTAAACCCTTTGGTCTGCACTCTTCAGATTGGAAAGTATTACTGAGATTTCTCATGATTTTTTAATTTACTTTATGTTCTCAGTCTGTTTTGAGGCAGGAGGGCAGGGTTGGGAGCTCTACACATAGTTTGTCATAGACAATCTGTTTCTTGCCTTGGCCACCATTTCCATAAGTTTATAGCATGAGGCTGTTCTCTTTCACTCTTTGGTTTCTGTTCACAAGCTTTTGGCAGTTTTTAATAAAATACTTTGGTTTGTTTCATTAGGGATTATATGAGGATGAATCTATGATATTGCTTTCTCTATTCTCTCAATTCTTAAGTCTAAAAAAGTGTTAAGACTGAGATTAAGAGCCAGAGTCCCCAAATGGGAGATGAACCTAAATCCCATAAACCAGGGAAAAGGTAAGTAATGAATTATTATAATTAAAAAATTGGTGAGTGTTCAACTTGAATTTAGGTGTTTTGCAGTTATTTAAAATCATCTAAATTATTAAGTCTGATATTTCAAAGTAGGAATTATAGTTTAACCAGTGTCCATCATTTAATCTTTATGAAGGAATAAAGTTTAATGGGAAACACACGTATACAAAATTTTTAATCTTTCTTTCTCTGTTGCCAGAAGCAAGTCTAATCATTTGTTTATGGAAATAAAATCGGGTACCACCTAGTGGAAACTCCCTGTATTGCAAGCAAACCTTGAGGGATTGGTCTCAAACTTGGCTGCACCATGGAAACACCCCGTGAGCTTAAAAAAAATATACCGGTAACTGGGTTTCACCACTTTAAAATCTGATTTAATTGGTCTAAAATGCGTTCCGGACATTGGGATTTTTAGAAGTTTCCCAGGTGATTCTAAAGTGGTGCCCACCTATCTTCTCTTTCTTATTCTTTCCTTGATTGGTATTCCTCCAGCCACATTCTCTCCATCTGACCCTATCCCTCAGTTCCCCAGGCTTTCTCTCTCTCTAACCAGGTCCACTTAAAATGGTCAAATTTCAGTGTCCCTCTCTCAGTCGAAACTCCCATTCTCTTCCAACTCATGGGTAAAAACCTAAGTTAAACCAATTCAGAATTTAAATGAGAACTGCCAGAGAAAACACCTTATCCCATCACCTAATGACTAATCTCCTGTGGTGAAGCTTTGGGTGTTACAGAGGACTGCATGCCACACAGACAGGGGCACCTCCGCCTACTTGGTCCACCGGGCTTTTTTTTTTTTTTTCAAAATCAGGATTTCCCAAAGAGTATTCCCTTGTCTTTTTAACATCTCTTCAATTTTGTTCTTCGTGCAAAAACTTCCATCAGAGAATCACAATGTTGTGAGTTCATCTGAGCAGTCCTTCAGTTAAAAGACAAAACACATACACGCACACACACACACAAAACAAAAAAACCTTGTATCCAGCACTTTTCTACATTATGTGTTAGCAGAACCTCTCTTTTCTAGAGCATTTACTGGAACTATGATGAAAAATTGTCTAATGGAGTGTGGTTTCAGAAATTCTGTTCTAGATTTTCCCTTATCAGGATCCACCCGCCTTTTTATACCTCATGGTCCTGTCCACATGCTGAAAGTATTGCACATGTAGGAGAGTCATGAGGGGCTCATTCTGGGTTCCTTTTCCCTTTTTTGCCTTTTGCCTTTTCTCCACAACTGCTCTATTTACAGGCCTTTCCTTAGCAAATATTTTAAATCTTTATTAGTATCTTCAATATGTGTGAAGAAGTCGTAAAACATACCTAGGTCAGAAAAATCTTATAAAAGTTGCTTTACCCAAGAATGCAGAAATGCAGGCAGCTTTGTCTGGCGTCGTAATTGGTCATTGTTAATTGGGACGTGAATGTTATAGCCTGTTTGACTTACCACTTGGCACTCAGGGAAATACCCTGCGCTTCCCCCAAATAGCTGCTGAGGGTTTGTGAACGAATAGTTGGAGATGAGCACCGACCACCACCTCTCTCCTCCTCGATGTTCTTGCTGTCTCCTGGAAAAGGAGCTCACACCTTCTCTTTCTTTTCCGTCCTTCTCTAAGATGCTTTCTCAGGACAAAAAAGGCAGATTGGTTGTGTACTGTGGACAACAACATTTTTCTTCAGAATCCATCCTCCACTCTTCTTCTTTTTTATCTTCTCCTTTGGCTTAGCATCAACACCAGTGTCAGACTCCCCAAGAGACAATCATCACATGCTCAGAGAGCAACAAAGCAAGGGCACCAAAGAAATAAGGAAAATGCTGTTAAAAAAAATACGATTTGATTTTTCAAAAATTTGGAAGGGAAGTATGGGGCCAATCAGGACTGTGTTCACTTACACTTATTTTGTGAGTTAGTATCACTCTTTACATGTGAGGCACCATAACCTTTTCCAGTTCTGGTCACTGAATGGTGTGATACTGTTGATTGTAGTACGGACAAAAGTTCCTGAGAGAAAGGAAAGATAAAATGGGGCAAGCATATCTGGAAAAAACCCTTGGCAGGATATAAGTTTGACCAGGGCCTTGAATGATGGGTTAAGTTTAGATAGATCTAAAAAGAAGCAAAGGTTATGCCTGTCTTCCAATCACTTTTGGTTTCCTTAGATCTAAAGACGCTGGATCAAAATGGGAGGTCTCATCCCTTGCCCTTGATCTGCTGGCAGACATCACTACTGTTATGTGAAGGTTCCAAGGTCCACAACATCTTTTGGGGCTGGAAGATATACCTAGTCCTTCTGAGTTTACATCCTGAGGGAGTCAAAGCAGCAAATGCTCTCAGGCTAATGCATGGGTTGCCTTCAAATCATTAATAACAATGACGATGCTAATAACAGCGTGAAAAAAGGGAGGAAAAGAATGACCATGTCTTGGTTTAGGTCTTCTAATCTGCATTTGGAGCCTCACTGTTATTAATCCCATGGAAGATGGTTTTCTCTGCTCTGTTTCTTCCTTTGCATCCCAGATACAAGTGTCAAGTTGATGGAGATGATGATGTGGGTCCTGGAACCTAGGCCTTGCAGATCTCCTGAGAATTTCCTGAGAGCCACAAAAGCCAGGAGGGCAGGGAGCGTCGAACGGATAAGGAGAACAACACAGCATAAGCACACGAATCACTGCTGTAGTAGAGAGGACTAAGCCCCAGGCTGATGAAGAAGCTTCACCAGCCCATGAAGACGACCATATGGGTCAAACCACCAACCTACCCAGCTTATCAACACTGGTCTGGGGCAAATTACAAAGTAGCAAACAACTTCTTTAGCAATCCCTCCTTTGCCCCAGGACCTCAGCCTCCATATTCTACACTCCTTCTGTCCGTGCTTTTCTCGTGGTAGCCAATGATATAGACTTAACGTTTGGAGGGGTCCTTCAGATCCCTTAGTTATGTCAACTCCACTTTAGTCTTCTTCTCTTCGTAATCTGTCTTCAAGGAAGTCTTTCTCCTTAAGGTATAATTCACTGCTTACTTAAAAATGTAGTTCTAAGAAATTTATGTGAAAAGAATGAGGTTCTTATGAGGAAATTCGAGAAAATTTCTTCAAGAAGAAAGTTCTTGAGCTATGTCTATGGTAGGTTAAGAACTTTCGTAGCAAATGTTGGGAAATTCACCACTGGCAAACTGACCAGCTTGAGCGAAGGCATCTGGGGTCTAAAAGTCCTGTGTCAGAAATGGCACAGAGGATGAGGCAGAGGTTACTCAAGAGGTGGGGTGTGTAAGTAGGAGATGAAACTGGAAAGTCGAAGAAATGATTTTTTCTAAAACATTAATGAGTTTTCTACCACCCTGGGAAATTTACACTTTAACAAGATTCTCTGAAAGACAGTCCAAAGAAGTCAAACTCAAAGGATGGCAATCCTTGTCCAGTGGTCAGCCAGGGAATAAAGTATTTAGAGAAATAATTTCATCTAGTACCAGTTGCCATGAGTCAACTCCAACTCATGGTGACTCTGAGTGTGTCAGAGTAGAACTGTGCTCCATAGAATTTTCAATGGCTGATTTTTGAAAGTAGATTGCCAGGCCTTCCTTCTGAGGTGACTCTGGGTGGACTGGAACCTCCAACCTTTTGGTTAGCAAGCATTTACTGTTTGCACGATCTAGGGACTCCAAAATCCCTTCTAGCCTGTCATAAAACTCTTTGAAGACTCTTATTTGCTGTTGTGTTTTATCCTAGTCTGTAGGGTTCTGGCAGATGGAGAGAAGGTCTCAGAAGTCTTCATCCTGTATAGGTGAATTTTGGGAGACAGCTTAGGTGCTGCGTGCATGGAACAACCTGCAAGTGTAAATGCATAGACCCTGGGGCCAGTAGGCCTGAGTTCAGAGTCTGGCTCTGTGCTTCACCAGCTCTGCAACCTTCAGTTACTCAGCCGTTGTGTGCCTCCATTTTCTCATCAGTGAAATGGTGATGCAAATCACAGTACCTATCTCCTTGAGTTATGTAGATTAAGTGTTAACACATTTAGTAGCAGGCTGCCTGGAATGTAATTAGCGTGAGCTAAATGTGAGCTGCTATTATTACACTGATTGCTGTTGTTTTTATGCTTGATGATGTTATTCTCTTTCTTGCCTCCTACCTGCCACCCCACCTGTCCATCCCTTTCTTCTGAACCCTTCTTCTCCTTCATGCATAGTAAACAAATAGTAATCCTCCTGCTTGAATAACATTTTACAAATGCTTTCCTAAACATCATCTCATTTGGCCCTTAGTAGGGGAGTTAACACTTTTCTCATATAGAAATTAGGAAAATAAGCCCCAGGAATCGTAGGTAGCCTTATCCAAGGTCATCGAGCCAGCAAGTGGCAAATAAACCAGATCTGGCTTCATAAATTCTTGTGTTAACCATTTGAGTGCCTGCTCTGTGCCAAGCATTGGGTGAATTATTGATAATATGGGGATAAGACACTTGATCCCATCTCCCCAAGGCTCATGGTTCCATGTGGAGAGGGAGGTAGACAGAGCAGTGGGGTGAGTAGAAGGAAACACAGGTTACCTAGTAGCCATACAAGAACTGGCAGGAAGTCAGCAGAGGTTTTTATTTTTTTTAATAATTTTTATTGTGCTTTAAGTGAAAGTTCACAAATCAAGTCAGCCTCTCACACAAAAACCCATATACACCTTGCTACACACTCCCAATTGCTCTCCCCCCTAATGAGACAGCTCTCTCCCTCCACTCTCTCTTTTCATGTCCATTTCGCCAGCTTCTAACCCCCTCCGCCCTCTCACCTCCCCTCCAGGCAGGAGATGCTAACATAGTCTCAAGTGTCCACCTGATCCAAGAAGCTCACTCCTCACCAGCATCCCTCTCTAACCCATTGTCCAGGCCAATCCATGTCTGAAGAGTTGGCTTCAGGAATGGTTCCTGTCCTGGGGGCCGTGACCACTGGGGTCCTTCTAGTCTCAGTCAGATCATTAAGTCTGGTCTTATGAGAATTTGGGCTCTGCATCCCACTGCTCTCCTGCTCCCTCAGGGGTTCTCTGTTGTGTTCCCTGTCAGCGCAATCATTGATTGTAGCCTGGCACCATCTAGTTCTTCTGGTCTCGGGATGATGTAGTCTCTGCTTCATGTGACACTTACTGTCTCTTGGGCTCGTGATTACCTTGTGTCCTTGGTGTTCTTCATTCTCCTTTGGTCCAGGTGGGTTGAGGCCAATTGATGCATCTTCGATGGCTGCTTGCTAGTGTTTAAGACCCCAGATGCCACTCTTCAAAGTGGGATGCAGAATGTTTTCAAAATAGATTTTATTATGCCAATTGACTTGGATGTCCCCTGAAATCATGGTCCCCAAGCCCCTGCCCCTGCTACACTGGCCTTCGAAGCATTCAGTCTATTCAGGAAACTTCTTTGCTTCTGGTTTAGTCCCATTGTGCTGACCTCCCCTGTATTGTGTGCTGTCTTTCCCTTCACCTAAAGTAGTTCTTATCTACTACCTAATTAGTGAATGCCCCTCTTCCCACCCTCCCTCCCCCGCCTCCTAACCTCAAGAGAATGATTTCTTCCCAGTTTAAACTATTTCTCAAGTTCTTATAATAGTGGTCTTATACAATATTTGTCCTTTTGCAACTGAATGATTTCACTCAGCATAATGCCTTCCAGGTTCCTCCATGTTATGAAATGTTTCACAGATTCATCACTGTTCTTTATCGATGTGTAGTATTCCATTGTGTGAATATACCATAATTTATTTATCCATTGATGGGCACCTTGGTTGCTTCCGTCTTTTTGCTATTGTAAACAGTGCTGCAATAAACATGGGTGTGCATATATCTGTTCGTGTAAAGGCTCTTATTTCTCTAGGATATATTCCAAGAAGTGGGATTGCTGGATAGTGTGGTAGTTCTATTTCTAGCTTTTTAAGGAAGCACCAAATCGATTTCAAAAGTGGTTGTACCGTTTTACATTCCTACCAGCAGTGTATAAGTGTTCCAATCTCTCCACAGCTTCTCCAACATTTATTATTTTGTGTTTTTTGGATTAATGCCAGCCTTGTTGGAGTGAGATGAAATCTCATTGTAGTTTTGATCTGCATTTCTCTAATGGCTAATGATCGTGAACATCTCCTCATGTATCTGTTAGCTACCTGAATGTCTTCTTTAGTGAAGTGTCTATTCATATCTTTTGCCTGTTTTTTAATTGGGTTATTTGTCTTTTTTCACTTGAGTTTTTGCAGTATCATGTAGATGTCAGCAGAGGTTTAAAAGGTTAAAAGGTGAGCTGGAAAGACAGTAAAAATCATCAAACACAGAAAGGAGGAAGAAGACACAACATCTACTTCTCTAACCCTCGCCTGCTCCTCACCACACACTATTTCCACTGATTTGGTAAAAAATCCTTGAATTTTAAGACAAAAAAATATCCTATATGTTCCCAGAATGTTGAAGCTCAGTCTACAAGGAGCTCACCATCTAACTCAGGTATAGAGACCTTTACAGGGCAAATGAGGAGGGAAAAAGAGCACAGGGTGAGAGATCGTGCTGTGTGTGTGGTGCAGCCTATACGTGTAACTGATCCAGGGGAAATACTAAGATGCCTGTGTAGTTACATAGTGCTGCTGTAACAAGTGGATGGCTTTAAAAAGCAGAAATCTATTGTCTCACAGTTCTGCAATCTAAAAGTCTGAATCAGGGCCTCAACTGTTTCAATTCCTTCTTTGTTAGTAGCCCTGGGCGTTCCTTGGTTCCTTGACTTGAAGACGATCCTTACACAGCATTTGTTCCTTGACTTGTAGATGATCCTTATGTAACATTTGTCTCCCAACTTGTGTGGCATGTGTGCGTGTGTGTGTGTGTGTGTGTGTGTGTGTGTGTGTGGTCTTTCTGCTCTTGTATAATTCAGAAGTGATTAAGTTTAGAATCTACAGTCAAATGGCATGATCTCAACTGAGTGACTGACTGATTACATCACATTAGATTACATTGTGGAAAGTGATTACATTACATTAAATTAGATTGCATCCATGAGTATAGAAATTAGGATTACAACACATATTTTTGAGGGGAGAAGGACACAATTCAACACATAACAATGCCCAAAGGGGATCAGCCTACAGCGTGTGTCCCTGACTTGTCTTGGTCATCAGCAACATTACATTACCTCCCTTTTACATAGCACATGCTATGCAGAAGGTCCTTTATATTTGTTATCTTATTTGTTTCACCTGACAATTCTGGAGAACAGATTCTGTAGAGAATGAAGAAACTAAGGCAAAGAAAAGGGTAATTTGCCCAACATGGCTATACTAGTTATCTGTTGCTGTCAACAGATGCTCCAAACTTAATGTCTTTAAATGACAATAATACTTATTATTTCTCAGTTTCTGTGGGCCAGGAATTCAGACTGGGCGCAGTAGAAATGGCTTGTCTCTATTCCACAATGTCTTGGACCTCAGCTGGAAGATTAAAAGGCTGGAGCTGAAATCAGCTGAAAGCACACTCACTCACAGATCTGTAGGCTGATGCCGGCTATCTGGGGAGTCCTGAGCAGGGGCTATTGGCCAGAACACCTGCATGTTGACTCTCCATGTGGCCTGGGCTTCCTTTGTACATGGTGGCTGGATTCTAAGAGCAAGCATCCAGAGAGAGGGCAAGTCAGGCAGAAACTACAGGCCTTTTCTGACCTTGCCTCAAAGGTCACGCAGTGCCATACCCGCTGTATTCTACTTGTTGAAGGAGTTGCGAATGTCCATCCAAGTTCAAGAGGAGAGAACACACCCTACATACAATGGAGAAGTGTCAATGTTGTGTTAAAAAAGAACATGTGGAATGCAATATGTATTGGTCAACTTTGCACAATCTCCCATTGTGACATGACTGTTAAATGTCACAACTGGGGTCCTATCTTTGGTGTGACTTTGCCAAAACACCACTTTCACAACAATACCAGCTCCCCCAATGGAGAATGAGGGAGCTGCCCATGATGTATGAGTGTCCAGGGATGTTCTCTACAGGATCCAGAGTTGTGTGACCTTCCCCTGATCTGGAGAGCGTGGTCGTTCCCAGACCTTTGTCGACCTTTGACAACCTTGTACTCTGAGCTCCCAGCCAGAGCTTTCAGCAGAATATGCACCACAGAACCCTAAGCTAATGAAGCCCAGGAGAACGAGCACCAGGTAATCACCTAGATAAGGTTGTCTTTCTGCCTCAGTGTTTTTGGGGATGTCACTAATCTTGTTTCCAGCTGTTTCTGCATTTCTGTGCTGCCTATCACCTTTAAGACCCATATGCGAGATGAATTATTCATTTGATTTGGGGCAGGTGCACCCATTTCCTCTCAGGACCCCAGGGACAGGCATAGGAAATTAATTCACAACATCTGTAGCTGAAGTCACTTGCAATTTCCACACCAAGGAAAGAATAAACTGAAGATACGGGACTTGAGAAAGCTCAAAGATCAAAGGTGTTGAGAATAGTCATCAGCAATTCTTCATTACTTCTGTAGAGAGAAGAAATGGGTACTGATTCTGCATGAAAGGTTTATGTTCACTTTAAAGAAATGGTTTCTTGGTCCTGGAGCTTACAGATCCCTACAATAGTGACTAAGGAGTGTCACAGAATTGTTAAGACAGTGGCTCAGACCTGCCTGGACACAAGGGGATGGGTCTGCTGATTTCTCAAGGTTTTTCCCAACATGTCTCTTCTAGTATTGATTAAGTATTCTACCACTAATGAGTTAGGGCTCTGATAACAAAGAGGATAGAGCTGAGGGTCTCTTCCCTCAGGCTTTATATGAGTCTGAAGGGCAAGTGTTAGAGATGTGGCATTGACTGCACCCTGGACTATGGACCAGCCTTCACTACTCTGATTTCCTAAGAGCCATGTGGTTATGACATGTTCTCCAGCATTAGAATCTTTATTCATGCTGTTGCCTCTAGCTTTTTTGGAGCTGGCTTTCCCTTGTTATAAACTTCAAAATACTCTCTAGCAGTCCTGACCCGCTAAACATATCCTCAAACATGGGAGATTTCTGACTGAGGATTGTTCTTGAGAGTAGGGGTAAAATAACTGTAGACTATTAGACTGGGCAAGGAGAGAAGTTAACTTTCTGATTGGTCTCCATCAAGTTCTTGGGGCTTGTTATGGATTGAATTGTGCCCCCCCCAAAAAATATCTGTCAACTTGGCTAGGCCATTGTTCCCAGTATTGTGTGATTGTCCACCATTTTGTCATTTGGTGTGATTTTCCTATGTGTTGTAAATCCTGTCTCCATGATGTTAATGAGGCAGGACTAGCAGCAGTTATGTTAATGAGGAAGAATTCAATCTACAAGATTAGGTTGTGTCTTAAAAAAGAGAAGCGAACAGGGAGACACTGGGGAGGTCATACCACCAAGAAACAGGAGCAGGAGTGCATTGTATCCTTTGGACCTGGGGGTCCCTGCACTGAGAAACTCCTAGTCCAAGGGAAGATTGATGACCAGGACCTTCCTCCAGAGCTGACAGTGAGAGAAAGCCTTCCCCTGGAGCTGGCACGCTGAATTTGGACTTCTAGCCTCCTAAACTGTGAGAAATAAATTTCTCTTTGTTAAAGCCATCCATTTGTGGTATTCTGTTATAGCAGCACTAGATAACTACAGGGTTGCTCTGAGTTTCCTTAGGGCCCCTCAGGTGGAGGAGAGGGCAGTGAGAGAATGGGCTCCAGGACCATTCCATCCCAGATCTAACCAAAGGACCTTCTGTTGTTCTGTTTTACACACAAGGTCAACATGGATGAATCTTGAAAATACTATGCTGAATGCAATAAGTCAGTCACAAAAGGACGAATATTGTATGATCTCACTTCTATGAAATATCTAGAACAGGCAAGCGTACAGAGACCAAAGTTTACTAGTGGTTACCAGGAGAGAGGACAAGGAAAAGGAACACTCAGTGCTTAGGGGACACTGAGCTTCTGTTAAGAGTGCTTAAAAAATTTGGAACAAATAAGGTGATGGCTCAACAACGTGATGACCATAAATTAATGTCACTGAACTATACCTGTGAAGAATGTTCAAATGGAAAATGTTTTGTTACATATATATTTACCAGTATAAAAAAAGTAGTGACACAATCTAATTTATACTTAAAAAGACAGTTGTTCCATATTTGTTGAATGAGTGAGTGAATGAATAAATTTATGAATAATGTTTCCTTTGATGGGTTTACTTCCAAATGAAAAAAAAAAAGGAACTTAACAAACACTAATCCAACTCCATTGATTTACAGATGGCAGGATAGATGGTAAGAGAGGGCCATTCCTGTCCCACAATAGTATTAAATGGATTTTATACGAAGAGAATTACCTAGAAACTCAAAACCTGAGTTCACTCACATTTCCTTCTAGAAAATTCACTTCTGCACTGAGTGTTTTGACTGTAGATCATGCAATTTTTCCATGACTCAAAGTCATTGTTTGGTGGGGAGCTATGGAAACAGGAGGTTTACAAGGTACAAAACTACCGTTCCAGAATTATCTCTGTAAGGAGGCCCCTTTTTATTTTTCTGTTTTGCATCCATTTTTGTTACTTCAATAATTGCTCTGCCTGGACTCTTGGGACAGTTAGGCACCTGGTTGAATTGATTGTTTTCACACTTCGATTTGAAAAGAGTCGTATGCTGTAAAACACATCTACCCTGTTTCTTTTCTTCATTGCCATTTTCTTTGGGAACTGTTTGGCCTTAGCAACCCCTACTGATTGATAAGTATGAGCTACAAGGAAGCCATGTAACTACAATTCTAAGTGGTTATGGTTATTTATTGCATGAAATTTAGCAAATGCATCTGCTGCTAGAAATATTTGACTTTAAAAATTTCCAGAAAAAAAAAAATCCTCAACACTGAGGATTTATTTTTTGTTAACACCAGTTCCCAAGATGGTAACTGACATGATTATTAATTATTGCTATAATTCTGATTATTAATATACTGTTGTGGTCACTTTGAGGTTTTGGCACTTTAAGTAATGAAATTTTTCAGGTGAAAAATAATAAAGAACTGTCACTTACTGAATTCCTATTATGTGTCAAAAAACCAAACCAAACCAAACCCATTGCCACCAAGTCAATTCTGACTCATAGTGACCCTATAGGACAGAGTAGAACTCCCCATAGGGTTTCCAAGGAACGGCGGGTGGATTCAAACTGCCAGCCTTTTGGTTAGCAGCCAAGCTCTTAACCACTGCTTCAGCAGGGCTCCATTATGTGCTAAACACCTTATTTATATATTTTAATTTAATCCTCAAAATCAACCCTATTTTTAATAGGTGAAGAAACTGAGGTTCCACCATATTTAGTCACATGTCTACTGGCTCACAGCCAGTGAATGACATGGCCTGATCCCTGGGTGGTGCAAACTGTTAAGCATTCTACGACTAACCAAAAGTTGGTCAGTTTGAGCCCACCCAGAGGCACCTCGGATAAAAGCCCTGATGATCTGCTTCCTAAAGGTCAGAGCCTTGAAAACCCCGTAGAGCAGCTCTACTCTACACACATGGGGTCACCATGAGTTGGAATGGGCTTGATGGCAATGAGTTTGGTGTTTTGGTTTTTATCTGACTCCAAAGTTCATGTTTTTTGTCACGGTACTTCTTTAAAAAGCAGTTACAGAGCATCATTTATGCTTTTCTTGGTAACTCTGAGCTCTCATTGAGACTATTAAGTTGCTCAAAAATTAAAAAGTGAGTATTTAAGGACTGTGAGAATTTATGAAAAAGTTTAGCTCTATATCAATCAATCCTAAGTTATATATTTTTAGTTTGTATGCCTTTGTTCTTTTTTAGAAAAATTGCCTTTCTGCCTTTTCCCTTACTGTGAACTATCACTTTTAATTTGGGAAAGTAAACCACTATTCACGTTATGGCTATGTACAAAGTGAGAGAAACAGATTCCATGTGAGGACAATTGAGCTCTAATGGGGAAGCACCAGCACAGCTATGCTGACCATTCAGACTTTCTGTTTATCTTGGGTTCCCAGCTACATTTCATATGACACATTGTTGGGCAGGTGGCTTTGGAGTAAAGATATTTGACTGCAATTAATACGGCTGCTGCCATTACAGCTACAATAAACCTTCTTAAATCTTTTTGAAAATTGAGATGCTACCTAATACTCTTTCGAGGGAAGTTGGTTTGCAAAAGACAAAAAGGCTTCACTATCTGGTAATCAGCCTTAAAAGAAATACAAGCAGAATGGTTCTTAGAAGTGAGGATGGCAAGACTTCGGCTCGCTTGCTTTGGACACATCATCAGGAAAGACCAATTGCTAGAAAAGGAACCCATATTTGGCAGAATAAAGGGTCAGGAGAAATGAGGAAAACCCTCAATGAGATAGATTGACACATCAGCCACAAAAATGGACTCAAACATACCAACCATCAGGAAGATGACGCAGGATCGGGCAACATTTCATTGCTATAACATGGGATGATCATGAAAGTGGCTGTGTGTGAGAGAGTGTGCACAGGTGTGTGAACACCTGGGGGACTCTGCACTGTGAAGTCTGAGGACCCTGAGCTGAGCTGATGTGGAGTCAACCTATGTTGGGGTCCCTCTTTTCTTGTCCCGAGTCTTCTTCTCTATGGCTTCCACCACTGCAGGGCTATGGTCATGTGTTGAATGTCGAGGAAGGTTCTGCTGGGCCTGGAGCGGCACTTGCTCCCTTGGCTACAATGTTCAGCAAGTGGAGTGGGCCCGTGAGCACCTCCAAGTGGGAGCACCTATCCCCATGTGCATGCACGTCACATGAGAACAGAGCAGTGACACATCCATGTACAAGAAGGGACATGCTCGTCACAAACAGGACATTACGCCTCTGCAGAGACTCACTGAAAAAGCATTTACTGCAAGACACAAACTACACATGTTCCTTGTCAGCATTTCTTACGTGATACCCATTAATTCTCCAGCAGTTAAGGAAAGAATGTTGTAAGGTTCTGGTGGCGACTTCTGACCAAGCAGCTTCCAGATGACTTCCATCTTTGGGGATATTGGAAAAAGATTCTCCCTAGCAGGTAGCAGAGGGCAGAGTTTGCTTCTTTCAGGATGTTTTTAGGGGCAGAAACGAGTGCAGAAGCTAAGGAAATCCCAGGGAAATTCCCCCACAGAAACTGGTGATTCCTCTCCCGCTTTGACCTGCTTCCCACCGCCACCTGGGGCATTTCAGATGTTCTCCAAGGGATGCACCAAACTATCCATAAACTAAAATAAATAATGCAAGAGTAACTTGTCAACAGGTTTGGTTGTCTTTTTGGTTTAATGCGGGAGACCTGAGTTCCAATGCACCTCATGTGTAGCCACCACTCGTCTGGTGGCTTGTGTGTTGCTGTGATGCTGAGCAGGTTTCAGCAGAACTTCCAGACTAAGAAGGACTAGGAAGAAAGGTCTGGCAATCTACTTTTGAAAATCAGCTAATGAAAACCCTATTTATGGATCACAACAGTCAGATCCGGAACTGATCATGGGGATGGTGCAGGATGAGGCAACCTTTTGTTCCGTTGTGTATTCGTTACCACAAGTCAGGGGCCAACTTGATGGCAGCCAACAACAGCGATAAGACACTGTTAGACAATCCTGTAACCTAGTCCCTAAGAAAGAATGTTTAGGAGAGCTGGTTAACCAGTGGAGGGTGAAGGGTAAACAAAAACCATGGATTCTACGTTGGCTTGAAATAATTTTGTATTTGCTCCAGAAATCAGTGTTACTAATGATATTCCTATCTAAATGAGCAAAGGCTTCCAGAGAGAGCCTCTCAGGATAGGATCAGGGACTGCTGAACTGCAGACAGGGAAACTGAAAATCTGTATTACTGCAAACTGCCTCCAAGCCTTTTTTTTTTTTTTTTAAGCTATCATTTGGAAGTTATTGGTTCTAATTTGTTCAAAAGGGGGAGGGGAGAAAACATTGATGCCACCTGCTTTATTGTTTTGTGGGAAAATCTATGCAGTTAAGGAGCAGGGTGTGGGGGGCAAGCGTGATTTTCCCGACCTGTAACCTTCCATGCTCGCTAACAACTATTTGACCTGAATATATTAAATATTGTAATGTTTTGTTACATGTCCCAGGGTAAAAAAAAAAAAAAAAAAATCAGACCATCACTTATGAGCTTTCTGTTCCCAGATCCTTCCGTAGTTGATTTGATAGCGCGAAAGATAGTGGGGGAAATCCGAAGGTAAAGGTTAAACTCTGTTTTATTATGTTTACAGGATTTAAAGGGTAAGTCAGGAAGTGCTTACATAACATCGAGTGAAAGCGGTGGATTAGTAACTAGAGCGGGACTTAAAAGCAACCTTAATCCTCCGAATCTCCAGGGGTGAAAGGTCAACCTCTAACACCAGGTTGTGTAAAGAATGGAGAAGGCACAAGCTTCTGTTTCATCGTGGCCCTGCTAATCCACTGAGGAAATGAGCAGCCAGGGCTTGGGGAGAGGTAAACGCCTCCTCCAAGGAAAGCCACCTGTGAATTCAGCCAAGGAGGACGTAATTAAAGTCAGGAGGGCCGGGGCAGGGGGCTGGGCAGGCGGACTGGCACAGTCCAACTGCAGCGTTTGAAGGTGGGGCTTCCACAACTTCAGGCCCCCCGCCAAAATGTGTCAGCAGAAGGCGCTGCCTTTCCCTGACAGGCCCTTGCCGTTCTGAGAGCAGTGCCATTGAACCAATGAAAACTGCACACTCACACATGCATACACGCTCATATCCATATACACATGCACACACACGTGTACAAATGCACAACGAATGTGAATGTCCATATACGCAAGCACATGAACACATGACTGTACTCACACACGCACACATACAGCCTAACCAGAGACCCTGTACAGGGCTAGGTGACATACAGAGCCAACTGCCAAGAATATGGGCCCAAAGAAATATTAATAAATCAGGTGTTCTTCGCTTACTCATTTGCTTGTTCTCTCGCTCATCAAAAATGGAAAACAAAAACCTTTCTTACTCATAAATAGAAGATTTAACTAGATCTCTAAGATGATAGTAAGCCTTGACCCCTAGCATTGTAAACGCTTTGAGAAGTAATATGCCTGTAATATGGTGCAGTGTGTTTATCTGGCTATCTGACTCTCCTGCCCATGTCTAGCTACTTATTGATTGGGTGTGTATTCAGTACATCTTAAGACACCAAAGTCAACCTGAAGGCAAGTATGCCATCACATGGACATAGGCATTCTTTGTGAGAAGTGTAAATTTAGGGACAGCAAAATTCAGGATACAGAATACCCGTCTCTGTTTCTTTCGGCAGCCATTTCAGGCCAAGAAAAGTGGAGCCTACTTTCTGATCCTTCACCCCTGGCTTTGCCCAAGAAGGCATCTTTCCCTAAATTTCCCATAAGCCACACCGGGTTACATGGAATGTTAAAAGTCTACGACTTACTAAACGTCTTTCTTCCATGCATGGACAAATCGAAACTTTGGATACAATCAATTTATGGAAGAAAGGTCCAACACATTTCAGCACAAAGCTCAAAAAGCTTTCAGAGTAGCCGTTCCATATTTATTCGAAGCTGGCCTTTATTAAATCACTGGTGAAAAATACGGAGATTCGTCCCAGCTGTAGTTTCATCATCTTAAAACAGCAGAGGCATTTATCTTATGAAATTGCAGAAGTCGAGCCCTGTGCAGACGGATGGCTCCGAGCTGCTTCTGGCATTAGTATCTGATCGCCTCGCCTAAGGTGTTTATGACGCGTACGGCCGTTAATAGCTTATGCTGTTCATTTTTTACAGAATTTGTGGCTTAGGCATTATGCTTAGAATATCTAGAACATTTCTTTCCTTCTCTTAAAAAATGGTATCAAACTGTTTAATGCAAAATATGAAAAGTGCTTAGTTGCATATATTTGATTCTTTGCCACCCTTTTTCTTTCTTTCCCTCAGAGTCCTCAACTCTTTGCCTGGCTCATTCCCACCAACTATATTCTTCATTAAGTCAAAACTAATAACCTAACTGCATTTGGAAGATTGGGTATTCGGTTCCCTTGGGATATAGGTTTAAAAAATAGATCAGGGTCTATTTTTTATTAACATTCCAGTTAATTGGCCTGATAACATGTTTAGTGCTCCTGTTCTACCTTCTAGTTCTTTGTGTAGTGCCTGGGGTCTTAAAAGCTTGCAAGCAGCCATCCAAGGCACAACAATCAGTCTCTATTCACTTGAAGCAACAGAGGAAGAAGGAAAGTCAGGAATAGGAGAAGGATATGCACTGTGTGGCTAACTGCCTCCATGAACAATTCCCTCCTTTGCCATAAACCTGAATATACAGAATGGTGTCTGGCTACCCATTACTGAATATTTTGATCGAAGATTTCATAGAAGTATCCTGGTCAAAAGGAGGAAAATGCAAAACAGAATTTTAAGTTTTTGTGGACTCTAGACTTTCTGGAGCCATGGAGGGTGGATGAACCCTGGAAACTATTGCCCTGAGATAATCTTGAAACCTTAAACCAGAAATATCCCCTGAAGTTGTCTTAAAACTGAACAAGAGTTTAGCTTAACTAGTAAAAAAAAAAGGTCTGCCTTAAGCATTATGCTTTTTTAAGAACTATCTACATGGGATCAAACTGACAGCAGCAACTTGAAAGATTAGACGGGAACCTTAGGGGGCAGTGAGTTTATGTTAATGAGGGAGGAATAACTCAGAAAAGGAGGGTGAGAATGATTGCACAACTCAAAGAGAGTAATCAATGTCACTAAATTGTACATGTAGAAATTGTTGAATTGGTGTGTGTTTTGCTGTGTATGTTCTCAACAACAATAACAAAATAAATAGAATTTAGAAAAAAAAATAAATCTGGATTCAGATACAGGCCATGAAGATAGAGTGTAAGCACAGTTGGTACATGAGGTGAAGAACTGAAGATAGCAGCCTTTTCCAAACACCCAAACACACTAGTGTCCCAGAGAAAAACAGGTCCCATTATTATACTGATTTGGTTCTAAACCAACCAGTTGCCATGGAGTAGTTTCCAAATTATGGCAACTCCATGTGTGTCAGAGTAGGACTGTGCTCCATAGGGTTTGCAATGGCTGGTTTTTCAGGAGTAGATCATCAGACTTTTTTTTTTTTTGAGGCACCTGTGTGGAACTGAATCTCCAAGTTTTGGGTTAGAAGTTGAGCACATTCATTAACCATTTGTACTACCCAGGGACTCCAGATTTGGCTCTACAAAGGATGAAATTGCCTCCCTGATAGGATCACTTGGTATAGCTAAATTTGATGTAAAAATTCTTCCTCAAAATAACACACAGCCTCCCTCACCCTTACCACAACACTCCTTAAATAAGGAAAAGGAGAAAGTATGGGGCCTTTAAAAACTCAAAGCCACAATCCCAGCAACCTTTAAAACTTGACATTCTGCTCACTAGAGAAATTGTTTGGGAGGGAACTCACTGAAGGAGCTGAGGAAAGGAACTGATTATGATAAATGGGCTCAGGGTCAAAAGTCAAGACCCAATGATTTATTTAAGAAGAAACAATTTCCAACTTATGGCCCCCAAACTAGCTCTTAGTCATTGAGAAGATAAGGTGCCCCAGAAGGAAGCTGCATTCAGTATATTTATGGGACAGAAGGCCAGGGAGACCTCAGTTTACCTAGGGCCAACCCAGCCAGGATGCCCTTAATGGCCTATGGAAAAGGACAAGTCAGGACTTAGGGGGTTCGCAGGGAATGTGAAAAAAAGATGATTTCCTTCTGATCAGTAACCTCTCAAACCTCTTTCCTTATCTCCAGACTTGAAGTCTGATGTCGAAATGTGGACATGACTAAAGGGAGAAAATTAGCATATTTTCATCTTGCCAAAACGCAATCAAATGGGTTTGAAGATAAAGTGGCTTTGTCCTATTAAATCCCCAATTTGAGGCAAATTTCAGTAAAGCACAAGCAGAAAACAGATTGTTTTGCAGTAGAAGGCTCTATACACATATGCTGAGGTTGTTACAATACAAGGAATCTGCTAGACAGAACTGATATAGAATCCAAGAAAACATGATCAAGTTCAAACCCTCATCTTAACAGCTGAAACATGCATCTTGTTCAAAGTCACCCCGGTAGGAGTTGACAGGACCAAGGCTCTAGAGCAGCCCATTTTCTGGAGCTGAAGCTCACAGGTAACTTCCACCTTTCGTTAGGGAGGAGCTCAGAGAAGGCACCAGGCAACAGCTCTGTTGCCCTGAGTCATGTGGGGTTGGGGGAGCTCTCAGACATGGCTCAAATTCTAGCTCTGTGGTTCACCGGCTGTGCCAGACTGGGCCAAGCACTTCACCTTGCTGAGCATCAGTCTGCGACATGGGGATGATGATGGCCTGTCAAAAGGAATAAAGTATGTTAACCAGGCAGCACCATGTCTGGCATAACAGTTGCTGTTCAGCCAACTCCAACTCAGGGTGACTCCATGTGTGACAAAAGCAGAACTGTGCTCCACAGAGTTTTCAATGGCTGATTTTTTCAGAAGTAGATCTCTAGACCTTTCTTCTATGGTGCCTCTGGGTAGATTTGAACCGCCAACCTCCCTGTTAGTAGCTAAGCGCTTAACCATTTGTACCATGAAGGGACTCCCTGACATAAAATTAAACCCACTTTAATGACAATGTTATCAATTAGCTGACCAATCCAGGCATGTTGGTCTGGCTAATTTCCTTTGTAATAATCAGCTTTACTGACACAGCAGAAGTCTCTCGACACTTGTTCTTTTTGTCCATGATGTTCATCATCATAGCAACACACAAGCCTCCAGTGACAGACAGGTGGTGACTACCCTTGGGGTACATTGGTTGAGAATCATTCATGGAAGGTAAGAATTCTACTACTGAACCATTACTGCCCTGATCTAAGCAATAGAGCCTTCTGTTTAGAAATAGTAGAGCCACCTATTCACAGAAGCCAACCAAATATCACAGGCTCAAATGGCCCTTTGAGTCTACCCACTTATGCCTCACTTCCACCGAGAGTAGCCCTGTATCTTCCTGCCCCTTTCAGACAGACTGTGCTGGCCTAGGATCCAGCCTGGGCACCCCTGCGGCACAACCAGGTACAGTTGGGGGCAGGGAGAAATGGAGTGGAGTTAAGCATCGGAATTTGGGGTGAAAAAGCGTTGACAACTTTCTAGAAATTTGGCAAGCAGTCCAGGTGCCAGCATAATGTTCCTATTTCAGGATAGGATTCCAGAAGGGGCAACACAAGCACAGCTCTCATTTTCATAAAGCAGTTTTCTTCCTTTAAAACAACATATTGTATAAAACTATACAACATGTAGGAAATAATGATGAATTCTTTTCAAGAAGGACACAACTCACAGAGATACAGCTTTACACAGGATGCTAAAAGATCGACCAGTTGTGTATAACCAACATCCATTTTCTCTAGAAAGAAAAAGTTCTTTAAATAAAAATTAAACTTAGTTTTAACATAGGAAGCAATTGCCTTCTTAAAATATATGATCATAGCACCAAATCCTCCCTGTATCAGCCCAGCTTCTTTTTCTTTACAGAGAGATTCAAGAAAAACATAGGCATTTCAGAGCAACCAACTCTAACTCCAAAGCCTTGCCTTGCCTTAAAAATACTGGCAGTAACGCATGTTAAAAGCATAAGAGCAAGCGAGTGATTTGAATTCCTGTTACAAATTCAATGTGTCACCAGCAGTTATTCTGGCATCCATGTCTTTGCATTGATGATCAGTGCTAAAACACTTTCATGGCCTCACCTCATTCTCCTGGCCGGAGTAAAATCCATCTAGGTTAACCAGGACAACAAGAAGAAGAATGAACACTTTATTGAACACTTTCTATGCCCAGACACTCTTCTAAACACTTTGCACAACAGGCTCATTTAACCTTCTAAGTGAGCCCTCTAGGGTAGGTACCATTGCTGAATGTCTTCATGAGTGAGGCATGGCTTTTTTTTTGCCACACCAGAGAAGCACCTGTGTTACACCCTGTTTGAGTTTCCTAGCGCTGTTGTAACAGAAATGCCACAAGTGAGTGACTTTAAAGAACAGTAACTTATTTCCTCATGGTTCTTAAGGCTAGAAGTACAAATTCAGGGTGTGGCTCTATAGAAGGGCCTTCTTCACCTCTTTCAGCTTCCAAAAACCAAGCCTCCCTAGTGATCCTATAGTACACAGTAGAACTGCCCCATAGGGTTTCCAATGAGCAGCTGTGGCTGGTGGACTCAAACTGCCAACCTATTGGTTAGCAGCCCAGCTCTTAACCACAACATCACCAGGGCTTCTAGCAGCTGGCAATCCTAGGAGTTCCTGGGCTTGTAGACGCATCTGCCTCCCCTGTCAGATAGTATCTGTCTTCCCACTTTGTGCTTGTGCGTCTCTGTGTCTATGCCGCTGTTCATTTAACTGAGAAGTGATTAGGTTTAGATCCACCCTACTGGTATGACCTCAACTGATTGATTACGTTAGATGGCATTATGGAACGTGATTGTATTCCATTAGATTAGATTACATCCACAAGTATAAAAAAACCACACCCAGTGCCATCAAGTTGATTCCTACTCATAGAGACCCTATAGTATAGCGGCTAGGATTTCAATATATATTTTTTAAGGACACAGTTCAGTCCATAACATACCCAGCTCTGTCACTCACAACAGTAACGCTGGCAAGTTGCTTAAGCCCTTTAACTTCAATTTCCTTACCTGTTAAATAAAAGACAGGTAGCATAAGACTTCTATTGTCCTTTTAAATTATGGATAGTTATTGCTTTAGTAGAACCGAAAAACCAAGAGTTTTGAAGAAGTTGAGTGTCTATTTCTCAAATTAATTCATGGCTTTCATTTCAGACTTGGATATCCTATCTGTCGGAGAAGTCTTGCTCCAATGAGTCAGAGGTCTTTGCAAGCTAGTCTGCTAAGAGAGAAAGAGAGAGAGAAAAAATGCTTTGGTAGCCAAATTTGATTTTGTCACATGTGTCTTCAGTTACCTCAAGGAGTGTCAAAAGAGAATTTCAAAATCAAATTAGTTCATTCACATTTCTAAGTGGGAAACAAACAACACAACAAAGGGCCTTCAGGGAACTGTTAGAGGCAGGGGCCTGAGAGAGAAAGGGTCTCTGAACAAGAAGAAATAGTGTCGAAATCTCAAGTGTATAAATATTTCTGCCTGTAAACTGTCATCTAGCCTTGGATCTATTTATGGAGATGAATGTTAACTTTGTAAGGAACCAATAAGTCAATGACCCACCATAGATAGACCTCAGTTCTGTAATTCTGAGCACAAACCTTTTTTTTTTTTTGTGCTTTAGGTGAAAGTTTACAAATCAAGTCAGTCTCTCATACAAAAATTTATATACACCTTGCCATGTACTCCTAGTTGCTCTCGCCCTAATGAGACAGCACACCCCTTTTCTCCACCCTGTATTCTCCGTGTCCATTCGGCCAGCTTCTGTCTCCCTCTGCCCTCTCATCTCCCCTCCAGACAGGAGCAGCCCACATAGTCTCATGTGTCTACTTGAGCCAAGAAGCTCACTCCTCACTAGAATCATTTTCTATCTTATAGTCCAGTTCAATCCCTATCCGAAGAGTTGGCTTTGGGAATGGTTCCAGTCTTGGGCTAACATACAGAAGGTCTGGGGACCATGACCTCCTGGGTCCTTCTAGTCTCAGTCAGACCATTACTGAGTGCAAACCTTTTGAGGTGATGAGATTTTGCAGCTGTAATTCTAGTTCAGTTTCAGAGTAGGTGTTTGAAAGGAGCCCTGGTGGTTCAGTGGTTAAGTGCTCCTCTGCTAACTGAAAGGTAGGCGGTTTGAGTCCACCACCTGCTGTGCTGGAGAAAGATGTGGCAGTCTACTTCTGTAAAGATTACAACCTTAGAAACCCTAGGGGGCAGTTCTCCTCTGTCCTATAGGGTCACTATGAGTTGGAATCAATTCGATGGCAACGGGTTTTGTTTTTTGGGGTAGGTGTTGAAACTGGGGAAATAAAGAATAGAAGTAGAAACTGGGTGGTTCTCTAAAGAGTTGCAGCAATGTGGTGGGTGGTGAGGGAAAACCATAAAGTTTGGAGTCAGGCAGATCTAGATCAAAACCTAGTTCTCGCATCAACTCGCTGTGTATTCTTGGGCAAGATGCTTCATATCTCTGCTCATCAGTTGCCTTTCATTTGAAAGTGAGGTTAGTGCCTGCATCAGCAGGTTTCTGTAGTAAAACTCAAACATGAGTACATGTGTGCAAAATGCTTCATGAAGACAATAGAAGAGTCAACTGTTAGATTTGGCCCCTTTACTTCCCTTAAAGAAAAAAAAAAAGAGCATTTCAAAATTTTAAAAGTAGACCCAAGCCCCTTAAGCCAGAGAGTATTTTCTTGGCTAAGTAATGAAGGTTATGGTGGAAAATAAATAAATTAATTAATTAAATTATTAAAGCATTTTTGCAAAGTGTTTCACACAAATAATAGCCTATTCAGTTATTAATTTTTGCTTGTTTTTTCTTAAAAAATAAAAGAGAATTTCAAATTGTTGAACGTAGGTAAGACCACTGAAGGCAGAGACTGTTGCTTGGTTGGGTGACTTAGTTCTAAGAAGCTGAGAAAGAGATGTTGGGTGGACATAAGGCATAGAAAGTCATGCTTTTTTCTAAAATGGAACAAAAAAGTAAATATTTGGTCCTCCTTTGTCAAAGTCCTATCTTCATTGTTGTAGAAATCTTTTAATTTTACTCTTTCAACAAATTGTTCATCTGAGCTATTAAAAAAAAAATAGGGTTGTTATGTTTATAATGGCCTAGGAAGAAGATTATATCCAAGAAGTTTTATAGCTTCTAAAGTATGTCATCCTCTCCCGTACCGCACCCTAATAACTAGGACAATAATTTACTCATGAAGATTGATAGCTGGCATTTGTATGGAAGTTATTCAACTATTGCATGAGAATTAAAATAAAATTATCTTCTCACCAAAGGAGTTAGTAATCACCCCGGGCTAAGGCTGAGGGAAGCTTCAGAGGAATCTGGGCTCTGAGGAGCTTTATTTCTCTACGAAATTAGTAACTTCCTCGCACATTAAATGAATTACATGCAACCTTAAATACCTGTTTTGAAAACACAGCCCCACCCAGCTCAGTCTAAAAATAGATCTTTCCTCTCAAAAATTGACCCATTTTGATCACTTTTTACCTTTGCCATTGTCAGAAACATTTTACCAGAGCTCTGACTACCTCTTTCCAGCCGGCAAAACGCCCAGGGGTGGTGTTCTTTTGCTGCGGTTGCCCCTGGGGCTGGACAGCTCATACAGCAGTCAGAGCGGAAGAGACAGGAGGGAGAGAGAGAGAGACAGAGAAAGAAAGAAACCCACAAATGGAGTCTCTGTTGTTTCATTTCTCTCTCAAACTCTTAGTCTATTTCGGGAAGAGAATATGTTTTTGACTCACTGTCCCAGCCTTTCTCAGTCTGTAACCCACCTTTGAACTTGCCAGCACACACTAGGGGTCTACCCTATTCCATTATCCGCCTGTCTAACCATCTGTCCATCTTCCCCCACCCCAGCTACATTCTGACTCAGTGTATACATATATATTTCACATGGATATACACATATGTGGTTTACAATACTATAGAGATTCACACACATACCCAAATACCCCAAAATATTATCTATACAACACTTGTTCAATATCCTCTGAATTATCAAAATCAGGAAAGGGAAAGAATTATCCATTATGAATAAAACACTGGAGCTCATGAACATAAATTCCAGGAATCATTGTTTAATTTTGTAAATATTATAATCAAGGTAGATATAGAATTTGAATGTACAATTCTATTGTTTTTCCATGGTAAAAGTTGTTTATGGTCATGGGAATTTGCAAAGCATGAAAAAATTGAACAAAGAGAGGATAAAAACATCATTCATAAACTTAAGAGTTAAAGAAAGCTGCTATTAATAGTATAGTGTGTCTGCTCCTAGTCTTTATAAGTTTAATAGGATATTAGGGCTTATGCAATTTTGCATCACCCTCTTTCATTAAAAATAAAACAAAAGCCTCTTCCTTGTTTTAAGGCCTTTGAAAACCTGATTTTAAATGACTATAAAAAACTACACAGACTGGAGTATCATAATTTATGTAGCTATCTTCTTGTCGTCGGACATATAATTTGTTCCCAGTATCTTGCCATCAAAGCTTTTGTTACCTGTCCTCTGCCTGTAATTTTTTTTCTCTGTCTCTGTCTCCACATAAAACACCTTTATTTCTCTTTCCCTCTGATCCACACCATTTCTCTCATCCTCCTCAAAAACTCTTTCACATTTCATTCATTAGACACTTTTTTTTTTTTTTTGAGTAGCCACCGGGTGCCAGAGACTGTGCTCAACACAGGGGACAGAGCAGTCAGCAAGAAAGTCTGTTCTATGTCCCTATGACTGCCTTCTCCTAGACCTTGTTTACGACTCTCTCTTAGTTGCCTGGTTAGTGCTCAGGAATCGCTCTGCTTTACTGAAGCCCAATCACACTGTGAGTCCCTGAGGTCAGAGACCATCCGACATGTTTCTTCTGATCCTCTCTACAGCACAGAGCATGAGGCTTTGCACACTCTGAGCACATAGCAAGTGGCAAGTGTGAACAGAAGCCTCTTTCCCACTGCCCGTCTCCTCCCTATTGTATGGTCTCTAGCTATTTGTTCACTTCAACACAGTGTTTGTGGTTGTTAGTTGCTTGAGTCCATTGTTGCAGCTATTGTATACCACCTTCCAGCCTCAGGGGCTCTGCCAGCACTATGTCAGACAATGCTCTGTTGTGAGTGATAGGGCTTCACTGGTTAATTTTCAGAAATAGATCACCAGTCCTTTCCTCCTAATTTGCCTTAGCCTGGAAGTTCTGCTGAATTCTATCTACTGTGGGTGACCTGCTGGGCTATGAAATACCATTGGCGTAGTTTCCAGCATCATAGCAACATGGGAGTCACCACAGTATGAAGAATTGATAGACAGGTGGTGGCCAATAACATAATTACCAAGCACTTAATTACATTCCAGATTCTGTGCTAGGCATTGTGGGAAAGCCAAAAAATTACTTAATAATCCCTCATCTAAGAGAGGGAAACCCTGGTGGCACAGTGGTTAAGTGCTGTGGCTGCTAACCAAAGGGTTGGCAGTTTGAGTCTGCCAGGCGCTCCTTGGAAACTCTATGGGGCAGTTCTACTCTGTCCTGTAGGGTCGCTATGAGTCGGAATTGACTCAATGGCACTGGGTCATCTAAGAGAGCAAATAAAACAGGCTCAAAGGTAACAACAGCATGAGAAAGACTAATCATGATAGTAACAATAAGAGGACCGTGTATTAGATGCCTACCGTGTTCTGCCTAAATGTAATATGCTGGACACAGAGTGGCCTTATCATCCCCATATTCTAGATGACTCGGCTGAAGCAGAGTGAAAGGGGAGCACAGACAGAAGAAGAGCCACTATGGCTGGAGGCAACTGGAAAAGATTCCACACTGGACATACTACACAGGCAGGAACTCAGAAGCTTCACAACATTTGGAAATCTGGACATAGAAGGAAAAGGTATCCTGGGTAGAAGAAGCCTTGTGAGTAAAGGCTTGGAGTCAGGAATATGGTGAGCATTTCAGAACTTGTGACCACACCCAGTATGAACTCATGTATCGGTTGATGATGTTCAAAGGTAGACTTGACAAGACTGGGCAGGGGACAAGCAGGGACATTTGAGCACCTACTGGAAACAGAGACTTTACCTACTTATCTCATTTAACCCTCTCCTACCATTATGGGCTCAGTATTATTACCTCCATTTTAAGGACAAAGAAACTAGGGCTGCTAGTCAGTGGCCGCCTCAGGATACAAACACAGCCTTCTGGCAGCAGGCATCGTGGCTAAGAGCACAGGTCTGAGTCCCATCTCCTCCACTCAGTAACTGTGAGACCTTGGGCTGGTCATTTACTTCTTGGTGCCTCAGTCTTCTCATCTATGAAATGGTGATTGATAGTGGCACCTTCCACATAGGGGGGTTGTGAGGAATAAATGAATTAGTACATGAAATTTTGTAAGAAAGTACCTTCATTATCTAGTGTTGCTGTAACAAGAATACCACAAGTGGGGGGCTTTGAAGAACAGAAATCTATTTTCTCATGGTTCTGAAGGCTAAAAGTCCAAATCAGGATCTCAGCCTTGTTTATTCCTTCCTTGTTGGTATTCCTGGGCATTCCTTGGTTCCTTGGCTTATAGACGATCCTCGCATGATATCTGTCTTCCCCTGTCTGTGTGTATCTCTGTCTAATCCGCCCTTTTTGTAACCCAGAAGTGATAAGGTTTAGAATTCACCATACACTGGTGTGGCCCCAAATGACTGATTGCTTACATTAGGTTGCACTATGGGAAGTGATACATTATACTACGTCACATTACAGAAGATGGTTATATTACATTAGATTACATTCTGGTAGGTGATTTGTTCTACCCAAGGCCAGCTGATTTAATCACATTTTAATTACTTCATGACAACAACTAAACTAGCGTTTGACCAAGCCACTGGAAACCATAGCCTAACCAAGTTAACCATCACATAAAGTGTGTGGCATAGACAAAGTGCGCAATATCAATTAACGGTGGTGCTGATTCGTCCTGCACACTCTATGTCTCTCACTTCTCTCTCTATCCATCAAGTCTTACTTCATTTAAAGCGATTGCCTTCCTGACTATCGTAGACACAACTATTCCCTTTCCTGTCTGCCAATGGGACTCAGTCCCAGAGCCAAACACTGAGATTTTGCACTCAATTGCTTGCTCTATTGACTTATTCTTGGTTGCATCCAATATCTGGATCTTTTTCTATCTTTACCTCTTGAGTTCTTGGAAAGCAGCCGAAAGTCTATTATTTCTCTTATACCCTAAAGGATACTACCATAAAAACAAAAAAGCCAAACCCACCGTTGTCGAGTTGATTTCAACACATGGGGACCCGGTGTGTTACAGATTAGGCCTGCTCCATGGGCTTTTCTTGGGTGTAATCTTAATGAAGCGAATCTCCAGGCCTTTCTTCCATGGGGCCACTGGGTGGGTTCCAAAGCCAACTTTTCAGTTAGCAGCTAATCCAGTCCAATATTACACATGTACCGGGCACAGAATTCATGATTAAGTTTTGGCATCCATTTCTCAAGGTCTCTGGTGCAAAGGGGACTTAGAGGATTTAACACATTAACACGAGGAGGATAAAAAACCCCTTTCATCACTTCTCAAGTCAGGTCTTAAGTCATAAAAAGGCACAAGGGTGGACTGACAGCCTAGCAGGTGACAAACTGGGTGAAAATATGGGTGTTCTAGGCCCTGTTAGAGAAGCTGGGAGGAGGTATGAGTCGGGGAAGATGGTGCCAAAGTCAGGCTCCCCTCAGAGGCAGAGAGATAGGTGATGACAAAGGAAGCTCCTCCCTGGGGCAACACAGCTGGCAGTCGGAGGCTGATGCCCAGGCTGGGAGAGGTGGAAACAGCCCCACATAGAGGCAGACTGCATGTCGCCAAAGTGGCCTTCTGCCAGCAAGAACTCCCTTGGAGCTCTTGGCTGCTCTCGGTCAACCTCCAGCTGCAGCGATTTCCAGCCTCAGTTTTGGAGAACCTGAGCTCATAATTATTGATTTTATTTATATGTCTTATATCCCTTCATTACCCAACAAAGTCTTACATGTTTCAGTGTGTATGTGTGTGTTTATTTCATTTCAATTTATTTGTTAGTTCTATTTTTCTGTTTCTAAAATTTTCTGACTTATCTTCATTATTGCCTTCTACTTGCTTTCTCTAGGGTTGGCCGTTTGCATATTTTTTTGTGTGTTTTTGTTTTGTTTCCATTTCTATTTTGGATTCCTTGAGCTGTGTTTTTGTCACTAATAATAATGATAATGAAACAATATTTGTATAGTACTGACTATATGGGAGCCCTGGTGGTGCACTGGTTAACAGGCTATGGCTACTAGACAAAAGGTCAGCGGTTTGAATCCACCAGCTGCTTCTTGGAAACCCTGTGACCCTACAGGGCAGTTCTACCTTGTCCTATAGGGTCGCTATGAATCAGAATTGACTTGACAGCAATGGGTTTAGTTTTTTTTTTTTTTTTTAATACTAGGAGGCAGTTCAAACTAAAGGTTGGCGGTTCGAACCCACCCAGCAGCACCCCAGGAGAAAGATGTAGTGGTCTGCTTCTGTAAAGACTATAGACAAGAAAACCCCATGGATCAGTTCTACTGTGTAAAACATGGGGTCTCTGTAAGTTGAAATTGACTTGACGGCAACAGGTTTTTTTGTTTTTGATTTTATTTTATGCTATTTAAGACCCGACCTTAAATAGTACTTTTCACATATTAATTAATTTAATCTTTGCAATAACTATTTGGTGTAAGTACCATTACCACCCTTTATTTTAGATGAGGACACCGAGGCACAGAAAGGTTAAGAAACTTGCCAGAGTCATGCAACCTGCAAATGTCAGAGTACGGATTTGAACCCCAACCACTCTGCCTCTAGAGTTCACCTATGTGGTGCCAAACCATGAGAGTAATAGCCAAGATCACTTGTAGACTTTCTGCATGCCTGGCCCTTACTAAGTGGTTGACATTCATTGCCTTATTTTATCCTAAAGTAGAGAATATTATCATCCCAAGTTTACAGATGAGAAACTAAAGCCAGAGAGATTCAAATCCTGCCTCTGCTTTTAAGTGGCAGATTTGGAATTCAAATCCACCTCTGCCTATTCCAGAGGCTGACCCTTAGTCAGCTTGCTGACTGTTTTTGTTTTCTTCATATCTTTTTGGTTAGTAAAGGCTCTGAGGCTGTGAATTTACTCGAATCACCTTAAAGGGAAATCGTAAAATTCCAAAGGAAAACAAACAAAAGCTTAATTCTTTCTGGTGTTAATGATGAAAATAAAATCTGGCCATGCAGCATTGGTGGGAGGCATGCCTTTTGGGGGCTGAAACAAGGACTGCAGACGTCTCCACCCACACCTGGTTGGGGTTGGCTGCGTACCTTAATAGAGAGCTTAGGTTTCCAGCCTCCTGGCTCTTTGAAGAGTTGGAACTTTACCCACCAGCTTTGATTGAACTTTAATGGCTCTTTTCTGTTTGGATGCCCAAACCCAGAGACCTGCAGGTCATGGGCGTATGTCTCGTAAATCAATTGATGAAGAAATAAGGATTGGCAAAGACCAGGCTCACCCTGGGGGAGCTTCCAGGAAAGCCATTGGCCACTGGGATGGCAAAACACCCTGAGGTTGGGCACCTCCTCATGGAGGGATGGATTAAAGCAATAACTCCCCTGAATCTGAAGGATGTGTAGCTGAAGGCTCTTAGTGCTAATTGCTCATCATGTGCTCTGAGTGCCACAGAATGGGCTTCCTCCCCTTCCTACCACCACCATAAGGAAAGAAAAACCAGAACTGTACAGGACAATGAAAGGCAAAGGAAAACTAACATTTTAAAATCACCCACTGAGGGCATGCATTACTTCATTTAGTACCTTCAGCAGGGCTAGGAGGAAGATGCTATTATTCCCATTTTCGGTTGAAGATAGTGAGGCTTGGAGAAGTGAAGTAGGTTCATGAGACAGAAGTTGGGAGTACCTCCTAACTCCCACGTTGGCATGCTACCCCACCATGGTGCTCCCTCAGAAGCCAGGGCAGCTCACTCCACTAGCAGGAGGTCAGTGCCATTCAAGAATGGATGATGCCGGAACAGCACTATTGTCCAAAAAAAATGGCATCCCGGAGACTGGCAGATGTGAGAAACTGAAGCTATGCCTTGGTCCAGTTAATTCCAGTTAATTCAACCTCAACAGTTCTCTGCTGTGCTGGAACTTTCAGTCGACACGGAAGAAAACTAAAAAGCCATACACATGCGTGCTTAAAAAGTCAAGCTGTGCAGAAAGGCACAACATGGAAGGTAAGTCTCCCCTCCCCCACAATGCTGAAATTCCATTCTCAATGGTAACACCACTGACAGTTTTTGTTTTACAAAATATGTAACATGCATCAACTCATCAGTAGAGTATCTATGATTCTGTCTCTCTCTGTGTCTCTCTCTCTCTTTCTCTTTTTCTCTCTGTAATATACATATAAATATATATATTTTTTCCCCAAGAAACTATATTATACCACTATTGTCTACTTGTTGCTTTCATTCAAATAACAGTTATTTAGGAATTTTTTTGCATCAACACACACCTCGTTCTTTTCACAGGTTGGGCGTTTGTTCACCATATGGATGGATATATGATTAAAGTGTTAACTAACCCCCTATTGATGGACACTTAGTTCACTTTTTTTTTTTTAAACAAATTTACAAACTATACTGCAGTGAATAAACTTGTGCATCCATTTTGGCAAATGTTTACAATAATATAAACATATTCAAATGATAAAGTCCTACGAATGAGCTTATCAGTCAAATGGGGCAAGCCTGCATGTCTAGTTTCAGTAGATATTCCTAATTGTCCACTAGAAAGGTTACCCCAGTTAACATTCCCAGCAATGGTGTGTAAGGCCAATTCTACACACAACTGTCAACCTTAGATGTTATCAAATCCTTGAAGTTCTGCTTTTGTGATAACTTATAAAAATTACCAATGTTTTTATTAAATTATGAATGAGATTGTTTATTATTTTTCTATTGGTTGCCTATTCACAAGCTTTGCCCATTTTTTTCTATTCGATTGTTAATCTTTTTTTCTTACTAATTGTTATGAACTTTTTGTTAAAAAAGAAAATTAGCACTTGGTGTATGTCTGTGAAATATTTTTCCTCAGTTTTTTGTTTGTCTTCTGGTTTTCTGCACTTATTTTGCTTATAGATGCTTTAAGTTTTTGACTCATCAAAATTGTCATTGTATTCTTTTACGATTTCTGAATTATGTATCTGCTTTGAAACAACTTTACACATTTTGTTTTTTGGAACATATATAGTGCTTTTATTGTTGTTTATTTGTTTACACGTTTAAAGCTTTGCTTACAGCTGTAATATCTCTCTTTAAAAGAAAGTATTCCAACTTATTTTTTTCTCAAACACTTCTCCCAAAACCATTTTTTGAGTAATCTTTCTCTCACTGGTTTTAAGTGTCATTTTATCCTGTACTAATTACCTACATGTATTTGTGTCTACTTCTGTACTCTCCATTCTATTGCATTTTTTTTTTCCTGCAATTATTTTCTCCAAGTCCAAACGATTTTACCTATTGCACCTACAGAATACATTTTAATATTTGGCTAAACTAATCTGCTTTTATTATTCTTCTTTTTCGGAAGTTTTTGATGTTTACTTTTGCAGATGAATTTTGCATATTTTCAACTTCCAAAAATACTATTGATATTTCAGTTGAGATTGCATTGAATTTAGAGATTAATTTTAGGAAAATTGATTGTTTTATAAAGTCAAGGTTTACTATCCAAGAGTCCAGTACATCTTTTGAGATAAGTAAATATTTTTGTGACTCTCAGCTTTATTCTTCATTTAGGGTCTGAAAAATAATTTCATTTTTGAAATTAAGTTTACCTGTAGATCCTATGTCTTCATTGCCATTATTAATGGGATTTTTCTCTATTAGATTTTCTGATTCTTGCTCCTTACAGATGGCTGTTAATTTTTGTACATTCATTTGTTAAACAACATCATATTGAATTTGTTTCTAACATTCTTAAAAGGTCTTAGATTTTCTTGGTATACGATGGTACCTTCTGAAGATAAATTTGACATCTCCTTTTAAGTATTTATACTTCTTCTTTCTTTCTTTTGTCTAGTTTTAATGGCTAATACTTTCAGTGTGATACTAAATAATACCTGTGGTAATAATCATCCTTGTTTCATTCCTGGCTTTAAAGAAAACACTTTGACTCTTCATCACTAAGCAGGATTCTGGCTTTTGATTTGAGACACATATACACACACATGCACACACACACACACACACACACACATGCATGTTGAGGAAGTATTTATCTATTACTATTTTTCTAAGACTTCTTTGTTGTTGTTTTCCTAGTCAGGAATAAATGGTATGTTTGCATTTTATCATAGTAAGGAATTGCTGATCCCAGTTCTTACTTTTTTTTTTTTTTTAACTCAGGAATGAATATTTACTACGTGAAATTCCTTCTCAACACCTGCTTGAGATTGTTGATATTTTGACAAAACAATATATGCGTTAGTAGATGTCTCCCTTTCAGAGTCAAATCCTAGTTGATTGAAGTATAGTACTTTTTTTTTTTTTTTTTGTATTCCTGTGCACTTGTGAGTGTTTGTACATGTGTGTGAGTTGTTGTTGCCAGTGTCAGGGTGTATTTTATTAGCTGTTTACTTATCTGCACCTTCACTAGCCTCTCAACACCTTAAGGGGAAAAACTGTCTGATTCATACTTGAATCCTCGGGACTTCACATGGTACTTAGCATTAAGATAGCCTTTAATTCTTGTTTATGAAATGGAGTTGGTGGTAGCGTTGCCAGATAAAATCATTTTTCAGTATAAGTCTGTCACAAATATTGTGTGGGACAGACTTATGCTAAAAACGATGTATTGCTTATCTGAAATCCAAATTTAATTCTCTTGTGGGGTTTTTTTTTCCCCCTAATATGGCAACCCTACTTTTGCTATAAGAAAGAAATGATGTGGGGACACCAGGCACAAAATGATAATGACCAATAACTCCAACTGCACTCATCCATCAGGGTGCCTGAAGATTGACATGACAAAGGTTTCCGGGGCCTGGGAGCCTTTGGGAAATGCTTGCTAAAGTTTTAACTGACATCTCTGGATTTGCATTATATGTCTGTCTCATGGTTGGAGAGCTTACCTGGCTTTGGAATATTGCTATCATAAAAGAAAAGAAAAAAAAGTAGACCATGCTGGGTTTATAGCAATGACTAATGTACTAAAGAAGAAAAACCAGTAAATGGGCATGTTTAGTGAATGAAGGTAGTGATTTTTTTTTTTTTTTTTTTTTAATTTCTTTCCCCTTTGGCACTTGGCTGAGATAGCCAGTATAAAGTGCCTGGGCCTTGTCACGCTCAGTGGAAACAATAGAAGTCCAAAAAAGACTTAAGAGTAGACTTATAGACATCAAGTCATCCTTAATGAGGCCTGCAGAAAACTTTTTGCCAAGCAGGCCTGTGGAGGCAAGGCTGGTGGCTCCCCTCCCCTGCCATGGCCTTCCCTTCAGGGGATGGGGGTTCCAGCTCCATTCAGGCCTCCCCCTATGCTGACGGAGCAGTCTGCAGAGAGAAGGGAGTTCATTCCGGTGCCATTTGGAGGGGATATCCCAAGTAGCAAAAAATTGAAGGACCTCTGGAATGGAAATGAAGCAAGGATGCCAGTGCTTCCTGTTGGCCAGGGACATTTGGAAGTGATAATTCTTCACTCCCATTTGCTCTGCATTTTAGCAGAAAATCGGCATTCCATCGCCCTTCCTACCTCTCAGCCTCATCTCTAAGCAACACCCACATTGCAGGGCACTTTCTTTCATAACAAATTTCCTTCCCTTGCCAGGAGGCACCAAGTTCTCACTTCGAGATCCTTGACACGTTTTGGGCTCTGTTTCCAAGGCCTCTCCCGCCATTATTGTGATTTAGTGACCATCTCTTCAGAGCCACCTGCCCTGGCTCCACCAGATGGAGCCACGTGAATGTTCGCTCTGGGATTTGACAGAGGACAAGTCGTGCTTGCATCACAGCCCTGAGCGTACACTTTGCATTAGATCCCTGTTTCTGCAACTACTCAATGACCTTGCTAAAGCAGAGGACCAGTCATAGCTTACACTGCACCCTCTGGGCCTACCCCAGCACAGTAGAGACTCCATAAATTCCCCAATGAAATTTCAGTGGAAAAAAAAAAAATTTTTTTTTTTTAATGGCCCAGACTGTCCCCAAAAGACAAATAAGGGAGGATGTTCAGTAATGGGGCACAGTCCTAAACTGAGTGAGATCATCTCAAATGGTAGACATTTTGCTCCATGTCCCTTTGCTCAGTTGTGAATACTCAGAGTGGGTTAGCTTTGTGCTAGTTGCCATGAGAATTATAAAAAAAGAGAAGGGACCAACCTTGACTTCAAGCACAGTGTAATCCACTGTCCAGGAGGGAGTACTTAAACATGGAAAACAGCTAAGATTAATATTAAGGTAACCTATTTTTAAAAATTTATAAGAAAATGCATCTACCCAGCCCTTAACGAGAAAATATTCTGTGAAATAACTAGATGTTTTTAAAAGAAGAACAGTGTACAGGGCAGGGGCGGTGGGGCGGGGGCGGCGGGGGGGAAGCCAGTCCACGTTTGAATCTAGGCTTTACTATTTAGAAGTTATGTGACTTTGGACAAGTTAAGAAAATTCATTGCTCCTCAGTTTCCTAATCGATAAACGAAGGATAACAATAAAAGATGAGGGTCAAATAACAGATGCCTAAAAAGCCCTTAATACAGTACCTGACACAGTTATATCTCAAGAAGTGGGAGCTGATATCATTCTTCTACATGATGCCCAACCTTGGAATATTTGTGAACAATAGAATATTTGATGTTGCGTAAGTGAAAACATTAGAATATTTTCTTTTTCCTGGTTTTTGATGGTGGGAACATAATATGTGCTCATAACTACTCTCTCTCTGATGGCAGAGGGTCGTTTTTAGCACTCACTCCTGGATCTTGCAAAATGAGGAGAAAGGTCTAATCTGAGTTCCCAGAGGGCCACGCCAAGGCAATGCACGTCTGGGTGAATGTTATAGACAGCCAAGTTCAAGTTCCTACAGGTTCCGTATGCCTCATGCTTGCTCACCCACTGTCTTTCTCATTGGTGTGTGGAGGTGGGAAGATGAGAGGTAGAAAGATTTGGTTTTCTAAAGAAGATCTAAACCTGAGAGCTCCTAACCCTGCTTGCCACTAAGACATAGATTCTCCTCACAGTTCTACACTTCTGTCTCAGATTGTGATCAAAAGCCTGCTATTCTTCGTCTCTCTTTAGGGAAAACGTGGCAGAAACAGCTTTAGATGTCGTGGGTAAGAACTCAGTTCTCAGCTTTCATGGTGGAGCCATTAATTCCCTCCTCCTGAGATCTTGTTCATCTCTGTATTCCTAGCACTTAGTGAAGTGCCCAACACATAAGAAGTACTCAATAAATAGTTGATAAACAAATGAAAAAAAATGAACAAATAAATCAACTAAGCATAAAAGAAATATTGTAACTTCTTAAACTTGTTTTTAGTCCCTTTCTAGGAGATAATTTTGCCTGGGAACAGTTGACCTGTAACTGCCCCCACTTCTGCCTGTTACGACACTTTGGAAGCTACCTGCTTTTACACCAGAACCAGTATCCACAAACAACACGTGGGGCTCCTGAAACACGACCATGTTCATGCCAGGGCCAGATGTGTCTTATGGCAGGCAGCTGGGGAGAAGCTGAACACGTCTGTCTGTGTGGGAATGCCAGCGTGCCCACATGTGGCCCCAACCCTGTTCTGCTCTCCCTTTGAGTAGGCTCTTTCTGATTTCCTCAGTTACATGAGCGTCTCCAGATCCATGGGGAGCTCAAATGATTTGTGCTTAACTACTAACTTAAAGATTGGTGGTTCAAATGCACCAAGCAGTGCCCAGAGGAAAGGCCTGGAAATCTGCTTCCATAAAGATTATAGCCAAGAAAACACTATGGAGCACAGTTCTACTCTGTAACATGTGGGGTCGCCACGAGTCAGAATCAACTTGAAGGCAACAGGTTTACTTTCTGCTTTTATGGGCATCTTCACACACATGTCTGTACAAACTAGATGCTATTTTTAGACGCTCCAGGTTAGAACTGATCCTCTGCAAAATTGTAAAGTTTTCTCAACTTTTCATTTTAGAATCCTCTTACTCCTCATCCTAGCTGTTTTTTCTCCTGCCTGTCACATTGAATGGTGCCCTCCGATAACCTTCCAGCAACTCAGGGTATGTCTTCAGGGCTTAACCCCTTCTTTGGAAACACTCTGTTCTCAACAGCCCCCTCTCGTGCTTGCTTGTGCCCTATGGAAATCAGGATCCGCTGTCCACTGTCAAACTCATCTCTAGTTGTTTTTAACTGCCATCGAGTTGGTCTCCAACTAATGATGACCCCAGGCACAATGGAATGAAATCCTTCCCAGTTCTGCGCCATCCCTATGATCGATTGTGGATTGGACCGTTGTGATTCACACGGTTTGCATTGACTGGTTTTTGGGGGTAGATAGCCAGAATTTTCTTTTTGTCCACCTTAGTCTGGAAGCTCTCCTGAAAGCTGTTCATCACCATAGCAACACACAGCCTCCACTGCCAGATGGGTGATGGCTGTGCATGAGGTGCACTGGCCAGGAATTGAACCTGGGTCTCCTACATGGAAGACAAGAATTCTACCAAAATCATCTCTGCCAAGGTTGTTATAAGCTATTAGAGTTTTCAGAAAGGAAATATAGGAAGATATTTGGCTATAAGAAAGCATTTTTTCCCAAAAGAGAATAATGACGGGCATTTCAAACTAGTCAAGAAAATTGAGGAGGTATTTTTAGGATAGCAACATTGAATCGACATCACCTAGTGTCTCTCTGCCAGTGCCCTAAGGAGACATATCCTGACCATGCACTGCACCCAGCAGATGAAGGACCGATGAAAGATTCAAAAAATAAGGGTACCTGAATGTATTTACCAGTTGAGCAAGGATAAAAAGAAATCCAACTTGCTTGAGGACTCTGGCCCTTTATTTATTGATAACAGTGGTGAGAGGGATCAGGTTCAATGCTTGGGATATGATATGAGTTAGACGTGCATCATCAAGGGTTGAGGGCCCATAGAAGCTTCATTAAGATTTTGTTTCCTTTGATCAGCAGTTCTGTGGAAAGACCTTTAAATAACCTAAGTTTTGTAGAATTCAAAACTACATTCTGAAAAGCGTTGCCTGCTCGTGGGACACCGAGAGCTCTTGATGACACAAGGGCGACAGAGGGCAGGTGTTGTACCATTGAGTCCAAAGGATGAGGATGGGTGCTAGCTATTTAAAACCAAAACACATTAGCAACAATATCTCAAGTTCAATTTTTGGAGAAAATTGCATTGTAATTTTATGCTTTGGACAAAGCCTTCTGTTCTCAAATCAAATATATATCTAATATGGATACACATAAACATTAAAATGAAAAAGACATAGTCATGCTCAAAACTATGATGGGCATCTCTACAGAAATACATTAAAGAGCAGAAATACAAACAGGTATGCAGGGGTGAAGCAGAGGGTCTGCTGGATCCCGGGTCCAGGGAAAGATAAAGGTGGGAAGGAACTCGTTTCCTGTGGCTAACAGGCTGAACATACCCAATCCCAACACAAAGCAGGAGAGCAGAGGTAGGCTCACTGGTTGAAACTAAAAAGGAAGGTAGATCATCCCTGCGCATAAAAGAAAGCTGAAGATGTTATCCACATTGTCCTAAGGATGAAGAGAAGTTTGCCACCAGGATGTAAGACAAGCACTCTGCAGATTCAATATTTCCAGGAGAATGAGAGCCCTAAACCACAACATGGTCCTTGTTTGGTGGGTCTCAAGGGGGCTGAGTGTAACTGTAAAACCATTAGACATTAACAGAGAGAGAACAAAAAAGAAAAATTCTCTGCCCATATTATGATTAGGTTATCGGTCTTTTTCCTGTTAAGTTTTTAAAGTTTTACATATATTTTGGTTATCAAATTCTTATTGGATATATGGTTTCCAAAGATATTCTTCCAGTCAGTAGCTTGTCTTTTCACTTTTTTTGTAAAATCTTTGATGAATAAAAGTTTAATTTTTATGAGGCTCCATTTATTCATCTTGACTTTTGCTGTTTTTGGTTTGGAGGTTTAGGGTCATGGTTTCATGGGACATCCCAGTTAATTGGCCTAATAACATGTTTAGTGGTTCTGTTCTACCTCCTATTTCATTGCGTAGTGCCTAGGGTTTTAAAATTTTACAAGTGGCCACCCAAGGCACAACAATTGGTCTTTATTCACCTGGAGCAACAGAGGAAGGAGAGTCAGGGTAGAAGGATATGGAATGTGTGACTAATTGTCTCCATAAATAACTGCCTCCCTTGCCATGAAACCACAAGAACTGGATGGTGCCTGGCTACTGTTACTGAACATTTTGATCAAAGATTCCATCAAAGAATCCTGATCTAAAGGGGGGAATGAAGAACAAGATTTTAAATTCTCTGGGACTCTAGACATCCTAGAGCCATGGAGGGTGGATGAATTATTAACCTAAGATAATCTTTAAACCTTAAACCAAAAATATCCCCTGAAGTCTTCTTAAAACTGAGTAATAGTTTACCTTAACTAGTAAAAAAGGTCTGCCTTGAGCACTGTGCTCTTTTAAGAACTATCTATATGGGATCAACCTGACAAGAGCAACCTGAAAGATTAGATAGGAAATTTAGGGGGCAGTGAATTTATGTTAATGAGGGAGGAAAAACTCAGAAAAGGAGGATGAGAATGGTTACACAACTTGAAGGATGTAATCATCCTCACTAAATTGTACAAGAAACTGTTGAACTGGTGTATGTTTTGCTGTGTATATTCTCAACAATAATAATAAATAAATAAAATTCAGAGAAAAACAAGAAAAATTCTTATCCAAGATGAACCTGCAAACCAAAGTTTAAAAAACATGAGGAAAGCTAACGTTAAAATGATAGATTTAAAAAAAAAAAAAATTAGATTTTTGTTTTTACCCCAAATGAAAGGAAAATAGGAGAGAAATCCAAAAACGACTTTAAGTTTGATTTACGTACGACATGGGAAGAACGTAGGGGCAGGCCACTGATTTCACTTTAACAATTTAAAATTTCAAACAAATTGCAAAAAAAAAAAAAAAAAATCCTGTCTTTAAAAGAAGGAGAGCTGTAGAAACAAAGAGAATAAAATGAACTAAAATTCCAGGGAAGAAAGAGTTCTTCTGATATGAGCAGTCTGTTACTGTCTGTATTCCTCCCTAGCCGCTTTCGCTGATTTTAGATTTGGTTGAGAAACAGCCATAGCATACACAGAGGGATTCTATTAGAGAAGAGGGAAATGAGCAAACATTTTGGAGGTTGTGCAGGACTGACATGACGATTTGGAAACCTTGGGAGCTGTCTATGTGCAGCTGGTTTTCCCATGATTCATTGGCAAAATGTGGGGCTATATGAGAAGCTGCGGAGCTTTGAAAAGGTGGGATGAAATCTCCCTTGGTCTCACAGTATTTAGGAGAAACGTTCCTGCTCGAGGAGTGGGGCTTACCTCAAACACATGCCTGGGCTCCTCCTCAAGACATTTGCCAAATTTGGAAGAAGTAAAACTCCAGACCTCTGAAGGATGACACCAGAGTTCCCTCAGTGTTTTAAGATTGAGAAGATAGAAACAAACTCAAGGGTACAAATCCAAGAAACAGGGAGTAAATAGAGGTAAATTAAATGAGTCTTACCAAGACTGCAACCCAGCCCTAACCCTCCTCAAGCTCTGATTCATTAAGATTATCAGCCCCTAACCAAGGAGACAGGTAGCCCTGGCTGGCGAAAAATATTATCTGCAACCTCTACAATTCCTTTTAATACAATGCCTGGCATATAATAAAAAACTACTAGATATATAAATCTATAAAAATGAATCAAATGAGTATCTTCTACATATGATAATAATAATATCTAGAGAATAATAAAAATATCTTTTGTTCAAAAAAGTTAAAAAACTTAGAATGGTCAACTATCTAGAAAATGTAAATTACAAAAAATCGACAGAAGAGGAAACAGACAACCTAAAAGATTCATAATCACTAAAGTAATTGAACCTGTAATAATATAACCATAACTCATTGCTGTCGAGTTAATTCCAGCTCATAGGGACCGTATAGAACAGAGTGGAAATACCCCACAGGATTTCCAAGGATTGGAACTGCCAACCTTTTGGTTAGCAGCCGAATGCTTAACCACTACACCACCAGGGCCACTACAAGGCACCAACAGATTATTTTTAAGTGAGGTTTTATAAACCTTTAAGAAAAGACATGCTGTATATTAGACAAATTGTTTCAGAGATTAGAAGAAATAGGAAAATGTTCCAATGCATTTTATGAGGTAGTCCAAACTTGACATCAAAAATGGACCAACATGAGCAAGAAAATAACATTATTGACCAATCTCACTTACGAACATTCATAAAAAAATATTCTAAATAAAACTGTAGTATATCAAGCTCATCATTGAATGAACAAAAATGTTTCCAGTCTATGTAAGGGTTATTCCAAAAACTGCAAGGATATTTCACATTAACAGAACAAGAAGAAAATACACTAATTTGAAGGCACGTACATTCACAGACAAAAGCTGTTAGAAATGTCAACATTCATTCCTGATTTTAGAAAAAAGCTCGGCGATCTAGAAGATGTTTTAACCTGATACAATATATCTATCACAAACCTATGGAAAAGAAGGAAGGAAAAAGGAAAGGCAAGGGGAAAGAGAAAAGGAAAGGAACAAAAAGAAACTCTTTGAAACATTTCATTTGATGTCAGGAACACCACAAGGATGCCTAAAATGATTCTTACGTTACATAGTTTTGTTGATGGCGGGAAAAGATAAGAAAATGAATAATTGCTATAATTTTTATAGATTTATTGAAGTATAAACCCAAAAACAAATCCATTGACATCAAGTTCAATTCCGACTCTTAGCAAACCCACAGGACAGAGTAGAACTGCCTCATAGGGTTTCCAAGGAGCAGCTGGTGGATTTGAACTGCCGACCTTTTGGTTAGCAGCCAAAAGCTTAACCACTGTCCAACCAGGACTCCTACTGAAGTATAAAACCAAAAATCTGTTGCCATTGAGTCACTTCTGACTCATAGCAACCCTACAGGACAGATAGAACTGCTCCATAGAGTTTCCAAGGAGCGCCTGGTGGATTTGAACTGCCGACCTTTTGGTTAGTAGCTGTAGCACTTAACCACTATGCCACCAGGGTTTCTTAATGAAGTATAGGTGACATATAATAAGCTGGGCATATTTAAAGTATACAATTTGCTAAGTTTTGACATATACATACACCTATGAAACCACCACCACAATCAAAATAATGAACATATCCACTACCTCTGAAGGTTTCCTCATATCCTTTTCTAACCCCCCCACTTTGCCCTTCCCCAAAACAACCCCCATCCCCAGGTCATTCCTGGTCTTTTTTCTGCTACTATAGATTAGCTTCCATTTTATCTAAGTAGAATAATATAACATATGCCCTTTATTTTTAATCTGGCATCTTTCACTGAGAATAATGATTTTGAGGTTCATCGATGTTTTTGCACATATCAATAGTTCACTCCTTTTTATGACTGAGTAGTATTTCATCATGCGGATATGCCACAATTCGTTTATCTATGAACCTATTGATACACTTTTATGTTGTTTCCACTTTGGGGCTGTTACAAATAAAGCTACTGTGATCTCTATATTAGACATAATCTCAATTAAGATCCCAGCAACTGCATTTTTTTCAAAAATTGACAAACTGATTCTAAAATTTATGTGGAAATGCAGAAAACCTAAAATAGCAGAAGTAACTTTGAAAAAGAAGAGCAAAGTTGGAGGACTTAATTAACTAGATTCAAGATTTATAAAGAAGTTATAGTTATCAACACAGTGTGATTTGGACAAAAAGGTATGTATGTCAATGGAACAGAATTACAGGTCTAGAAATAGCTCTCATATTTATGGTCAATTGATTTTTAACAAAGGTGCTTAGGCAGCTGAAGGGGGAAAGGATAATCTTTTCAGCAAATGGTGCTGCAACAAGTGGATAGACATCTGTTAAAAAAAAAAAAAAGCCTCGACTCTTTCTTATGTCAAAAATTAATTCAAAATGGAGTATAGACCTAAACATAAAAACTAAAATTCTAAAATCTCGAGAAGAAAAAAGGAGAAAATCTTACTGACCTTGGTAGCAAAGATATTTAAACAGAACACAAAAAAGGAATAAAAAAACAAATAAATAGGACTTCATCAAATTAAAATGTCTTCTCCTTAAAAGACATTGTTAAGAAAATGAAAAGAGGCCACAGAGCAGGAGAAAATACTTGCAAAACATCTATCCAACAAAGGATTTTTATCTCTGTATATATAAAGAAATTTTTCAAGTTAATAATAAGACCAAAACCAAATCAGTCGCTGCTGAGTTAATTCCAACTCGTGGCGACTGCATGTATTTCAGAGTAGAACTGTGCTCCATGAGGTTTTCATGGCTGTGACTTTTCGAGAGCAGACCACTAGGCTTTTCTTCCAAAGCACCTCTGGAAACCACCAACCTTTCAGTTAATAGCCCTGTACATAACTGTTTGTGCTACTCAGGGACTAGTAAGACAGAGAACCCAGTTTTAAAAAGTGAGCCAAATATTTGAACAGACTCTTCATAAACTAAAGTGTTCAGATGACAAATACATGAAAAAGTACCCAGCTTCATTAGGCATTAACAACAACAACAACAAAAGACCAAACCCATTGCTGTGGAATTACTTTCAACTCATAGCAACCCTATAAGTCAGAGTAGAACTGGCCCATAGGGTTTCCAAGGTGTGGCTGGTGAATTCAAACTGCTGACCTTTTGGTTAGTAGCTGATCTCTTAACCACCGCGCCATCAGGGCTCCTTTTTAAGGACATGCAAATTAAATGCACAAGGAAATACTTTTAGACACCTATCAAACCCAAAGTGGTGGAGGCAATTCTGACTCATAGCAACCATATAAAACTGATTGGAACTGCCTCACAAGGTTTCCTAGGCCATAATCTTTACACGGAAACGGACTGCCATCTCTTTCTCCCACAGAGTGGCTGGTGGATTAGAACCTCTGGTCTTTTAGTTAGCAGCTGAGTGCTTAGCCACTGCCCTGCCAGAGCTCCTTACACACACATTAGCAGGTCCAAAAGGGAAGAGACTGATCACATCACATGTTGGCAAAGATGTGGAGCAGCTAGAGCTTTTTATACATTGCTAATGGGTAATGGAAAATCATACAATCACTTTGGAACCCGGAAAGCAGTGTCTTATGACCTAGCCATTCCATTCTTTATTCAAGAGAAATAAATGTATTTGTCTACCCAAAGAGTTTTTTTACCCAAAGAGTTGTACTTGAATGATCATAGCAACTTTATTTGCAATACTCAACCACTATAAGAATTTAAGAGTAATAAAACTGTCCTTATATTTGCAATACAAATATCACGTAGAAAATCTAAGCAAAGTTTTGAAATAGTAAGAGAGTTCATAAAGATTTCTAGTTCAACATACAGAAAGCAATAGCATTTCTATACACCCACATTAATATTCCAGTACACCAAAAATGAAAATAACCAATTAGAAAATGTTATAGAAAAATATAACATTCTAAATGCTGTCAAGTTGGTTCTGACTCATAGTGACCCTATGTCAGGGAATGAAACACTGTCTAGCCCTGTGCCATTCTCACAATCGTTGCTATGTTTAAGCCCATTTTTGCAGTATTGTGTCAATCCATCTTATTGAGAGTCTTCTTCTTTTTCACTGATCCTCTATTTTATCAAGCATGATGTCCTTCTCCAAGGATTGGTCCCTCCTGATAACATGTCCAAAGTACATGAGATGAAGTCTCACCATCCTTGTTCCTAAAGAGCATTCTGGATGTACTTCTTCCAGGACAGATTTGTTCATTCTTCTGACATTTCAAGGTCTATTCAGGTTTCAGTGGAGCTTCCAGACTAAGACAGAGTAGGAAGAAAGGCCTGATGATCTGCTTCCAAAAATTAACCAGTGAAAACCCTATGGATCACAGCAATTCTATTCTGTTGTGCATGAGGCAGCTGGCAACAATAACAGAGCCATTTGAAACACATCCTTAAACTGACTTCAGGAAAGATACACCCTTTCCTTAGCGACCCTGACTGGGAAAAAAATCCTGCCTGGGTGCACCATGAACCTGACTTCATGCAGCACTCCTCAGGCCCTTGAACCTGACCAGAGAACCATTCAGACCAAGGGCATCCAGCCACTAAACAGTCAAAACCCACCACTTTTCTAGAAGTGGAAGAGTGGCAATCTCATCTTTGTTCGGTGCCAACTCCAGCAACACTGAAGGCACTCTTCACTGCTCTTTCTTTTCCCCAACAAATCCCCAAAGGCCTACTGAGACCAGATGTGAAAAGAGGTGAGTCACACATGCAAACATTAATTTTCCCTCTGTGACAGTGATTGCTCGGCCATGCATGCCCTCACCCAAGTCAGTACAAGGTTCATTCACAGGAATCAAGTGCATGTGGTGCTGACCTGCTCAGGTTTCCAGAGACAGAGCTGGGATAACAGGTAGCGTGTGTGTGTGGAGACTATCAGGATGCCTGCTCAGGTGATGGGGCTACCAAGAAAGAAAGCTAGCTCGCTTGTGTGACTTACAGAAATTTAATTTAATTCAGCCTTAGTCGGAGGATAAATGAAGGGCAAGAAGAGAGGGTAAGGGTTAGATTTACAGGAAAGCCCCAGGACTGGCCCAGGAGTCAGGGAAACATGAGAGCATAGAGTGACTCAACCACGGCTGCATAGCTTGAGGTCACGCGTGTGACCGCTTTAGGCCTCATTTTCCTTCACTGTTATTAAAAGGCAGAATAAGAAGCTTCTGACCACCATGTGATTCCATGACCCAGTCTGTGCCTAGATCAGAAAAGGCCTTTAAAATGCTGCAGTGCAAAAGCCACTATACGTATGCCCAATCTGATTAAATTGTTCCCAAACTGAGATGTACCAAACAGAAAAATGTGAGATGCACTGAACAACAGTTGCCACCAGAGCTCCTGTCTCATGACATTGCTTGTGTTACTTCACTTGCTTTTCAGGCTCCTTCTTCTGTAGTACCCACTCTCAGTATGCTCAGCCCGTTCTCCACTGGTCTCCCTGCATCTCCCAGAGACCTCTCAGAAAGCAACTTTGACTGTCCCAAGACGGCCTCTTGGACACAGAGCGAGCCCAGTGTTCCTTTTTGCATACCCCACTTGTCCCTCCCTTGTTCAGTGCTGAAGTTGGAGTAAAATCTTGGGAGAGAATCAACCAATGCAAGGACCTGAGAAGAAACCCACGCTTCACGTCCCATCTCAGTAGCAAAAAGGCTAATATTCACTTTTTGTAGGGTAAACTCAATTCTTTCTCCCACGTGTCTGTCAGTTTGCCGTACTGTGGGGGCTTGAGTGTTGCTGTGATGCTAGAAGCTGTGTCACTGGTATTCAGATACCAGCAGGGTCACCCATGGAGGACAGGTTTCAGCTGAGCTTCCAGACTAAGACAGACTAGGAAGAAGGATCAGGCAGTCTACTTCTGAAAAGCATTAGCCAGTGAAAACCTTACGAATAGTAGCAGAACATTGTCTGATACAGTGCTGGAAGATGAGCCCCCCCAGGTTGGAAGGCACTCAAAAGATGACTGGGGAAGAGCTGCCTCCTCAAAATAGAGCCAACCTTAATGACGTGGATGGAGTAAAGCTTTTGGGACCTTCATTCATTGATATGGCAGGACTCAAAATGAGAAGAAACAGCTGCAAACATCCATTAATAATTGGAACTTGGAAAGTATGAAGTATGAATCTAGGAAAATTGGAAATCGCCAAAAACGAAATGGAACACATAAACATCGATATCCTAGGCATTAGGGAACTGAAATGGACTGGTATGGGCCATTTTGAGTCAGACAATCGTATAGTCTACTATGATGGGAATGGCAACTCGAAGGGGAATGGTGTTGCATTCATCGTCAAAAAGAACGTTTCAAGATCTATCCTGAAGTACAACGCTGTCAGTGATAGGATAATATCCATATGCCTACAAGGAAGACCAGTTAATACGACTATTATTCAAATTTACTCACCAACCACTAAGGCCAAAGATGAAGAAAGAGAAGATTTTTATCAGCTGCTGCAGTCTGAAATTGATCAAACATGCAATCAAGATGCATTGATAATTACTGACAACTGAAATGTGAAAGTTGGAAACAAAGAAGGATCAGTAGTTGGAAAATATGGCCTTCATGATAGAAACAATGCTGGAGATCAAATGACAGAATTTTGCAAGACCAACCACTTCTTCAATGCAAATACCTTCATTCACCAACGTAAATGGTGACTGTACACATGGGCCTCACCAGACGGAACACACAGAAATCAAATTGACTACATCTGTGGAAAGAGATGACAGAAAAGCTCAATATCATCAGTCAGAACAAGGCCAGGGGCCGACTGTGAAACAGACCATCAACTGCTCATATGCAAGTTCAAGCTGAAACTGAAGAAAATCAGAGCAATTCCATGAAAGCCAAAATATGACCTTGAGTGTATCCCACCTGAATTTAGAGACCATCTGAAGAACAGATTTGACACATTGAACACTAGCAACTGAAGACCAGACGAGTTGTGGAATGACATCAAGGACATCATCCATGAAGAAAGTAAGAGGTCATTGAAAAGATAGGAAAGAAAGAAAAGACCAAGATGGATGTCAGAGGAGACTCTGAAACTTGCTCTCGAACATCAAGCAGCTAAAGCAAAAGGAAGAATTGATGAAGTAAAAGAACTGAACAGAAGATTTCAAAGGGCAGCTCGAGAAGACAAAGTAAAGTATTATAATGACATGTGCAAAGAGCTGGAGATGGAAAACCAAAAGGGAAGAACACGCTCAGTGTTTCTCAAGCTGAAAGAACTGAAGAAAAAATTCAAGTCTTGAGTTGCAATAGTGAAGGATTCTATGGGGAAAATATTAAAGGACGTAGGAAGCATCAAAAGAAGATGGAAGGAACACATGGAGTCATTATACCAAAAAGAATTAGTTGATGTTCAACCATTTCAAGAGGTGGCATATGATCAGGAACCGATGGTACAGAAGGAAGAAGTCCAAGCTGCTCTGAAGGCATTGGCAAAAGACAAGATTCCAGGAATTGATGGAATATCAATTGAGATGTTTTAACAAACAGATGCAGCGCTGGAAGTGCTCGCTCATCTATGCCAAGAAATATGGAAGACAGCTTCCTGGCCAACTGACTGGAAGAGATCCATATTTATGCCTATTCCCAAGAAAGGTGATCCAACCAAATATGGAAATTATAGAACAATATCATTAATATCACATGCAAGCAAAATCTTGCTGAAGATCATTCAAAAATGGATGCAGCAGTATATTGACAGGGAACTGCCAGAAATTCAGGCTGGTTTCAGAAGAGGATGTGGAACCAGGGATATCACTGCTGATGTCAGAGGGATCCTGGCTGAAAGCAGAGAATACCAAAAAGATGTTTACCTGTGTTTTATTGACTATGCAAAGGCGTTTGACTGTGTGGATCATATCAAATTATGGATAACATTGTGAAGAATGGGAGTTCCAGAACACTTAATTGTTCTCATGAGGAACCTTTACATAGATCCAGAGGCAGTTGTTCGTACAGAACAAGAGGATACTGATTGTTTTAAAGTCAGGAAAGGTGTGCATCAGGGTTGTATTCTTTCACCATACCTATTCAATTTGTATGCTGAGCAAATAATCCAAGAAGCTGGACTATATGAAGAAGAACGGGGCATCAGGATTGGAGGAAGACTCATTAACAACCTGCGTTATGCAGGTGACACAACCTTGCTTGCTGAAAGTGAAGAGGACTTGAAGCACTTACTAATGAAGATCAAAGACCACAGCCTTCAGTATGGATTGCACCTCAACATAAAGAAAACAAAAATCCTCACAACTGGACCAATGATCGACATCATGATAAATGGAGAAGAGAATGAAGTTATTTACTTGGATCCACAATCAACAGTCATGGAAGCAGCAGTCAAGAAATCAAAAGACACATTGCATTGGGTAAATCTGCTGCAAAGGACCTCTTCAAAGTGTTGAAGAGCAAAGATGTCACCTCGGAGACTAAGGTGCACCTCACCCAAGCCATGGTATTTTCAATCGTATCATATGCATGTGAAAGCTGGACAATGAATAAGGAAGCCAAACAAGAATTGACTCCTTTGAATTGTGGTGCTGGCGAAGAACATTGAATATACCACAGACTGCCAAAAGAACGAACAAATCCGTCTTAGAAGTACAACCAGAATGCTCCTTAGAGGCAAGGATGGTGAGACTGCACCTTACATACTTTGGACATGTTGTCAGGAGGGATCAGTCTGTGGAGAAAGACATCATGCTTGGCAGAGTACAGGGTCAGTGGAAAAGAGGAAGATCCTCAACAGGGTGGATTGACACAGTAGCTGCAATAATGAGCTCAAGCATAACAACGACTGTAAGGATGGATCAGGACCAGGCAGTGATTCCCTCTGTTGTGCGTAGGGTCGCTCTGAGTCGGAACTGACTTGACGGCACATAACAGCAACAACAACAACAAACTCAATTCATTGTTGAATAATTTGTTTGCAGACTGTATGTGACATTCAAAAAATTCAGAAAGCTGATTTTTTTCTAGGATTTGGTATCAGGAAAATTGGGTTTTTGTTCTAAGCTGAAATGGTTAGAAATGGTGCTATCTAAGATTTGTTGTTAGGTATTGTTGAGTTGGTCCTGATTCATAGCAGCCCTATGTACAACAGAACAAAACACTGCCAGGTCCTGAACCACCTGCACAATCGTTGTTGTGTCTGATCCCATTGTTGCAACCGGTGTGTCAGTTCATCTCATTGAGGGTGTTCCTCTTTTTCGCTCACCCTCTACTTTACCAAGCATGATATCCTTCTCCAGGGACTGGTCCCTCCTGATAACATGTCCAAAGTATGTGAGACAAAATCTCACCATCCTTGCTTCTAAGGAGTGTTCTGGCTGTACTTCCTCTAAAATAGATTTGTTCATTTTTCCAGCAGTCCGTGGTAGATTCAAAATTCTTCACCAACACCATAATTCAAAGGCATCATTTCTTCTTTGGTCTTCTTTATTCATTGTCTAGCTTTCTCATGCATATGAAGCAACTAAAAACACCATGGCTTGGGTCAGGCACACGTTAGACCTTAAGGTGACATCTTTGCTTTCTTAGCACTTTAAAGAGGTCTTTTGCAGCAGATTTGCCCAATGCAATGTGTCATTTGATTTCTTGACTGCTACTTCCATTGGCGTTCATTGTGGATCCAAGTAAAATGAAATCCTTGACAACCTCAATCTTGCCTCCATTTACCATGATCTGGCTTATTGGTCCAGTTGTGAGGACTTTTTTTTTTTTTTTTTTAATGTTGAGGTATAATCCATACTGAAGGCTGTGGTCTTTGATCTTCATTAGCAAGTGCTTCAAGTCCTCTTCACTTTCAGCAAGCAAGGTTGTGTCATGTGCATATCGAAGGTTGTTAATAAGTATTCCTTCAGTTCTGAAGCTGTGTTCTTTTCCATATAGTCCAGCTTCTCAGATTATGTGTTCCACAGATTGAATAAGTATGATGAAAAGATACAACCCTTACACACACCTTGACCTTGAACAGTGCAGTATCCCCTAGTTCTGTTTGAACAACTGCCTGTTTGTCTATGTACAGGTTCCTCATGAGCACAACTAAGTGTTCTGGAATTAGTGTTTTTTGGCAATATTATCCATAATTTTTTATGATCCACACAGTCGAATGCCTTTACATAGTCAATAAAACACAAGTAAACACCTTTCTGCTATTCTCTGCTTTCAGCCAGGATCCATTCCATCTGGCTTCAGCAATGATATCCCTCGTACACAGCCTCTTCCAAATCCAGCTTGATTTATAGACAGTTTCCTGTCAATGTACAGCTGCAACCGCTTTCGAATGATCTTCAGCAAAATTTTAATTGCATGTGATATTAATGATATTGATCGATAATTTCTGCATTCTATTGGACCACCTTTCTTTGGAATGGGTACAAATATCATCCTCTTCCAGTCAGTTGGCCAGGTGTCTTCCAAATTTCTTGGTATAGATGAGTGGGCACCTCCAGAGCTGCATCTGTTTGTTGAAACATCTCAATTGGTATTCTGCCAATTCCTGGAGACTTGTTTTTCACCAATGTCTTCAGCGCAGCTTGGGCCTCTTCTTTCAGTACCAGTGGTTCTTGATCATATGGTGCCTCCTGAAATGGTAGAAAGTTGACCAATTCTTTTTGGTACACTGATTCTGTGCATTTCTTCCATCTTCTTTTGATGCTTTCTAGCTTTGTTTAATATTTTCCCCATTGAATTCTTCAGTATTACAACTCGAGGCTTGAATTTTTTGTTTGGTACTTTCAGTTTGAGAAATGCTGAGCACATCCTTTCCTTTTGATTTCCTGTCTCCAGGTTTTAGCACATTTCATTATAACACATCACTTTGTCTCCTTGAGCTGCCCTTTGAAATCTTCTGTTCAGCTTTTTTACTTCATCACTTTCGTCCTTTCACTATAGGTACTCTGCATTCAAGAGCAACTTTCAGAGTCTCTTCTGACATCCATTTTGGTCTTTTCTTTCTTTCCTGTCTTTTTAATTACCTCTTACTTTCTTCATGTGTGAGGATGTCCTTGATGTCATTCCACAACTCATCTGGTTTTCAGTCATTAGTGTTCATGCATCAAATCTATTCTTGAAATGGTCTCCAAATTCAGGTGGGGTATACTCAAGGTGGTACTTTGGCTGTAGTGGACTTTTTCTAATTTTCTTCAACTTCAGCTTCAACTGGTATATGAGCAATTGATGGTCTGTTCTGCAGTTGGACATTGGCCTTGTTCTGATTGGTGATACTGTGATTTTCCATCATCTCTTTCCACAGATGTAGTCAATTTGATTCCTGTGTATTCCATCTCATGAGGTCCACTTGTATACTAGTTGTTTACAGCAGTGAAGAAAGGTATTTGCAATGAAGAAGTCACTGGTCTTGCAAAATTCAATCAAACAATCTCTGGCATCATTTATATCACCAAGGCCATATTCTCCAACTACTGATTTTTCTTCTTTGTATCCAACTTTCACATTCCAACCAGTTGTGGTCACTAGCGCATATTGATTGCGTGTTTGATCAATTTCAGCCTGCAGAAATTAGTAAAACTCTTCAATTTCTTCATCTTTGGCCTCAGTGTTTGGTGCATAAATTTGAATAATAGTTGTATTAATTGTTCTTCCTTGTAGGTGTATGGATATTTTCCAATCACAGACAATGTTGTACTTCAGGGTAGATCTTGAAATGTTCTTTTTGACAATGAATGCAATGCCATTCCTCTTCAGTTTGTCATTCCTGGCATAGTAGACCGTATGATTGTTCGATTCGAAATGGCCAAAACCAGGCCATTTCACCTCACTAATGCCTAGGATATTGATGTTTATGCTTTTCATTTCATTTTTGATGACTTCAAGTTTTCCTACATTCATACTTCATACTTTCCACATTCCAATTATTAAATGGATGTTTGAATCTGTTTCTTCTGATTTTGAGTCATCCCACATCAGCAAATGAAGGTCCTGAACACTTGACTCCATCCACATCATTAAGGTTGACTCTGCTTTGAGGAGGTAGCTCTTCCCCAGTGTATTTTGAGTGCATTCCAACCTGAGGGGCTCATCTTTCTGCACTGTATCAGACAATGTTCCCCTGATATTCATAGGTTTCCCCTGGCTGATTTTTTCAGAAGTAGACTGCTAGGCCCTTCTTCCTAGTCTTTCTTAGTCTGGAGGCTCTGCTGAAACCTTTCCACCAAGGGTGACCCTGCTGGTATTTGATATACTGGTGGCAAAGCTTCCAGTATCACAGCAACATGCAAGCCACCACAGTATGACAACCTGACAGACACGTGGTGGTATCTAAGATTAACATACCTTTTTTTCTCTGATTAGTGCAAATGTCACCAACAAACAGCCAGTCAACAATAGAAGAATTACACAGTGAAGATTTGATGATGCTGATGATGTCAATGATTACCTTGTACTCTTCTAAGCACTTTGCATGTGTTAGCTCATTTACCTCCCTCCAGTGCTATGAAGTAGCTACTATTATTATCCTCATTTTGCAGATGAGTAAAGTTTGAGGGCACAGAGAAGTTAATTAACTTGCTTAAGGTCACATGCTTAGCAAGTGGCAGAGCTAGGTTTCTAACCCAAGCAGTCCGGCTCCAGGAAGCAGCTGGGTCTTTGAAATGTTTATTTCCTGCTGGCATGTATCTACTGATCTAGTATTTAGTGGGCACTTACTATATGCTAGGCATTCTCCTAGGATAGTGGGTAATTGCCCTCATAAAGCATTTTGTTTGGTGAAGGAGGCTGATATTAAGAGAATGATTACACAAATAAGTCTTTGACTTACAATCACAATTAGTGCTTTGAAGAAGTCCTGCATGCTTCTTTGAAAAACTGTAATGAAGAGAATGGAACCCTGGCCAGGGATCAGGGAAGATTTCCTGAGAAAGTAACACTTAAGCTGAGAGTTAAAAGATGAGAAGGAGGGAAGGAAACACGTACAGTGTCAAAAGGACAGCATGTGTAAAGGCCCTGAGTTAGGAAGTAGCTTAGTATTTGAGGAACCAAAAGGATGGGATGGTGGAGTCAAATGAGAGGGGGATGAAAGGAGGGTAGGGTGGGACATGGTTGCACAAATCTATGTGAGTTCAAATAATTCTTTGGTTCTTTATAGTAAGACCTGCTGGCTGCTGTGCTGGTTATTCTCCATCTGCCCCTCCATATCTACTCTCTAAACTTCCATAGCTGGCTCTAGAGCCCAGGAGGTTGACCTGGATGGTTTGAGTCAACTAGCTCTCTTAACCTCTGGCCTCTGCTTGAGTTGAGCCAAAGGGAAGCACATAAAAGGACAGGAGAGGGTTGAGGTCACGATGTCAACTTATCCTGGTTCTGTCCTGGGATGTTGTGGCTGTATTCCCCTATAGAAGCCATAGGTTTTGTTAGATGTTTCAATCTTTCAGCTTTCTCAGTCTTTCAGTGTCTCTCAATCTTGTTTTCATTATCTCCCTATAGGGAAACTTTGAAGACATTTTTCCCCCTAGTCAATCACAAATGAAATTTGGCCATGTACTATATATTTATGCTTATATACTCCATGTATATCTGTGCTTTATACATAAAAAGAGGAAAATTTTTTCCCACCTCAAACCAATTTTCTTCCCCTGCTATACCACCTCTGTTGAGAATGCCTGAGTTACAGGCACTCTCTCTCCTGGTCTCTTAGGTGAGGGTGCTGATGGCACCCACTTTTGCTAGCCTGGGGTGCCCCACCATCACTTGTTGGTTTCCCTTATCCCTGACTACACTTTTGTAAATAGTCCTTTCATTGAACTCTGCTATTCATCTTTCGAGTGTGCTCTCTTTTTCCTACCAGAAAGCTTTCTGGCACAGAAGCCATTGAAAACCTCTAAGAAGGAGACCAGTATTGTCAGACTGTCATTATCAAATCATGTTGGTCTTGCAGGAAGAATGAAGGGAAAGAGGGTAGGAATAAATGAGGGAACACCAATTCCAAGGCCACTAACACAGTTTCAATGACAGACAATGGTCATCTAAATACTGGTGTAGATTTTTCAACTTTTATCCAAATGGTTACACAGTGAATAGGTAAGTGGTAGAGATAGGTTTCTAACCCAAGCAGTCCAGCTCCAGGGAGCTGCTGTGCCTTTGAAATATTTATTTCCTGCTGGCATGTATCTACCGACCCAGTATTTAGTGAGTACTTACTATGTGCTAGGCATTCTCTTAGGCTAGCGGATAATTGCCCTTATAAAGCATTTTAAGTGGTGAAGGAGTCTCATATTAAGCAAATGATTACACAAGTAAGTATTGGGATTACAATTATAATCAGGGCCATGAAGAAGTCCTGAATGCATCTTTGAAAAATGATAAAGGAGAAAATGGAGCCCTGCCTAGGGTCAGGGAAGACTTCCTGAGAAAGTGACACTTAAGATGAGAATTGAAAGATGAGGAGGGAATGAAACAAGTACAACCCCACTACATTAAATTCAAGTACCTGTGTCTATCCCAGCAGTAATGACCTTTTGGAGAAAAACATCCAATTCATATGTTCATATAAGCCTTTGTAAAACTTACCAAAAAGCTGCAGAAGGAAGTTGATGAAGTTTCTCCATCCTTGAAGAGTTACACCCAAAATGGAAAAGGTATAAGAGTGATTCTGTCTAGATGCAAGATCATGGACTAAATAGATTCTCAAACCCTTTAGGGTTCAAAGCAAGTCGTAGTAGGAGCCATCATTAATTGAATGCCCCAGGTACTCTACTAGGCCCTTTAAAGACATTACCTCTTTAATCACTTCAACAGTCTTGCAGAGCTTGTCAGTATTTCTCCATTTTAGAGACAAGTAAACCAAGGTTCAAATAAGTTAAGTAACATCCCTAAAGCCAAACATATAGTAGATGGCACCAGTCATCATTTAAAGGTCAGCTAACAGTTTTTTTTTTAAGCAGTAGACGGCTCAACATGATCCTGTCTATAGAAAGAGGATAGTTGGCAAAGAAATTTCATTCCTTATTCTGACTCCTATTGGAAGTGACTGCCTGGAGCACTGTATTGAGAAAAATTTTGAGACTGAACTAGACAAAATGAGAAAGCTTGCTAGAATTGATTAGTCATGTCTGTCACAGACAAGAGAGTGGGAAATAGGGGCACCCATGCCACTTATTTTCCATTCTTGGTATACAGAATGGCCTGAATGGCTCCTCACCGTCTTCTGCAACCCAAAGAGATATACATACCAACGGCTCTTACCTCGTGCTCACTCCTGTCCTGGCCCAAGCTTGCACTGACTGTTATTATGATGATAGTCTACCTGGAAGTGTGGTGCTCTGTTTTCAAACAAGATTTATTTTTATTATTATATGACCTGAGCCAATGAGCCCATAAAAATAACATGTGCAAACAATCCTCTTTCATTACCTGTCATGCACTCAACATGATGACATCTCCAAGAGTCAAGAAGAACTATTTTCACACCATATCACTTGGCCAAGGAAATATGAGCTGAATTCTCTGGCATCCTCTCTGCCTCCCTTCCCTTGTCAAGTTCTAAAGTCTTTCATGGAATAAACCCTAGAAAGAGAAATACTCGAATGCAACTGATTTTCAGGCAGGCACACTAAGATCCTGGTCGGTGGTGGTATTTTTCTTGGTAAAGGAGGCCAAATCCCCTGATACAATAGAACAGAACTACCAACTCCCTGTGTGCGGAAGGCAGTCAAGGATGGAAGCCACAAACATTTAGTTTTATCTAAATACAAACAGATCTAATAAGTCATGGAATATTCTTTGGTAGACTCTTTATTTATCGTCAGTGTGAGGAAGACAAAGCCATTTGAGACATAGTATCCACCCCCAGACTGCGGTCGGAGGGACAGATCATCCACAAAGAGACAGGCCACAGAAAAGACAAGAGCAGTGACAAGACTACATGGAAACTTGGCTGGCTGAGTTAGAGGAGTGACAGTAGGTAGGTGTGCTCACAGGCAGAGGGGATCTTCTCTGTAGGCTGTGCTGGTCAGCGAGAGGGCTTCACAGCAGGAGCTGGGGCTGCCCTGAGCTCTGAGAGTGGGCAGACACTGAGTTGGTTAAGATGATTTTATTATGAAATACCTCCCAAATCTCCAAATGTGTCATGGGTGAACCAAATCTACAGTGGTCAACCAGGGCCTAGAACATAAGTGCTCAGAGTAATTTCATAATAAAATGAGGATAGCAAAGTACTTACCTTAGAGGCTGTGGTGAGGATGAAATGAGTCAATACGTGCTTAGCACACAGTAAGTACTCAATAAACTTTACCTATCATTAGTATTATCACTATTATTCCTTCTGGTGTAATACACATGGCAGATGATATTCACAACGATGGTTACTGTTGTTGTTGTCAGCTGCCATCAAGTCACTGCAACCTTAAACACCATCAGACAGACACCATAGGGTTTTCATTAGCTGATTTTTCGGAAGTAGATCATCAGGCCTTTCTTCCTAGTCTATCTTAGTGTGGAAGGTCTGCTGAAAGCCGATAATTACCCAACTCATACTGATATTAGTAAACAATGGAGTAGCCACTTGTTCTGGAACTCAGGTTACTAAATGTCTTCTGCTTTCAATCGCATCTTCTAGTTTGTTTTTCACAACAGCTCTATGGGCAAGCACTACTATCCTCATTCTTCAGATGAGAAAATTGAAGCTCAGAGACTTTAAGTGGTCCCAAGTCTGAGTCTGTCGACTTCCTGAGCTCACTCTATCAACTACCATTGATGGAAAAGGAGGATGTGACCAACTTCCTCATCCCAGCCCAACCCCTGGGCAGGGTTTCTTCACACCATTAGATCTCACTCAGGATGGCCCAAATACGTTTTTAAATTCCTCATATTGGTCTTCAGGTTTTTTTTTTTTTTCCTCTAATTTTTCCCAGAATCATGTGGTCAAGGGCAGCTGAGCAGGCTGCCCAAGTTCAAATCCTGCCTCCTCCCTTTACTAGCTGTGTGAGCTTGGACAAGTGACCAAGCTTTTCATTTTCTCATTCTCCTCATCTCTAAAATGAGAATAATAATGATAATAATGATACATGTATCTTACAGGTTGTTCTGAGGAGGCAATTGGTATCTGTAAAAATATTTAGGGCAAGGGCTAGTCAAGGCCTGCTCACTGGGCCTGCCATGCCCTTTCCATTTCTCCTTCCCTCAGAGCCCTGTTCTTCCCTTTCTGACCCCCTTCTCCATTCCTTCAGCATCTTCCCAACCTCAGCCGACCCTCAGGCCCACCAGAAGCCCTTCATCCCTCCCATGCCCTAGCTGACAGTGCCTTTGCTGAACTCCTGCTGTGACCACAGGCTCATATAGGATTAGCCTTTGTGTGGCTCTCTCTTACTCTCCTCAGGGAGGTGCAGTTCCACCATGGCTGGAAGTCTGGACAATCGCAACCACAAACGTATAATTCCTTGAGCCTCCCGATGGCATTCCTTATTTTCTTTTCTTTCTTTCCACAACCCTAGAGACTCTTATTTCAGACCCTTCCACTGGCCCGTCAGACCTCCTCACATTCCATCACCCTAACTCAACAGTGTCCTGTACTCTGAGATGGATGCTGCCTCACTTTTGCCTGTTCACCCTTTTCTCACTTCTTACCTGGTCCCTCTCAGGTGTGGGCACCAGGGGCACAGGGCAGGTGAGTGAGGTGAGCCTCATGGCAGGAAGCTGGTGGCCCAGCAGGTTGGGGGCAACCACAGTTTCTTACATTCGTCTAGCACTATGTGCAGGGCTGGGGCTGGGACGAGGTGAGGGAGGGGTAATGTGCAAACACCTGGTCGGTTCCTGTCTTTCTTTAAATTTTGATATTGTGTTCATCATGAATTTCTTTTGCATTAATTTTGATTTTTTAAAACATTGCATTAAAATATCTTTTATCTGGGTTACTGAGATCCTTGGCACCAAGGGGAGTGTTATACTTGCCTAGTCCTACTGTGCACTACTAGCTCTGTAAAAATAAACAAGTGATTAACGTTTCTACACTTCAGATTTCCCATCTGTAAAATGGGTATCATCATACACCCTTCCTCCGAGGGTTGCTCCCAGGACTAAATGAGGGAAAGCATCTGAAGCACTTAGGACAGCATCCCCATGCGTGTCAGAGTAGAGCTGTGCTCCACAGGGTATGCAATGGCTGATTTTTTGGAAGTAGATTGTCAGGCCTTCCTTCCAAAGTGCCTGTGGGTGGACTGAAGCCTCCAACCTTTTGATTAACAGTTGAATACATTAACCATTTGCACCACCCAGGACTCTAGAACTGAATAGCAGCAGAACATTGTCTGATACAGTGCTGGAAGATGAGCTCCCCAGGTTGGAAGGCATTCAAAAGATGACTGGGGAAGAGTTGCATCCTCAAAGTAGAGTCGACCTTAATGACGTGGGTTGAGTAAAGCTTTCAGGACCTTCATTTGCTGACATGGCACGACTCAAAATGAGAAGAAACAGCTGCAAACATCCATTAATAATCGGAACCTGGAATGTACGAAGCATGAATCTAGGAAAATTGGAAATCATCAAAAATGAAATGGAATGCATAAACATCGATATCCTAGGCATCAGGGAACTGAAATGGACTGGTATGGGCCATTTTGAATTGGACTATCATATAGTCTACTATGCTGGGAATGACAAGTCGAAGAGGAATGGTGCTGCACTCATCATCAAAAAAAAAGGTTTCAAGATCTATCCTGAAGTACAACGCTATCAGTGGTAGGATAATATCCATATGCCTACAAGGAAGACCAGTTATACGAATAATATGCACCAACCACTAGGGCCGAAGATGAAGAAATAGAAGATTTTTATCAGCTGCTGCAGTCTGATATTGATCGAACATGCAATACAAAATGCATTGATAATTACTGGCAATTGGAATGCGAAAGTTGGAAACAAAGAAGGATTAGTAGTTGGAAAATACGGCCTTCATGATAGAAACAATGCTGGAGATCGAATGATAGAATTTTGCAAGACCAACAACTTCTTCATTGCAATACCTTCTTTCACCAACATAAATCGCAACTGTACACATGGGCCTCATCAGATGGAACACGCAGAAATCAAATTGACTACATCTGTGTAAAGAGACAACCGAAAAGCTCAATATCATCAGTCAGAACAAGGCCAGGGGCCGACTGTGGAATAGACCATCAATTGCTCCTATGCAAGTTCAAGATGAAACTGAAGAACATCAGACCAATTCCATGAGAGCCAAAATATGACCTTGAGTATATCCCACCTGAATTTAGAGGCCATCTGAAGAACAGATTTGACACATTGAACACTAGTGACTGAAGACCAGACGAGTTGTGGAATGACGTCAAGGACATCATCCATGAAGAAAGTAAGAGGTCATTGAAAAGACAGGAAAGAAAGAAAAGACCAAGATGGATGTCAGAGGAGACTCTGAAACTTGCACTCAAACATCGAGCAGCTAAAGCAAAAGGAAGAATTGATGAAGTAAAAGAACTGAAGATTTCAAAGGGCGGCTCGAGAAGACAAAGTAAAGTATTATAATGACATGTGCAAAGAGCTGGAGATGGAAAACCAAAAGGGAAGAGCACGCTCAGCGTTTCTCAAGCTGAAAGAACTGAAGAAAAAATTCAAGCCTCAAGTTGCAATAGTGAAGGATTCCATGCGGAAAATATTAAATGATGCAGAAAGCATCAAAAAAAGATGAAAGGAATACACAGAGTCATTATACCAAAAAGAATTAGTCGATATTCAACCATTTCAAGAGGTGGCATATGATCAGGAACCAATGGTACAGAAGGAAGAAGTCCAAGCTGCTCTGAAGGCACTGGCGAAAAACAAGGCTCCAGGAATCGATGGAACATCAGTTGAGATGTTTCAACAAGCCGATGCAGCGCTGGAGGTGCTCACTCGTCTATGCCAAGAAATATGGAAGACAGCTTCCCGGCCAACTGACTGGAAGAGATCCATATTTATGCCTATCCCCAAGAAAGGTGATCCAACCGAATGTGGAAATTATAGAACAATATCATTAATATCACATGCAAGCAAAATTTTGCTGAAGATCATTCAAAAATAGCTGCAGCAGTATATTGACAGGAAACTGGAAACTGCCAGAAATTCAGGCTGGTTTCAGAAGAGGACGTGGAACCAAGGATATCATTGCTGATGTCAGATGGATTCTGGCTGAAAGCAGAGAATACCAGAAGAATGTTTAGCTGTGTTTTATTGACTATGCAAAGGCATTCGACTGTGTGGATCATAATAAACTATGGATAACACTGTGGAGAATGGGAATTCCAGAACACTTCATTGTGCTCATGAGGAACCTTTGCATAGATCAAGAGGCAGTTGTTCAGACAGAACAAGGGAATACTGATTGGTTTAAAGTCAGGAAAGGTGTGCGTCAGGGTTGTATTCTTTCACTATACCTATTTAATCTGTATGCTGAGCAAATAATCTGAGAAGCTGGACTATATGAAGAAGAATGGGGCATCAGGATTGGAGGAAGACTCATTAACAACCTGCATTATGCAGATGACACAACCTTGCTTGCTGAAAATGAAGAGGACTCGAAGCACTTATTGATGAAGATCAAAGACCACAGCCTTCAGTATGGATTGCACCTCAACATAAACAAAACCAAAGTCCTCACAACTGGACCAATGAGCAACATCATGATAAACAGAGAAAAGATTGAAGTTGTCAAGGATTTCATTTTACTTGGATCCACAATCAACAGCCATGGAAGCAGCAGTCAAGAAATCAAAAGATGCATTGCATTGGGCAAATCTGCTGCAAAGGACCTCTTCAAAGTTTTGAAGAGCAAAGATGTCACCCTGAAGACTAAGGTGCGCCTGACTGAAGCCATGGTATTTTCAATCACATCACATGCATGTGAAAGCTGGACAATGAATAAGTATGATTGAAGAAGAGTTGACGTCTTTGATTTGTGGTGTTGGCGAAGAATATTGAATATACCACGGACTGCCAAAAGAATGAACAAATCTGTCTTGGAGGAAGTGCGGCCAGAATGCTCCTTAGAGGCGAGGATGGCGAGACTGCGTCTTACGTACTTGGACATGTTTTCAGGAGGGATCAGTCCCTGGAGAAGGACATCATGCTTGGCAGAGTACAGGGTCAGTGGAAAAGAGGAAGACCCTCAATGAGGTGGATTGACACAATGGCTGCAGGACCGGGCAGTGTTTAGTTCTGCTGTGCACAGAGTCGCTATGAGTTGGAACCGACTCGACGGCACCTAACAACAACAACAGATTGTCAGGCCTTTCTTCCAAGGTGCCTGTGGGTGGACTGAAAGCTCCAGCCTTTTGATTAACAGTTGCATACATTAACTGTTTGCACCACCCAGGACTCCAGAACATTGTCGGTACTCCAGAAACATTTTCATTCTTATTGCATGGAACCAGTACAGCCATGCTCAGTCTCAAAATCAGATTTCTTGACTTTCTTTTTCAGTTTTCTCTTCCTCTTCTAGCCCGCCCCCAGAAGCCCTCATCCTAAGGGTTGCCCCATTTCCTAACAACATATCAACAGAACTGAAAGCTCTCCAAATCAAATTTCTAAATCTTTTAGCATTAACCAAAATTGTTACATATGTGATTCTGTGTAAGAGCCTGCAAAGATAAGTCAAAGAAAAGATGCTATCGCTTTAACAGCATACATTTTTTGTTTATTTTTGGCAAAAACCCAAAGAACGCTAGCATGAAGGTCACTTGGTTGAAAAGCCACTGAAACTAAAAAGGTAATGGCAATGGCAGCCAAAGGTGGTCCCAAGAGGACAATGACAAGACCCTGCAGTTTGGAGATGGAGGTGGAGGGTGTGGAGTTGCAGGAAGCAATGGGAAGTGAATCCTAGAACATCTGTTGCCCTGGGAACAATAAAGGGAGTTTTGACTTTCAGCCTTCAATGTAACCAGCCTCCAAAATTGGAGCGAGGCCATCTTGGGGAGACTTTTCACCTGTCAGTCAGCTGAGATATTCTTTGACTGGGGTCACACATGAGATTTATCCTAAGCCCCCAGTGTGACAACCATAGTTTCTCTCTAGTTCTCTCACGTGAAAGGGGAGTTTAATCCATGTGTTTCTGATTCATTTAGACCTCATTCATCCCAGTGTTTTACTGAGAGAGCTTTTAGAGCATCAGGAAAATGCCAGTCCTTCTTCTCTGTTTTCTGCGTCCTCATTCCCCACCTCCCTCGCTTTGTGGACCTAGACTCTTCCTTTGGCCAGCCATAATTCACCTCCGCCCCAAAGGCTGCAGTTGAATTGCTTGCTTCCAGTCCAGCCTATTTCCATGTGTCATGGATTGAATTATGTCTGCCAAAAAATATGTGTATCAACTTGGTTAGACCATGTGTGGTTGTCCTCCATTTTGTGGTTGTAATTTTATGTTGAGAGGATTAGTGTGGGATTGTAACACCACCCTTACTTAGGTCACCTCCCTGATCCATGGTAAAGGAAGTTTCCCTGGGGTATGGCCTGTACCACCTTTTATCTCACAAGAGATAAAAGGAAAGGGAAGCAAGTAGAGAGCTGAGGACCTCATACCACCAAGAAAGCAGCACCAGGAGCAGAGCACGTCCTTGGGACCAGGGGTCCCTGTGCCTGAGAAGCTCCTCGACCAGGGAAAGATTGAGGACAAGGACCTTCCTCCAGAGCCAACAAAGAGGGAAAGACCTCCCCTGAATCTGAACTTGTAACCTACTAGACTGTGAGAGAATAAATTCCTCTTTGTTAAAGCCATCCACTTGTGGTATTTCTGTTATGGCAGCACTAGATGATTAAGACACCATGGATTTGCAATTTGGCAAACACGGGTTCTTTTGTTTCTATGAAATGGAGATCCAAATATGTCTTTTGCAGTAACTCCTCATCTTTTGACTCCCCTCCCAGCACCCTCTGCCCTGCTACAGCCATCAGAAAGTTAAGAAATAAAACAGATGTGCTTGGAAAGGTGGCCTTGCTACCATTCTACCACCTCCAGCACCCACTGCCCACCCAGTGACTCCCGCCATGCAGGTAAGCAAACATCCAGCTCAGAACTTCTCCACATAGGAGTCTGTTGGCTACACAATGCCTGCTTATGTTGCAGGGTCAAATGACAGCTGTGAAGAGGTTACAAAAATTCAGCTCCAAAGCTCTTAGAGTAGTCGGGGTGGTGGGTCAGGGAGAGAGGGCCTCAGGAATTTACTAAAATGGAGATTTTAATGCCTGCGATGTGAGCAGTCAGAGCCCATTTACCCAGCAAATGTCTTATTTAAAACGTGTGTGTGTGTGTGTGTGTGTCTGTTTTGTCATGTCCTGTTTTCAAAGACCCATTATAATATCATATGCCTACCCTTCCTGGAATAAGTTATCAGTTTCATGGTTTGACCATTAAACTGAGAAAAACAAGTCATTTGTAAACCCAATACAATTCATAAGTTCCCCACTTATAAAGTAATCCCTGATATCCACTCCAAAGCCCCAGGGACAGCTCAACACAACCACTTTTTGGTGATCTGGTGATGAAAGATATATTATTGAAATCCAGGAAACCTTGGGAAAAAAATGTAGAGCAAAACTATCTAAATTGAAATGAAATGCAGATCGCTTGGCTGCCAGCAGAAGTTTCTTCCTTCCTTCCTTTTTTTCTCCTTCAAAACAATTGAGAATGAATGTCTCAAAGCTTAGGACTTGCAATTAAAAGATTTATATGTAGACTAGAAGCAAAACAATTGCCTAGGTCTCAGGGTCTGTGGGGGACACAGACTTCTATGTGATCCATCCGCTCTGCCCCACCAGCCTGCCAGCTCTCTTGGTGCCACTTTTGGAATTCACTTTTCCCGATCTTGTCTAAGCCTGTCCAGCTCTCCCATATGACTAGAATTACTAGAATGTCCACCATGGATGGTTGTTGGTGAAAACTACCTTGTCCTGAGTGGCGTTTTTCATTAAGCTACACCATTTCAGGCATGTTTGAGGCAAGAAACCCTATGGGAAAGTCAGATAGCTTAAGAAGACAAAAGAGGCTCTGTCTGGCACAATTGATACAGTTATTGCAGGATTTCACACTTTCAGCTCAACTCCCAAGTCCTCTGCAAGCCAGACCGATGACCGCAGCCTGACTGTCCCTTGTCCAACTCAAACAGAAAGGTCTCATGTACAGGAAGCATTTCACTTACAGTCACAGAGCTCTGCCTGTGAAAGGCACACAGGCTTGTGTCTAGAGGTAACTAGAGAAAACAATATTATATTATTCGTTAGGATTACCAAACCAGGTTTTTTTTCTCTTAATTGCTTCCCTGTTCTCACCTGCCAGAATTAGTTTTTTTTTTTTTTTTTAGCTCTTTCTCCCCGGTTTCCCTCATTGCTGCTTCCATTATCAACAGCTACCCAGAATTCAGTAATGAAACCCCAGTGTGGAGTCCATTCCTCCTGAAAGGAGATGTTATTAACAGAGAAATGTACCCTGACTGGTTCTGCATCTGCAGAAAGAAAAGTCGGATGTGATTCAGTGGCCATATTTTCAGAACACTCTGTCAATGACAGAAACATATGTTTTTTATAAATGCCTCATTCCAAAACAAAGACTGACAGTAAAGCCCAGGGCTTTGATATTTATATAAATTGTTAAGTGGTTCACTGGGGAAAGTACATTTCAATTAGCATGTCACCGCTCATCATGTAGGCTTCCAGGAAGGTGTTTGGATTAAGCTGGCTGTTTAGCAATACATCAAGAGTTGGGGCTTACCTAAGAGCGTCTCTTCAAGGCCACAGGTGTCACCTGTTGTCTCGCTGGATTTTCTAAGCTTTTATTTAAAATCAAAGTAGACATTTAGAATCCTACCTTAATCTTCACCCATTAAAAAAAAAATTACTCCGTTTGAGGTCAATGAACATTTACCAAGCAACTGCTAGGTGGAAGGCACCACGCCAAATGGTGAAGAACAACCATGAGTAAGGCTTGAGTAAATCCTGGATTCTTGAAGGTTACACTCTGGGATGGTTCTTGGTGCAAATGATGGTGCTTAACCAAAAAAAAAAAAAAGAACTTCTTTCTGCATATGAGTTCTTTTGGAAGACATAAACTATGGTCCAAACCAAATGAAAATAAACTTTGCCTTTCCCAGTGGCTTTACAAAACAATTCTACATGCTTCAAATAAGAGATTCTCTTTACTGAGCCTCTTCCCATTCATCTTTTTAGACTGAGATTATGTTCATAAGCTGTAGATAAACCAACAACTCATCACTCAAAAGTCTTGCTGTTAGCTCTGTGTGTGTGTGTGTGTGTGTTTTCCCCTCTTCTTTTATGTACTCTGCTGCCGCCCTTAGGACAACATTGTAAATTATGAGGTTTTTTGTTGGGTTCCTTTTTTTTTTTAATGCCTCAGTATTTGCATCTCATTAGCTCATGCAGACATCTTCAAGATTGATGGTACAATTTTGTGCAGCCCAGTCCAGGGACACATTCCAATCTCTCCCCAACCTGAAGACTCTGGGAAAGACAGGACATCAAATTTGTACTCCTTTTCTACTCAGTTTAGTAGCTATTCGTCACCGCCAGTTAGTCAAGGGTGAAATAACTACCTATGGCTCAAGTTAGGGACCTCAAAATCTGGTTGGCAGCAAAAATGGGAGCAATCAGTTTCTATGGGAAATGTGAGGTGAGTGGGTGGTATGGTTAGATGGTACAGGGCAGGTCTACACCTAAAATATCTCTGACTCATGTCTGAAATTCTGCCATTTGTGATTCATGCCTTCGTGTTGGGCATTGCTCTCTTCCTGGAGTTGTTTTAAAATATCCACAGTTCACAAAAGGCTAACAAAATAAATCCCTAATTCAACCAATATATATTTATTGAGACTTTTCTGTAAATCGAGCATGGCATATCAGAAAGAAATAAGTTATGGTTATGCCTTCAAGGAACGCATCATCTAGCAATGCCCGAGATGTTTCTCTCATTCTTTAGAAGACACTCCCTTGATACCCCACCCCTTTAATTACTGTTCTCCTCACTTCTTCCTTTCTTACTTAAGCTTGTTGAAGGAGAATACATTTTCACTAACTCACATCTCATGTTTTTCATTTATTCCTCACCTCCAGTCTCCTCCCCCCACCAGTCCTCTGAAACTGCCCTGGGGTCTTCAAAGACCTCCTCACACCAGGTTCAAAGATTTTTTGTTTTTTCTGTCCTTATCTTATATAACCTCTCTAGAGCAGTTGACTTTACCAAACTCTTCTTTCTTAAAGCTCTCTTCTTTTGATTCTTCACACTAGCTCTTTTCCTCTGCCTTCCTTTTGAATGTTGGTGGTCCTCAGCATTCAGTCCTTTGGGCTCTTGCCATTATTCTTACCAGCAGCTCACAATCAGGAGTGAGTATGACCTCCAGGGGACATCAGGCTTCGTCTGGAGACATTTTTGGTCATCAAACCTAGAAAGGGGGAGATTTTACTGGCCTCCAGTGAATAGTGGCCAGGGATGCTGTTAATCACCCTACAATGCACAATGTCCTCACAACAAAAACTGTGCCTTCCAAAATGTAAACAGTGTCAAGATTGAGAACTCTGTGCTGCACTATACCTGGGTGATGACATTCACACACACGTCTTCTGTTACCTTCCTCTGCAAATATTACCCTTAGTTTTGTTTTCAAATGAGATGGAGAGAACAGAAGCCCAGAGTCACACATCCAATGGACTACAGTCGCTCTACTTGGGGATCCCACAAGCACCTGAAAGTGAACATGGCCAAAATTGAGCTCATTTTCTTCTCTAACAAAACCTCTCTTAGATGATGACACCATCCTCTCTCCAGGCTTGAATCCTGGGAGTTAGCCTCAACTCTTTCCTTTTCCACCACCAAGTCCTGCTGCTTCAACTTCCTGAAAAGCTTTCAACCCCATTCTAGCCTCACCATCTCCGTGGCCACTGCCTTGGTTCAGGCCCTCCTCATTAGCACTTCCCCTCAAAATATATTTGGATCTGACCCATCTGTAGACTCATGCCCCTGCAATCCATCCTTTAAACAGCTTCCAGAAAGTTCTTCCCATACTGCCTTGTCTGAATTTTCTACCTCTTCATAGTCATCCCCACACCATCTTCATATCTAGTCATTTGTAATAATAACAATGTCTAGTGTATATTAAGCATTGTTTTTGGTGCTTCGTATGAAATCTGCATTTATCTCACCTACAGAATGAGGCAGTTATGCCTGTTAAACAGATGGCAAAATTGAAACTGGGGAAAGTCAATTAACTTGACCATGGTTCCACAGCTGTTAAGTGGCAGAGATTTAAACTTATGAGTGTTTGATTTCTAACCCAACCCTCACGATGTGCATATGCTCCTGCCTCCTTTATCTTCACACTGGACAGATTCTCTTAAAAGAGGACTTATTTAACATAGAAATCTGCTTTCAGGTATAAATAGTCCTTGTTCAAAACTCTGTTACAACTCTGACTAAACTTTTTTTTTCCAGTTGTTTGTTTAATTCAATTCAAATCAGTTCCACAAATATGTATTAAATGCATATTTGATACATGGTGAATATGTTCATATGAATATACATACATGTATACACACCTATTACATCAGTGCTTGGCACTGACGGTGTATATAACCAAAAATCCAAATCCATTGCTGTCTTGTCAATTTTGACTCATAGCGAGCCTACAGGACAGAGTAGAGCTGCCCCAGAAGGTCCAAGGAGTGGCTGGTGGATTTGAACTGCTGACCTTCTGGTTAGCAGCCTGAGCTCTTAACCACTGTACCACAATGGTATATAGTCAAGTAAACACTCAGGGAGATAAACGACTGACTCAAGTCTAGATGCAGGGATTGTGGATTCCGGTCCACAGCTTTTCCGAGGACCACTTCTCAGTTTTTCCAGGCATCGCTTTAAGCTCTTCACAGACAATCCCCGAGCCTCAGTTTTCTCCTCTATAATATAGAAATAGTAATAATTCTCTTTGCTCACTGTCTTCACTTACTCTCTTCCCATTATCTCTTGAATCCATTCCAATCAGCTTTCCATCCTCACACTCCACCAACAATGCCCTATTCAAGGCCATGCTGTTAATCCAACACTCTTCATTCTAGTTGACTTAGCAGCAGTGTTTGACCTAAAAGGGCACATGTTCCAAATGACAGAGCTATGAGATAGAGAAAAGCTACCTTATTCACTAGACTTTACATGATTAAAAAACAAATGTTATTTTGTGTTAAGCCACTGTGATTTCAGAGTGTGTTAGAAAGAATAATAGCCTTTCAAAGATGTCCACACCCTAATTCCCTCAAACCTGTGAATGTTTCCTTACGTGCCAAAGGGATTTAGAAAATGAGCTTAAGGGTTTGGGCAGTGAGATGGGGAGATTATCCTGGGTTGTCTGGGTGGGTCCGATTTAATTGCATGAGTTCTTAAAAGTAGAGAATCTTTCCAGATAGGTTAGAGAGATGTAATGTGAGAAGAAATCAACCCATCACTGGGGGCTTTGAAGGTGGAGGAAGGGGGCCATGAGCCAAGGAATGTAGTGGCCTCTAGAAGCTGAGAATGGAGCCCTCAGCTTACAGTCAGCAAGAAAATGGGACCCTGGGTCCTCCAGCTACAAGAAACTAAAATTTTACCAGCAACCTGAATAAACAAGGAAGTGGATTTTCCCCCAGAGCTTCCAGAAAGGAACAACAGTGTGCCAGTACCATGAGACCCAACCAGACTCCTGGCCTACAAACAGAACTGATATATTTTGTGTTGTCTGAAGCTGCTAATGATGAGGTAATTCACAGGGTAAATTTGTTACTGCAGCATATTCCTGCCTATACTGACAAATACATATATGAAAAGCATTGAAGCACATAGTGAACACTCAGGAAACCTTACCTGTAACAATTATTTTTATTATATGACATAACTATCCACTGCATAAAAATATCTTCGGATATTTTGGGATAATTCTTATACTGATTAAGGTGGTTGTAAGGGCTGAAGTTCTCCTAGAATGATAAAGCTCTCTAATTTTGAGTGAAGAGAAAGTGTAGTAGCTTTTGTTATCAGCATCAGAGACAACAGGCAGAAACAGGTAACACACCCTGACACACACATATCTACATTAGGAAAAACAACTTTCTGTGGATCAAGCCTAACTCATGGTGACCCCATGCATATCAGAGTGAACTGCGCTCCACAGGGTTTTCAATGGCTAGTTCTTTTAGAAGTAGATCATCTTTCTTCTGAGCAACTCTGGATAGATTCAAACCTCCAGTCTTCTGGTTAGCAGCTGAGCATGTTAACCATTTCCACCAGCCAGGGACTCTCATATCTACATAAACAAACAAAAAAAAAAAAACCCGTTGCCATTGAGTCGATTCTGACTCATAGTGACCCTATCGGACAGAAAAGAATTGCCCCATATGGTCTCCAAGGAATGGCTGGTGGCCTTTTGGTTAGCAGCTGAGCTCTTTACCACTGCACCACCAGGGCCTCCCATATCTACATAGCCCACTCTATAGACTCTCCGATATACTCCACAGCTCTTCTGTCAGCATCAGTAACACTGGTTTTGTGTAGTATCTCCCTCTTGAGACACTTGCCTTCTGACTGGAGAAGGAGGTGTGGTCCATGGAATAAGAACTCTAGAAAGGAAGAGACCACTTTGGACAATGAATTAGGAAGATTAAGTTCAGCTTTGGGTCATTCAGTACACTTATGTTTACAAGGCACCAGCTTCTGGATTGGTATTTGTAGCAAATTTACAACTATGAGTGTGTGTGTGTTTGAGTGTTTCCTTTCACCTATGTTCAGAGAAAGACCAGAAGGAAACACATCAAAATTTAACTAGTGTTTTCCCTTGAGTGGGGCAATCAGAGAGTTTTTTTCTTTTATCTGCTTTTTTGTATTTTTCAAATTGTTTTAACACAGAATGGAAAAAGATATAATACATTTTATTTTTAAAAGGACAAACAGAAGTCAGTGTCCACGTGGATGCTGAGAAACTCTAAGTTCTAAATGCAGCCAGCCAGTAAGTGCTCACCAGCAATATGTTCCTTACCTATAACGATCGAAGTTAAATTCTGTTCTGATCCCCCTTATATCATATATGAAGATTTCTAGGCATAAAAAACAAAAACCCAATCCACTGTCATAGAGTTGATTCTGACTCATAGCGACCCTATAGGCAGAGAGAGGGTAAAACGCTTGCCCAAGGCAACACAGCTGGCAAGTAATGAAGATGAGCAGCCAGGCTAGGCAGGCTGTCCCTAGAACTGGCCCTGTTAGATGTTCTGCTCTGCTATATAATTCTTCAATAAATGAGTCAGCACACTTTTTGTTTTAAAAGTCTGTGATTCTAAAACAAAAATATTTCCCAAATGTTTCCTGACATTCTTTCAAAATGAACAAAGAGAAGAACCCACGTTCAGCTGCAGGGTATCCCTCAGGCATCTTCACCATGGGATGTCCCCAGGACTATGGGGACACGTCCTGAAACAGTGATATGGGAGAGTTGTGGACTGTGAAAGCTGACAGGGGCTGCTGGTGCGCACACAGGCTCCCCAGGAATTCAGGCACTAAAGTCAAGGTTTACAGTAAGTGATGAATGCCGGCCAGTGTTCTGACCTAAGCATGGGCTTTTGTGAAATGCATACTGCAACATCTTAAAAATGCTTCATGCATGAAATATGCATTTCCCTTATTTTATAATTATTTTTTTAAACACATGGACCAGGGGCTTAAACACTTCCTCCATTTTCCACAAGAGCTATAAAAAGGGGGATTGAGACAGTTTGATATGGTAACATTTTCTCACTGTACTTCCCACCACCAATCCTCCTTCCTAGACACAACAGAGCATTATGGAGGGTGAGAGGGAAATATGCCTGTCCCTTCCCACGGCTACACTGGCTTGACATGGGCCGTGTCTGTGAGGGCAGAGACCAGAACAGGCTTTTAGGGTACAGATGTTAACACTTGCCCAATAAAAAAAACCAAACCAGTTGCCACCGAGTCGATTCCAACTCATGGTCTTGCCCACTAGTGATCATCTATTAATGGAATCTGGATAACTCTTTGAGTTAGCCAGCTGTGGTTGTTTGGAGCACAAGACCAACCCTCTTCTGGCTGGAAGAGCCTTGTTTCTCTCTAGGCTTCTGATAAATTCTCTCTTGGCTCTGTGAAAATGCTGCCAGTCTCTGCCATGCTTGGGTCTCTTGGTGCCGAGATACTTGCCCCAGATCTTCTTACCTCTCACCTGATAGTTGGCAATTCATTTCACAGCTACCAGATGCAAATGTATTTCCTTCCAGAGAGCTCCTAGTCACTACAGAAGCCTAAGTTGAGAGAGAGCGAGAAAGGGAGATAGAATTTTTTGACTTAATTTTTTGAAATTGGCTTGTCAGAATGTGAGCTAATCTGCCATGTGTTAAAGAGATCAATTCTCTCATGAAAGAAAGGCATGATCAGAGATGTGTATAAGTGGAGTCAGATCTCCAGAGTGCAATGGTTCACACGCCAGAGGAAACAACGGGCTGAAGATGTAAAAACATCACTAACTTCTTTCGTAAATAAATCTTAAAAGTCCAGGTGTACAATAAAACCAAAAAATCAAATCTGTTGCTGGGGAGTCGATTCCAACTCATAGTGACCCTATAGGACAGAGTAGAACAGCCCCACAGAGTTTCCAAGGAGCATCTGGTAGATTTGAACTGCTGACCTTTTGGTTAGCAGCCGTAGCTCTTAACCAGTACACCACCAGGGTTTCCAAGTGCGCAATAGAGAAGGAATTTTGGGTGAGAGTGGGACATCAGGCCATCAAGGTTGCTGCTTTTCTTCCCCCAAATCCTCCTTCCCATTGAAGAACCCTTGGATTTCCTGTCCCACAGCCCTGACTTCTTGGGAGAGGCAGGACCACTACTCTCTTTCAAGGATGAAATGATGACACTTCTTATAGCACCCTGTGCAGAACTGAAATGAACTTCCTAAGTAGTAAAATTTTAAAGGGAAATAAACTCAGAGATTCAGATCATGGCTCCCAAGATGGAACTTTCTGGCCTTCATTCAGCTTGTAGCCAACTGCTTTAGTCTCCTTCTTCTCCTCCCACCTGTTTTCTGTAGTGGGTGCTGACTTATCATTCCTCGTCCCTCCACCCCATCAACACTACCAGGGGCACTTGCCAAGATGTCTGCCTTGCTCAGGGTTTAGACCTAATAGAGCAGGGAGGGCTCAGAGATGCTGAAGTCTTCCTCTCCTGAATCCTCCATCCCAGTGCCTGGCTGAGACTCAATCCCTTCCTTGGATGACCGGCTCATGAATGACAGTCTCATTCAAAGGAGATCTTGTAGTTCTTGATATAAGAAATGCACAAAGAGTAAGAGGGTTATTTTATTGGGTGGAATTAGAGTGTGTTCTTTGTATTTGCCATAGGGAGCCAGAAACATTAGAATTTTCTGACTGCCAATTTAGAATTTTACTCATCTGGACTCTAGATTTAGCTCCTCTGTTAACTATATATATGACCCTAGCAATCTCTTCACATCGCAGAGTTAACTGCTTTTCAGTAAGATGTGGGAGTTGGACTGGATCATCCAGAAGTTTCTCTGAAGACCCTTCTCTCTGTGAGAGAAATTATGACCCTGACATAGACAATTGGCATCTATGATACGTATATAGAGGTACTAGATTTGTTCCTTTCCCTCCAGAAGATTAGAGTTCTGGATGCTTAAGATCAATGTACAGACGACTTTCTAACAAAGGCATCTGTGCTAAGGGAAAATGAGCCAGGAAACAGGGCCAAAAACTAAAAACCAAACCTGTTGCTGTCCAGTCGATTCCAACTCATAGCGACCCTATCCTCTTTGATCCTATAAGGAAAGAGGAGGAAGATTTTTGGGAACTGGGGCAATTAGTGCTTTCTTCTGGGAGAAGGAAGCACTTAAGCAAAGAAAAATGGTAGTGTTGGTATCTTCCTAGACTCTATTCTTTTCCATTCTTATTCCAATATGTCTTAATTACTATCGTTAAAAGAATATTAAGTCTTTAAGTTGGCTTGTGAGAATGTGGAGTCCCCGTTTGTGAACCAATTGTCATATATTAAAGAGATCATTTCTCTGATGAGAGAAAGACATGATCGGAGATGTGAATATAAAGAGGTTTTTTTTTTTTTTAAGGTATTAATATATTGAGTCCTGATATTTGGAGGTATTATATGAATTACATCTTTGTTATTCTTCTTCATCTTTATTATTATTGGCTTTTTGTATTTCCATATACGTTATAGTGTCTTCTTGTCAATTTCCATTAAAAGACACAGCAAAAATTTTTGTTTGTATTGCCTTGAATCTACTGATCAACTTGGAGAAATCTGACATCTTTAAAATATTGAATATTTCAATCTATGCAACATGATATATCCCTCCAGTTATCTAGGTCTCCCCTGATGTCTCTCAGTTGTGTTGTAGTATTTTCTATAGAGAAATTGTATGTCATTTGTTTATTTTCTAGATGTTTCCTGGGTTTTTACACTATTGTAATTGGTACCTCTTTGAAATTTTATTTTCTTGTTATTTGTTGATAGATGCCAAAATGTAGTTAATTTTAAATATTGCGTTTGTATCTATCCACCTTAGAAAACTCACTTATGGTTTCTCTGTTCATTGTTGTGGATTTTTATACACAAAATCATGTGATCTGCAGATAATCCAATTTTGATTAATTTCCCGTCTGTGGTTGGTTGAATAATGCCTCTGAAATATGTTAAGTATTAACCCCTGGAACTTGTAAATGTTACCTTATTTGGAAGAGGGACCATGCAAATGTAATTAAGTTAAGAATCTTGAGATAAGGGGGTTGCCCTTGATTGTTTGAACAGGACCTTAATGCTATCACAAGTGTCCTTGTAAAAGGCAGGTAAAGGAAAATAACACACAGAGGAGAAGACAATGTGAAGATGGAGGCAGAGACTGAAGTGATGTAACCACAAGCCCAGGAATACCAGGGCAACCGGCAGAAGCTGAAATAGGCAAGCAATGGATTCTTCTCTAGAACCCCCAGAGGAAGCATGGTTTCAGACTTCTAGCCTCCAGAACCATGGGAGAATAAATTTCTGTTGTTTTAAGCCACCCACTTTGTGCTAATTTGTTATGATAGACCTAGGAAACTAATACTTTATCCTAAGGCCTTTTATTTCTTTTTCTTGCCTTATTGTCCTGGCTAGGACTTCCAGGACAATGCTAATAGGAGTGTGATACCAGGCATCTTTGTCTTGTTTCTGATTTCAGTGTTAAAACTTTCAATATTTCACAAATAATCATGATGTTAGCTGAAGGTTGTTTTGTAAAAAACCCCGTTAGACTATGGAAATTCTTCTCTAGTCCTGGTTTGCAAAGAATTACTTTGTGAACAGAAGTTGAATTCGAGCAAATTCTTTTTCTACGATTGTTGAGATGATGACGTGGTTTTTCTTCATTTTTCCATGAATGTGGCAAATATACCAAATGATTCTATAATGTTAAATAAACATTAATTTATGGGATAAACCCAACTTTGTCATGTTACATTATCCTATATTTCTCTGGATTTGATTTGCTAATATTTTATTGAGGAATTTTGTATCTATATTCATAAAAGAGATTGAACTGTGATTTTCTTTTCTTATAATGTTATGAAATCGTGGTCATGCCTGCCTCATAATACCAGTTGAGAAGTATGTCTTATTTTACTATTCTTTGAAATATTTCCTGTGAGACAGATTTTATTTACTCCTTAAATGTGTAGACAAAATCACAAGTAAAATTATGTTGCCATGGAGCTTTATTATAGTAGGTTTTTAATAATGGATTCAATTTAGTTAACAAAAATAGAATTATTTAGATTTTTCTTTTCTTCTTGTGTCAGTTTTCATAAGTTGTATTTTTCAAGGAATTTGTCCATTTCATTTATGTCATCAAATTTATTGGCATACAGTGGTTCATAGTATCTTCTTTTAATTATCTGTAGGATCTCTACTGATGTCGCTTTTTGCATTCCTTATATGGATAATTTATGACTTCTCTTGTTTTATCTTTTTCAGACTTTCTATGGATTTTCAAGTTTATTAATCTTGCCAAAGCTTTTTTTACTTTGTTGGTTTTCTCTGTTATATATTTGTTTTCTATTTCATTAAGGTATACTTTAATCTTCATTATTTTTATCCTTCCATTTTCTTTGGGTTTAATTTGACTTTTATGTCTAAATTTCTTGAGATGGACACTTAGTTCATTAAATTTCCACCTTATTCTCTTCTAATGGATGCATTTATGACTATAAACGTCCTTCTAGGCATGAATTTAATTGCATCCCGTGTGTGTGTGTGTGTGTGTGTGTGTGTGTGCATCTGAAAGCTTTTGCTTCATATAAGAAAACGTTCAAGAAAATGCGTGGCGTTTCATGCTTGTCCCCCACCCTACGGCTATCGATAATCTCTTGCATGCCTACACCACAGAGAGAGACCATCCAGTAGATTTTATTGCCCCCAGTCTTTCTTGGGAGTATGCAGTGGCAGCTCTTAGAATAGAGCTTGCAAGTGAGTGCAGACTTCTCTTGTGTCTGCGGCTATCAATTATTCTAAATTGTCACACTAGCCCACTCTTGCCCTTTAAGAATTCATTAAATTTTTAGCTGTTTTCTTTTTATCTGCTTTAGCAGACACCATCTCTTTCTCTCATGCTCTGCTAAAGATGAAACCTCCTTGAAGAGGTTTGTCACTTTTTGAAATTTAGTTGTTTTGGTTGCCCTGTGATCTCAGATCGATCATGGGCTCAAGGAAAGTTTGATTTTGTAGACACCATCGATCATGGGCTCAAGGAAAGTTTGATTTTGTAGATGAGCCAGCTTTCTTTCACTGGCAGGTGGGGAGCTAAGTTTCCTTGTGGCTTCCTACTTTCTAAGAGTATCCACATACTCTGTGCCAGGGCCTGTTCTGAAAAGACTGGCAAAGTCCATCTTTTTGAGGAACTTATATTCTAATGGAGAGAGGAGGACAATAAACACACAGATAAGTAAATACAGAAATAGAAGGCAGAAAGATGACATACAGATAAAGTCTGATTAGTTAAAAAAGCTATAAGAAAAAATAAAGCACAGTGCAGTGACTAATAATGACCAAAAGGCTAGTTTTTAGTAATATCTGAAATGAAATCTGAGAACTAACCAGCTCTGCAAAGACGGGGAGAAGAATATTCTAGGCACAGTAAACGGACATGAACACTGCATGCGTGAAGCGAGGCAGGAGTAAAGGCAGGAGTAAGCTTTATATTTTCAAAGAAACAAGGAATAGTTCATCTGGATGGACCGTGGAGAGAGTGGCAGGAGATAAGATAGGAAAAACAGGTAAGGAGCCATAATGTAGGACTTTGCCATCCAGGATAAGGAGTACAAATTTCATTCTAAGTGTATGGTGATTCACTGGAGTGTTTTGAGCAAATAAACAATTATACCACGGTGTACGATCACTTAATTAAGTATAGTACTACTAATGGTTTGGGATTACGAGGAGTTTGTTTCTGTCTATGATTAGAATCCCTAGTACACCTTGACTATTCTACTCAGAAATTTTTAGGTGGAAAATGTGCTAGAGACTGCCTAGTCTCACCCCATCACTAGAGTTTCTTCTTCTCCCTCTCCCTGTGAGAAATACTGTCTTCTTTATTCCACAATGAACTTTTATTCATTTCTTTTAGAAAAGGAAAAATATCAAAATTCCCCCTGTAACCTTGAACTCAGAATTCTCAGAGACCTGGACGAATCGCGTATCCCAAGAAGAAATGCCTCTAGTGGAACCGCAGCATTTTCCAGATTACCTTCACGATCCCTTGGGTCCCTCAAGGCTAGTGCTCAAAGTTCAATGATATGCATCAGATTTTAAAATGGTAGTGCATTTTTACCTTACCCCAGCCTGGAGACTTCATCGGAATGTGCATTTTCAGGAGGATTGTCCCACTTTTCTGCGCTGTGAAGGAGGAAAAAAGGCATCAGTATTTATAGATTTGATTTTCTAAATCTCTGAGACACAAATGCCAACCATCTCACCCTTTAAATGTAGCTAACAGCACTGGGAGCCATTACCAGCTATACACTGAACTCTTAGAAAATATGAGGGACAGTTTTTCAGAGAAGACATGCTTTTGAAACACCACAAAACCAGCTATAGTCATTAAAGGCCAGAGTACTAAACTCTGCTTGTCCATTTGTCTTAAAAGAATGTCTAGCTTGTCCATTTGTCTATTCTCTTTCAGCAAGTGTTTACTGAGCACCTACCACAAATCACTACTGGAGGTTCTGAGGAACACACAAAAAGTAAACACCACAGCCTCTCCCCTCAGGGAGCTCACACAATCTAAAACAGGGGGTGAAACAGGTAAAAATATTGATAGCAATAACATAGGAAGGAGTTCCTTGATGGTACAAATAGTTAACACACTTGGCTGCCAACCAGAAGGTTGGAAGTTCAAGCCTACCCAGATGCACCTCAGAGGAATGGCCTGGTGATCTACTTCTGAAAAATCAGCCATTGAAATGCAAATCAGAACTACAATAAGATACCATCTCACCCAGACTTTAATGGCACTAATCAAAAAACAGAAAATAACAAATGTTGGAGAGGTTGTGGGGAGATTGGAACTCTTATGCACTGTGGTAGAAATGCAAAATGGTACAACCATTATGAAAAATGATATGGCACCTCCTTGAAAAGCTAGAAATAGAAATACCACGTGACCCAGAAATTCCACTGTTAGGAATACATTCCAGAGAGATGAAATAAGAGCCATCACATAAATAGACATAGGGCACACATGTTCAATGAAGCTTTATTCACAATAGCAAAAAGATGGAAACAACCTAAGCACCCAACAACAGATGAATGGATAAACAAATTATGGTACACACACACAATGGAATGCTACGTAATGATAAAGAACCATGATGAATCCACAAAACATCTCACGACATGGATGACTCTGGAGAGCATTACGCTGAGTGAAATAAGTTGATCACAAAAGGAGAAATATTGTAAGAGACCACCGTTATAAAAACCTAAGAAAAGGTTTACACACAGAAAAAAAACTAAACAATATTTGATGGTTACAAGGGAGGGGATGGGGGGAAGGGGGAAATTACTAACTAGATAGTAAAGCATCAACTATCATAGAAGCTTCCTAGATACATCCAAACACCTTGAGGGACCAAGTTACTGGGGCTGAGGGCTGGGGACCATGGTCTCAAGGGACATCCAGGTCATTTGGCGTAAGATAGTTCATAAAGAAAAATGCTCTACATCCTACTTTGGTGGGTGGCCTCTGGGGTCTTAAAAGCTTTCAAGCAGCCATCTAAGGCACATCTATTGGTCCTATCCCATACAGAGCAGAATGAGGAAATCCAAAGACACAAGGAAAATATTTGTTCAAAGGACTAATGCACCACATGAACCACAGACTCCATCAGCCTGAGCCCAGAACTAGACAGTACCCAGATACCACTACCAACAACTCTGACAGGGATCACAATAGAGGGTCCTTGACAGAGTGGGACAAAAAAGTAGAACAATATTTAAATTCACACACACAAAGACCAGACTTACTGGTCCGACAGAAACTGGAGGCACCCCCGAGACTAGGGTCCCCAGACACCCCGCGAACTCAGAACTGAAGCCACTACTGAAGTCCACTTTTCAGCCAAAGATTAGACAGGTCTATAAAACAAACGATAACACATGTGAGGAACTTGCTTCTTAGCTCAGTCGAGGAAACGAGGTCAAACGGGCAACATCTGCCCAAAAGCAAAGATGAGAAGGCAGGAAGGGACAGAAAAGCTAGACAAATGGACACAGGGAACCCAGGATGTAAAGGGAAAGGGGGCGAATGCTGACACAATGCAGGAATTGCAACCAATGTCACAAAACAATTTGTGTATAAATTTTTGAATGAGAAACTAATTTTTGCTGTAAAATTTCACCTAAAGCGTAATGAAATTAAATTAAAAAAAAGAAAACCCTACAGAGTACAGTTCTACTCTGACACACCCGGGGTCACCATGAGTTGGTGTTAACATGACAGCAACTCCTGGTATGACACAGGAGCCACTTTCTTGCTGCAGGCCATGAAAGGTGCTTGCCTTCTGGTCACTTACTCAAGTAACAGGATTCAGTTTTTTGCAGTGATCAGCACTGGGATATTCAGGGCTACTTCTCAGTGGGGGGGGGGGGTCTCTTGGGTTAAAGGCACCATTACAGTGATAAGAGAGTTAAGAGGGAAAAGCAGGTTTTGGTGGTGGTGGGAGTTGTATGCTTGTGTATTTGAGACAGTGGAAATGTGTATGAGGTGTCTGACCTGGATCTCAGAACTAGTGCTTGTGGTATAGAATAAGACCGCAGATATAGGCCTGGAAGGCTAAGTCATGAGCTCTCAGATAGAGACGGTATGAAGTGATAACACTGAGGGTCAACCATGAAGCTTTGGGAACACTAATTCTTACATAAAATGGGTGGCCCATGGCAGAGCCCGGCCTGTATGGAGATCACAACCAGAGCCCTGATGTCATTAACACTGTCTTCAGCTAACCCTACTCCAGCCTTGTGTGGGCAGAGCACTGTGCACAACACTTATGCACCACTGACTCCTGGCTGGACATTTACATGAAGATTAGACAGGGATCCCAAGTCACTGACCTCGAACCCTTGTGCATAAAAGCATGTGTGCCAAATGTTAGCTGTTCATTGTCATTTGTTGTTAGGTCCATTGTAAGAACCTCTCCTGCTTACTTTTCACTCCTAGGTAACTTTATCCTTTCCATCCTCTGAGGAATCACCTGGGTAAACTGTCAAAACCCATAAACCTAAACTTTCTCAGGCAAGTTTTAGTTTCTGTTCTTTCTTCAATTCTAAGTAGCTATCTCAGAGTGGCCTGAGGCCCCTCAGACAGAATGTGTCTAACTGTTCTTAGGATATAATTTAAAACGACTCCAAGAGGCAAAGTGCCTTCCCAAATCTTCTCACTGTGGGAGAAGGGGTGCGAGGGTGCTCACCAGAGCCAGGCATGAAGGGTGAGGAACCTAAGCTTGTGATAATGGTTCTGCCGACCACTTTTAAGGGATTTTATGAAAGTACCTCACGTGTGGTTCACTGATGGAACTCTCACCATCCATGCAGGAGACCTAGGTTTGATTCCTGCCAATGAGCCTTGTGCACAGCTGCCACCCATCTGTCAGTGGAGACCTGTGTGCTGCTAGGATGCTAAACAGGCTTTAGTGGAGCTTCCAGACTGGGACAGAATAGGAAGAAAGGCCTGGTGATCTATTTCAGAAAATCAATCAGTGAAAACCCTGTGAATCACAATGGGCTGATCCCCAACCAAACACAGGGATGATGCAGGACGAGGCAGCGTTTCATTGTGCATGAGTTTGCCAGGAGTCGAGGGCTGACTCAGCGGCAGCTAACAACGACAGCATGACTGACTGGCTAGGCTGGCCTTCTCCCTTGAGAACTGGGTTCTTTGCAATTCTTTGCAAAATTGACTGGGCAAAAATCTTATAAAGACTCCCCAGCGGCTTTGTGACCAAGCCAGGACTCAATCCAGGCCCCCGCACCTTTGCAATGCTCTGTGCAACTTCACTTTAAGCAGCTCAACACATTTGACATAGGGCATGTGAATTGCAGAATGGCTAAAGAGTCATTTGCTGTTTGTCTAGGTCACTGGTGGACCAGAGAAAGGAAATGGGAATTAGCAAGACAGGAAAACGTAGGAAGTGTGAGGAGAGAGCAGAAGGAGAAGCAAGAGGGGTGGAGTAATGACTGAACGGATGAACAGTCATGGAGCAGAGACCTTGGAGGGTGTTAAACCCTGACATTTGTGCTCTCCACAGTAGCTGGGAATTTGTACAGTCCTGGAGTGTGAGGCCAAGTGACCCTGTGGCCCAGGCGACAGGCTTCTGCCCACAGCTCTCTGAGGGATTGGGTAAGCCAGAGCTGCTCAGAAAGGAGGAGGAGTTGACAATGAGATTTGCCCACCTTTTTTGGTCTTGCTTTGGAGGCAACCCAGCCAGGGAGGAGGGAAATGTGAGGGACATCTTAATGATTTGCCTAAAGAGAAGGGGAGGTCAGAAACGTTACCAGCTAACAGAATAAAACCAGTATTCTAGACTTCCCTTCGAGTCTGAGAATTGTCCAAAACAGCGAAAAATGGAACTCAGAGAACAAAAGCATTTTAAAAGGGCAGCTCTTCTCACCCATCCACCAAACCAAACCTGTTGCAGTCAAATCAACTCTGACTCACAGCGACCCTGTGTGTTAGAGTAGAGCTGAGCTCCATAAGATTTTCTGGACTGTAATATTCATGGAAGCAGATTGCCAGGACTTTCTTCTATGGCACTGCTGGGTGGTTTCACAAACTACCAGTCTTTCAGTTGGTAACCAAGTACAAACCATTTGCACCAACCAGGGACCTCACCTATTCACAGACTATGGGAAATAAGATGTTTTGAAGTCCTTCTAGAGGGTTGTTTCTAGAATTGTGGGCCTCTGACACACACATTTCTTCAGATCAACAGGCTGCCCTCATTGCAACCCAGACAATGGGATCATCTGGCACTATGAGAGTCCAACAGGAAGGGGATAACATACAGAGAAAGCAAACATGATCCAGCAGCACTGATCCTAAAATTCTCTTCACTTTCCTTCCTCCTCCAAATCCCACCCCAAAGCTACCTTTCCTCAATTTAACAAAGCGGTTTTGTTAGTAAACTTCAAGGAAAATCCTTGGTTAAGAAGTCATCTAGTGACAAAAGGACAAAGGAAAGAAACAATAACCTCTTTTAAGTGACTATTTCATACTAGGGGCTTTTATCTTTTAATTTATTAAGCCCTTACAACAGGTCCATGATGCAATATTGTGCTCATTTTACAGACGAGGAAACAGAGAGTCAGAGAGATTGTAGCTTGCTCAAGCCTACACAGCTAGTGAGTTGAGATCCAAGGTATTAATAAATGATCCTCTTAACTTAAGCCTGTGCCATGAAACCTAACATGAACCTAACTGCACAATTCCTGTTATCCTGGGGGCCACAAGCAAAAAGAATTATGTGACCTTCCCAGGAACTGCAGGGTGCCCACCTGGTGCACATTAACACCTTGGCTTGAAAAAGGTGCATCCTTCTAAGGACTCAAGTCTGAAATTAGAAATAAAAACCATAGATAGGCCAAGCAGTTATCATTCAGGTAGGTTGCCAAGGGGCATTTAGTGGTTTAATCTAGGGTCATTTCCTCTTTCTACTTGACAGATTTCCTTTATTTCCCTGTGCTATTTTTTTTTTTATTTATTTAGTCGGAAAGCCTGGTGGTGTAGTGGTTAAGTGCTACAGCTACTAACCAAAAGGCCAGCAGTTCAAATCAGTGAGGTGCTCCTGGGAAACTCTACAGGGCAGTTCTACTCTTTCCTATAGGTTTGCTATGAGTCGGAATCGACTGGACGGCAGTGGGTTTGGTTTTTTGGGGGGTATTTATATAATCAGCCATTCACGAATTTATCTCTGAATTCAAGAAACATTGATTAATTTCTTAGTATGTTCCAGGCAAGAAGAATACAGTCCTGGAGAAACCTATGGTCTAGTAAAGAAGATAGGAAACTAGATAAATAATTTTAGGATTGTTGGTCTCTGGTCTCAGTAAAAAAATGCTTTAAGGAGTTGGGAGAGGCAAGATGGTAGCAGCAGCAAAGTCTGTAAATCCCCACTGCCTCTTCAAAAAAACAAGTAGAGGAGGCAGGGCCAAGATGGCTGACTAGGTAGACGCTACCTCGGATCCCTCTTGCAACAAAGATTCGGAAAAACAAGTGAATTGATCACATACATGACAATCTATGAACCCTGACCATCAAACACAGACCTAAGAGTTGACCTGAGTGACAGAGACTGAGAACAAACAATCACGGGGAAGCAAGACTGCTTTCAGAGCCTGAAGCCAGCATCCCAGTCAGAAAACCTTGGCACCGGGCTTTGGACTGGGCACAGGGGAGCTGAGCACAGCATCCTGAGATGGCGCAAACATGGGATGCAGCCATAGCCCCCAGAAGTGACCTTGGGGGAAGCCTAGCCAGTGCACGCAGACAGCGCAGCAACTTGGCTGACAGGAGGAGAAGACACTGGGAGGCAGCGACTGATTTTGGAGCCTGGAGTGCGGTGTCCCAGCCAGGGAACCTTGGTGCTGCGCTTTGGACTGGGAGTGGAGGAACTGACCACAGCTTCTGGGACAACACAAGCACAGGATGGGGGCCTGACCCTCGGGGGAAATCTCAACCCAGCCAATGCACACAGGCTACACACCCCTCAGGAATCTCAGATAAAAGTCATCACCAAACAAGATAAGTAACTTTGTCTATATTCCGGGGTGCTACTCTCTCCTATTTATCTGATCCCTCCCCACCCCTTCCCAGGTGGCTTCATTAACATTGGAATTTCCTGAGCCAGAGAGTGAAGTGCTCTGCAGTTTTTCTTTCTTTTTTGATCTTTTCCTAACCCATTCTCCTGGCCTGAGAGAAGTAGCTATAAAATACCCAGGGACCAAAAATCCTTCCCTAATTGGACTAAAAATACACAACCAGCTCCAGCCAAGCATATGAGATCCACACTCTTGGGCTTTCATCCTTACAGGGAACAAGGTGGCTATTATAATGCAAGGCAATTCTGATAGGGATCTAACTGTAATTGTTTTAGCAGATTACTGGAAAGAAAATTTTCCCAGGTCTGATATCTCTGCATATTCAACAGAGCCCTCACTGACCCACGACAGGGAATTGAGGGCTGAAGCTCCCCCCACACCACCTGGCCTCCTGCCTTAGGGGTCTAAGGAGGGTGACACCTACCAATCTGTAGAGGTAATTGCATTGGGTACCTAAGGTACAGCTGCAGAGCCCACCCACCAAAGTGCTTTAGGAATAGAGACACACCTACCTCACTGGCACTTGGGGGAAGCCTGTCAGCATCCTGCCCCCCGCCCCGGAGTGTGACCGCCTGGTGCTACTAGACTCTGGTGCACACAACTATCACCACTACTCCTCTAGGTGGATAGGTGACAGTCTGCACCACACACTTGATGACCCAAAATCAGATTCTACTCAAGAATAGTGAACAGACTCTTAGGCTTGTATATCTGGTAACAGCACAAAACCAGCTGGTAATAGGACATAAGTGATTCAAGGGCTACAACAATCAAGACAGCACAATCTAGTAGCCCATCTACGTATACTGAAAGAAAACAAAACAAGATAAGACTCAGTGAGCAAATATAAAATAAATCACAACAATATGTTATAGATGGCTCGGAGACAGCACTCAATATCAAACCACGTAAAGAAGCAGACCATGATTGCTTCTACAACTCCCCAAACTAAAGAATCAAAATTTTTCCCAAATGAAGATACAATCCTGGAATTGCCAGATACAGAATATAAAAAACTAATTTACAGAATGCTTCAAGACATCAGGGATGACCTCAGAAATGAAATAAGGCAATCTACAGAAAAAGCCAAGGAACACACTGATAACACAGTTAAAGAACTCAAAAAGATTATTCAAGAACATAGTGGAAAAATTAATAAGTTGCAAGAATCCATAGAGAGACAGCATTCAGAAATCCAAAAGATTAACAGTAAAATTACAGAATTAGACAACTCAATAGGAAGTCAGAGGAGCAGACTCGAGCAATTGGAATGCAGAGTGGGGGACCACGAGGACAAGGGAGTTCACACCAATACAGCTGAAAAAAAATTTTTTAAAATCAGATGAAACAATTAAAAAAAATGAAGAAACCCTAAGAATCATGTGCAACTCTATCAAGAAGAATAACGAATAACCTGGAGTCCCAGAACGGGGAGGGATAACAGAAAATACAGACAGAATAGTTGAAGGTCTGTTGGCAGAAAACTTCCCTGACATCATGAAAGACGAAAGGATATCTATCCAAGATGCTCATTGAACCCCATATAAGATTGATCCAAAAAAGAAAATCACCAGGACATATTATCAAACTTGCTAAAATCAAAGATAAAGAGAAAATTTTAAAAGCAGCCAGGGATATAAGAAAGTTCTCCGACAAAGGAGAATCAATAAGTTCAGACTACTCAGCAGAAACCATGCAGTCAAGAAGGCAATGGAATGACATATACAGAGCACTGAAGGAGAAAAACTGCCAGCCAAGGATCATATATCCAGCAAAACTCTCTCTCAAATATGAAGGTGAAATTAAAACATTTACAGATAAACACAAGCTTAGAGAATTTGCAAAAACCAAACCAAAGCTATAAGAAATAAAAAAAAAAATACTAAAGGAAATTGGTCAGAAAACCAATAATATCAGATACCAGCACAACACAAGGTCACAGAACAGAACATCCCGATATCAACTCAAATGGGAAATCACAAAAACAAATTAACATTAATTAAAAAAAAAAAAAAACGCTCAAAACAGGGAATCATTGAAGTCAATATGTAAAATATCACAATAATCAAAAAGAGGGACTATATACAGGAGGCATAGAACTGCCATATGGAGAGGGAAACAAGGCAATATAGGAGAATACAAGTTAGGTTTTTACTTAGAAAAATAGGAGTAAATATTAAGGTAACCACAAAGAGGTATAACAACTCCATAACTCAAATTAAAAACCAAGAAAAACGTAACGACTCAGCAAACATAAATTCAACTACTATGAAAATGAGGAACACACAATTTACAAAAAAAAAAAGTCTTAGCACAGGAAAGTAAGTGGAAAAATGAAATTGTCAACAACACACACAAAAAGGCATCAAAATGACAGCACTAAACACATACTTATCTATAATTATGCTGAATGTAAATGGACTAAATGCTCCAATAAAGAGACAGAGAGTCTCAGACTGGAGAAAGAAACATGATCCGTCTATATGCTGCCTACAAGAGACATACCTTAGACTTAGAGACACAAACAAACTAAAACTCAAAGGATGGAAAAAAATATATCAAGCAAACAACAATCAAAAAGGAGCAGGAGTAGCAATATTAATTTCTGACAAAATGGACTTTAAAGTTAAATCCACCACAAAGGATAAAGAAGGACACTACATAATGATTAAAGGGACAATTCACCAGGAAGATATAACCATATTAAATATTTATGCACCCAATGACAGGGCTGCAAGATACATAAAACAAACTTTAACAGAACTGAAAAGTGAGATAGACACCTCCACAATTATAGTAGGAGACTTCAACACACCACTTTCAGAGAAGGACAGGACTTCTAGTAAGAAGCTCAATACAGACATGGAAGACCTAATTACAACAATCAACCAACTTGACCTCGTAGACTTATGCAGAACTCTCCACCCAACTGCTGCAAAGTATACTTTTTTTTCTAGTGCACTTGGAACATTCTCTAGAATCGACCACATATTAGGTCATAAAACAAACCTTTGCAGAATCCAAAACATCGAAATATTACAAAGCATCTTCTCAGACCACAAGGCCATAAAAGTGGAAATCAATAACAGAAAAATTAGAGAAAAGAAATCAAATACTTGGAAACTGAACAATACCCAGCTCCAAAAAGACTGGGTTATAGAAGACATTAAGGAAGGAATAAAGAAATTCATAGAATGCAACCAGAATGAAAATACTTCCTATCAAAACCTCTGGGACACAGCAAAAGCAGTGCTCAGAGGCCAATTTGTATCAATAAATGCATACATACATAAAGAAGAAAGAGCCAAAAGCAGAGAACTGTCCCTACAACTTGAACCAATAGAAAGCGAGCAACAAAAGAATCCATCAGGCAGCAGAAGAAAACAAATAATAAAAATTAGGGCTGAACTAAATGAATTAGAGAACAGAAAAACAATTGAAAGAGTTAACAAAGCCAAAAGCTGGTTCTTTGAAAAAATTAACAAAATTGATAAACCATTGGCCAGAGTGACTAAAGAAATACAGGAAAGGAAACAAATAACCTGAATAAGAAATGAGATGGGCCACATCACAACAGACCCAACTGAAATTAAAAGAATCATATCGGATTATTACAAAAAATTGTACCCTAACAAATTTGCAAACCTAGAAGAAATGGATGAATTCCTGGAAAAACACTACCTACCTAAACTAACACAATCAGAAGTAGAACAACTAAATAGACCTATAACAAAAAAAGAGATTGACATGGTAATCAAAAAACTCCCAACAAAAAAAAAGCCCTGGAGGAGGGGGCCAAGGTGGCTGACTACGTAGACTTTACCTCGGATCCCTCTTGCAACAAAGACTCGGAAAAACAAGTGAATCGATCACATACATGACAATCTACGAACCCTGACCAACAAACAGATTTAAAGAGTTGACCTGAGTGTCAGAGACCATGAACAAACAACTACGGGGAAGCAGCGACTGTTTTCGGAGCCTGGAGCCAGCATCCCAGTCAGGTAACCTTGGTGCAGGGCTTTGGACTGGGCACAGGGGAGCTGAGCACAACATTCTGTGACGGCACAAACACAGGGCACAGCCCTACCCCCCTGAACTAACCCCGGAAGGGGGCCCAGCCGGTCCGCGCAGCTGGCACGGTGACACGACTGGCAGGAGGAGAAGTCCCCGGGAGGCAGCGACTGGTTTTGGAGCCAGGAGTGCAGCATCCCAGGCGGGGAACTTTGGCGCTAGGCTTTGGACTGGGCGCAGGGGAGCTGAGCACCATATCCTGTGATGGTGCAAACACGGGGCACAGCCCTACCCCCCGAACTGACCCCGGGATGGGGCCCAGTCAGTCCGCACGGGTGGCACAGAGATGCGGCTGGTGGGAGGAAAAGTCCCCAGGAGGCAGCAACTGGTTTTGGAGCCAGGAGTGCAGCGTCCCAGCTGGGGAACCTTGACGCTGGGCTTTGGACTGGCAGCGGAGGAACTGACCGCTGCTTCTGAGACAGCCCAAGCACGGGATGTGGGCCTGACCCTCAGGGGCATTCTCTACCAGCCAGCGCACACAGGCAATGCGCCCCTCGGGAATCTCAGATAAAACAGTCATCCCAAGCAAGATAAGTAACTTTGTCTATATTCCGGGGTGATACTCTCTCCTGTTTTTCTGAACCCTCCCCTCCCCTTTCCAGGCAGCTTCATTAACATTGGAATTTCCTGAGCCAGAGGGAGAACTGCTCCGCTCTTTTTCTTTTCTTCTTCTTCTTTTTTTTTTTTTTTTTGGTCTTTTCCTAACCCATTCTTCTGGCCTGAGAGAAGCAACCACAAAAAAACCCAGGGACCAAAAATCCTTCCCTAATTGGACTAAAAACACAGAACCAGCTCCAGCCAAGCATATGTGATCCACAGCCTCAGGCTTTCATCCCTACAGGGAACAAGGTGGCTATTATAATGCAAAGGCATTTCTGATAGGGTTCTGACTGAATTTTTTTTTTCCAGCGGATTTACTGGAAAGACAAGTTTCCCAGGTCTGATATCTCTGCATATTCAACAGAGCCCTCACTGACCCACGACAGGGAATTGAGGGCTGAAGCTCCCCCCACACCACCTACCCTCCTGCCGTAGGGGTCTAAGGAGGGTGACACCTACCAATCTGTGGAGGTACTTGCATTGGGGGCCTAAGGTGCACCTGCAGAGCCCACCCACCAAGGTGCTTTAGGAATAGAGACACACGTACCTCACTGACACTTGGGGGAAGCCTATAAGCATCCTGCCCCCCGCCCCGGAGTGTGACCCCCTGGTGCTACTAGAATCTGGTGCACACAACTATCACCACTACTTCTCAAGGTGCATAGGTGACAGGGTGCATCACACACTTGATGACCCAAAATCAGATTCTACTCAAGAATAGTGAATGGACTCAGGCATATATATCTGGTAACAGCCCAAACCAGCTGGTAATAGGCCATAAGTAAGTCAAGGGCTACAACAATCAAGACAGCACAATCTAGTAGCCCATCCATGTATATTGAAAGAAAACAAAACAAGAAAATATTCAGTGAGAAAATATAAAATAAATCACTACAATATCTTAGTGATGGCTCGGAGACAGCACTCGATATCAAACCACATAAAGAAGCAGACCATGACTGCTTCTACAACCCCCCAAACAAAAGAATCAAAATCTTTCCCAAATGAAGATACAATCCTGGAATTATCAGATACAGAATATAAAAAACTAATTTACAGAATGCTTCAAGACATCAGGGATGACCTCAGAAATGAAATAAGGCAATCTGCAGAAAAAGCCAAGGAACACACTGATAAAACAGTTGAAGAACTCAAAAAGATTATTCAAGAACATAGTGGAAAAATTAATAAGTTACAAGAATCCATAGAGAGACAGCATGTAGAGATCCAAAAGATTAACAGTAAAATTACAGAATTAGACAACGCAACAGGAAGTCAGAGGAGCAGACTCGAGCAATTAGAATGCAGAGTGGGAAATCTGGAAGACCAGGGAATTAACACCAACATAGCTGAAAAAAAATCAGATAAAAGAATTAAAAAAAAATGAAGAAACCCTAAGAATCATGTGGGACTCTATCAAGATGGATAGATATCAAGAAGGATAACTTGCGTGTGATTGGAGTCCCAGAACAGGGAGGGATAACAGAAAACACAGAGAGAATAGTTGAAGATCTGCTTACAGAAAACTTCCTTGACATCATGAAAGATGAAAGGATATCTATCCAAGATGCTCATCGAACCACATTTAAGATTGATCCAAAAAGAAAAACACCAAGACATACTGTCATCAAACTTGCCAAAACCAAAGATAAAGAGAAAATTTTAAAAGCAGCCAGGGATAAAAGAAAGTTCTCCGACAAAGGAGAATCAATAAGTTCAGACTACTCAGCAGAAACCATGCAGTCATATACAGAGCACTGAAGGAGAAAAACTGCCAGCCAAGGATCATATATCCAGCAAAACTCTCTCTCAAATATGAAGGTGAAATTAAAACATTTACAGATAAACACAAGCTTAGAGAATTTGCAAAAACCAAACCAAAGCTATAAGAAATACTAAAGGAAATTGTTTGGTCAGAAAACCAATAATATCAGATACCAGCACAACACAAGGTCACAGAACAGAACATCCCGATATCAACTCAAACGGGAAATCACAAAAACAAATTAAGATTAATTTTAAAAAGAAAAAAAAAAAAAAAAACGCTCAAGTCAGGGAATCATTGAAGTCAATATGTAAAAGATCACAATAATCAAAAAGAGGGACTAAATACAGGTGGCATAGAACTGCCATATGGAGAGGGATACAAGGCGATATAGGACAATACAAGTTAGGTTTTTACTTAGAAAAATAGGGGTAAATATTAAGGTAACCACAAAGAGGTATAACAATTCCATAACTCAAAATGAAAACCAAGAAAAACGTAACGACTCAGCAAACATAAAGTCAAATACTATGAAAATGAGGAACACATAATTTACAAAGAAAAAAGTTTCAGCACAAAAAAGTAAGTGGAAAAATGAAATTGTCAACAACACACACAAAAAGGCATCAAAATGACAGCACTAAACACATAAAAAAAAAAAAAACATACTTATCTATACTTACGCTGAATGTAAATGGATTAAATGCTCCAATAACGAGACAGAGAATCTCAGACTGGATAAAGAAACACGATCCGTCTATATGCTGCCTACAAGAGACATACCTTAGACTTAGAGACACAAACAAACTAAAACTCAAAGGATGGAAAAAAATAACCGAAAAAGAGCAGGAGTAGCAATACTAATTTCTGACAAAATAGACTTTAAAATTAAATCCACCACAAAGGATCTTTTAAAGAAGGACACTACATAATGATAAAAGGGGCAATTGACCAGGAAGATATAACCATATTAAATATTTATGCACCCAATGACAGGGCTGCAAGATACATAAAACAAACTTTAACAGAACTGAAAAGTGAGATAGACACCTCCACAATTATAGTAGGAGACTTCAACACACCACTTTCGGAGAAGGACAGGACATCCAGTAAGAAGCTCAACAGAGACACGGAAGACCTAATTACAACAATCAGCCAACTTGACCTCATTGACTTATACAGAACTCTTCACCCAACTGCTGCAAAGTATACTTTTTTTTCTAGCGCACATGGAACATTCTCCAAAATAGACCACATATAGGTCATAAAAGAAACGTTTGCAGAATCCAAAATATCAAAATATTACAAAGCATCTTCTCAGGCCACAAGGCCATAAAAGTGGAAATCAATAACAGAAAAATTAGAGAAAAGAAATCAAATACTTCGAAACTGAACAATACCCTCCTGAAAAAAGACTGGGTTATAGAAGACATTAAGGAAGGAATAAGGAAATTCATAGAATGCAACCAGAATGAAAATACTTCGTATCAAAACCTCTGGGACACAGCAAAAGCAGTGCTCAGAGGCCAATTTATATCGATAAATGCACACATACATAAAGAAGAAAGAGCCAAAATCAGAGAACTGTCCCTACAACTTGAACCAATAGAAAGCGAGCAACAAAAGAATCCATCAGGCACCAGAAGAAAACAAATAATAAAAATTAGAGCTGAACTAAATGAATTAGAGAACAGAAAAACAATTGAAAGAATTAACAAAGCCAAAATCTGGTTCTTTGAAAAAATTAACAAAATTGATAAACCATTGGCTAGACTGACTAAAGAAATACAGGAAAGGAACAAATAACCCAAATAAGAAACGAGAAGGGCCACATCACAACAGAACCAACTGAAATTAAAAGAATCATATCAGATCATTATGAAAAATTGTACTCTAACAAATTTGCAAACCTAGAAGAAATGGATGAATTCCTGGAAAAACACTACCTACCTAAACTAACACATTCAGAAGTAGAACAACTAAATAGACCCATAACAAAAAAGAGATTGAAACGGTAATCAAAAAACTCCCAACAAAAAAAAGTCCTGGCCCAGATGGCTTTACTGCAGAGTTCTACCAAACTTTCAGAGAAGAGTTAACAACCACTACTACTAAAGGTATTTCAAAGCATAGAAAATGACAGAATACTACCTAACTCATTCTATGAAGCCACCATTTCCCGGATACCAAAACCAGGTAAAGACATCACAAAAAAAGAAAATTACAGACCTATATCCTTCATGAACATAGATGCAAAAATCCTCAACAAAATTCTAGCCCATAGAATTCAACAACATATCAAAAAATTAATCCACCATGACCAATTGGGATTTATACCAGGTATGCAAGGCTTGTTTAACATTAGAAAAACCATTAATGTAATCCACCATATAAATAAAACAAAAGACAAAAACCACATGATCTTATCAATTGATGCAGAAAAGGCATTTGACAAAGTCCAATACCAGTTCATGATAATAACTCTCAGCAAAATAGGAAATGAAGGAAAATTCCTCAACATAATAAAGGCGTCTATACAAAGCCAACAGCCAACATCACCCTAAATGGAGAGAGCCTGAAAGCATTTCCCTTGAGAACGGGAACCAGACAAGGATGCCCTTTATCACCGCTCTTATTCAACATCGTGCTAGAGGTCCTAGCCAGAGCAATTAGGCTAGACACAGAAATAAAGGGCATCTGGATTGGCAAGGAGGAAGTAAAATTATCTCTATTTGCAGATGACATGATCTTATACACAGAAAACCCTAAGGAATCCTCCAGAAAACTACTGAAACTAATAGAAGAGTTTGGCAGAGTCTCAGGTTATAAGATAAACATACAAAAATCACTTGCATTCCTCTACATCAACAAAAAGAACATCGAAGAGGAAATCACCAAATCAATACCATTCACAGTAGCCCCCAAGAAGATAAAATACTTAGGAATAAATCTTACCAAGGATGTAAAAGACCTATACAAAGAAAACTACAAAGCACTACTGCAAGAAACTAAAAAGGACCTACATAAGTGGAAAAACATACCTTGCTCATGGATAGGAAGACTTAACATAGTAAAAATGTCTATTCTACCAAAAGCCATCTATACATACAATGCACTTCCGATCCAAATTCCAATGTCATTTTTTAAGGGGATAGAGAAACAAATCACCAACTTCATATGGAAAGGAAAGGAGCCTCGGATAAGCAAAGCATTACTGAAAAAGAAGAAGAAAGTGGGAGGCCTCACTCTACCTGATTTCAGAACCTATTATACAGCCACAGTAGTCAAAACAGCCTGGTACTGGTACAACAACAGGCACATAGACCAATGGAACAGAATTGAGAACCCAGATATAAATCCATCCACATATGAGCAGCTGATATTTGACAAAGGCCCAGTGTCAGTCAATTGGGGAAAAGACAGTCTTTTTAACAAATGATGCTGGCATAACTGGATATCCATTTGCAAAAAAAATGAAATCAGGACCCATACCTCACACCAAGCACAAAAACTAACTCCAAGTGGATCGAAGACCTAAACATAAAGACTAAAACGATAAAGATCATGGAAGAAAAAATAGGGACAACATTAGGATCACTAACACAAGGCATGAACAGAATACAAAACATTACCAAAAATGATGAAGAGAAACCAGATAACCGGGAACTCCTAAAAATCAAACACCTATGCTCATCTAAAGACTTCACCAAAAGAGTAAAAAGACTACCTACTGACTGGGAAAATATGTTCAGCTATGACATCTCCGATCAGCGACTGATCTCTAAAATCTACATGATTCTGTCAAAACTCAACCACAAAAAGACAAACAACTCAATCAAGAAGTGGGCAAAGGATATGAATACGCACTTCACTAAAGAAGATATTCAGGCAGCTAACAGATACATGAGAAAATGCTCTCGATCATTAGCCATTAGAGAAATGCAAATTAAAATTACGATGAGATTCCATCTCACTCCAACAACAACAACAAAAAAAACTAGCATTAATCCAAAAAACACAAAATAATAAATGTTGGAGATGCTGCAGAGGGATTAGAATTCTTATACACTGCTGGTGGGAATGTAAAATGGTACAACCACTTTGGAAATCTATCTGGCTTTATCGTAAAAAGTTAGAAATAGAACTACCATACAACCCAGAAATCCCACTCCTCGGAATATACCCTAGAGAAATAAGAGCCTTCACACGAACAGATATATGCACACCCATGTTTATTGCAGCTCTGTTTACAATACCAAAAAGCTGGAAGCAACCAAGGTGTCCATCAATGGATGAATGGGTAAATAAATTGTGGTATATTCACACAATGGAATGCTATGCATTGACAAAGAACAGTGACGAATCTGTGAACCATTTCATAACGTGGAGGAACCTGGAAGGCATTATGCTGAGTGAAATTAGTCAGAGGCAAAAGGACAAACGTTGTATAAGACCACTATTATAAGATCTTGAGAAATAGTATAAACTGAGAAGAACACATACTTTTGTGGTTACGAGGGTGGGAGGGAGGAAGGGTGGGAGAGGATTATTTACTGATTAGTTAGTAGATAAGAACTACTTTAGGTGAAGGGAAGGACAATACTCAATACACGGAAGGTCAGCTCAACTGGACTGGACCAAAAGCAAAGAAGTTTCTGGGATAAACTGAATGCTTTGAAGGTCAGCAGAGCAAGGGTGGGGGTTTGTGGATCATGGCTTAAGGGGACTTCTAAGTCAACTGGCAAAATAATTCTCTTATGAAAACATTCTGCATCCCACTTTGAAGTGTGGCGTCTGGGGTCTTAAATGCTAACAAGCGGCCATCTAAGATGCACCAATTGTTCTCAACCCACCTGGATCAAAGGAGAATGAAGAACGCCAAGGTCACATGATAACTATGAGCCCAAGAGACAGAAAGGGCCACATGAACCAGAGACTTACATCAGTCTGAGACCAGAAGAACTAGATGGTGCCCGGCCACAATCGATGACTGCCCTGACAGGGAGCACAATAGAGAACCCCTGAGGGAGCAGGAGAATAGTGGGATGCAGACCCCAAATTCTCATAAAAAGACCAGACTTAATGGTCTGACTGAGACTAGAAGAATCCCGGCGGTCATGGTCCCTAAACCTTCTGTTGGTCCAGGACAGGAACCATTCCCGAAGGCAACTCATCAGGCATGGAAGGGACTGAACAATGGGTTGGAGAGAGATGCTGACGAAGAGTGAGCTACTTGTATTAGGTGGACACTTGAGACTGTGTTGGCATCTCCTGTCTGGAGGGGAGACAGGAGGGTAGAGAGGGTTAGAAACTGACAAAATCGTCACAAATGGAGAGACTGGAAGGAGGGAGCGGGCTGACTCATTAGGGGGAGGGTAAGTGGGAGTATGGAGTAAGGTGTGTATAAGCTTATATGTGACAGACTGACTTGATTCGTAAATTTTCACTTAAAGCACAATAAAAATTATTAAAAAAAAAAAAAAAAACAAGTAGAGCAATTAGGACAGGAAAAGAAAAATTCTTGAAAAACATCCTCAACAAAATGAGGACCCAAATTCTAGAATGCAGATGAGTAGGGTTAGCAACAAGAGCCCTGGGGGAACAGCAGCTATGCAGAACCAAAGGAAAGACAGAAAGCTCTGTGATGGTCCTAAGGGCCGGGGAATCCAGAAACTACTCATATCCATGGCCTAAAAGAAGAGGTTTTCCACTCAGAAAAGAGGTCTCAGCTGCTGGTTCTGAGAACAATGGTTGGGAGAGAATTGCAAGCTTCGATATGTTGGTTTCTGTAATGGGACCATGGGAAAGTTTGAGGGGATTCAATTGGCTCTCAGGTATACCCAGAGAAAGGACAGAGCCCCATACTGAGGTAGGTCACTGGGAACAGTATACAAAGCCACCGAGGTAAACAGGAGAGAAAATTGAGATACTAATTGCAGAGGGGCAGGTCCCCAGATAGGGTGAGTGCCCCCTTATGTTTTGTGTCCTTGTTTCCTCACTTGCCTCATCCCTCCACTGGCCCTGGGGAGCAGACAAGAAGAGCATGCCTCAGAAAATACTAGAAGGTTGGTTAACTGAGAGGCCATTATTTTGAGTAGAGTGCCTAGAGCCCTGCAGCTCAGAAGGATCTCTGGATCCCCGACTGTCTAAACAGGAAACTCCTTATAAAAGTACAGAAAAACCCACCCCACTAAACAAGAGCAATAGAAAGGGATGGAACTCAGACACCATACAAGGACAGTATAAAAATGAAAGAGGATTAGGATAACAAACTGAGTAATATCCTTAGAGTAAAAGAAAATGGATCCGGAAAACATGGCCACAAACAGAGAAAACCTAAACTAACAGGAGCTTGAGCTAAAGGAAAGTAAGGAAATAATAGAAACTACGAGGGAACAGGAAACCCTGGTGGTGTAGTGGTTAAGTGCTACAGCTGCTAACCAAGAGGTCGGCAGTTCAAATCTGTCCTATAGGGCTGCTATGAGTCGGAATTGACTTGACAGAGTGGGTTTGGTTTTTGGTTTTATGAGAGAACAACATAATTCAGTCTTGAAAAAAGTGATGAAAAAAAAAGATTGGTAGTCAAAAGAAAGATTAAAAAAAAAAAAAAAAGACCTGAAAAAATCTTAGGAAACAGTTATAAATGTAAAAATAATGAACACTAGACAGTAAGGAGCACAAAAGGGATATCGTTGCTGTTGTTAGGTGCTGTCGAGTTGGTTCCGACTCATAGCGATCTTATGCACAACAGAAAGAAACACTGCCTGGTCCTGTGCCATCCTTACCATCATTTTTATGCTTGAGCTCACTGTTGCAGCCACTGTGTCAATCCACCTCATTGAGGGTCTTCCTTTTTTCTGCTGACCCTGTACTTCGCCAAGCATGATGTCCTTCTCTAGGGACTGATCCCTCCTGAAAACTTGTCCTAAGTATGTAAGATGCAGTCTCACCATCCTTACTTCTAAGGAGCATTCTGGTTGTACTTCTTCTAAGACAGATTTGTTCCTTCTTTTGGCAGTCCATGGTGTATTCAATATTCTTTGCCAACACCACAGTTCAAAGGCATCAATTCTTCTTCAGTCTTCCTTAATCATTGTCCAGCTTTCACATGCATATTTTGTGATTGAGAATACCATGACTTGGGTCAGGCTCACTTTAATCTTTAAGGTGACATCTTTGCTTTTCAACACTTTACAGAGGTTATTTGCAGCAGATTTACTCAATACAATGCGTCTTTTGATTTCTTGACTGCTACTTCCATGGGTGTTGATTATGGATCCAAGTAAAATGAAATCCTTGACTACTTCAATCTTTTCTCCATTTGTCATGATGTTGGTCATTGGCAGAGTTGTGAGGATTTTTGTTTTCCTTATCTTAGGGTGCAATCCATACATAAGACTATGGTCTCTGATCTTCATTAGTAACTGCTCCAAGTCCTCTTTACTTTCAGCAAGCAAGGTTGTGTCATCTGCATAAAGCAGATTATTAGTGGGTCTTCCTCCAATCCTGATGCCCTGTTCTTCTTCATATAGTCCAGCTTCTCAGATTATTTGCTCAGCATACAGATTGAATAGGTATGGTGAAAGAATACAACCCTGACACACAACTTTCCTGATTTTAAACCAATCAGTAACCCATTCTGCCTGAACAACTGCATCTTGATCTATGTAAAGGTTCCTCATGAGCACAATGAAGTGTTCTGGAATTCCCATTCTTCGCAGCATTATCTATAATTTGTTATGATCCACACAGTCGAATGCCTTTGCATAGTCAATAAAACACAGGTAAACATCCTTCTGGTATTCTCTGCTTTCAGCCAGGATCCATCTGACATCACCAATGATATCCCTGGTTCCACGTCCTCTTCCGAAACCAGCCTGAATTTCTGGCAGTTCCCTGTTGATATACTGCTACAGCTGTTTTTGAATGATCTTCAGCAAAATTTTGCTTGTGTGTGATGTTGTTCTATAATTTCCATATTCGATTGGATCACCTTTCTTGGGAATAGGCATAAATACTGATCTCTCCCAGTCAGTTGGCCAGGAAGCTGTCTTCCATATTTCTTGGCTTAGACAAGTGAGCACTTCCAGTGCTTCATCCATTTTTTGAAACATCTCAATTGATATTCCATCAGTTCCTGGAGCCTTGTTTTTCACCAATGCCTTCAGAGCAGCTTGGACTTCTTCCTTTAGTACCATGAGTTCCTGACCATATGCCACCTCTTGAAATGGTTGAACATCGACAAATTCTTCTTGGTGTAATGAATCTGTGTATTCCTTCCATCTTCTTTTGATGCTTCCTGGGTCATTTAATATTTTCCCCATAGAATCCTTCACTATTGCAACTCGAGGCTTGAATTTTTTCCTCAGTTCTTTCAACTTGAGAAACACCAATTGTGTTCTTCCCTTTTGGTTTTCTATCTCCAGCTCTTTGCACATGTCATTATATGCAAGTTCAAGCTGAAACTGAAGAAAATCAGAGCAATTCCATGAGAGTCAAAATATGACCTTGAGTATATCTCACCTGAATTTAGAATCCATTTGAAGAATAGATTTGATGCACTGAACACTAGTGACCCAAGACCAGACGAGTTGTGTAATGACATCAAGGACATCAACCATGAAGAAAGCAAGAGGTCGTTGAAAAGACAGGAAAGAAAGAAAAGACCAAGATGGATGTCAGAGGAGACTCTGAAACTTGCTGATGAACACCGAGCAGCTAAAGCAAAAGGAAGAAATGATGAAGTAAAAGAATGGAACAGAAGATTTGAAAGAGCGGCTCGAGAAGACAAAGTGAAGTATTATAACGACATGTGTAAAGAGTTGGAAATAGAAAACCAAAAAGGAATAGATACCACTTAAACTACCGTAAGAGAATGAAGAATACAAAGGAGAAAAAAAATTCAAAAAGAATGATGAAAAAGATTTTTAAAAGTATGTGAAAGCAAAGGCTGGTGGTGTAGTTAAAATCTAGGGCTTCTAACCAAAAGGTCAGCAGTTTGAATCCACCAGGTGCTTCTTGGAAACCCTATGGGGCGGTTCTACTCTGTCCTGTAGGGTCCCTATGAGTCAGAATTGACTCCACGACAATGTGTTTGGTTTTTGTTTTGTTTTGTTTTTTTGGTAAAGGCAAGAAGGAACCCTGGTGGTGGACTGGTTAAGCACTCGGCTGCTAACTGAAAGGTCAGTAGTCCAAACCCACCAGCTGCTCTACAGGAGAAAGATATGGCATTCTTCTGTCACATCTCCCATAAAGATTACAGCCTTGGAAACCCTGCGGGGCAGTTCTACCCTTTCCTGTAGGGTCACTATGAGTTGGAATCTACAGCAAAGAGTTGTTTTTGTTTTTTATATGCAAAAACATAGGCACATAGATATAATAATTCCCAAAGAAGGAAAACAATGAAACAGAACAAAAACTTAAAGCTGTAATCCAACAAAATTTTCCTGAAACAAAATAATCTTGAATTTACATACTAAACAGTGGTACCTGGGAAAATTAATCCAGAATCATCCATACCAAAATATATTCTAGTAATACTATTGGACTCATAAGAAAAAAAAAAAAAGACCCTTTGAACATGCAGGCAAAAAGATCAACTCACTTATAAATAGGGTGCACACATAGGTTGTTATCTAAGCTGGGACCCTTGTGAGAATGAATGGGAAACCGTCAGCAATTATGCTTGAACAATAGAAGAGCCCCTGGACTGTTCTGGGGCAAACTGAGACTTGCAGTCATGCTAAAAAAAAAAAAAAAAGCAGTCATGCTAGTTCCTTCTTTTTTTCTTGTGCATCAGGTGAAAGTTTACAGAGCAAACTAGAATCCCATTCGATAGTTTGTGTATAAAGTGTTTTATGGCCTTGTTTTCATTCCCCACAATGTGTCAGCACTCTCCCCATTTCTACCCTGGGTTTCCGTTTCCTTTTGTCCTGATTTTCTACCCCTTCTTGGAGTCCTGGTTGTTAGCAGTTATAACCCAAAAGCTCAGCAGTTGGGATCCACCAGACACTCCTTGGAGACCCTATGGGGCGCCTCTACTCTGTTCTGTAGGGTCACTATGAGTCAGAATCAACTTGAGAGCAATGTGTTTGATTTTTTTTTTTTTTTTTTTTGGTTTCCTGCCTTCTCATCGCTGCTTTTGGGCAACATTGCCCTTTTGATCTGGTATAATTGGCTGTTCAAAAATGGTGGAGGCAAGGGAGAGTATATAGAAAGTAAAATAAGCTGGCTGATTGTCTCATAGGTATTAACTGGCAATAAATAGTTGGTGGGTGGGAGAAGATAGAGGCTGTTATTGCTGGCTTGTTTCAATATTGTTCATAGTAAGAAACAGTACGTAATAAAAGGGAACTAATGGCTTTTTTTTTTTTTAATGGCATTATGGAAACCCTGGTGGCACAGTGGTTAAGAGCTACGTCTGCTAACCAAAAGGTTGGCAGTTTGAATCCACCAGGCACTCCTTGGAAACCTTATGGGGCAGTTCTGCTCTGTCCTATAGGGTCACTATAAGTCGGAACTGACTTGATGGCAATGGGTTAACGGCATTGTATAAAGGTATTCAGGTAAAGGTACCTATTAAGATAAAAAAAAATGAACCTTCTCTAACAGAAGAAGAAATATCAAAATGAGAGAGAGAATATAAATAAAAGGACCATGCAGTGAAAAAAATGCGCGCGCGCGCACACACGTGAAGCGAAACAATATGTCAGCACTGAGAAAAAACTTATGAGTCGTATCAATAAACATAAATCAGCTTAGCTCATGTGTAAAAAGAAAAAGATATTAAAATTGGCTGTTGTGGCTGTTAGGTGCCTTCAAGTCAACTCTGACTCATAACGACCCTATGTAAAAGAACAAAACACTGCCCGGTCCTGTGCCATCCTCACAATCTTTGCTATGTTTGAGCCCATTGTTGTAGTCACTGTGTCAGTCCATTTCCTTGAAGGTCTTTGTCTTTTTCATTGACATCTACCTTACCAAGCATGATGTCCTTCTCCAGGGACTGGTTCCTCCTGATAACATATCCAAAGGACATGAGACAAAGTCTCCTGATCCTCGCTTCCAAGGAACATTCTGGCTACACTTCCTCCAAGACAGACTTGTTTGTTCTTCTGGCTGTTCATGGTATTTTCAATATTCTTTGCCAACATGTTAACTCAAAGGCATCAATTCTTTTTCTGTCTTCCTTATTCATTGTCCAGCTTTCACTTGCATATGAGCCGATTGAAAATACCATGGCTTGGGTCAGGCACACCTTAGTTCTCAAAGTGACACTTTTGCTTTTCTACACTTTAAAAAGGTCTTTTGCAGAAGATTCACCCAATGTAATGTCATTTTGGTATCCTGACTTCTGCTTCCATGGGTGTTGATAGTGGATCCAAGTAAAATGAAATCCTTGACAGCTTCAATCTTTTCTCTGTTTATCATGATGTTGCTTATTGGTCCAGTTGTAAGGATTTTTATTTTCCTTATGTTGAGGTGTAATTCATACTGAAGGCTGTGGTCTTTGATCTTCATCAATAAGTGCTTCAAGTTCTCTTTGCTTTTAGCAAGCAAGGTTGTGTCATCTGCACATTGAAGGCTGTTAATGAATCTTCCTCCAATCCTGATGCCAAATTCTTCTTCAGATAGTCCAACCTCTTGGGTTATTTGCTCAGCATATGTATTGAATAAGTATGGTGAAAGGATACAACCCTCACATACACCTTTCTTGATTTTAAACCACGCAGTATCTCCTGGTTCTGTTCTAATGATTGCCTCTTGCTGTATGTATAGGTTGCTCATGAACACAATTAAGTGTTCTGGAATTCCCATCCTTTGCAAAAAAATGTTACCCATAATTTGTTGTAATCCACACAGAGGAATGCTTTTGCATAGTCAATAAAACACAGGTAAACATCTTTCTTGTATTCTCTGCTTTCAGCCGAGATCCATCTGACATCAACAAGAGTTCCACATCCTCTTCTGAATCTGGCTTGAATTTCTGGCTGTTCAGTGTTGATGCACTGCTGCAACTGTTTTTGAATTATCTTCATCAAAATTTTACTTTCGTGTGTGTCTTAATTATCTAGTGCTGCCATAACAGAAATACTACAAGTGGATGGTTTTAACAAAGAGAAGTTTATTTTCTCACAGCAAGGGAGGCTGAAAGTCCAAATTCAGGGTGTCAGTTCCAGGGGAAGTCTTTCTCTCTCTGTCGGCCTTCTCATCAATCATCCCCTGGTTGAGAAGCTTCTCTGTGCAGGGACTCCCGGCACTGCTTTCTTGGTGGTATGAGGTCCCCCTGTCTCTCTGCTTGCTTCTATCTTTTATATCTCAAGAGATTGCCTCAAGATACAATCCAATCCTGTAGGCTGAGTCCTGTCTCACTAACAAAACTGCTGTCCATCCTTCCTCATTAACATCATAGAGGCAGGATTTACAACATATAGGAAGGTCACACAATACCTGGGATCATGGTCCAGACAAATTGATACACATATTTTTGGGGGACAGAATTCAACCGATGACAATGTGATATTAATGATACAAAAAAAAAAAAAAAGACATTTCTGTCTAGTTGATTCTGACCCATAGCAACCCTAGAGGACAGAGTAGAGCTGCCCCAAAGTGTTTCCAAAGAGGGGCAGGTGAATTTAAACTGCTGAACTTTTGGTTAGTAGCCACATCACTTAACTGCTGCGGCACCAGGGCTCCATTATTAATGATACTGTTCAATAATTTCTGCATTCTGTTGGATCACTTCCTTTGGAATTGGCATAAATATGGATCTCTTCCAGTTAACTGGCCAGGTAACTGTCTTGCAAATTTCTTGGCATACATGAGTAAGCAACCCCAGAGCTGCATTCTTTTGTTGAAACATCTCAATTGGTATTCTGTCAACTCCCAGGGCCTTGTTTTACACCAATGCCTTCAGCGAAGCTTGGATTTCTTCCTTAATACCATCAGTTCTTGATCATATGCAACCTCCTGAAATGGTTGAATATTGACCAATTCTTTTTGGTACAGTGACTCTGTATATTCCTTCCATCTTCTTTTGATGTTCCCTGTGTCCTTCAAAATTTTGCCCATAGAATCCTTCAAAATTGCAACTCGAGGCTTGAATTTTTTCTTCAGTTCTTTCAGCTTGAGAAATGCAGAGCATGTTCTTCCCTTTTGAGTTTTCTAACTCCAGGTCTTTGCACATTTCATTATAATACTTTATTTTGTCTTCTTAAGCCATCCCTTGAAATCTTCTGTTCAGCAATTTTACTTCAGCGTTCCTTCCAGTCACTTTAGCTACTCTTCTAATACCCATTTTTCTTTTACTTCTTTTCTGTCTTCTTATTGACCTTTTGCTTTCTTCATGTATGATGTCCTTGACGTCATCCCACAACTTACCTGGTCTTCGGCCATTAATGTTCAATATGTCAAATCTATTCTTGAGATGGTTTCCAAATTCAGATAGCATATACTCAAGGTCATTTTCTGGCACTTGTGGACTTGTTTTAATTTTCTTCAGCATCAACTTGAACTTGCACATGAGCAATTTGTGGTCTTTTTCGAAGTCGGCCCCTGGCCTTGTTCTGATTGGTGATATTGAGCTTTTCCATAGTCTCTTTCCACAGATGTAGTCAATTTAATTCCTGTGTTTTCCATCCTGGGTGAGTTTCACATGTATAGTCACCTTTCATGCTGTTGAAAAAGGATATTTGCAGTGAAGTTGTTGGTCTTGCAAAATTCTATCATGCCATCTCCAAAGTCATGTCCATCACCAAGGCCATATTTTCCAACAACTGATCCTTCTACTTTGTTTCCAACTTTGGTGTTCTAATCACCAGTAATTATCAAAGCATCTTGATTGCATGTTTGATCAATTTCAGATTGCAGAAGTTGGTAAAAATCTTTAATTTCCTCATCTTTGGGATTAGCAAAGAGCTCTGGTTGTGTAGTGGTTAAGAGCTCAGCTACTAACCAAAAGGTCAGCAGTTCGGATTCACCATCTGCTCCTTGGGAACCCTATGGGGCAGTTCTACTCTTTTCTGTAGGGTTGCTATAAGTTGGAATTGACTCGACAGCAACAGGTTTGGTTTTTTTGGTTGATATTGGTAGTTGAAGTGTAAATTTCAATAATAGTTATATTAACTGGTCTTCCCTCTATGCATATGGATATTACCCTATCACTGACCGTGTTGTACTTCAGGATAGATCTTGAAATGTTCTTTTGGATGATGAATGCAACACCATTCCTTTCAATTTGCCATTCCTGGTATAGTAGATCATATGATTGTCTTATTCAAAATGGCCAATACCAGTCCATTCCAGCTCACTAATGGCTAGGATATTGATCTTTATGCGTTCTATTCCATTTTTAACAACTCCCAATTTTCCTAGATTCATATTTCATGCATTCCACATTCCAATTATTAATGGATGTTTTCAGCTGTTTCTTCTCCTTTTGAGTCATGCCACCTCGGTAAATGAAGGTCCCAAAGGTTTTACTCCATCCACATCACTAAGGTTGACTTGACTTTGAGGAGGCAGCTCTTCCCCAGTCGTATTTTGAGTGCATTCCTATCTGAGGGGCCCATCTTCTGGCACTATATCAAAGTTCTTCTGCTATTCATAAAGTTTTCACTGGCCATTTTTTTCAGAAGTAAACCATCTGGTCCTTCTTCCTAATCTGTCTTAGTCTGGAAGCTCCACTGAAGCCTGTCTGTTCATGGGTGACCCTGCTGGAATCTGAAATACCAGTGGCATAGCTTTGAGCATCACAGCAACATGGAAGCCGCCACAGTACAACAAGCTGACATATGCACGGTGGTAAAATTGGCTGATAAAGCAAAATCCAACTCTACACTGTATGCAAAAGGCTCACCTACAACAAAGATTTTGAAAGCTTAAAAATAAAATAATTGTTAAAGGTATAGCAGGGAAATGAAAATAAAAAGAAAGCAAATGTAGAGATCTTAATATTTAATAAGTAGCCCTGGTGGTATAATGGTTAAAGTGGTTGGCTGCTAACTGAAAGATGGGAAGTGGTTTGAACTCACCAGCCACTCCACTGGAGAAAAGACCTGGCGATTTGCTCCTGTAAAGACTTCAGGTTAGGAAACCCTATAGGGTCTCTATGAGCCAGAATTTACTCTATGGCAATGGCTTTTTATGTACCAAATAAAACAGCAACAATTTGCATAAAACAAAAACTACTAGAGAAGCAAGGAGAGGTAGAGAGAAGTGCACTAATAATAGACTAACACATTTTTCATAGCCCAAGACAAAGAAAGTGAATAAAAATTTAGTAAGGCTCCAAGAAACCTAAATAACATAACAAATAGTATAAATCTTCAGAGTATATATTAGATTCTGATTGTGGGTATGTGATCCAATTCCCAATAACAGGGAACAAACATTCTTTTCAGTGTACCTGAAGTATATCTTAAGTTTAAAAAGGGAAGAGGGTATCTACTGACTCATGTATCTGAGAAGTTTAGGGATTAATCTGAAGCTTCAGGTACAGTTAAATCCAGCTTCCCCAAAACATCAAGAATCTCTTTAGTGCTTGGTCCAGCTTTAGTCTACTTTGGTTTTATTCTTGGGCTGGCTTTTTCCATGAGGTTCCAAAGATGAACACCAGAAGCTCCAGCTTACACTGCACTGATAGTTGAGGATTGGGACTCTGTCTTCCAATATCCGTATCAGTCTCTAAAAAGAACTCTCACTGACCCTGTTTAATGGATGCACTACAGTCCAAGGATTGTCTAGCCAGGATCATTGTCAATGTCAAAAACAGAGATAAATCCATGTAATTGACAGTCTCTTTAGCATGAAGCAACTAGAAGGAGAGACTCTAAAAGAAAAACTTGGTCTTCTTGTTGGGCAAACAAAGAAGTTGTCTGTCTCACTTGTAACAGATAGAAACAGATAGCTGTTGTTGAGTTGACAACTCACTGCGACCCTATGTACAGCAGAACAAAATATTGTCAGGTCCTGCATCATCCTTACGAGCACATGTGTGTTCAGTACGGTGCTAATCCATTTCACCAAAGGTATCCTTTGCCCTTCTTGGCCCTCTACTTAACTGAACATGGTGATCAACTTTAGCAATCAGTCCCTCTGCATGATGTGTCCAAAGCAAGCAAGTGAGTTGGACAATGTTCTGTTGTGATCCATAAGGTTTTCATTGAATAATTTTTGGAAGAAAATAGCCAGGCCTTTCTTCCTAGTCTGTCTTAGTCTGGAAGCTCCACTGAAACTTGTTTACCACTGGTATTTGAAATACTGGTGGCATAGGGTCCAGCATCACAGCAACATCTAAGCCACCACAATGCAACAAAATGACAGATGGGTGGTGGTCACTTATAATACAATGTGATAAATACTAAAATAAAGAAACAGGATGCATGGTTAACTGAAAAAAAAAAAAAAACCCAAAAACAAACTCATTGCTGTAGAATTGATTCCTACTCATAGCAACCCTACAGAACAGAGTAGAGCTGCCGCATAGGGTTTCCAAGGCTATAATCTTTACAGAAGCAGACTGCCACATCTTTCTGCCGAGGAGTAGCTGATGAGTTTGAACCACTGACCTTTCTGTTAGCAGCCTAATGCTTGACCACTGCACCACCAGGGCTCCTGATGTAGCTCTAGAGGACATTAAGGGGTAATCATCTCTATTTTGGAGAGATCTCAAGATGGCTTTAGACATAGAAGACAGTCAGGTGGGTTTTCAAGGGTAAGTAGAAGGTCTCTAACCAGATCAAGGAAAGGAGGTCTAATTCAGATGGAAGGAACTTCATGCGCTAACTCACCTAGGAAACTACAAAATAGAATGATACATTTGGGGTGCTCTGAGAAGTTCAGTATAGCTAGGGGAAAAGAAGAAGTTGGGGAATGGTGAAACACGAGGATGGAGGAGTAAGTAGGGTTAGACTGTGAAGGTCTTGCACATCATTGTTTTGGTTATTTCACTCTTTAGATCTCAGTTCCCATTTCTACCCTTCCCCTGCTCTGCAGAACTGCAGAGTAGGGTCCTTTGCCAATTGGCTTCCTGGGAGGTTTGGACAGTGGGGGACACAGGCAGAAAACTAGAGGGTGGGAGCAAGGAAAAGCCAGGGTATTTTTCCTTCTTGCTCTGCCTTGAGTGGCCTCTCCAGCAGCAGCTGCATAATCTCCTCAGTGGTCTCAGCTCCTACCTCTAGCTTCCTCCAGATGTCCCTGGCTTCTAGATTCTAATAACACCATGCCTCCCAACAGCTGCCTTATTATGCCTTAGGATTTTATTGGTCAGGAATTCAGAGGGCTCAGCTGAGTGACCCTTCTAAACTACTTGGCATCAATGGCAGTCCCTTGGTGGTACATAAACTGGGTATGGTAGATCCAAGATGACTTCATGGCATGCTGGCACGTTAGTAGTGATGGCTGAATAGCTGGGCTTCACTGCTGACCAATACATGTGGCCTTGACATCAGTGTAATCCCAGGAGAGTTAGACATGTTACATGGTGGCTCATGATTCCAAAAATCACAAGATAGAATCTATGCAACCTCTTATGATCTAGGGACAGATCTACTGTACTCTATCAGTTAAAACAGTCACAAGCCCGTGCAGATTCAAGAGGAGTGGCCATAGGCCCTAGCTCTTGAAGCAAATTGTGTCAAAGAATGTGAGGCCATATTTTAAAACTACCACACTCCATTTGGAGACAAATGTTCTATTTAAATTCTGTTCTAGAAATACCTATCAAACATTTGGGCCAAATATATAACTTAGGTAAGTGTATCACATAGTCTGATAACATGAGTTTGGCAAAATATAGATACATAAACAGCATCCTTAACCCCCCAGAATATTTGGATTCTTTAAAAAGCTAATAATCATTGAGAATCCACAAGAGAAGGACATAGCGTGTGCCATTGGCGTTGCAATCTCCTAAGACTAGTCTTCTGCATAAGGCACCTTGAAAACACAGATTTAGATGATAACTTGAAACAGAAAAGGAATGGAAACCATCTCATATTCTAGAAGTTTAAGAGTGACAAGAACAAAATAAAATTTTTAAGAATAAAACAGACTTGCTTTTCTAAGATGACTCAAGATACAGGAAGGTATCCATCGACTGAGTGAGCAACAAGGGTGCCACCCTGAGTTAAAGAAGCGTGCACATAAATGTCCTAGAGTTAATAGAGGGTAAAAATAAGTCTCTGCTTTCAGAAATATTAGTCATCAACTACCCATCTTTTACAGGATTTTTATTCTTCCTGAACGTCTTAATTAAAATGTAAAATGGCTGGCAATGTTAGCTTTCTTGGGAACTAAAGGAACAGCCCCAGAAGTCCGTGGAATGTGCAATGTCTTGCAAACCTTGCTGAGGGCAAAGCAAACTCATAAAACAGTAAGATATTAATTATTTATTATAGGGCTATGGAAGAAGCCAAGGCTTGGGCCTCTTTCACTTTGGGGATTTGGGTTTGCGAGTTACAGGACAGAAGGGAAATAGCTTTGAAATTACAGGAAATCAGAGACAGGAAATCTTAGTTATGGTCAAAATCCATAATGTCTTTTGGTGAACTCTGTTTGATGGACCTCGACAATAACCGAACGGCATGCGGGAAGTCTATTAAGCTGTTTCAGGATCTGGATATATTCATCTAGAAAGATATATGGCTTCGTATTACTTTCAGTATATTAAGGTGCCATTCGCAAACATGATGATCTACAGTATTCATCATTCACAACTCACTTCCATACAGATTGGGAATAGCACCCCAAAAAGATCCCACCATCCAGCCAAAATGCAAAATAAAAAGACCTGAGGTGTCTGGTTTTGATTTGGGAGCAGGACGAGGCTACAGAAAGCCGCTGCAACAGAGTGAGGAAGTCTGGCCTCTTTCTCCATCTTGATGGGGACAGGTTTGGAGGGTGCGAGAAGAGCCAGGGCCACTTTGGTGACAAGCAAGGTTGGCAGGCATCATGGTGAGGAGCACAGATCATCAGTCCCTGGTCTATCCACGCTCACTATGGTAGACAGCTTTGTGTTGCCGTTCCCACTCAATCAGCGGGAAAGATTAGGTAGAAAGGCAGGCACAAGTGGCCAGTTGGTCACTTGCAAAGCAAGATGTTTGTCTCACACTTTTGTCTTTGCTAAAGGAAATGGCGCCTACATACCCTCTTCTTTGCCATTTGTCCACTGCCCTAACTCTTGCTAGCCGGGTCCTAAGAGATCATTAGACCAGGTCTTTCCAAGGTGTGGGGCAAATATCTCCATGGCTTTACAGGGGGACTTTAGATGATACACAAGCAGGGCCTGAAATAACGTTGTATCAGACAATGAAAAAGTGAGTCCCTTTTCAATACTCCCTTAACCTTAGGATTATCAAACTTTTACACAAATAACACGTGCCTTCTATGTTTGTTTGCCAGCTGTGCCCTCCCCCCTTGAAGTATTTTTGTAAGGGCACTAAGGTGATTTTTTTTTTACAGCAACAGGTAAAAGAAAACGGGCATATGAGGTTGTGGTTGGCAAACAAACATAGGCAGCACACATCATTTGCATAAAAACATGGTACATCAAGGAGAGAGTCTCTAGTGTTGGCTAATCACCCAGAGAGAGAGAACAGCCGTCAAGCACAGAACCTTCTGCAGACAACAAGATCCAGCCAGAATCTGATAACATTGTTGTATTTACTTTGTATTTATTTTTGCAATTATCTTCTTCACGTTGCTAGTGATTTTGATTTTTTCATTTGTAATAATGATGGAATTTCCTCATGAAACAAACTTGTTTGAAAAACTGAATCCATTTAAATAAAAATACTTAGTTCCCATTCAGATGGCATGCATATGTGATAAGAATTAAGACAGTAGAAGGAGAATGATAGAAATCTGGGAAATACTAAACTAGTGTGACCGTTCAAGTTTATACTCAGGGATGTTGAGGCTCTGAACATTTTGATAAACTGCTCACAAAAAGAAAAAGAAAATCACCCTTCAGTCAGTTCAGACTCATAGCAACCCTATAGGACAGAGTACAACTGCCTCATAGGGTTTCCAAGGAGCAGCTGGTGGATTCGAATTGTCGACCTGGTTAGCAGCCAAACTCTTAACTACTGTCAACGATCTCCAAAGTAATTATATATTTCTTCATTTACCCATTTATTTCTTTGTTTATTTTAATATAAAAAGGACTGACACTATGTGACACAGGGTGTTGGTGAAAAGGCCAGGTCTCCTGCCTCCTTGGGGCTTCTTTTCCTGCCTCAGAAGACTCTTTACCAGCCTTTGTATAAGGAGATAAAGGGTTCAAGAAATGTGGCTGCTGTTTCTATCCAGAACTGCAATATGTCTGTTAGAATGCCTTTGGCTTAGGGTAACAGTATAGCTGACTAAAAGTACTTTAGACAATACGTTGTTGTTATTTTTAGATGCCATCTTGTTGGTTCCAACTTATAGTAATGCTTTGTACAACAGAACGAAACAATGCCTAGCCCTGCACCATGCTCACAATCGTTTTTATGCTTGAGTCCATGGTTGCAGCCACTGTACCAATCCATTGCATGGAGAGTCTTTCTCTTTTTCGTTGACCCTCTACTTTACCAAGCCCGATGTGCTTCTCCATGGGCTGGTCCCTCCTGATAACATGCCCATAGTATGTAAGACTAAGTCTCACCATCCTTGCTTCTAATGAGCATGCTGGTTGTACTTCTACCAAGACAGATTTGCTTGCTCTTCTGCCACTCCATGGTCTATTCATTATTCTTTGACAACATTATAACTCAAAGGCATCAATTCTTCAGTCTTCCTTATTCATTGTCCGGTTTCACACACATATGGGGTGATTGAAAACACCATGGCTTGGATCAGGCCCACCTTAATCCTTAAAGTGACATCTTTGCTTTTTAACACTTTAAAGAGATCTTTTGCAGAAGATTTGCCCAATGCAGTGTGTCCTTTGATTTCTTGACTGCAGTTTCCATGGACGTTGATTGTGGATCCAAGTAAAATGAAATTCTTGACAACTTCAGTATTTTCTCCATTTGTCGTGATGTTGCTTATTGATCCAGTTGTGAGGATTTTTGTTTTCCTTATGTTGAGGTGTAATCCATACTGAAGGCTGTGGTCTTTGATCTTCATCAGTAAGTGCTTCAAGTCTTCTTTGCTTTCAGCAAGCAAAGTTGTGTCACATGCACGTCACAGGTTGTTAATGAGTCTTCCTCCAATCTTGATGCCCTATTCTTCTTCATATGGTCTGACTTCTCAGATTATTTACTAAGCATACAGATTGAGTACGCATGGTGAAAGAATACAGCCCCGACACACATCTTTCTTGACTTTAAACTACGCAGTATCCCCTTGTTTTTTTCAAATGACTGCCTCTTGGTCTAAGTACAGGTTCCTTATGACCACAGTTATGTGTTCTAGAATTCCCATTATTCAAAATGTTGGCCATTTGTTATGATACACACAGTCGAATGCCTTTGCATAGTCAATAAAACACAGGTAAACACCTTTCTGGTATTCTCTGCTTTCAGGCAAGATCCGTCTGACATCAGCAAAGATATGCCTTGTTCCAAGTCCTCTTCTGAATCCGACTTCAATTTCTGCAGTTCCCTGTCGATGCACTGATGCAATTGTTTTTGAATGATCTTCAGCAAAATTTTACTTGCCTGTGATATTGTCTTAGGCTGGATTCTCTAAAGAAGGAAAACTACTAGAGCGTATAAATATATATATAGAGAGAGAGATTTATATCAAGGAAATGGCTCAAGCGATTGTAGATGATGGAACGTCCCAAGTCCGTGGGTCAGGTTAGAGCCTTTCTCCTGATTCACGTAGCCACAGGGGCTGGCTAACCCAAGATTGGCAGATCAGAGACCAGGGCTCTTGCTCACAGGCTGTGAAGATCCACGAATACCAAGATCAGCAAATAAGCTGCTAGCTCAAGTCCCAAGAGCTGGAGGTCAGACAAACAGGAGGGAGCTGCAGGATACACAGCAGGCAAAAGCCAGAAAGTCCACTTATATTAGGACGCAGGCCACATGCCCAAGGAAACTCCCTTTCAACTGATGGGCTACTCACAGCAGATCCCATCATGGGAGTGATCACATATAAACACTGAGAATCATGGCCCAGCCAAGGTGACACACAATCTTAACCATCACAGGTATTAATGATATTGTTCAATAATTTCCACATTCTGTTGTATCACCTTTCATTGGAATGGGTAAAATATGGATCTCTTCCATTCGGTTGGCCAGGTAGCTGTCTTCCACAGATTTTGGCATAGACAAGCGAGCACTTCCAGCACTGCATCTTTTTGTTGAAACATCTCAATTGGTATTCCATCAATTCCTGGAGCCTCATTTTTTCACCAATGGCTTCAGTGCAGCTTGAACCTCTTTCTTCAGTACCAATTGGTTCTGGATCATATGGTACCCCCTGAAATGGTTGAATGTCCACCAATTCTTTTTGGTATAGTGACTCTGCGTATTCCTTCCTTCTTCTTTTGATGCTTCCTGTGTCCTTTAATATTTTCCTTGTAGAATCTTTCAACATTGCACCTTGAGGCTTGAATTTTTTCTTCAGTTCTTCCAGCTTGAGAAATGCCAAGCATGTTCTTTCTTTTTGATTTTCTATCTCCAAGTCTTTGCACGTTTCATTTTAATACTTTATTTTGTCTTCTTGATCCACCCTTTGAAATCTCCTGTTCAACTCTTTTACTTCATTTCTTCCTTTTGCTTTAGCCACTCTATGTTCAAGAGCAACTTTCAGAGTCTCTTCTGACATCCATTTGCGTCTTTTTTTCTTTTCTGTCTTTTTAATGACCTCTTGCTTTCTTCATGTATAGTGTCCTTGATGTCATTCCACAACTCATCTGGTCTTCGGTCATTAGAGTTCAGTGTGTCAAATCTATTCTTGAGATAGTCTCTAAATTCAGGTGGGTTATACTCAAGGTGGTACTTTGGCTGTCTTGAACTGTTCTAATTTTCTTCAACTTCGACTTGCATATGAGCAATTGATGGTCTGAAAAATGGGCCAGTGAAAATCTTATGATACAGTGCTGGAAGATGATCCCCTCAGGTTGGAATGCACTCAAAATAGGACAGAAGAGCTGCCTCCTCAAAGTAGAGATGGCCTTAATGATGTGGATGGAGCCAAGCTTTCCAGGCCTTCATTTGCTTAGGTGGCATGACTCAAAATGAGAAGAAACAGCTGTAAACATCCATTAATAACTGGAACGTGGAATACATGAAGTATGAATCTAGGAAAATTGGAAGTCATCAAAAATAAAATGGAATCCATAAACATTGATATTCTAGGCATTAGTGAGCTGTAATGGACTGGTATTGGCCATTTTTCAGACAGTCATATGGTCTACTATGTCAGGAATGACAAATTGAAGAGAAATGGTATCATATCCACTGTCAAAAAGAACATTTCAAGATCAATCCTGAAGAACAACGCTGTCAGTGACAGGATAATATCCATATGCCTACAAGGAAGGCCAGTTAATACAACTATTATTCAGATTTACTGACCAACCACTAAGGCCATAAAAAATAGGTGAAGAAATTGAATATTTTTGCCAACTTCTGCAGTCTGAAATTGATCAAACATGCAATCAAGGTGAATTTATTATTACTGGCCACTGAAAACCCTGGTGACATAGTGGTTAAGAGCTACGGCTGCTAACCAAAAGGTCGGCAGTTCAAATCCACCAGGCGCTCCTTGGAAACCCTGTGGGGCAGTTCTACTCTGTCCTATAGGGTCGCTATAAGCTGAAATTGACTCAACGCCAACGGGTTTGTTTTGTTTTGGGTTTTTTTTTTTTTTTTGGCCATTGGAATGGGAAAGTTGCAAACAAAGAAGAGGATTAGTAGTTGGAAAATGTGGTCTTGGTGATAGAAATGACACTGGAGTTCACATGAGAGAATTTTGCAAGACCAATGACTTCTTCATTGCAAATACCTTTTTCAACAACATAAAAGGCAACTATACACGTGGACCTCACCAGATGGAATACACAGGAATCAAATCGACTACATCTGTGGAAACAGAGGATGGAAAAGCTCAATATCATCAGTCAGAACAAGGCCAGAGGCCAGCTGTGGAACAGACTATCTATTGCTCATATGCAAATTCAAGTTGAAGTTAAAGAAAATTAGACAATATACAATTATTCTTTTTTTACCTTGGAGTTCCTGGTTGGTGCAAATGGTTAACCTGCTTGGCTACTAACTGAAAGGTTGGAGGTTCTAATCTACTCAGTAGCATCTCAGAAGAAAGGCCTGGGCATCTACTTCTGAAAAATCAGCCATTGAAAACCCTACTGGGCACAGCTCTACTCTGACACACATGGAGTCACCATAAATTGAAGTCAACCCAATGGTAGTTCTTTTTTAATGTAAATTTTAATGATATATGTTTACTTATTTGCATGATAGTACCCTAGGTAATCAAAGTAATCACTCTTTGATAAAAAATAATATTTTATTGGTTTTTGGTGAAAGTTTACATAGCAAATTAGATTTCCATTTAACAATTTCTATGCTTATTGTTCAGTGACATTGGTTACAATTTTCACAATGTGTCAATATTCTCATTATTTCCATTCTGGTTTTTCCGTTTCCATTAACTTTAATCTAGGTTCCCTGTCCCCTCCCCTCTTACCTTCTCATCTTTGCTTTAGGGTAAATGTTGACCATTAGTCTCATATAGTTTTTTTTTTTTTTTTTAACAGCATAGTACTCACGTGTGTTTATTTTATGAGCTAATCTGTTATTCAATGGACAAACTCTGGGAGTGATTTCAGTTCCAGATTTAAAGTGTGTCTCAGGGCAATAGTCTCGGGGGTTCCTCTGGTCTCCACTGGTCCAATAAGTCTGGAGTTATTTAAGAATTTTAGCTTTGTTCTATGTTTCTCTCCCATTCTATCTGGGAACATCTATTGAGTCTCTGGTCAGAATTGTTTATAGTGGTAGCTGGACACCATCTAATTATTCTGGTCTTGGGATATATGAGGCCAAGGTTTATGTGGGCTATTAGTCCTGTAGACTATTTTCTTCTTTAAGTCTTTGGTTTCCTTCATTCTCTTTTGCTCCAGATAAGTAGAGACAAATAGTTGTATCCTAAATGTCTGCTCACAAGATTTTAAGATCCCAGACATTACTTATCAGATTAGGATGTAGAACATTAACTTTATGAACTATGTTATGCCAATTGACCATGAGACTAAGCCTTCAAATCCAGTAAACCAACACAATGAGGTGTTCGGTTATGCCTAGGAAGTATTGGTAACTGTGCTCCAATGTGCTTTACTATATATATGAATATATACACAGCACAAATATATATACTTATCTGTCTATGTAACCACACATAAATTTTTTGATTGACATTGCTGGTGATGCAAAATTGTATATGTTATAGCATTTACCAAAAATGCACATTATTCTTGTGTACTTCTTAGTGTCATTATTTACCTTGGTCAAGTTGTGCAGACCTCATCCACACGAGGTATTGCCTCCCCCGTTACCAAAAATAACAAGTGTTCACTGTCTAGAAAGTGATTCCTCCCCCATATCCCTCCCATCGCTGTTAGCCACCAAAGAATGTTGTTTTCTGTATGTATAGCTATTCTTTTTATAAAAGTGAGATCATATAATATTTGTCCTTTTGTGATTGACTTGTTTCACTCAGCATAATGTCCTCCAGATTCATCCTTGTTGTAATATGCTGGAGAACTCATCATTGTTGTTTATAGCTGTGTAGTATTCCATTGTATGTATGTACCACAATTTGTTTATCCCTTCTTCCACTGATGGGCACTTAAGTTTTTTCCATTTTTTTGCTATCTTGAATAATGTTGCGATGAGCATAGGTGTGCATATGCCTATTCATGTCACTGCTATTAGATCTCTAGAGTATATACCTAGAAGTGGAATTGCTGGGTCATAAGGTATTTCTATTTCTAGCTTTTTGAGAAAGTGCCATACCATTTTCCATAGTGGTTGTACCATTTTACATTACCAGCAGTGGATCAGGGTTCCAATCTCCCCATAACCTCACCAGCATTTGTAGTTTTCTGTAATTGTTTTTACTTTCTCGATCAGTGACATTTTTGCAGGGGTGAGATGGTATCTCACTGTAGTTTTGATCTTCATCTCTTTAATGGTTAACGAAGGAGCCCTTGTGGCTAAGCACTCAGCTGCTAATTGAGAGGTCAGCAGTTTGAGCCCACCAGCTTCTCCACAAGAAAAAGATGCGACGGTCTGCTCCTATAAAGATTTACAGCTTGGGAACCCTATGGGGCAGTTCTCTGTCCTCTAGAGCCACAGTGAGTCGGAATCAACTGAGTGGCAACAGGTTTGGTTTTTGGTTTAATAGCTAATGATCGTCAGCATCTTTTCATGTGTTTTTTGGCTGCCTGAATGTCCTCTTTGGTGAACTGTCTGTTCACGTCTGTTGCCCAGTTTTTAATTGGGTTGTTTTTCTATTTGTTTTGTTGTTGAAGTTTTCTATATATTTTGGAGATTAGACTCTTACCAGATATGTCATTACCAAAGATTTTTTTCCCCCAGTTTGTAGGGCCTCTTTTTATTCTTTTGATAAAATCTTTTGATGAGCATAAGCGCTTAATTTTTAGGAGGTCAATTTGTCTTCTGTTGTTTATGCATTTGTAATTGTGATTGATAATCTGTTTCTAAAGAAAATTTGATCTCATAGTTTTGTTCCTGTATTATCTTCCAGGAACTTTATAGTTTTAGCTTTAACATTTAGGTATTTTATCCATTTTGAGTTGGTTTTTGTGTATGGTGTGAGGTATGAATCCTGTTTCATTTTTCTGCAAATGGATATTCAGTTTTGCCAGCACCATTTGTTAAAGAGACTCTTTCTTTCCTGTTGAATGGACTTTGGCACCTTGTCAAAAATCAGCTGCCCATACATGGATGGATTTACTTCTGAGTTCTCAGTTTTATTGTATTGGTCTATGTCTCTGTCATTGAACTAGTACCAATCTGTTTTGATTACTGTGGCTATACACTATGTTTTGAAATCAGGAAGTGTGAGGCCTCTTACTTTGTTCTTCTTCAATATTGCTTTGTCTATTTGGGGCCTCTTTCTATATAAAGTTGGTGATTAGTTTTTCCATTTCAGTAAAGAGATATTTTGGATTTTGGATCGAGATTGCATTGTATCTATAGATTGGTTTGGGTAGTATTGGCGTTTCACAATGTTAAGTCCTCCAATCCACAAGCATGGAACGTTCTCCCATTTACATAGGTCTTTTCTAGTTTCTTGCAGCACTGTTTCATAGCTTTCATTGTGTGAGTCTTTTACATCCTTGGTTAGGCTTATCCCTAGGTATCCTTCTTGTTGGCTTCCTTTCCTTTTCGGAGTTCTCCTCATTAGTGTAAAGAAACCCCACTGATTTTTTTGTGTGTATCTTGTATTCTGCCACTTTGCTGAATCTTTATTAGTGGTCTTCTCATAGCAATCTTGTAGATCCAGTAGGAATCTTTGGGATTTTCTATGTATAGGATCATGTCATTTGCAAATAGAGATAGTTTTACTTTCTCCTTTCCAATTTGGTTGGATATGCTTCATTTTCCCTTCTTGCCTTATTGGTCTGGCTAGGAATTCCAGTGCAATGCTGAATAACAGTGGTGAAGTGGGCAAACTTGTCTCATTCCTGTTCTCAAGGAGGAGGCACTCAGTTTTTCACCATTGAGGATAATGTTGGCTGTTGGTTTATCATTGTTGTTGTTTTGTTGTTAGATGACATCAAGTCAATTCTGACTCATAGCAACCCCATGTACAACAGAAAGAAACACTGCCTGGTCCTGCACCATCCTATGTTTGAGCTCATTGTTGCAGCCACTCTGTCAATCCGTATCATTGAGGGTCTTCCCCTTTTCTCTGACCCTCTATTTTACTCAGCATGATAGTTTATCATGTATGTCCTTAATCTTGTTGAGGAATTTCCCTTCTTTTTCTATTTTTATCTGGAAAGGGTGCTGGATTTTATCAAATGCCTTGTCTGCATCAATTGAGATGATCGTGTGATTCTTTTCATTTGTTTTATGTGGTGAATTACACGGTTTGATTTTCTAATGTTGAGCCACCTTGCATACCTGGAATGAATCCCACCTGATCATGATGTATTATTTCATTTATTGATTGATTGATAAGCTGTTGAATTCTGCTGGTAAGACTTTTGTTGAGAATTTTTGCATCTGTATTTGTAACGGGGCCCTGGCGACACAGTGGTTAAGAGCTTAGCGCTAACAGAAAGGTTGGCAGTTCGAACCCACAAGCTGCTTCTTGGAAACTCTGTGGGGCAGTTCTATTCTGTCCTTTAGGGTCGCTATGAGTCAGAATCAACTCGACAGCAATGAGTTTGGTTAGGCTTTTGGTATATTCATAAGGGATATTGGTATGTAATTTCCCTTTTCATCATGTCTTTACCTGGCTTTGGTATCAGGGTGATGCTGGCTTCATAGAATGAGTTAGGAAATATTCCCTCCTGTTCTCTGTTTTGGAAGAGTTTGAGCAGACTCGGTGTCAATTCTTTTCTGAATGTTTGGTCAAATTCCCCAGTGAAGCCATCTGGGCCAGGGCTTTTTTATTGTTGTTGGGAGTTTTTTGATAGCATCTTCAGTGTCGTCTTTTGTTAATGGTCTGTTTAGATTTTTTACCTCTATTTGTGTTAGTTTATGTAGGCGTTTCCAGAAATTTGTCCATTTCTTCTAGGTTTTCTAATTTGTTGGAGAACAGTTTTTTGTAGTAATCTGCTATAATCCTCTTTATCTCAGCTGGATCTGTTAAAATGTCTCCAGTTTCATTTCTTATTTTGATTATTTGCTTCTCATTTTTTTCCTTTGTTGTATTGGCCAGTGGTTTGTCAATTTTGTTGATCCAACTTCTACTCTTGTTGATTCTTTCTATTGTTTTTCTGTTTTCTATTTCATTTGTTTCTGCTCTGATCTTTATAATTTCCTTTCTTCATGTAGCTTTGGTTTTCTTTTGCTCTTCCTTTTCTATTTGTTTAAGTTGTCAGGTAAATTACTGATTTTGGATTTTTCTTTTTTAATGTATGCGTTTATTTCTATAAATTTCCCTTTGAGCACTGCTTTTGCTGTGATCCAAAAGTTTTGGTATACTGTGTTTTCATTCTCATTTGATTCTAGGTACTTTTTAATTTCATTTTCGATCTTTGTTAAGGAGCCCTAGTGCCACGGTGGTTAAGAGCTTGGCCACTAACCAAAAGGTCAGCAGTGCAAATCCACCAGTCACTCCTTGGAAACTCTATGGGGCAGTTCTACTCTGCCCAGTAGAGTCACTATGAGTTGGAATTGTCTCAACAGCAACAGGTTTGTTTCTTTTCTTTTTTTTTTTTTTTTGGTTTATGCCCCATAATTATTTTAGTAATGTAATTATTTAGTTTCCATATATTTAGTTTATTTCCCTTGTTCTTCCTGCTATTGATTTCTAGTTTCATGCTGTGTGTAATTTTGATCTTTTTAAATTTATTGATGCTTGCTTTGTGGCCTAAAATATCATCTATTCTGGGGACAAGTCCATGTGCACTGGAGAAGAATGTGTACTGTGCTGCTGTTGGGTGGTGTATTCTATATGACTGTGAGGTCCACTTGGTTAATATTGTTAATTAGATCTTCAGTATCATTGTTGATTTTCTTTCTAGTTGTTCTGTCCAGTGTCAAAAGTGGTGTGTTAAAATCTCCTACTATTACCATAGAATTGTCTATTTCTCTCCAGTTCTGTTAGAATTTGCTTTATAAATTTTGGAGCTCTGACACTGTGTGAATAAATATTTATTAGTGTTATGTCTTCTGGTTAGTTGATCTTTAATCATTATATAGAGTAGTCTACCCTTATCCACAGGGGATATGTTCCAAGATCCCCAGTGGATGCCTGAAACTGTGCATAGTACAAAACTTATATAAAAACCAAAAAAAAAAAACTCAGTGCCGTTGAGTCGATTCTGACTCATAGCGACCCTACAGGACAGAGTAGAACTGCCCCATAGAGTTTCCAAGGAGTGCCTGGTGGATTCGAACTGCCGACCCTTTGTTTACCAGCCATAGCACTTAATCACTATACCACCAGGGTACAAAACTTATATATATTATGTTTTTTCCTATACATACATGCCTATGATAAAGTTTAATCCGTAAATCAGGCACAGTAATAGATTAACAACAATAACTAATAATAAAATAGAAGCACTTTACTGCTTCTCTTTGGCATACCCAAATTGCCAGCACCACTACTCTTGCGCTTTGGATCCAATATTAAGTAAAATAAGGGTTACTTGAACACAAGCATTGCAGACCACAGTTGACCATGGGTAACTGAAACTGAAGAAAGTGAAACTGTGGATAAGGGGGGACTACTGTAATGTCCTTCTTTGTCTTTTATAATGGTTTTTAACTTGAAGGCTAATTTGTCAGATATTAATATTGCCACTCCTGCTCTCTCTTGGTTGTTGTGTGCTTGGTATATATACATTTTCCCATCCTTTGATTTTTAACCTGTTTATGTCTTTGTCTCTAAAGTGTGTCTATTGTAGACAACATATTGATAGGTCATATATTTTTATCCATTCTGTCACTCTGCCTCTTGACTGGTACACTTAATCCATTTACATTCAGTATGATTATTGATAGGTAAGAATCTACTGCTGTCATTTTTTATATATATTTTTTGTGCTGTTAATATTTTCTTTGTTCTTTGCTTTCTGTGTTGAGTTCCTTTTGTATATGGATTTTCTTTTCCTTTCATTTGTTGTCATTGTTTTTGTGTTTACTGAGTCTTTTTTTGGTTTTCTTCTTCTCTATTTTGATGAGCAGATTTATTAATTTCCTTTGTGGTTAACCTGAAGTTACCTTTTATCATCCTATATTTAAAGTTGTGTGTTATCTCTTGAAATCACCTTGACTTCCTCTCCATGTGGAAACTCTATGCTACACCATCATTCTCCCTTTTGTTTTGAAGTTGTCATCATTTACTTTTTTGTATCTCTGGTTCCTTTTAATCAATTTTGTAGCTTTATTTTACTTTTTGAAGTGTTTACCTGGCTAGGCATCTGAGTGATGCTGTCATGTGTCTTTGTCTCAGGTTGTTGTCTGACATCATTGGTTTTCTATCCAAAGGACTCTTTTTAATATTTCTTGTAGGGCTTATCTTGTGTTACTTATTCCCTAATTTCTGTTTGTCTGAGAATGTCCTAATTTTGTCCTCATTTTTGAAATACAATTTTGCTGGATGTATGATTCTTGATTCGCATTTCTTTTCTTTCAGGGTTTCGTATATATCTTCACATTGCTTTTTTTGCCTGCATGGTTTCTGACAAGATATCAGCACTTAGTCTTATTGAAGCCTCATTTGTAAGCGATAGTTCATTTTCACAAGCTGTTCTCAAAATTCTTTGTCTTTGGTTCTGGAAAATTTGATTATGATATGTCTTGATGATTTTCTTCTGAGATTTATCTTCTATGAGGTTCATTGAGGTTCTTGGATGAAGATCTCTCCTTTCATGATATTTGGGAAGTTTTCTGGCGGTATGACTTTAAGAATTCTCTCTGTGCTCTTCTGTCTTCCCTTTTGGAATTCCTAATATGTGTAAATTGTTTCTTTGATGGTGTCCCATATGGCCTTTGGCTTTCTTCAGTTTTCTTCAATCTTTTTTTTTTAAATTGTTCCTCAAACAAATTACTATCAAGAGATTTGTCCTCTATTTCACTGATTCTTTCTTCCATTGAGTCATTCCACATCTGTGTCCTTTCATTGAGTTCTTTATTTTTGATATTGTTCATCTTCTGAATTTCTAGTTGTTGTTCTTATGTTTTCTATTTCTGTATTGAGTTTGTCATTTTTGTTCTTGTATTTTTTTTTCTTGATCTCTTTAAGAATATTAAATATTAGCCTTTGAATTCCTTGTCAGGTAGTTCTATTATCAGATCTTCATCAGAAAGGTTTTCCATCCTTTATTTTGGTCATTTGTGTGAGCAATCTTACCCTGTTTCTTCATATGATTTGTTACTTACTGCTGTCTCCGGGACATTAAGGTGTTATATTTGGCTGGGTTCTCTAGAGAAGCAAAACCAGTGAAGCATATTTCCTTGACATAAATCTCTCTGTAAGTATAGACAGATTTATCTCAGGGAAATGGCTCACCTGGTCATGGAGCCTGGCAGGCACCAAATCCATGGGTCAGACATCGGGTTGGAGGCCTCCCCGACTCACGTGGTTGCAGGGACTGATGAACCCACAATTGGCAGATCAGATGGTAGGTTGTTCGCTCATGGACTGCAGAAGCTGGAGAATCCCAGAATCAGCAGGTTAGATGACAGGTTCAAGTCCCAAGAACTGGAGGTCAGATGATGATGAGCTGGATGCAGGAGTAAGGGAGAACCATGCCACAGCATCCGTATATATATCCCCAAGGAAACTCCCCCTACATCAGAGTAGAGATGTGACTTGAGTAAAGTTGTGACTTTAATTAGGGTGTGACTTGAATCACATGCTCTTTTAAGTCTGTGACTCAAGATATACCCCACCCTAATCCTGCCTCATAACATATAAAGGTTAAAATTTACAACACCTAAAATGGAGGATAATTACATAATATCACAAAATGAAGGATAATTACATCAGATCACAAAATGGAGGACAACAACACAATACTGGGAATCATGGTGTAGCCAAGTTGACACATAACATTAACCACCACTGCTGTTATTTATTTATATATTTCTATATAAACGACTCGATGGCACTAGTTTTATATTGATTGTATACTTGTTTGTTTTGCCCTAATATATCTTATTTTTGTTTTGTTTTGATTTATCAGGAGCTTTGCTTCTTCTCTTTCTCTTTAGGATGCCTTTCTTCCTTTGTATTATTTTAGTTGTTGTTTTGTAATACTGGTCTATGTATGACTTTGGTCATGTTAGTTGGCTGGGTATCATTTTCTCTCACTGGTGGATATGGTGGGTTGCACATACAGAGAAGTCCTCTGTTGTTAGATGTATGTCTTCCCTTCCAGGATTAAGTGGAGATACGAGAACAAATCCCTTCGCTGATGTAAGGCATCAAGTGTTGGGTGGTCAGGGTCTCTCCACAGCTCTTGTGGGACAGTGTGGTCCTTCTGTGTTGGCATTAGTAGTTAGTGTGTCTGCTAGAAAGCAGGACAGGTCATCTTTGTACCCACAGGGAGGCAATGTTACCCAAATGTAGCCAAGAATTGGTGCCTCAGTAGGTGGGAAGAGATCAAGGGGTTTCAGTGAGTGTATGGTCAACCTGTGGGAACTGGCTGAGTGTGGGATGTGTGTCACTGTGGCTGGGCAGTCATTGGGTAAAGGCACAGGGAGTACCTGCTCATTGTTGGGTGGTGGCACTGGTGGTACCTGCCGGGATGTGTCTGGAGGTCGCTGATAAGAAGGTGTGCCTGTTGAGCCATGCCGGATGGTCGTTGGGATGGTACACAAGTGCACACCTCCTAGTCTCTGGGCTAGGGCATGGGGGCACACCTGCTGGTTGCTGGGCAATGAAGTGGGGTGTGTTTTGGTTACTGCGCAGGTATGGATATATCCCGCCAGTCTCTGGGTAGCAGGTATAGGGGTGCTCCCACCAGTTGCTGGGCATTGGTGCAGACACTCCCGCTAGGCCACACTAGGTGATGGGCCTTGGCCTATATAAATGTGGGGGGGAGGTGCTGGCTAGGTAGGGGAACCTCTAGTTGTTATTCTATGGTTTTACTATTCATTGAGTGTTTCCTGTCCAAATGGTCAGGCACCGCTTCTGGTGAGTAGTTTTGTTCCCAGCTCCTGACTCCCTCTCTTCTCTGTAGTCAACAGGCTAACTGGAGCTCTCCCTCAGTCTTCCCATACTTTCCTTTCCCTTTTTAGCCCTAGCTTGCATCCTGCTCACCTTGTTTCATTCCAGGTTTGTTTACGCAGTACCTGTGTCCCCTGTTATGAATTCTGTGGAGTTGCCTTCCTGTGCTCCTCACCTGGGAACATTGCTTGCTTTGTCCCAAGATGGCCACACTGTGCCAGATCAGCTGGCAGGGTGCCGAGGATCCATAAATCTGTGTTAGCTGTTTTCATCCTGTCCCTTGTTCCACTCACTCAGTGCTTCAAATGGAAGTCAATTCTCAGCCTTCCATTTGATACTCAGGGTTCCAGGGTTGTCATCCATATCTGTTCCACTTGGTTTCTCAAGTCTTTGTTGTAGGGAGACATTATAGTTCATCTAAGCTGCCATCTTGGGCTCCTCCAAGAATCACTTTTTTATCACAATACTTTCCAAGGATACATGGAAAGACAGTGATGGTTAGTTTGAGACACTATTCTCACTAATCGCCTAAAGCTTGACAAGTGTGGGCAAAGATAGATCTGGGGGTTGGAGAGTTTAATAGATGGAAGTGTTGTGGGCTGCATCTTCATTATTTCTTTACAGACAATGATTTCACTACTAGGAAGGTGTCACTTTGCTATCGACATTAACTGTAAAGAAAGAACCTGGGGCATGGATGATGATTAGCCCACAGACAAGGAAGAAGTTTGTGGTAGACAGTGCTTTTCTGTTTTATGAGAAAAGGTAGCTATTAGTCTAAGAAATTAAATAATTTATTTATTTAGCACAGAATAAAGAGGAATTTAACTTTGAGGAATCAAGAAGAATCCAAGACACATTGCCAGAGATGTGTGCCTTTGTATCACTGTCTCAGGAAATCTATGATGATTGATTTGTTGATTCTTTTAAGAAGCAGTAGTCTTTCAAGGGGGACACACTTTTCCTTCTTGTCTATTTTGGAGGGTGTACAAACCTGAAAAAACCAAACCCATTGCCATTGAGTTTCACCTCCAAATTGGCATCAGCTTGGTAGCTCATAATTAACTGTCTACACCTAGAAAACTCAAATCTAAAACAATCTAGGTACCTATAAAACAATCCTAAGTATCTATCCTAGTCTTCAAAAAAAAAAAAAAAAGTAAACAAATAAAAAAGTGTATTTCTAATTAATTTTAGTGGGGTTAGCTGAGTTACATGTATGGTTATTAAATTGACATATAATGTTTTTTTTCCATGTGTCTCTTACAGGCCTTAGTGGAGAAATAGACTTAAATTTAGGGAATTTGATAAATGCCTGATCTAAGAAAAAAATTAATTTATCAAGGAAAAGAGAAATACTGATTTACCAAAATGGAGGCCCTCCCCCCCCCGCCTTTTTTTTGATGAATAGGTTTCAACAATCAGCACAGAGATTGACATATGGTGGGCACTCAATCAATGACTATTTTTTTCTCTTCTCCTCTTATTAATGCATTCACCCATGATTCTTTGTTCTTCCATTCAACAGTCATTAGGTACCTACTATACACCTGACAGTCCCTCTGTCAGGCACTTGAGATAAAGGGATGAATTTGAGTTTTTATTCCCAGGTTGCTCATAATGCCTTCCTCTTGATAATTATTATTTTTGCTTTATATAATTTCTGTCCTTCAGTTGGAAGCAACCACGTTTCCCATCAACGGATGAATAGATAAATAAATTATGGTATATTCACACAATGGGATACTATGCATTGATAAAGAACAATGATGAATCTATGAAACATTTCATAACATGGAGAAATCTGAAAGACATTATGCTGAGTGAAATTAGTCAGTTGCAAAAGGACAAATACTGCATAAGACCACTATTAAAAGAACTGAAGAAATAGTTTAAACAGAGAAGAAAATATTCTTTGATGGTTACAAGAGAGGGAAGGGAGGGATAGTAGATAAGCTTTATTTTAGGTGAAGGGAAAGACAATATACAATACAGGAGAGGTCAACACAACTGGACTAAACCAAAAGTAAAGAAGTTTCCTGAATAAACTGAATGCTTCAAAGGCCAGCATAGCAGGGGCAGAAATTTGAGGATCATGGTTTCAGGGGACATTTAAGTCAATTGGCATAATAAAATCTATTAAGAAAACATTCTGCATCCCACTTTGGAGAGTGGCACCTGGGGTCTTAAACGCTAGCAAGCAGCCATCTAAGATGCATCAACTGGTCTCAACCCAACTGGAGCAAGGAAGAATGAAGAATACCAAAGACACAAGGTAATTATGAGCCTAAGAGACAGAAAGGACCACATAAACCAGAGACTACATCAGCCTGAGACCAGAAGAACTAGATGGTGCCCACCTACAATGAATGACTGCCCTATCAGGGAACGCAACAGAGAACCCCTGAGAGAGCAGGAGAGCAGTGGGATGCAGACCCCAAATTCTTGTAAAAAGACCAGACTTAATGGTCAGACAGGGACTAGAAGGACCCTCGAGGCCATGGTCCCCAGACTTTCTGTTAGTCCAAGACAGCAACCAAAGCCAACTCTTCAGACAGGGATTGGACTGGAATAGGGGATGGAAAATGATACTAGTAAAGAATGAGCTTCTTGGATCAAGTAGACACATGAGATTATGTTGGCATCTCCTGTCTGGAGGGGAGAAGAGAGGGCAGAGGGGGCCAGAAGCTACCCAAATGAACACAAGGAGAGAGAGAGTGGAGGGAAGCACTGTGCTATCTCATTAGAAGGAGAGCAATTAGGAGTGTATAGCAAGGTGTATATAAATTTTTGTATGAGAGACTGACCTGACTTGTAAACTTTCACTTAAAGCACAATAAAAATTAATCAAAAAAAAAAAATTTCTGTCCTTCAAGCAGTCAAAGGAAGTTGAAATTTTCCTATTTGATAACAGGTCCATTAGTTCTTGGCTTGAGCCTGGACAGTAAAGGCATTATAAATCTTTTCCTAACACATCTGCCTTCCGTGAAGTTTGGCTAAAGGTGCCAAGCTCAAATCACAAAATCAAAAGAACATACATGAAATTGAATATAAGAAAGTAAGTGTAAATAACTTAAAAAGCACCTAGGAAAGCATGCATTGGCCATTTCAAAGTGAGGAGTGGAGCCCTTCATTCAGTCCACAGATCCCCTACTATGTGCCAGTCAATAGTAGGTCCTGAGAAAACAGCAGTGAGCAAAACAGATAAAAATCCTCGTCTGTATGGGCTTCACATCTGGAAAAATCACTGAGTACTTCCGATTTGCCTGGTACTTTATGTGTAATTTCACTTGTCCCCCAACAATTTTCCTGAGACCCTGGTAACCTAATCAGCATGCCTGACGTCTCACAGCTGAAAGGTAGCAGAACTAGAACTGGAATACAAAATGATACTCTGTCCATGTCGCCCTGATGTCTCCCATGTTATGCTGTTGATTTGATCACCGACCTAGGGAATTAGGGTGGTCCAGGCCTATCCTCTCTCCACCACTTCCTGCCTTCAAGATATTTGTTAGTGAAGTAGCCTTAACACCTGATCGAGGCCAGGGACAGGATGTGATGGCTACTTGAGGTGTCTTTTGGTGATAAGAGAGATTATTTGTGAATAGATCTTTTGTTGTTGTTGTTGTTAGGTGCTGTCAAGTCTGCTCTGACTTATAGTGACCTTACGGACAGCAGGACAAAATGTTGCCGGTTCTGCAACATCTTCATGATCATTGGTGCATTTGAATTCACTGCTTTGGCTATTGTGCCAATTCATTTCATTGAGGGTTCCCATGTTTCACTGACCTTCTACTTTACCAAGCGTGATGTCTTTTTCTAGCGATTGATCTTTCCTGTTGACTTGTCCAAAGTAAGTGAACCAAAGTATTGTCATCCTCGCATCTAAGGAGCATTCTGGTTGTATTTTGTTCTGTTTTGAAATATACCAAGGTTGGTTTCTTGTTTGTCTCACTGACTTGAATGAGATCTCCACAGGGCAAGAACATGTCTCATTGGTTTTTCTTTTCCTGGGAATTGGCACTGGCCCTCAGATGGATTTGTGGCTGAACATGAATGAATAATGAATGAATTGACAAAGAAGGGAATAAGAAAATGAATGAGTCATTGAGAAAGTAAATAAGTGATTAAAGGAATGAATGAGGAATTAGAAAATGCCATTTGAAGTCAAGAGGCACTCTTACGTGGTGATCTATCTATGCCAATCCCTCATAACGTGGAGAAGAAGAAGGCCCATTTCTAAATTCTTTTTTTTTTGGGGGGGGGACCAATTAGTGGGCCCTATCTGGCTGGAAGTTTGGCAATCAGGGAGATGCACAGGCTCTTACCTGCAGCTGTAGGTCAGGAAGGGATGCCCAGGCCAAGAATATGGCGTGAAACTCCTTGGTGGAACCAGGCTGGGGATACGTTAATTCAAATTATTAAAATATAAAAATAATAAGACCTTCTAGACTTGACAGCAAGTAGAAACACATTTTCTTGGTTCAAGGCTTGGGCCGTTATAGATCCACGGTCCCTTATTCATGATTGTCAAACTCAAAAAACTCTGAAAATCGAGTTTTGTTGTAACTCATTTGACGACATATGGTTATCTGTTGTAGCATTTACTTACCTCATTTGTGTGAAATAGATACATGCTTCTCTGCAGAAATGCTTCTATATTTGATTGTGGGCACTACCCCAGGCCCTGCAGACGGTGTTACTTAAAAAGCATATGGACGATGTCATGGATTGAGTTGAGTCCCCCCAAAATATCTGTCAACTTGGTTAGGTCATGATTCCCTTGTATGATCATCTACCATTTTATCTTCTGATATGATTTCCATATGTGTTGTAAATCCTATCACTATGCTGTAACAAGATGGATTAAAAATATATCCACTGCCGTCAAGTCAATTCCAACTCGTAGAGACCCCATAAGAGAGAGTAGAACTGCCCCATAGAGTTTCTAAGGAATGCCTGGTAGATTCGAACTGCTGACCTTTTGGTTAGCAGCCATAGCACTTAACCATTATGCTACCAGGGTGTCCATAATATGATGGATTAGTGGCAGTTCTATTGATGAGGTCTACAAGATTAGATAGTGTCTTAAGCTAAATCTCTTTAGAGATATAAAAGAAAGAAGCCAGCAGTGAGACAAGGGGACATCATATCACCAAGAAAGCAGTGCCAGGAGCAGAGCGCGTCCTTTGGACCTGACGTTTCTGTGCTGAGATGTTCCCAGACCAAGGGAGGACTGATGACAAGGACCTTCCTGCAGAGCTGACAGAGAAAGCCTTCTTCTGAAGCCAGTGCCCTAAATTCAGACTTCTAGCCTATTGGACTGTGAGAGAATAAACTTCTCTTTGATAAAGCCATCCACTTGCGGTATTTCTGTTATAGCAGCACTAGATAACTAAGACAGATGGTATTACTTTTCTAAAATCTAAAAGCTGATTTCTGGAATACATCAGGCTCCAAGAATTTCAGATAAGGGACTGTGAGTCTGTACTATATCTAGAAGCCAAGTGATCAAAGCCCAGTGTATGACCTAAACAAGGAGATTCCAAGCAAAATGTACAGAAAACCCAAGATCAGCTCAAGAGGTAGCTCTCAGGACAATGAGCAGAAGGGACATCTCCAAACCAGAGAGTACTCACCTCCTTGGACTAGGTTTCATCCCAGGGGACATGGGTATATGTGGGGATTTTCCCAGCCCACTAATAATAAATAGTTTTCCCTACACCCCGACATCCAAGTGACCTCCTTGGTCAGCGTCTTTATATGGCCAAGGACCCTCATCACCATCACTGGGTTTCAAAGTCTAGATAGTTTGTCAATCCTCATAGTGATGAAGGGTGTGCCCTGTGAATGCTTTCAGCATGTGTGCTATGTCTTAAGTGTCTATGCCCGCAGTGTCTTGCTCAGGGCCTGGGATAGAATAAACACTCAATAATGAGCTCAATAAATCTTTAATGAACATGTATAATATGTTACTTTTTATAATACGTTTTTATATGCATTGTCTCATTTAATCCTCTGAATGACTCTGTGAGTCAGGCAAGTGACTGAGTCCCAGGGAGGTTAAGGTCCTTGCTCAAGATCCCAGCAAGCAAACAGTTCTGCTGGGACTTGCACCAAAGCTCTCTGATTCAAAATCTTATTCTCTTTCTCTGGCACTGCTGTGCCTCTCTCTTCTGTATACTGAGCTCTCAGGATTGAAGTTATCTGGTAAAAATGCTCAGTCTTGGGAAAGGCCTGAGAATGAGAAAAGCAGTTGGTGAACTCTTAGAAAGTGTCTCAAGGATAATTCCCTTACCTATGTCTATCCCCTGGTAAGGTTAATCTAGTGGAAAGTCCAGGCCTCCCAGGAAAGGAAGGGGATCACATGGGTGCACAGATAGAGGTAATATAGGGGCCACAGCTCATTCCCAGGGCACCCTAGCCACCAGCACTGCTAGCCCCCCTTGTCTTCCCAGGTCTAGAGCTGACCTTGGGAGCAATGAAGGAATGTAGCCTTTTGAAGGTTATGGAGAAAGCAGGGTAGTGGGATGGATGAGATCATGGAACTAGTGCCCATCTCAGACCATGAGAAGCTGAGCTTGCTGTAAGAACTCCATAAACATCGGAGGCAGAAGAACCTGCCCAAGGAGAGGATGCTACTTCCATCTGTGAGAAAAAATCTTCAAAGGTGGTGCTAACCCTACATGAAGTCATCCCAACTTTCTTATGAGGGAAGGATGATTCAGATGATGTCCCCAGCCCTCCTCCTTGGTGGCCTGTACCTGACCTCCAGGAAAGCAGAAGAAACAAAAAGGAATGCGGTATGATGAGAGGGGAGGACCAAATGTCCAGGGACCCTGCTCATCCCTCAGCAGTAAATAGGGCTGGGGGAGCCTCTCTTGCCCCTGACTTTCCACACCAGGGAAAGGAGCATGTCTTGCATTCTTAGTGAGTCACCATTTTCCGAGGGCATCACAGGGATGCCCCCCTCCCTCTGAGCTGCTCACAAACTGATCAGCAATGTGCTAGGTAAACTCCAGGCCAGGCTTCTAATTACCCTTGTGGCAGCACCTGAGAAAAAAAGCTAGGCCTTGATCTCATTTCTTATTCCTGACTTGGCCCAGGCCGTCAAGAGACATTCCATGGCACCTTTTTCTTTCCCCTGTGCCTATGGATTCCTTCCACAACAGAGTCCCAGAACTATGGTTGAGGTTTGCCCGCTGAAGCATAACCCCATGGTTGTATGCTCTCAAGAGGTGGTTCTTGTGAGTTAGTGAGTATCAAAATCACTTCAGCCCCCAGAAAGATTGTTCAACGCAGAGTCCTTGGGCTTATTCTAGACTCACTAAAGCAGGATGTCCAGATGGACAATACAAAAAAAAAAAAAAACCATTGCTGTCAAGTAGATTCCAACTCTTAGCAACCCTACAGGACAGAACAGAATTGCCCCACAGGATTCCCAAAGCTGTAATCTTTATGGAAACAGACTACCACATCTTTCTGCCACCAAGCGGCTGGTAGGTTCAAACTGCTAACTTTTGCAGCAGCCGAATGCTTAACCCCTGTGCCACCAGAGTTCCTTTAGGTGAAGGCTAGGGGCCAGGAATTGGCATTTTAACAGGCCCCCCAGTTGCATTCTGATTCAGATGATGCACAGAATTATACTTTAGGAAACACTACTGTAGGCTTAGCCCATATTTGTCGCTATTGTGTCAATTTACCTCATTGAGGGTTTCCCTGATTTTTTGTTGGCTCTCTACTTTGCCAAACATGATGCCCGCTTTTTAGCAATCAGTCTTTCCTGATGACATTTCCAAAGTAAGCAATCTTTGGAAGTCAAAATTTCACCATCCTTTCTTCTAAGGAACGTTCTGATTGTGTTTCTCTATGACTGATTTGTTCAATCTTTTGGCAGACCACTGCATATTCAATATTCCTTACTAACACCCCAGTTTGAACACATCAATTCTTCTGGCTTCCTTTTTCATTATCTGACTTCCTCATGCATATGAGGTGATTGAAAAGACTGAGACTTGGATCAGATTCACCTTAGTCATCAAAGTGACATCTTCCCTTTTAGAACTTTAAAGAGGTCTTTTGCAGCAGATTTGCCCAATGTAACACATTATATGGTTTCTTGACTGTTGTTTCTATGAATGTTGCTTGTTAAAAGCAAGAGAATAAAATCATTGACAACATCTATTTCTTCTCCATTTATCGTGACATTGCAACAATGGACTCAAACATACCAATGATCATAAAGATGGAGCTAATCCAATGGCAACTAATAGCAACAACACTATAGGCTTTGGGAGTCAAACCTGAGTTCAAATACCAGCCCCATAGGGTGTCCTTGGATAAATTAATTGTTCTGAGTTTCAGTTTCCCTGTGTAAATTGAAGCTAATAGTACTGACCTCATATGATTGTATAGTTTAAAGGGAATAAATGTATAAAGTATCTGACAGATAGTTGGCAATAAACAGTAGCTATAACAATCCTGAGGAGCCCTGATGGCTCAGTGGTTAAAGCACTCAGCTGCTAAGCAAAAGGTCAGTAGTTGGAACCTACCAGACACTCCTCAGGAGAAAGGTGTGGCAATCTGCTTCCATGATTTACAGCCTCGGAAACCCTATGGGGCAGTTCTAATCTGTCCTATAGCATTGCTATGAATCAGAATTGACTCGATGGCAATGGGTTTGGTTTTTGGTTATAACAAACCTGGGCTGTGGATGGACCAGTTTGCCTGGGCCCAGTGGCTGTCTTCATTCCCTTTTCTTTTCAGTGGTGCCTAAGATGCTTGACTTTGTTTCCAGGCTTCAACTCAGTGAACAGGGCTTGTATGCCTGGGGTAGACAGAGTGATGGCCCTTCAATTGATGCCCACCTACTAATTCCTGGAACCAGGGGGAATTAAGACCGCAGATGAAATCGAGGTTGCTAACTAGCTGGCCTTAAAATAGGACGATTATTCTTGATTATCCTGCAGGGCCCAATGTAATCACAAGGGGCCGTGGAAGATGGAGACGGAGGACATTAGAGTAATGTGATGTGAGAACTCAGTCCACTGTTGCTGACTTTGAAGATGGAGGAAGGAGCCATGAGCCAAGGAATACAGGCAGACTTTGGAAGGTGGACGAAGCAAGGAAGTGAGCTCTCTCTTAGAACCTCCATTAAGGAACAGAACTCTGGCAACACCTTGATTTTAGTTCAGTGAGACTTGTGTCAGACTTCTGACCCATAGAACAGTAAGATAATAAATAAATGTGTGCCATTTTAAGCCACTAAATTTGTGGTAATTTGTTACAGTGTCAGCAGGAAACTAATACAATACTCAAGAATAGGCTGCCAAGTTCTAGAAACCCCACTCACATGCTTAGGAGACTTTGTGACTTTGTAATGACAGTAGTATTTCTGCCATCTTTGGGGCCCAACTGACTGAGGCCAAAGATGTGAATGGGGTTGCTTGGTGAATTTGTCAAATGCAGATTCCCACCCCACTTGGTGAATAATATTAATAATCATAATAGTTAAGACATACTGAGTGTTTGCAATATGCTAAGTGCTTTTCATTAACTATCTCATTTAATCATCAAAACTGTCTATGAGATGGATTCTATTAGCAACAAAATTTTACATGGGAATGTAGGCTAGCAGAGGTAACCCGCCCAAGATTGGACAAAGTAAGAATCAGAACCTGGAATTAAAGCCAGAGTCCAAACCCCTAACAGCCTGGTTCCATTCTAGGACCAATGGAGGAGCTGATATGTTATCATTAAATGTCAGGTTTGAGCCCTCTGCTGAATTTACCCATACACAAGAACATGCCTCCTGCTGACCTGGCAGCTCACAACCTCTAAGGCTTCACGACAGATCCTGCTGAAGAAACCAATGGGAGAACCTTCCCTTGTGTGGTGTAGTATAGTAATTATTACTAATCACAGGAGTAATGAACCTCATTCTCCTTGAGTTATAAAAATTAAGTAATAGTCATCATAAAGCTCTGCAAGAGTATGCTGGGAGGGCGAGATGTAATAAGACAGTGCTTTTTTTTTTTTTTTTTTTTGGAGCCAAGCTGTGCTAAGGTTGTTAGCCTCAGGAAAAGAGAAAAGTTAGAGAATGATACAACTTTCAAGCCAGGGACACTGGGCAGTCATGCAAGTGTTCTGGAGAAGGGACAGTGCTAGCAAGTCCCAGGTTCCAAATTTTTTTCCTCCATCAGCTGCTGTTATGCTGTATGACCTTGAACAAGACACTTAATCTCCCTTCACCTTGCCTGAAAATGGGACCAACTGCCCCCAACACTTCCCCATCTCACTTGGCTGCTGTGGCAATCCAATGAGGTCATGTTTGTGAACACGCTCTGGGAATTACAAATGCAGCACACCCTTGCTGAGTCCTATGGTGGCTATTACCTAATTTTTACAACTCACAGTGAATGAGGTTCATTATTACTGTGATTACTGATAATTACTACACTACGCTGTACTAGGTACTATTCTCCCACTGGCTTCCTCAGGAAGATCTGCTATGTAAGCATTTCTGAAAAAGAAAGAAAAAAAAATCAACAAAGTTGGAATGTCCCAGCAGGCTATTGTGCAGGATGGAGTTTTCCACACTGAGTTTAGACCAGTCCCTCCTAGACTGTCTCTTCTTGATTCTGCTACAACAAGTAATTCAGAAATTTAGGTTTAGCATCTGTTTATAACATGGCATTTCATGGAAGAGTTAACACATCGGGTCACAGTCATCTCCAGCATCTTGGGGAAAATTATTGTACCAAACTTAAATCTTTCCTTCCTTCCTTCCCTCCTTTTCTTCTTCTTTCCCATCCTTCCCTCCCTCTCTCCTTCCCTTCTTTTCTTCCATTGGTCAGTCAGTCAGTCTGCAACATTTAACTAGAACGTATTGTATACCAGATGCTGCATTGCGTACAGGTGAGCCAAGTATCCTTCTCACTCTCAAGGGGTTCGCAGACTAGCGTAGAGACTGGCATTCAAATACTTGATGCCATTTATTGGCTTCATTGTTGTCACAACCTTAAGTGCAGAGTAAAGAGGCACTATCCAGGCCAAAGGGAGGACTTTAACAACATTGTGGAGTCAGACTTTTTGGATTCAAGTCTCATGTCTGCTCACCCACCACTTGCTATGTGACCCTCAGTGAGTAACTTGGCCTCCTGAGCCTCAGTGACCTCAACATTCAGATGAGGATGATGCCAAAGTTGTGATGCTCCCATGAAAAGCCTGATGCAGTGCTCAGCATGTTACAGTGACACCCAGATAGCACATCTTATGCTGATGCAGGTTTGAGAACAGTGTGACAGTCGATTGACTTTTGCAGCCTACACAGGCTTGCCCCAGTCATTTAATAAACCTTGTCATCATGCAGCCCCATGGTGCACTAGATTGAATATTGAAGACCTCATCACTAGAACTATCAATGGTAGCAGTAATAGTAGCTGGTAGCGAAGAGAGTAGTAACATCCCCCACCCTCCTCAGGAGCAACTTCTCCCTCAGTTGTTATGAACTTATATTTGGTGGTCAATGTCACCTGTTTCTCTGTAATTCACCAAAAAGGTGACTGGGCAAATGTTACCTTATGTATGAGTCCTTGGGTATTCAAGAACCTTGGGAAAGTCTTTAATGAGCTTGTGCATGTTTTCCACCAAGCTCTGCCTGGCAGTTTTTAGTGATTCATCAACAGAGTCCCACATCCAGTTAAAAAGAACAGATTGAACAAGGATTTCTAAAATTTTGATACCTAAAATGTGTGAGAAAATGAACATTTGCTGCACTGCTGGTAGGAGTGTGTTTGGTACAACCTCACCAGAGAGTAGTTTGACGATGCGTTTCAATAGCCTTCCCAGCGTCTGTGCGGTAAATTTAACCCAGTGATACCGCATGTAGAAATGTATCCTAATAATCACAGATGCATATAAAGATTTATCTTCAAGTATATTTATATGTATTACATGATCATTCATAATAGTGAAATGTGGAAACAGCATAAACGTACAATAATAAAGTTTCACTAAATATACCATACTAAAATTTAAAAAAAGGTACACACTTGCACACTTGCAACTGCAAAAAATTATCTCATAGAGGAATATCTAACAACCCAAAAAGATGTTTTTGATATATTAGTGGATGAAAAAACAATTTAAAAATCAGTTTGTATAGCATATGCTAACACCGTAAATTAAACAAAAAAAAATGCTATCACAGGAAGCTGGACATATCTAATCCAAAATGTTGTTGCTGTTGTTAGTTGCCTTCAAGTCGGTTCCGAGTCATGTTGACCCTATATACAACAAAACAAAATGTTGTCCAGTCCTGCACCATCTTCACAATTACTGGAATGCTCAAGTCCTTTGTTGCAGCCACTGTGTACTTTGAGTAACTTCCAACCTAGGGAGCCCATCTTTCAGTGCTATATTAGATAATCTTCTGTTGTGATCCATATGGTTTTGGTTGGCTGATTTTCAGAAGTAGATCACCATATCTTTTTTTCCTACTCTGTCTTGGTCTGGAAGCTCTGCTGAAACCTGTTTACCATGGGTGACCCTGCTGGTATTTGAAATACTGGTGCATAGCTTTCAATATCATAGGAACAAGTACCACAGAGTGACAAATTCTCAGATGGGTGGTAAATCCAAAACATTAGCAGTGTTTATCTCCAAGTGGTGGGATTTCTACTGGTTTGTGTGTGTGTTTTCCTGAACTTCCCAAACTTTCTACAATGAACATATTTCTTGAGCAGTGAGAAAAGAAAAACAAAATTTGAAAACTAAGTCTGTAAATTCAGTGAGTTTGAACTCAAATTACACTTTACTATGTGTCCTAAGGAAAACCTGGTGGTGTCCTAAGGAAACCCTGGTGGTGTCCTAAGGAAACCCTGGTGGTGTAGTGGTTAAGTGCTACGGCTGCTAACCAAAAGGTCGGCAGTTCAAATCTACGAGGCGCTCCTTGGAAACTCTATGGGGCAGTTCTACTCTGTCCTATAGGGTTGCTATGAGTCGGAATCGACTCGATGGCAGTGGGTTTTTTTTTTTTTTTTTTATGTGTCCTAAGATAAACTACCTAATCTTCCTGAGCCTCATTTTTTTTTTCTCTATAAAAGATTGGTAATTACTCATATCTATTTTTTTTTTTTTATACCTCATAGGGTTGCAGGAGGGTTTCATTAGGTAATACACCTAAGGTGGCGCGCACACAATAGAAGCTCAGTAAATTGGTGTTGCCTTCGCTTCCTCCTCCATGAATAAAAGGAGAGATGACTGAGATAACCACAGGGAGTTAAGTAAGGCTTAATGCAAGAGGTAGGACCAGGGGTTAGGCCTCAAGTTAAGCCAGGTGGGATGATAGGGGTGAGGAGTAGAGGATGGGAAAGCATAACAAAGACATGGAAACAAGCAACCTGGGACACTGTTTCCCTATTCAGCTTCTGCAACTCCTATGGACAGTTGGTATGATACCTGAATGCTAGTCCCTCATCCTTTGCAGTTCTGCAGAAAGTTTTTCTTACTGCCGTATTAATCACCTATTGCTGTGCAAGAAATTACCCCAAGAATTAGAGGCTTAAAATGGCAATCAACATGCATTACCTCACACAGTTTCTGTGGGTCAGGAATTCAAGAGTGACTAAATTGGGTAGTTCTAGCTTGGGGTCTGTCATGAGGTTGAAGTTAAACTGTCAGCCAAGGCCACTGTCATCTGAAGTCTTGACTGGGATTGACAGATCTGATTCCAAGATGGCTCACTCACACAGCTGGCAAGGGTGTACTGTCTGTTGTCAGGAGACCCCAGTCCCTGGCTATGTGGGCCTCCCCAGAGATCGGCCTGCGTGTCTTCACCACACGGTGTCTGGATTCCCCCACATCAAAATGAGAGCAAGGAGGAAGCTGTAATGTCTTTTATGATGTAGCCCTGATGTCACACTTTGTTATTTCCACCATGTTCTTTTGATTATTCAGATTAGCTCTGTTCAATGTGAAAGGTGACCACAGTGGGGCAGGGATACCAGAAGGTGAGGAGGCTATCTTTTGTGGTGAGGCTGGCTACCACAGCTACTCTTACAGTTCCCTCTCTCTGGAATATCCTTCCCCTAGATGGCAATGTGGCTTACAATCTTAATCCAGCTGTCCACTTATAGGTCATCTTACCACAGTGGCTTTTCCTGAATTTTCTCTCAAATTGGCACCCTTTCCCATGCTGTCACGCTTCTTTTACCCTGTTTTATTTTTCCTCAGAGTACTTATAACATCTAGCAGGTTACATATTTATTTGCTTATAATCTGTCCCTCCTAGTGGAATATAAGCTTCACGAAGGGCCTGTCATGCTTCCTACTGTACCCAGTAGGAGCTCAATAAATATTTGTTAAGTGAATAAATAAATGAAACATAACATCATCTGACACTTCGGATGCCTTCCATGAACTGCTATACTTACCACCCATGAACAAATTACTAATTCCCTCCATGTTGCCATAACCCTTCCTTGTAAATTCTTCTAGAATGGGTAGAACTGGTCTTCTGATCCCATTCTCTTGCCTTGAACCCCTCCTGACCCAGCCCCATCACTCCTCCTCACCTCCCCTGCTCCTCCTAGTGCTTTTCCCTCTCAATACAGTCCCTGCTGTCCAGCATTTCCTCTCTCTGGCTGCCTCAATATTGGTCCTCTGACTCCCGCACTGTCGGGACTTCCTTGTCTGGGCTCTCTTCCTAAAGGCCTAAGGAAAAGTTTGGAAACTAAGAAGCACATATGCCACCACTCCTCCCTCCCACACCCATGACAAATATCACTAAGTGATTGGCTATCTCTGCCTGCATCTGGGCCAATCAATGAGCTATTGACACTTTGCTGGGAGCCTTGTGAAGATAATTTTCTGGTCTCTGTTATTTAACACACTATCAGTTCTAATAGTAGACACTGTAACAAGCCAGTAATGGAGGTATTTGTAGGGGGGAGACATGGATAAAACCATAAGGTAACATTTACTAAGCATCAGTGAAGCAATTAAGGTATGTTATCTCTAACAATTAATCTTGGTAACCATCTACAAGGAATTTACTGTTAATATACTTATTTTAGAGATGAGGAAGAGGGCATTGGTGGTTCAGTGGTAGCGTTCTTGCCCTCCATGTGGGAGACTGGGTTCGATTCCTGGCCAATATACCTAATGTGCAGGCATTACCCGTTCGTCAGTGGAGACTTGCCTGTTGCTACGATGCTGAACAGGCTTCAGTGCACAGATTAAGAAGCAAAGCCTGGGGATCTGCTTTCCAAAATCAGTCAATGAAAACTCTGTGGATCACATCCGATCATGGGGATGGTGCAGGGCCAGGCAGTGTTTTATCGGTGGTTTTAAAGAATAGAAATTTATCTTCTCACAGTTCAGGAGGCAAGAAGTCCAAATTCAGGGCACTGGCTGTAGGCAGAGGTTCTTTCTTGTTTATTTCAGCTTCTAGTAGCAGAAGTCCTTGGAGTTTGTGGGCTTATAGACTCAGCTGCCTCCTCTGTCTTCAGATAGCGTCTGTCTTCCCCCTGTGTCTGCTTGCTTCTGTGTCTAACAACAACAACAAAAATCCATCATCGTTAGGACAATTCCAACTTATGGCGACCCCATGTGTTACGGAGTAGAGCTGCTCCATAGGAAGTGGAGCCCTTTGTCCCACTACTAAGCTTTAGTAGTGGAGCACAAACCTTTTGTACCACCCATGTACATGGCTGTGCTTCGTCTGCTCTCTTTATATCTTAAATTGATTATTTTAAGACACACTCTACACTGGTATGCCCTCATTAGCATACCACAGAAAGTCTTATTTTCAAATGGGACTACGTTCACAGGTATAGGGGTTAGTATTCCAATGCATATTTCGGATGCACGCAATTCAATCTACAACACATATCGAAATGGAGAAGCTGAGCAAATGATGCCTCCCAGGAAGTTCACTTCAGGAAGGGTCCTCGCTCTGAGTAATGAGTACAAGCACTCTAGTTCTGTCCCAGTAAGGTAATGAGACCCTGTATTCAAATACCACTCACCTTGGCATCCCCAAACTGAGTTTCTCCAACTCCAGGGCTTATGAATTACCTGTCTCAAGTCCTTCCAGTTGTTTTTGATAAAAGGTTTAGAGAAGCTGTGTGGGAGGCCACAAAATTGACACTGTAGCAGGAAATCACCATCAGCCTTCACCAGCCCTTTTCCAAGCAGAGGCTCTGCGGGTCTCACAAGGGCTCACAGCTTGCCAGGAGAGTTGGACAGACACAGTAATGCATTGGGAAAGCTGTGAAGGCTAAGAGGTACATTCTTTTAAAGAGTTGGAAAATCTTTCAGACTTTCTAAAAGAAGGCAGACACGAAGCATAAATGAATGTGAAATTAGTACCAACCTGTCCAGGATGGACCATCAGAAGGCATGATATGGTGTCCTTTAAGTTGACACCTACATGGAATAAAACTTGCTGTGTACTGGCGAGAAAGTGGTGTGACCTTGCATAAGCACGCCCTTTTCAGGACTTTGGTTTCTTCATTGTAAAATGAAGGGGTTGGAGCACAAGCTCCCTTACTTCCTTCTTCCTCGAATGCTTTGATGGATTTGTATACTGCCTAAGTGACCACATTCAAATGAGGTGTCAGGCTTTACTCATTATTTTTAGGGATAAAAGTTGAAATATCAACTCTATAACAAGATTTTTTTAAAAGACTGATATAATAAGTTTTATTTGTTTACTCTAACAATAGAAATGAGAGGGAGCACCCCAGTCCTACTGAGAGCCTAAAAAAGAGCCTACAGAGTGAGAATCTGTCATTTATGATGTCATTCCAATTGTAGCTTTTACCCCAGCTTAGTGTCTTTCTGCTTCAGGATGTATGTTTGATTCACCTCTGTAGGAATCTCCCATTGCACTTCGAGCAGTGCTTGGCGTAAGACAGTGCTTGATAAATGAACAGTGAATTGCATTGGATTGAATTGAAATCTACTTTGAGCACACTTTCCTATCAGACATCCTACTACATTTTAGGTGGGCTCAGAATATCTTTACTGATATAACCTGGCTCTCAATTATGAGGTGGGTTAGATGGGAACAGTGAAGAGGGGCTTTGATTTCCCAGAAATATAGGAAGAAATGGAGCCTGAAGAGTGAAGTCTCTCTGGGATAAGTTGTAGGACAAAATCAAAACCAGTTCTGCTGGACTCTAGAACCTGTGCTTTTTCTACTATGGAAGGGGGACACTTTTCCATAGTCATGGGAGGCCAAGTTTTCTAAGTGTAAATCAGGGCTACAGAAGCAATTTAAAGACACCCAGTGCTTGAGGCATCCTATAAATGGGTTCTCCATTTATTTGGCAATACCAAAATGATCAAGGGGTACAAAGCATTGGAATCCCAAAGAATTGTTTTGGCCACGCCCAATGTGAATAAAACAGGCCAGTCATCTCCTTTACACACGTTCTACTCTTTCTCTGGTCTACCTTGTGATACAGAGAGGGAGAACAGATTGACAGCCTTCCTAATAATTATTTTTCAGGAAAGATGTCAATATACATGTTGCTTTTCTGTAAGGGATGAAGTTCATTGGGGTAACAGGGAAGACTATTGGTGGACTCTACCTCCCATCTGACAGTTTGTTGTACTGTGGTGGCTTGAATGTTGTTATGATGCTGGAACCTATTTCAAATACCACCAATGTCACCCGTGGTGGACAGGTTTCAATGGAACTTCCAGACTAAGACAGGCTAGAAAAAAAAGTATGTCTGATTTCCAAAAATCAGACAGTGAAATCCTTATGGATCACAACAGAACTTTGTCTGACTCACTTGCTCCAGACATGTCATCAGGAAGGACCAATCGCTGGAGCAGGACACAATGTTCAGTGAAGCAGAGGGCCAATGAAGGTGAGGAAGAGCTTAGGTGAGATGAGCTGACAGGATTGCCCCAACAACAGACTCAAATATGCCAGCGATTGTGAGGATGATGCAGGACCAGGCAAGGTTTCATTCTGTTGTACATAAGGTCGCCATGATTCAGAGTTGACTCCGTGACAGCTAACAACCCTGTGTTAGAAAGTGATGGAGAATGCTGGCCATGGTAAATTGGTGTGCAGTATTGGGCAAAATCAGTACGGGGGCCCTAAAGCTACATGATTCAAGTTACACATTTTGTTAGCACTGACACATGTTCTGAAGAGTGGATGTCAGTATTTTTAAAGTCACAGTATCCCTTCTAAATAAAAACTTAATGAACCCCAATATATAAAGCAGATCCAAGATCCAAGCAGATATGATTGAAACAATGATGGGGAACCTATAGCCCCATTCTCCCATCCTTTCCCTTCCTTGGAGATAGGCCTCAAGCCATTTCCTTGGAAACCTAAGGCTTCACAGAGCACAGCTTAAAAACCCCTGGTGGAAAAGTTGCAGCTCTACTCTAAAGTGAATGTTTCCATATCAAGACCTAATTCCCTCTTGACTGTCATTATAAAATTTGAGATGCATATTTTGGTAGAAAAAAAAAATATTGGTACCAATATGTAAAAATGTCATACCTAAGAATGGGCTAAGGTTTTTCACTCATGTATTTTTTTTTTGGAAATCATTGCAAAGTGCCTGGGGGTATTTTCTGGTGGCCAACAGTTGAAAGGTCTAGATGAGATACTGCCAGCTTGGCTGAAGCACACACACCAGGCAGCAGAGTCCCTTGGCTTCTAGCCGTCTCTCTGTCCAACAATCAACAGCAGGGCAACATAGAAAGCAATCGAGTAAAGTGTTGACAAAATTAATCAGGCTCCATTTTCAAGCTTTCTTTTTCTCCCTGGGCTAAGAAATTAGAAGCCTTTGGCTGAAGCAGCTACACTTTGAGATTTCCCCAGAAACACAGTTTTCCTGGGGAAATAAAGCTAACGGAAAATGAGGTTAACTATGTTTGATTTCCTCAAAACCCACTGCCTGATTTTATGTGAGCCATCTGATTTCTTTTAAACCTTGAGCACATGGCTTCATGAAACTGTATTGCACAGAGAAGACAGAAGAAAAACATTTGTGAGCATACCACAAAGCCATAGATGAATGAGTGTCTCCAGTGCTGCATCCTTTTTTTTTGAAACATCTCAATTGATATTCCATCAATTCCTGGAGACTCATTTTTAGCCAATGCCTTTAGTGCAGCTTGGACTTCTTCCTTCAGTACTATTGGTTTCTGATCATATGCTATCTCTTGAAATCGTTGAATGTCAACCAATTCTTTTTGGTAAAATAACTGTATATTCTTTCCAGCTTCTTTTGATGCTTCCTGCATCATTTAATATTTTCTCCTACAAATCCTTCACTATTGCAACTCGAGGCTTGAATTTTTTTCTTCAGTTCTTTCAGCTTGAGAAATGCTGAGTGTGTTCTTCCCTTTTGGTTTTCTACCTCCAGCTCTTTGCACACATCATGATAACACTTTGTTTTCTCAAGCCGCCCTTTGAAATCTTCTGTTCAGTTCTTTTATTTCATCATTTCTTCCTTGTACTTTAGTTATTCAATGTTCAAGAGCAAGTTTCAGACTTTCTTCTGACATTCATTTTGGTCTTTTCTTTCTTTCCTGTCTTTTTAATGACCTTTTGCTTTCTTCATGGATGATGTCCTTGATGTCATTCCACAACTCATCTGGTCTTCCGTCATCAGTGTTCAATGCATCAGATCTATTCGTGAGATGGTCTCTAAATTCAGTTGGAATATGCTCAAGGTCGTACTTTGGCTGTTGTCAATTTGTTCCAATTTTTCTTCAGTTTCAGCTTGAACTTACATATGAGCTATTGATGGTCTGTTCCACAGTTGGCCCCTGGTCTTCTTCTGGCCGATGACATTGAGCTTCTCAATCATCTCTTTCCACAGACGTAATGGATTTGATTTCTGTGTATAGTCACATTTTATGTTGGTGAAAAGAGGTATTTGCAATAAAGAAGTCCTTGGCCTTGCAAAATTCTATCATTCAATCTCCGGCATTGTTTCTATCGCCAAGGCCATATTTTCCAACTACCAATCCTCCTTCTTTGTTTCCAACTTTCCTGTTCCAATCACCAGAAATTATCAATGTATCTTGACTGCATGTTTGATCAATTTCAGACTGCAGAAGCTGGTAAAAATCTTCAATTTCTTCATCTGTGGCCTTAGTGGTTGGTGCGTTAATTTGAATAACAGTCATTAACTGGTCTTCCTTCTAGGCCTACGAGTATTATCCTATCACTGACAGCGTTGTACTTCAGGATAGATCTTGAAATGTTCTTTTGGATGATGAATGCAATACCATTCTTCTTCAAGTGTCATCCCTGGCATAGTAGACCATATGATTGTCCAATTTGAAATGACTGATAGCAGTCCATTTCAGCTCACTACTTCCTAGGATATCAATCTTTATGCATTCCATTTCATTTTTGATGATTTCCAATTTTGCTAATTACCATTTATTGAATTATATCTAATCCTGGTCATGATAGACAAGTCAGATATTATCCCTCAGAGAAAACTGAGCCAGTACAAGAATAGAGGGCTTGCTTATAAATGGCACATATAGATTTTGAATTCAGGACTCTTGGACTTCAAAGTCCTAAGTCTGACCGCCACTCCTAGACATAGTGCAACATTATAAAATCTCCTTGGGAGCTATGGATTTGGACTTCGCTAAAACAAATTCTCTTCAAACAAGAGGCTGAAGAAGTGTGTTGACCTTCACATTTCATTAGGGGGCAGCTGAGGCAGCTGGTGTGATCTCTTCTCAGAGATGGGGAGATAGGCTCCCTGAGAGAGGTTAAGCTGGAGAGGAGTGCAGCTAGAGTGGATTTCAATTATTGGTAATGATTCTGATGACAGCGTTAAGAGTAGATAAGATGGGGTAAATACCATTGTTGTTAGCTGCTGTCAAGTCAGCCCCCAAATCATGGTGACCCCATCCATACACAACAGAACAAAACACCGCCCTGTCCTGCACCATCCCCATGATCAGTCAAGGATTGGACCATTGTGATTCATAGGGTTCTCATTGGTTGATTTTCAGAAGCAGATCATTGGTGATTCATAGGGTTCTCATTGGTTGATTTTCAGAACCAGGCCTTAGTTCTTAGTCAGTCTTAGTCTGGAAGCTCTGCTGAAACCTGTTCAGCATCGTAGCAACACAAAAACCTCCACTGACAGACTGGTGGTGGCTGCAGATGAGGTGGCTTGGCTGGGAATTGAACCCAGGTCTCCTACATGGAAGGCGAGAATTCTACCACTAAACCACCACTTTCTCCAGGGTTGTTGTTGTGATTGTTGTTGTTAGGGGCTGTCGAGTCAGTTCTGACTCATAGCGACCCTATGTACAACAGTATGAAACACTAGAATAAGATAAACCAGTAAGGAGGCTGCTGCAATATAGTCCAGAGATGGTAAGCACTTCAGCTAAGGCAGAGGAAGTGGGGTTTAAGAAAAGAAGGTAGATTCCAGAGACAGGTGGGAAGTTGGAGTATCAGTCAAGTGAAGCAATCACCCTCAAGCTCACAACCTAGTGGTGGAGATGAGTGAGGAAATGGGTGATTATGAAACAACCTAGGGTGTCAGGGCTCCAATGAGATAAGCAAAGATGCAGGGAAACACAAAGGAGGGTCCCCTATGCCGTCCTGGGTGGGGAGGAAAGCCAAGGGTGATACTCTCTCTGTAGGAAAGGATGTCTGAGCACAGTACTGAAAGAAAATGGGGAGTGTTGCCAAGGAAGAGAAGGCACAGGTATTCCAAACCAAGGAAGTAGAATATTTGCCCCGAGGCGAGAAAACATGGGCCGGGCAACTCTGCAGGGAGCTTGGAGAGGCTGCATGAAGAGACTGAGGGGCAACCAGGAGGTAAGGACAGGAGGCAAGGCAAAGCCTAGGTCACAGAGTGCTTCTGAAGGAGCTTGTCTGTAATTCTAAAGGTGATAGGAAGGGACTGATGGGCTTTACAGAGGTGCGGAACTAAGGCCCAGAAAGGTTAGTAAGCAGCTTGTCCGAGAGATCTGTCTTCAATCCTGGCCGCTCAATATGTGGTCCTCACTCTGCAACACTGGCGTCACCTAGGAGCTGAATACCTACTGAATCAGCAATTCATTTGAACAAGCTCTCCAGGTGATCCATTATTGTCGTTGTTGTTAGCTGCCATTGAGCTGGCCTCATGCACAACAGGATCGACTATTGTGATCCATAGGGTTTCATTAGCTGATTTTAGGAAGTAGATCTCCTGGTCTTTCTTCCTAGTCCATCTTAGTCTAGAAGATCCTCTGATAATTGTTCAGCATCATAGCAATGCACAAGACCTCGCCAACAGGGGTGGTGGCTGGGCGTGAGGTGTATCAGCGGAGAACTGAGCCCTGGTCTCCCGCATGGAAGGTGAGAATCCTACCACTGAAGCACTAGTGCCCCCCCCCACCCACCTGTCGCATTAAAGTTTGAAGAGCACGGCTCTAAAGTATGCACCCTTTCCAGAATGCTAGGCCCCTGCCTGAGGTCAAATATAGGTGTACTTGTGCTTCTTGCAAACCAAAGGGGCACAAGGCAGGTGGGAGGGAACATGGGGCCTCACTTCCGAGTGGCTGCATGAACCCTCCTACAGACTCTGCCTGCCCCCACCAACCAACCAATTATCAGCTCCCAGACAGGTGGATCGGGAGCCCCCCGATTGCCCTGCTGGTGGTACAATACAGATTTGATTAATCACCGCTTCCAGCGGAGCCTCATCAATCATCACCTCGGGGCACCCAGGAGAAAGGGGTCCTGGTAGGTGAACACTCGGGGCTGAGGACCCAGACTCCTGGTCTCCGATAAGATAGGAGAGCGCAGTAGGGATGAAGAAGGCCGGACTCAGGAGCATTATACTTTCACCCCGGCTTCTCTGATTGGTAATTAAGTGACTCATCTACTGGCGGACAGTCCTGCATGGTCCCCCAGGCATCTGTTAGTTCTTCGAAAACCACTCCTGACAAAATGAGGTTGGCCCTTGGTACACAGATAATGAGACTGAGCTTGACAGGTGTGGCGCGATTAGAAAATTTCTACATGAAGCTCATTCTGCTAGCCACTCCACAGTAAACAGACTCATTAGAACTTGCAGGTCCCTGGAGGCAAAGCATGTTTGACATTATTAATTGGCTTTTCTGTATAAGGAGTCAAATAGATGAAAAGGTTTATCAAGCTGAAATAATTAATTTTGCCTGAATTCGCTGACAGTTCATTTCTCCTGTAAAAGACCACTTTAAGGTCCTTTTTTTCTTGAATTTCAAAGTTCAAAAGACATAATAGTAGCAAAAGTGAAGCTTTTTAGTAAATTATAATTAAAAGGAATTTAATTAACTTAGACCTGGGGAAAGAGGAAAAAAGGAATTGCTATCTGTCTCTATACAGAGGTCTAGATGGTTGAACATATCATGACTTAATAATGCATTAATTTTAATCTAATCGGAGTATAATAAAAGAGGTAATTATATGTTTAAAAATTACCAGGCTCCAATACTGGTTTTTTTTTTTTAAACACTTAATACTTACCCAGCTTCTTGTTAGCAAAGTTATAATTGTTGTTCTCAGATGCCACTTATTTAAAGATGGAGGTTACAGGCAAGAGGTTAATTGAATAAATCATTGTAAGAACCCGTGTTGAAACTATGATGAACTACAAAGTTCGCATTCCCTGGATGCAAAAGATTTTTTTCATCCCTTTTTCTCTATGTCTTTCTGTGTCTCTAAAAATAGCGAATTACTTCCAGCATTCCTTTATACGCGCTACTGAAGGCTCCCACGCCCACTCTCTGCCACACAAAGCTAAAATCCAGTTCACATGAGATTCTGCAAAGTTTTCCCTCATCTTCCAGAATTTACCACTTTCATCTCCGATAAGGAGTTTTGTAGTTCCACTGTGAGACTTCCCAACCTAAATCAATGGTGAACAGTGTCTCTCTCTTCGCTGAGATTGGGAGCTTGGTGAGAAGTACAGTCATAATACAATGGGATTCTGATTTCTGGCCATTTCATTGACAAAAGATTGAGACTTGTTTTGCAGCAAAGAAGCATCTTGCTGCACAGGCCAACATACTAATTTGGTAGTTCAAAGTGAGTCCAGTATTTCCCAAATCTCCCTGACCCTGGAGGAATACAGTCTGGTGAAAGAGGAGGAAGAATCGGTAGAGAAATTATGCAAAGTGGTTCTTAAATAGTATTATGCCTTGGGCAGTGGTGTTTTCCTTGATAGAATTCTTGCCTTCCATGTAAGAGATGGGTTTGATTCCTGGCCAAGACACCTCATGTGTAGCCTCCATCCATTTGCCAGAGAGGCTTGCATGTTGCTATGATGCTGAACAGGTTTCAGTAGAGCTTCCAGACTAAGTAAGACTGAAGAGGAAGAAAGACCTGACAATCTGCTCACAAAAATCAGCCAGTGAAAACCTATGGATCAAAATGGCCTGATCCACAACTGATAACGGGGATGGTGCAGGACCTGGCAGCATTTTGTTTCACTGTGCATAAGTCTGGGCCAACTTAACAGCAGCTAATAACAATTACGTCTTGGGCCAGTTCCTCCTGACCTTCATCTTTGATCACAGCCTCAGCTCAGGCAGCCTATGTACCCCTGGGGATGACTTTTCTCCTGAAAACTTAGTGACCATGATCATTATTTTCAGTTCTCCACTGAAGCTTTAGTAATCCAGAAGAATGTATTGGCTAGGCTCAATTAAACAGCAGGATGGTTAGGGAGCCTCTTCCCAGGTTATTCTCCATCCTCAGCTAGAAGCCAGACCTGGGTTCCCAGAGACCTATTTTTATCATTCCTTCAAGCAGTGTCTTACAAAATTGACCACATTCTGGTAAAAATCAATGCAAAAAACTGTACACCGTGATTGCATTATTTTGGAAAACCCAAAGCCAAGTCTGCCCCTTGCCAAAATATCCTTAGATATGCTTTTCTGAGTGAAACGGAGAGATGCAGAAGAAGCTAATGTTTACAGAAAGCCTAACATACGGTTTTTGCATTTGAACTGTGGTGCTGGCAAAGAATATTGAATGTATCGTGGAATGCCAGAAGAATGAACAAATCAGTCTTAGAAAAAATACAACCAGAAGGCTGCTTAGAAGTGAGGACAGCAAGACTTCAGCTTGCTTACTTTGGACACGTCAACAGGAAAGACCAATTCCTAGAAAAGGGCATCATGCTTGATAAAGTGGGGGGTCAGCAAAAAACAAGGGGAAGCCCTCATTGAGATGTATTGACCCAGCATCACGACAATGGCCTCGACCATAGCAACAATCATGAAGATGATGCAGGACTGGGCAAAGTCTCATTCTGCGATACAGAAGGTCGCCATGAGTTGAAGCCAACTAAATGGCAACTAGCCACAACATATGGGGCTACTTTACAGCCAGTATCCCAATTCTCAGAACAGCTAGAGGAGATTATCCCCATACCAAAGATGAAAACACTGAGGCTCAACAATGGGAAGAAAGTTACCTAATGTCACACCTCTCTCTAGCAGCAGCAAAGCTGATCTGGCTACTTCAAAGCCCATGTAATTTCAATTAGGAAGGAATAGCCCAAAAAGTAACAGACATCAAATCCCCAAGCCATAAATACTTATAACATTTACCAAAGAGTTAACATTTGGGGTAAGAAATGTCATAACCCAAAAAGCAAATATCTACTTCCTTGCACAGAACACACGAAAAGATGTATTAAAAAATATATATCCTGGGAAACTTGAGACCTTCCAGTCCTCATCTTCCTGCCCCCAACACTCACAAACTTATTGTTCATCAGATTTCCCATTCCTGTTTCCTTAGATGAGTTCCTTAATTAACTATGTATTAATCCAGGGGCCATTCAGATGAAACAGAGGGCAGGACATGACTGGGGTGGGGAGGGGGAGGAGGTTATTTGTCCCAAGATTCCTGGCTTGAACTGTCATCACTCAGCAGCGTGTTTTCTTCTGAAGTCAATATGTTGTTCCATTTCAAACATGCTTAAAGAAAACAGGAATTGATTTATTTGTAATTCTGAACTACTTATCAAATGGTAATGATCATTGCCTAGTAAGATAAAAAAGGCTAAAAATATGCCACGCAATGGTTTTTTTTGTTTTTTTTTGTTTTAATGCTTAGTTATTCTGTGGATGAAACTAACCATTCTTCCCTCATCCTCTTATTCTACCCTGTCTTTCTTTCTTTCTGTAATGCTGCCTGAGACTTAGCAACCCAGAAGGGGCCTGCGTTTGTGTGGTCAGTTCCAAAGACTCCAGAGAAGTCTCACATCTACCCAGCACCTCCCTTTCATTCATTAACCCACCAGGGGCCAAGACTAATTAGATCAGCCTGCTCATTTTGAGCTGATAATTGATTTAAATAGGTTGCTCATTGAAAATAGAAGAAAAGCCTGCTAACCATTTGGTGCTTGGATCTTTTTTCTTTTTTTCTTCTTCTTACCCTGCAACTTTCAATTGCTTGTGCAATGTAGCATAAAATGTAGAGGTCTCTCTTTTCTTTTCTCTCTCTCTTTTTTTAAAGAGGCCATAAAATTAATTACAATAAGTAGGCAATGGGCAGGGCATGGGGTTAAGTGACGGTTCTAATGAGCAGCCGAGCTTCGGGAATGCTGGGACATGCATGCTGTTTGTTGGCTGAAAGGGGATCGTGGCTTCCCAGACAGCCCGGCCTGAGATCCTCCATCCTACTGAACCTGCCATCATGGCAACCAAAGGAAAAGCTAAGCTTCAGACAAAAGGAGGCTTCCTTCCTGAAATTGTCTCATCATTAAGCTTTCAGAAAGCACTTTCAAGAGGTCATTCCATGGTGTCTTCCCTAACCCCAGGCTTTTACAGGATTTGAGAGTGGGAAAGTTAGAGGAAGACTTGGCCTCAGGCTACATTCTGAAGACCTTTCCTTTCTCGAAGGGTCTTTCAGGATCCATCTTCCACTATATTGATTTATTTCAAGTTGGATCAAAAAAGTTTCAACTAGGCTCCTCTTTGGAAATGAAATGGCCCTGCTAGTTTACGCAGTTCAGCTGACTGTATCCCTTTGCCACAATGAAAAGGAGCTTTTGTCTACAGCCTGGAGAGCAAGAAAGGGAAGCAGTACTTGTAACTTGCTCTCTAAATTCTTTTGGCAGTGTTTCTTACGGAGGGAGCGGAGGGCCCGTGAGGGTTGCTGAGGAGTGTTCAAATCTCTAAAGATAATTAAAATGACTGGAAATGGAAAAGTTGCCCCCCAGAAAGCACATACTGTATTTTAGAAGTTCATCATTCCCAATTTTGTAAAGCAGCATGATCCACATGGGAAGAACACGGGCCTTGGAGTATTGGAGTCAGGCAGACAGATCTGGGTTTTCACCCTGATACTGTCCTTACTACCTCTGTGTGAGGCAGTTCCAAACCAAACCAAACCCACTGCCATTCAGTCCATTCCATAGAGGCCCTCTAGGACAAATTAGAACTACCCAAAAGGATTTCCAAAGCTGTAAATCTTTACAGGAGCAGACTGCCACATCTTTCTCCCACAGAGCAGCAGGTGGAGCTCGAACTGCTGACCTTTTGGTTAGTAGCCAAACTCTTTCACTACTGAGCCACCAGGGCTAGTGAGTCAGTTACTCTCCTTAAAAGTCAGTCTCCTTACCTATAAATGCAAAGCCCCTGGGTGGTGCAAATGGCTAATGTGCCTTTCTGCAAACCGAAAGGTTGGAGGTTCAAATCTACTCAGATGCGCCTGCTAGAAAGGCCTGGCAATCTAGTTCTGAGAGATCAGCCATCAAAAACTCTATGGAGCACGTTCTACTCTGACCCACATGGAATTGCTGTGAGTCAGAATCAACTCATTGCCAAACAGTTTTTCAAAGTTTATTCTGGGGACTAAACATAAGGATTAGAGATAATGTATGTAAAGAGCCTAGCACAGGGTCTGGCTCTAACAAGCACCCAATAAACAGTATTTACAATGTGAGACTAATTTCTTCATAGCCAAGAAGAGTGACTCATCCTTGTTGGTTGCTTATTTGCGACTGGGCAGTTGAGAAGAAGGTAATCAGTGTACTGGACACAGGGCCAGCTTCAACCTGTGCAGTCACGCATGGCCCCAGACTCACAATGGCCCACTGTCACCGTCTTGAAATTCTTAGTGTTTTGAACAGAGGCCTCTGCATTTTCATTTTGCACCAGGCCCCGCAAATTATGTAGTAGGGTCCCGATTCACATTTCTCTCTGCCATTGCTGTCTGGGCCATCCTTATCATCTTGAAGAGCCAAGTTATCTGGGGCCATGTCTGTGTTGGTGGCACAGTGCCTTCACAGCTTTAAATTCCATTCTTTCTGCTTCTCCGACAAATTCAAACCAGAGATGTAGCCTCTCAATTCCTGTGGCCCAGGGCCTGATTGCCCTGAAAAACTATTCAAGAGCACTTGCTAGTGGCTGAAGGTCAGTATCACACCTCTCCAGTCACCTCCAGGCCCTGGGAGAGTGCATGCCTTTCACGTAGGTAATGGAGGCTGCCAGGAGAGGACAAGGAGCACGGAGCACCCCTCTGTTAATCCAGCGTCCGTGTGGCAGATCATTTTCACCATTAATGACATATGAATTGAATCCCAGGTAATTTTTTTCAAAGCAACCAGTTGTGAAATGTATTGCGAAAACACTGCCAATTTCTAATCCTAATGACAGAGACACTGAAGGTAAATAAGATGAATATTTATGGGATACCTGATTGCCTAAATGAGTTCCCTAAGGTATGAATAATTGGATGTGTGCATGCTAATTAATTGGGAAAAGCAGGGAGGTAACTCCTTTTTATTTACTGTCGCCTAGTTTTATTCCATTTTTTAGAATTATTACAGTTCCCAGTTACTTCTTATGCTTCAGTAAAGTTGATTGTCACTGAGAGAATTTTTAATAGACTTCATGATTCTTAATTTCAATAAATGTATAAACCCAGGTAGAATATGTAGTGATGGTTCTTAGAACATGGCAACTCAGATTTTCCTAACGATAAAAACTATCATTCACTGATTCACTGTGTCTAATGCACACACACACACAAAAAACAGACCCCTTGCCGTCGAGCCAATTCCAACTCATAGCCACTGTATAAGACAAAGTAGAACTGCCCCACACAGTTTCCAAGGAGCGGCTGGTGGACTAGAACTGCCAACCTTTTGGTTAGCAAGGGAGCTCATAACCACTGCCACTCTCCTCTATTTAACCCTCTCCTCCATCTATTACATCTCTTCCATTTCCTCCTGACACTCATATTATAAGGTTAGATATCATAAACTTATCTCCATTTCACAGATGAGGAAACTGAGATCCACAATAGTTAAGTGAGCTGCTCATGGTCAAAACCAGAAACCAAGTCCGTTGCCATCGAGTTGATTCTGACCCATAGCGAGCCAGTCCTGCAGCAGTAATTGGCACAGATGCACATTCGGCCTGCTTAAAATTTGTAAGTCTCTCCAGAAAATGACCATTTATTCTTTGTCAACTAAGGCTGGGCAGCAGTTTCCAGTGTAGAATGTGTATATCCCATGGTGTGGACAAGACAATCACAGAGGAAAACTGGCAACCAGGGCTGGAATAAGGCATGTGAGGGCCTTACACACTGATAAACTGTGGTGCCCCTCCTCTGCTTACTCACGCATTCAAACATGATACGTGAGTTATATGTATACATGTATGTATACGTGTGTGTGTCTTAGCTATCCATGGTGTAACTTCTTTTTAAATGCAACATTGAACACTAAAGTGATGTATGCCATTTTAGCAGAATGAGATGAAGCGAACTATAAAATTTTTAATGCATTCAGGGTACTGAGGTTTTTTTTTATATACCACATTTTCTGCAAACAGAATATTCCACATATTCTACAACAAAGAAAGTGTGTCAATGAACTTAGTTGTTTCAACAATCAATGTAACATTCTCTTGATCTCCCGCAATGAAAAATTGACTTTCACCAATTTTGCTTTAAACGGCTCATACTTCATTTTTGAGGCATGTTTAGTAATAAATGCTATAATTATAGATGAACAAATGAAAAGATGTCATGAAAGAAAATTTAGAGAGCAGGAGGGCAGAGGATCCACCCCCCACCTTGGACCCGGAGCTGCTGGTGTGATCGTTCCCCAAGAAGCCACTCGGATACGAAGCATCGACAGATGAATTGATTGATGAAGAGTTGGGAATAGCATTCCAGTCACTGACAGCATCCCTAATATGACACCACAGGCAGCACGGATGACACAGCAAAATAAGAAGGAAGGAGACATGGAGCAGCACTAAACCATGAAAAAATACAACAACCAAATTCTCTTAATACTATTTACCTTTTACAAAGTCAGGGTGGTGGGTAATAAGTCAGGGAGAAGAATGTTTCTGTCTCTTCCTACATTGACTGTCCTTATTTCACTGGCTTCTTGAGCAGAACGGCTGTACTCAGCCTCTGTGGAAGAAAATTCCCTCAGGGCTGCACTGACACAACCAGCCTGTGTTTTTGCAGTCTGCCGTTGCCGATTACCACACCAGTTTTTGTGTTCTTCACTCTTGGACTTGGGTGGGTATTAAACTCTTCAGACCTAATTAATGCAACTAGAGCCAAGATGCTATACATAATAATGACATGTTTTGGGCTTCTTTCTCTGGAAGTTCTACTACAGTGAAACACTAGAATTCCATTTAGTTTGCAGGAAAGATACTTTGCCTTGCTTCTGTCAGAGGCTTAGGACTATGGAAGGTTTACGCCTCAGAAATTTTTATTGTACTCTTGTTCTGACCTTATTTTTTGAAGGTTCTAATTTGTAACTACAACTGCTGTATCAGAAGAAACATTGTGACAAAGTATCTTGTTGGAGATTAACAGCCACAATCATTAGCTGATAATTATATTCCTCATTCCACTCCTGTAAAAGTCATTTGGTCATTTGAAATATTGTTTGCTTGTTTAGATTCAAGCTCTTTAGTCAAGTCGCATGTTAGGAATGACTGAAACAATTCCAAAGGAGCTGTGCTAGAGTAAAAAAACAAACAAACAAACAAAAACATTGCCATAGGGTTGATTTTGACTCATAGCAACCCCATAGGACAGAGAAGAATTGCTCCGTAAGTCTTCCAAGGAGCGGCTGGTGGATTCCAACTGCTGAACTTTTTGGTTAGCAGACAAGCTCTTCACCACTGCGCCACCAGGGTCCCTGTGCTCTAGCACAGGGTAGGTGTAGAGAAATGCATTGAAACAAGTGTTATATAAAACATTACAATAAAATGGAAAATTTACATTAAAAAAAAGGAAGTTTAATGATCAGAAAACTAATATTATGACAAATTACTATATTTCATTTTTAGATAGACTATTCATTTCTAATATATTATAATCAAAAACATTTCTTTCTATTCTTTGCTCTTACAGATTCTTCAATGATTTCATCACAATTAATCTGCCAAACAATGTCTACTGCCATACATAATAAGGATAATGAATCACGAGGGTTTTTGAATCTCTTTAGGGATAAAAATGAGTGTTCTGTTGTACAGTTTGTTTGTGATCATTAAAGTTAGGAATATGCATAAGGCAATTTCAACATTGGGAAATACACATTGCATTTGATCTTCTACTATGGAATCATACATGCCTGTATGAGTAAAATTTGTCTTTCCTGAATCTGTAAACTTAGGCAAGAATGAAATCGTTGTACTTCTCTGTAAGGGTTTGTATTTAAGTCATCTGGCTAAGCCGGTACAGTTTCTCAGATGCCTTCATACATTCTTCATCAGGTATACGCACATTGTTTAAGAAGGAAGATCTCTTTGAAAGAACTTCATGTATCAATGATGGTGTAGTATGTGGTTATATGAATTTGATCTCTTGCTTTCAGGGATAACTCTGGAGCACTTTTGTCATTTACTTGCTTCTTTCCTACTGCTTCTGTAATGATGATAATCAGTATTCTGTTGTTGTTGTTGCATTTCAAAATTTTCAAAATCTCTTCTTAAATAATGTAAATACCCTACTAATGACTGGTAGATATCTGTGCATGTCTTTAAATTTACTTCTGAATCTTGGAGAGCTTGACTCATCCAATAAAAATACTGCAATATATTATTGCAATAACCAACATAAATACATACTCTCGTGTTTGCATTTTGTTGATGTTTTCAGCTTATGTTTTGGTATCTCCTTTCTGTGTCTAGTCTTCAGCAATATTCTCTAAGTCACCTAGAATCTGAGTGTATGATTCAGATGGCACTCATCTCCCCAACATGCATTAGAAAGACATTTTAATATTCAACCATTGCCTAAATATGTTTTAAGAACTGCCCATCAGTGAATAGAGGTGGAAAAAATGTTAGAGTAACTGAATGGTAGAAAAAAAACAACTGCTTCCAGACAACTATCTATTGCACTACATCCTACAAGATTAAGTGAATGTGCAGAACATGGTAGGAAAATGGCATACTCATTAGGTTTTAAATTTTCTGTTCCGTGCCTTTATAACACCCCGACATACTGGCAGCATTGTCATAGGACTGGTCTCTGCACTTATAAAAATCCCCTTTATAAACTTCATATGAATAGTGAAGTACTTGATTTGCAATTTCTTCACTGGTATGATATTTAAATTAGCAGATGTGATAAATTGCTCAACCGGTTTCTCATCTTTTGGAAATATGGGTCTTAAAACAATACTTAGCTGATCTGTATGAGAAAGACCCAGGAGTGGAATGTACAAACTGAAATATCGAGCTATACTTATTTCACTGAAAATAGTTGGTCTAGTTTTATCACTTATTAAGTTTATTAATTCTTCACACATTGTTTTAGACATATGGACATACCTCGCTTTATTGTGCTTTGCTTTATTGCGCTTTTCAGATATCGCATTTTTTACAAAAGGAAGCTTTGTGGCAACCCCGAGTTGAGCAAGTCTATCAGCGTCATTTTTCCAACAGCACGTGCTCACTTCGTGTCTCTGTGTCACAGTTTGGTAATTCTCATAGTATTTAAAACTTTACTACTATTATTATGTCTGTTATGACGATCCGTGATCAATGATCTTTGATGTCACATGTCCATATAAGATGGCAAACTTAATTGATAAATGTTGTGTGTTCTGACTGCTCCACTGACCAGCTGTTCCCCTGTCTCTCTCCCTCTCTCGGGCCTCCCAATTCCCTGAGACAATACTGAAATTAGGTCAATTAATAACCCTACAATGGCCTCTAAGTGTTCAAGTGAAAAGAAGAGTCACATGTCTCTCACTGTAAATCATAAAAAGCTGGAAATTATTAAGCTTAGTGAGGAAAGCATGCTGAAAGTCAAAATAGGCTAAGAGTTAGCACTCTTGTGCCAAACAGCCAAGTTGCGAATGCAAAGGGAAAGTTCTTGAAGGAAATTAAAAACGCTACTCCAGTGAACACACAAATGGTAAGAAAGCAAAACAGCTTTATTGCTGATATGGAGAAACTTCTAGTTGTCTGGATAGAAGATCAAACCAGTCACAGCATTCCCTTAAGCCAAAGCCTAAGCCAGAGTAAAGCCCTAAATCTCTCCAATTCTATGAAGGCTGAGAGAGGTGAGGAAGCTATAGAAGAAAAGTTTGAAGCTAGCAGAGTTTGGTTCATGAGGTTTAAGGAAAGAACCACCTCCATAACATAAAAGTGCATAGTGAAGCAGCAAGGGCTGATGTAGATGCTGCAACAAGTTACGCAGAAGATCTAGCTGAGATCATCGATGACGGGGGCTACACTCAACAACAGATTTTCAGCGTAGATGAAACAGCCTTTTATTGGAAAAAGATGCCATCTAGGACTTTCATAGCTAGAGGGGAGAAGTCAATGCCTGGCTTTAAAGCTTCAAAGGACAGGCTGACATTCTTGTTAGGGGCTAATGCAGCTGGTGACTTTAGGTGACTTTAAGTTGAAGTATTGCTCGTTTACCGTTCAGAAAATCCTAGGGCCTTAAAGAATTATGCTACATCTAGACTTCTGACTCTGCCTGTGCTGTATAAATGGAACAACAAAGCCTGGATGATGGTACATCTGTTTACAACATGGTTTACTGAGTATTTTAAGCCCACTGTTGAGAACTAGTGCTCAGAAAAAAAAAAAAAAATTCCTTTCAAAATACTATTGCTCATTGACAATGCACCTGGTCACCCAGGAGCTCTGATGGATCTGTACAAGCAGATTAATATTGTTTTCATGCCTGCTAACACAACATCCATTCTGCAGCCCAGGTATCAAGGAGTCATTTCAACCTTCATATCTCATAAATTAAGTATATTTCGTAAGGCTGTAGCTGAGAGAGTGATTCCTCTGATGGATCTGGGCAAAATAAATTGAAAACTTTCTGGAAAGGGCTCACCATTCTAGATGCCATTAAGAACACTCGTGATCGAAATATTAACATTAATAGGCGTTTGGAAAAAGTTGATGCCAAGGAGGAGTTCAAGACTTCAGTGGAGGACGTAACTGCAGATGTGGTGGAAATAGCAAGAGAACTAGACTTAGAAGTGGAGCCTGAAGATGTGGCTAAATTGCTACAATTTAATGAGAAAACTTTAACGGATAAGAAGTTGCTTTTTATGGATGAGCAAAGAAAGTGGTTTCTTGAGATGGAATCTACTCCTGGTAAGATGCTGTTAACATCGTTGAAATGACAACAGAGTATTTAGAATATTACATAAGCTTAGTTGATAAAGCAGCATAAGGGTTGGAGAGGATTGATTCCAATTTTGAAAGTTCTAATGTGAGTGTTTTAATGTGAGTAAAATGCTATCAAACAGCATTTCATGAAAGCAACAGTCAATCAACACAGCAAACTTCATTGTTGTCTTATTTTAAGGAATTGTCACAGCCACTCCAGCCTTCAGCAACCACCACCTTGGTCAGTCAGCAGCCATCAACATCGAGGCAAGATCCTCCACCAGCAAAAACATTATGACTCTCTGAAGGCTCAGATGATGGTTAACATTTTTTTGCAATGAAGTATTTTTTAATTAAGGTCTGTACATTGTTTTTTAGACATAATGCAATTGTACACTCAACAGATTACAGCATAGTGTAAACATAAGTTTTATATGCACTAGGAAACCAAAAAGTTCATGTGACTTGCTTTATTGTGATATGCACTTTATTGTGGTGGTCTGAAACCACACCTGCAATATCTCCAAGGTATGCCGGCATATGATAGGTTGCCCATATTTTGAGATATGAACTGCTAAAAATAGATCAAACTGAGAAAAATTTCCATTTTGTGGGGACCCAAACACCTCCTTTCTTCCTTGAAAAGGTAGTTCACTTGCAGCAGTTGTTATAATGGCAGCACAACTTGTCGCAAAACAGCTTTCCAGTACTGATGTTTTTCATTAATTTGTGTTTCCAGTTCATGCGTTAAACCAAACCCATGTTTTCGGTTTAAATGTGACAACATACAACCTCTGTGAATTAAACTCTTTTCATGTTTATCAATCTATTCCAGTTGCACCAATCCCACTAAATCCAAATCGAGAATTCAATAATTTAGGACTGAATAGTTTGCAAGCAAAACAATATACAGAGCCAGGTGATGGAGAGTACAGCAGCGACTCTTTCTTACAATTTTCACCATTAGCTTTACACCCTAGAAATACATTCTGGCTACAGAGCCTTGTTTGTTTGCCATCCAGAAAATTTACTTAAATTTAAAATTTGTAAAATAAAATTCACACTCGAATTTGAATGTCAACACAAAAATTTATATTTGAAAATTAGTAAGTAAAAAAATTGATTTGGAACACATTATTTTGTTCTTCGGGTCTGAGATAGTCAAAAGAAATAGTACTTACAAGGCACTTGGAAATAATTTTTCATCTGTCGTACAATCTTTGTTGTCAGGCTCTTTGCAGGTCTCCATGAGTGTTTTTTTGGTCTTGAAATAAGGCTTAAAAACTTGTACACTCACTTTGATGCTGCATCTTCACATTTCATTGGACTATTGCTGATACTCGATAGGGATAACAGAGACCACAAAGAGCATGATACAAATACAAGGGTTTGCTCAATCTGAAGACATGTTTTGTCCACTTTGCATGGGATCAGGTATGTCACGCATCACGTGATTATAGTGCCGCCGGTACGGTCATACGTGGTCAATGAAAGAGAACTAAATGTGAGGTTATACCCAATTGGTTTGAAATGAAAAGGGAAGTATAATTGTTATCCTGCTTATAAAATTAAAAAAAAAAATAGTATCTGTTTCATTTGGTGCCCTACCAGTTCCTTTCTACCACAACGCTTCCTTTTCCTTTTGTTCTGTCTGCTTGGCATCTATGGGTCTTTGCTTTGGGACAACTAGTGCCCCTCCTTTGTTACTGACCTAAGCACTTGCTTACCTTCCTTATTGGATAAGCCATCCCTGCTGGCAACCATTATTTATATTCATTCACTGTATTAAACTTTTTATTCCTTGTGCATATTCTTAATGAACACATTGTCATTAGCTGCACGTTCACCAAAAACAGAGCTCTAGTATTTCTTGAAAAAACTGAAGTGAGATTTCCATTGAATACTGAATGTAAGGCTTAAAAACATTTCCATTGAGTTTAAGCTGAAGTTTTTAATTACACTATTTTAAACTGAATTTTTCTACTAGTTTGACAGGCTGGGTATTTCCCAGGGTAGGAGAATACTTTCAAGTGTGTTTTCAGACTATAGTTAGCATGGCCTCAGGTTTCAAAGCACCTTCGCTTGTTCCATTTCACACATTGACCCAGCGATTACGGCTATTCCAGATGCCATTTCGAAACCAGTTTTTGAGTATGGCTGAGAGGACCTGTGTATAACTAACTGACAACTCTTATAAAGTCAGTTCTACTATTATTTCAGTTTATAGATGGCACAACTGAAGCTTAGATAATTTAAATAACTTGTCCAATGGCCCCTCAACTAGAATTTGGCAGAAACGTGGTTCCCATTGAGGTTCAGATGCTGGAGCCTGAGCTCTTAACCATTAGATTATACTGCCTGTGAAAAAAGACCCAGACAAGTTATATATCCCTGTGCTTTGTGAGGGAGGTCCTTGTCTCCATGACCTGGAGAAAAAATACACAGTTTGGCCAAAGGAAAAACAATATGGGAACAGTAGCATCAATGCACAATGTTTAAAAGTTCAAATATACATATTTTTCCAAAACTGCATGTAGGCAGGGCAGATGCTGCCCAAAAATCTAATTGATACATATCCTGTGTGTTTGATGGGAAATACAAAGTATTCTTCGTATAGGCAGAGAACATCTGAATCAAGAAGACCATACTGGTACAAATATCATTTCTCACATCGTGCAGGCAGCATAAAATCTGCCAAAAAAACACCAGGGAACAAATTGATAAAACCAGTAGGAGAAAAAGTGTAATTTTGGAAACCAGTCATGGGCGTGATCCTTCAAAATGAAATAGTAGTAAATGCTATCTCCAGTGTGGCAATTGAAAAGTCCAGAATACTCTAAGGACAAGGATCTGAAACCTTGGGCAGGATTTTCCCTTCCTCCCTCCCTGCTTCCTTTCCTCTTTCCTTCCTTTCCTCTCTTCTTTTCTAAAATAAGAGCAGTTATAAGGATTGCATAAATAAGAGAATCAATTCAAGAACCATTGGTCAGCAATAAAGGTATTGGAGAAAGTCAAGAAATAACGTACTTTCACAAAGCACAGGAGAACTGTTTTCCCGAGATATACAGTTTATAGGTGGGCTGGTCAGAATTTTAGATTTGGACCTATTCTGGAAAACTCAGTGAAGCATGGTGATGCAGTAGGCAGTCTTCAAATGGCCTCCAGTGACCCTCACCCTCTAATATCTCCTCCCTTGTATAGTCCCCTCCCATTTTAAGACAGGGCTGGCCTGTGTGACCAACAAAATACGGGGTGATTTATAGTGAGATGTCTTAGGCCAGGTCACAAAAGCCATCGCAGCTTTTGCCTCTCTTTCTTGGATCTTTTGTTCTTGGAGAAGCCAATCACTGCGCTACTAGGAGACTCAAGAAGCCCTGTAGAGCAGCCCACATGGAGAGGAACTAAGGCCTCCCACCAACAGCAAGTACCAACTTGTCATCCCCAGTCAAGCTTTCAGATGATTGCCGCCACAGCCAACATCTGACTGCAGCCTTGTGAAAACCCAAGTCAGAACCACTTAGCCATGCCTCTCCTGATTTCTAATCCACAAAAACTGAGTAATAACAAATGATTATTGTTGTTTTAAGCCATTAATTGTTAGGATGATTTGTTATGGAGCGTTAGATAACTGATACTATCAGTAAACCTGGAATTTTGGCCAGAAATACAAAGGATCTGAAGCGACCTAGCAGAGGGGTGATTCATTGGAGAACTAAGACATATGAAATTTGTTCCTGGAGCAAGTAAATGAAGTCAAGGGTGTCCTGAAGGCTGTAGATGAAGAAATGAATGACTATATTAATGTAAAAAGAGAACTGGAAAAATTTTTTTTCCATATGCTCCTTGGAAAGTGGTAGGTTATTAGATCAGTGAAAAGATAAAGAAGGGAAAGGAGGAAAGGTAAGAAATACAGGACATCCTGGGAGCATATCAGTTTTAACAATCAAACATTTCTCCAAATCTATGAATCAGTGATAGTTCAGGGGCAGAGCTCTCATCCTCTATGCAGGAGGCCCATGTTCAGTCCCTGGCCAATACACCTCCTAGACAGCCACCTCCTGTCTGTCAGGGGAGGCTTGCATGTTGCTATAATGCTGAACAGGTTTTAGCAGAGCTTCTAGACTAAGACTAGAAAGAAATATCTGGCAATCCACTTCCAAAAATAAACCAATGAAAACCCTTTAGATTACAACAGTTCGATCCACAAAGATCATGAGGATGTACAGGACCTGGCAGCTCTGTGTTCCAATCCGCCTGGGGTCACCATGAGTTGAGGGCCAACCCAATGGCAGCTAATGACAACAATGTGGTTTTTAGACAATACTAATAATAATAAAGACAGTTCTGTCATTTCATAAAGCAAAGATTTCTAAGGTAGGTGGAAGGCAAGTTACCTGAGGATGTCAGGATGAAATAAATGGATCTGTTGGGAAATAGATGTCTCTTTGGGGATGGGATGCAGATTTTTTCCCCTGTGGGAGAGAGACAGATTCTAAAAAGAGTTTACCAGTGTGAAGGCATTGTTAGAATTTATTTTCTTGTATGATGTGTGGTAAGGGTTTAAATTTTTCCGTATGAACTACCAATTATCCCAGGATTATTTCTCAAGCAGTCCATCCTTCCTCACACCTCTTATTCAATTCAGAGAGCACAGTTTAGTTTATAAAACTTCTTGAAAAATATAAATTTCCTTTCAGAATATAAAATAACAATTAAACTATATTTTGTAAGCACTGACATGAGAGTGTGATATACTCCAGCCCAGTGGTTCTTAACCTCTCGATGGAAGAGGTAGATTTTGACTAAAACTATCGACCTCTCTTTAAAAGGAAGAAATGCACAGTCACATTTAAAATGTTGAAGGTCATTTCAAGAGTTCATAGGCCACTCGGGAAATTGAGGGAATGGTGACATATTACCCTAGGACTCACAGGTAGTATGTGGCAGAGCCAGAAGGAGAATCCATGTCCCCTGTGTCTGTACCCTATACCATTCCACATGTGTATTTAAAGCACAGCCATTAGAGCAGAATAGAGAAACATTACATGCTCAAAAGAATCCCAGAATTGTTGCCAAAGCATAAAAAAGAAAAATGTAGCGTAAGTTTGATTCCTGATCCAAATCCAGTAGTTAAGGTATAGATGACCAAAGGAACCGTGTAGCTGTAAAGAATCAATTAAATTTCAGGCAAGGAATTAACTCTGATTTGTTTATTAGCTTCATTTCCCCGTTTAGCTAGAAGGCCTCTAGTATCAGGTTACTTCTAGATTGATTTATGCCTTTGGAAACCTATAAATAATCACTAGAAGACCTAATTTGTTTGTTATATGCAAATTACCTAGGTGAGCTTATTAAAGATAAAGTTGGACCAGTATCAAATATAATTCAGGAGAAGCAAGAAGGATTAGAGTGTTTTGTGATTGATTGAGCCAAGAATTCGAAAGTCAGCAACAAGAGAGATTGATGTGTTCAGCAAGACATTTTGAATCAAGAGCCATTGCACATGAAATGAAAAGCTCAGTTAATAAATTAACCAAGAAAAGAACGATCTGACTTTGGAGGGATGAAATGACAGGAATTTGGTCCAGGAGAGTACCAAGGTATTTTTCCCTTGACGATGGTAAACATTAAAGGCTATATAAATAAACCCAGTTGGGCAGTGATTAAGAACCAATGGTTATGACAAATCTGTTGATGGTTTTGGTGATATTGATCCAGGTATTTCTCTAACCACATAACCCTGGAGGAAAAGAGTCAAGATACTGAGCACTTGGCTCAGCCAAAGATGCTGTATCCTTAAACACCTAGCTCCCATCCAATCTGGATTGATGCGAGGCTGTGTCCTTGAGAAGGCCCTTGACCTATATGATCTCTGAAATGGTTTTCAATTATTCCAATGAACCTGATCATTGAAAGAATGCTGCTACATCTTCAGGGAAGTGCTTTTGTGGACTCAACAACCCTGTTTCTCCAAACCATCCATTAGATGTTGGATCGGGCAAGCAGCTTCTGCATTTTTTATAGGATTGAGTGGCTTTCCCTCTGATGGAAATAAATTGTATTATGTTATATTTGTGACTCTTTATCATGTTTTGACTTGTTTCCATTCCCAGCGTTATGCCCATCAGGGGACGAATTTCAGCTCTCCTTCATATGTTAATTTTTTTTTTTTTTCCAACCTTACTCCTTTCACTTTTCTTCTGCCTTTTCAGAAAATTTTCCCTCTATCCCCCTTCACCTCCACCACTTAAGAGTCCTCTTGCTCCAGAGCTTCATTGAAAATTCTGCTCAAGCCTTTTGAGTTCCACTTTGTGGCCTTTGCTACACATTGGTAGTAATAGTATTACTAATAATGGTAGTACTAGCAGTAGTAGTAATTGTTATTTTTGTAAAGTCGCAGCAGCAGTAACTGAATTTTTTTTTAAGATGAAATTCACTTTTTTTTTTTTTTAATTTATTGGGCTTTAAGTGACAAATCAAATCAGTCTGTCATACAAAAACTTATACATACCTTGCTTTGTACTCCTAGCTGCTGTCCCCCTAATGAGACAGCACACTCCTATCCACCCTGTATTCCCCATATCCATTCAACCAGCTCCTATCCTCCTCTGCTTTCTCATCTCGCCACCAGAGAGAAGTTGCCCACATAGTCTCCTGTGTCTACTTGAGGCAAGAAGCTCACTCCTCACCAGTATCATTTTCTGTCTTATCGTCCAGTCCACTCTGAGTCAGAAGAATTGGCTTCGGGATTGGTTGCAGACGAGCTAACAAAAGATCCGGGGACCGTGACCTCTAGGGTCCCTCTAATCTCAGTCAGAACATTAACTCTGGTCTTTTTATCAGAATTTGAGGTCTGCATCCCACAGTTCTCCGGCTCCATCAGGGATTCTCTGTTGTGTTCCCTGTCAGGGCAGTCATCAGTGGTAGCCAGGCACCATCTAGTTCTTTCCACCTCAGGCTGATGTAGTCTCTGGTTTATGTGGCCCTTTCTGTTTCTTGGGCTCATCTTCACCTTATGTCTTTGGTGTTCTTCATTCTCCTTTCCTCCAGGTGAATTGAGACCAATTGATGTATCTTAGACCTAGATGTCCCCTGAAATCATGGTCCCAGACCCCCATCCCTGCTACTCTGGCCTTTGAAGCATTTGGTTTATTCAGGAAACTTCTTTGCTTTTGGTTTAGTCCATTTGTACTGATCTCTCCTGTATTGTGTGTTGTCTTTCTCTTCACCTAAAATAGTTCTTGTCTACTATCTAATTAGTGAATACCCCTCTCCCTCCCTGCCCACCCTCATAACCATCAAAGAATATTTCCTTCTGTGTTTAAACTTTTCTTGGATTCTTATAATAGTGGTCTCATACAATATTTGTCCTTTTGCAACTGGCGTAATGCCTTCCAGATTCCTCTGTGTTATGTTTCACAGATTCATCATTGTTCTTAATCCTTGTGTAGTATTTCACTGTGTGAATATACTATAATTTATTTATCAATTCATCAACCAATGGGCACTTTGGTTGCTTCCATCTTTTTGCTATTGTAAACAGTGCTGCAATGAACATGGGTGTGCATATATCTGTTCATGTGGAGACTATTATTTCTCTTGATATAGTCCAAGAAATGGAATTGTTGGATTGTATGGTATTTCTATTTCTAGGTTTTTAAGGAAGCACCAAATCAATTTTGAAAGTGGTTGTACCATTTTACATTCCCAACACCAGTACATAAGCGTTCCAGTCTCTCCACAACCTTTCCAACATTTATTATTTTGTGTTTTTTGGATTAATGCCAGTCTTGTTGTGGTGAGATGGTATCTCATTATACTTTTGATTCACATTTCTCTAATGGGTAATGATCATGAGCATTTCCTCATGTATCTCTTAGCCGCCTGAATGCCTTCTTTGGTGAAGTGTCTGTTCATATCCTTTGCCCATTTTTAACTGGGTTATTTGTCTTTTTATTGTTGAGCTTTTGCAGTATCATGCAGATTTCAGAGATCAGGCACTGATTGGAAATGTCATAGCTGAAAACTTTTTCCCAGTCTGTAGGTAACCTTTTTACTCTTTTGGTGAAGTCTTTGGATGAACATAGGTGTTTGATTTTTAGGAACTCCCAGTTATCTGGTTTCTCTTCTGGTGTTTGTGCATTGTTAGTAACGTTTTGTATACTGTTTATGCCATGTGTTAGGGCGCCTAGCGTTGTCCCTATTTTCCTTCTATGATCTTTATCATTTTAGATTTTATATTTAAGTCTCTGATCCATTTTGTGTTAGTTTTCGTGCATGGTGTTAGGTATGGGTCTTGTTTCATTTTTTTTTCAGATGGATATATAGTTATGCTAGCACCTTTGTTAAAGAGACTACCTTTTCCCCATTTAACAGACTTTGGGTCTTTGTCAAATATCAGCTGCCCATATGTGCATGGATTTATGTCTGGATTCCAATTCTGTTCCATCTGTCTATGTATCTGTTCTTGTACCAGGCTGTTTTGACTACTGTGGTGGTATAATATGTTCTAAAACCACATAGTGTGAGGCCTCCCTTTTTGGTCTTCAGTAATGCTTTACCTATCTGGGGCCTCATTCTCTTCAATCTGAAGCTGGTGATTTGTTTCTCCACCTCATTAAAAAATCCCATTTGTATTTGGATCAGGATTGCATTGTATCTATAGAGTGCTTTGGGTAGAAAGGACATTTTTACAATGTTGAGTCTTCCTATCCATGAACAAGGTATGTTTTTCCACTTATATAGGTTTTTTTTGGTTTCTTGGAGTAGTGCCTTGTAGTTTTCTTTGTGTAGGTCTTTTACATCTCTGGTTAGGTTTATTCCTAAGTATTTGATCTTCTTGGTGGCAGTTGTAAAAGATATTGATTTGGTGATTTCCTCTTTGATGTTCTATTTGTTGGCGTATAGGAATCCAACTGATTTTTGTATGTTTATCTTGTATCCTGATACTCTGTTGAATTCTTCTATTAGTTTCAGTAGTTTTCTTGTGGATTCTTTAGGGTTTTCTGAGTATAAGATCATGTCATCTGCACATAGAGATACTTTTACTTCTTCCTTACCAATCTGGATGCCCTTTATTTCTTTATCTAGCCTAATTGCTCTGGCTAGGACCTCCAGCCCAATGTTGAATAAGACTGGTGATAAAAGGCATACTAGTCTGGTTCCCATTCTCAAGGGAAATGCTTTCAGACTCTCTCCATTTAGGATGGTGTTGGCTATTAGCTTTGTATAAATGCCCTTTATTATGTCGAGGAATTTTCCTTCTATTCCTATTTTGCTGAGAATTTTTTTTATCATGAATGGGTGTTGGATTTTGTCAAATGCCTTTTCTGCATCAACTGATAAGATCATGTGGTTCTTGTCTTTTGTTTTATTTATATGATGGATTATATTAGTTGTTTTTCTAATGTTGAATCATCCCTGCATACCTGGTATGAATCCCACCTGGTCAGGGTGAATTATTTTTTTTTATATGTTGTTGAATTCTGTTGGCTAGAATTTTGTTGAAGATTTTTGTATCTAATTTTATGAGGGATATAGGTCTGTAATTTCCCTTTTTTGTGGTGTCTTTTTACCTGGTTTTGGTATCAGGGAAATGCTGGCTTCATAGAATGAGTTTCGGAGTATTCCATCCTTTTCCGTGCTCTGAAATACCTTTAGTAGAAGTAGCGTTAAGTCTTCGCTGAAAGTTTTGTAGAATTCTCCAGTGAAACCATCAGCACCAGGGTGTTTTTTTTTTTTTTTTGGTTAGGAGTTTTCTAATTACCTTTTCAATCTCTTCTCTTGTTATGGGTTTATTTAGTTGATCTACGTTGTTTTTGTTTTTGTTTTACCTCTGTTTGTGTTACTTTAGGTAGACTGTGATTCTAGAAATTCATCCATTTCTTCTAGGTTTTCAAATGTGTTAGAGTACAATTTTTCATAGTAATCTGATATGATTCTTTTAATTTCAGTTGGGTCTATTGCAATATCGCCCATCTCATTTCTTATTCAGGTTATTTGCTTCCTCTCCTTTTTTTTTTTGTCAGTCTGGCCAATGGTTTATTGATTTTTTTTTTTTTTGATCTTTTCAAATAACTGGCTGTTGGTCTTGTTAACTCTTTCAATTGTTTTTCTGTTCTCTATTTCATTTAATTCTACTCTAATTTTTATTATTTGTTTTCTTCTAGTGCCTGAGGGTTTTTTTTATTTTTCTCTTTCTATTTGTTCAAGTCATAGGGATAATTCTTTGATTTTGGCCCTGTCTTGTTTTTGTATGTGTGCATTTATTGCTATAAATTGACCTCTAAGGACAGCTTTAGCTGTGTCCCAAAGATTCTGATAGGAAATGTTTTCATTTGCATTTGATTCTATGAATTTCTTTATTCCACCCTTAATTTCTTCTATAACCCAGTCATTTATTGAGCAAGGTGTTGTTCAATTTCCATGTTTTTGAGTTCTTTTCCTTGTTTTTTTGTTATTGATTTCCACTTTTATGGCTTTATGGTCAGAGAAGATGCTTTGGAATATTTTGATGCTTTGGATTTATATTAAGGCTTGCTTTATGACCTAATATGTGGTCTATTCTAAAGAATGTTCTATGTGCCCTGGAAAAGAAAGTATACTTGTCTGCTGTTGGATGGAGTGTTCTCTATATGCCTATGAGGTCAAGTTGGTTGATTGTGGCATTTAGATCTTCTCTGTCTTTACTAAGCTTCTTTCTGAATGTTCTGTCCTTCACCAAAAGTGGTGTGCTGAAGTCTCCTACTATTATTGTGGAGCTGTCTATCTCACTTTTCAAGCCTGTTAGAGTTTGTTTTATGTATCTTGAAACCCTGTCATTGGGTGCATAAATATTTAATATGGTAATATCCTCCTGGTATATTGTCCCTTTAATCATTATATAGTGTCCTTCCTTATCCTTTGTGGTGGATTTAACTTTAAAGTCTATTTTGTCAGGAATTAATATCGCCACTCCCACTCTTTTTTGATTGTTGTTTGCTTGATATATAATTTTCCATCCTTTGAGTTTTAGTCTGTTTGTATCTCTAAGGCTAAACTGTGCCTCTTATAGGCAGCATATAGATGGATCCTGTTTTCTTACCCATTCTGCCATTCTCTGTCTCCTTATTGGTGCATTTAGTCCACTTACATTCAGTGTAATTATGGATAGTTTAGTCCTGTCATTTTGATGTCTTTTTTGTGTGTTGTTGACAGTTTCTTTTTTCTACTTAGTTTTTTGGGCTGAGCAGTTTTTCGTGCTGAGCAATTTTTCTTTGTAAAACATCCTGCTTTTCTTTTTCATTGTTGATTTTGTTTTTGCTGAGTCTTTATGCTTTTCTTGTATTTTATTTTAATGTGTAGGATTGTTAGTCTCCTTTGTGGTTACCTTATTATTTACCCCTATTTTTCTAAGTTTAAACCAAACTTTTATCTCTCTATATCACCTTGACTTCCTTTCCATATGAAAGATCTATGACTACATTTTTTAGTCCCTCTTTATTGATTTAATGCTGTCATCTTTTACCTAATGACATTGCTATTTCCCTGTTTTGAACTTTTTTTTATCTTGATTTATTTTTGTGATTTCCCTATCTGGATTGATATCTGGTTTCTCTGTCCTGTGTTCTAGTCTTGGATTTTTATCTTATGTTATTGATTTTCAAACCAGAGTACTCCTTTTAGTATTTCTTGTAGTTTTGGTTTGTTTTTTGCAAATTCTCTAACCTTCTGTTTATCTGGAAATGTCCTAATTTTGCCTTTATATTTGAGTGACAGTTTTGCTGGATAGGATTCTTGGCTGACAATTTTTTTCCTTCAAGGCTTTATATATGTCAGCCTGTTGCCTTCTTGCCTGCATGGTTTCTGATGAGTAGTCCAAGCTTATTTTTACTGACTCTCCTTTATAGGTAACTTTTTGTTTATCCCAAGCCACACTCAAAATTCTCCCTTTATCTTTGGTTTTGGCAAGTTTGATGATAATAGGTCTTGGTGACTTTCTCTTGGGATCTACCTTGTGTGGGGTCAATGAGTATCTTGGATAGATATCTTCTCATCTTTCATGATATCAGGGAAGTTTTCTGCCAACAAATATTCAACAATTCTCTCTGTATTTTCCATGATCCCTCCCTGTTCTGGTACTCCAATCACTCATAGGTTATTTCTCTTGATAGAGCCCCACATGATTCTTAGGGTTTCTTCTTTTTTTTTTTAATTTTTTAATCTAATTTTCCTTTAAATATATCAGTGCCAAGTGTTTATATTCAATCTAACTAATTCTGACTTCCTTTTCCTCAGTTCTGCTCCTCTGACTTTCTATTGAGTTGTTGAATTCTGAAATTTTACTGTTAATCTCCTGAATTTCTCTCTATGGATTCTTACAGCCTATTAAATGTTTTATTATGTTCTTGAATAACCTTTTTAATTTCTTCAGCTGCTTCATCTGTGTGTTCCTTGGCTTGTTCTACATTTTGCCTGATCTCTTTCATGATCTCTCGAAGAATCCTGTATATTAATTTCTGTATTTTACTTCTGGTAATTCCAGGAATACCCCATTCATCTGGAAGATTCTTTGATTATTTTGGGGGTAGCTTGTTGAAGTGATCACGTTCTGCTTCTTTACGTGATTTGATATTGACTGTTGTCTCCGAGCCATCTATAAGTTATTGTATTATTTTATGTTTGCTTACTTTGTCCTAGTTTCTTGTTTTTTTTTCTTGCTTAGTTTTGTTTTGATATACCCAAATAGGCTGCTTGAGTGAGCTAGCTTGGTTATTGGTGCCTATGAAGCTCTAATGTCTTGTCACCAGATGGCTAGAGCTATTACCAGGCATATGAGCCTAGGAGTCCATTCACTTTTCTTGGATTCAGCTTAGGTGACCAGGTTGTTGGTCACCAAGTGTGTAGTGCAGGCTCTCACCTATGGTCTTAGAGGAGCAGTGGTGATTAGTGTATTTGCACAAGTTTCTGGTTGCAAAAGGGGGTCACACTCTGAGCAAGGCAGAGAGCTGATGACTGTCGCCCAAGTATCTGTGAGGAAGGCGCATCCCTGTTCTCTAGAGCGCACAGGTGAGTGGGCTCTGCAGCCCTGTCATAGGCACCCAAAGCTTTTAACTGTAAGGACTGGGAGGCACCACTTATGCTTGGACCCCCATCATCAGTGGCTAGGTGGCAAGGGTGGAGCCACCAGTCCTCGAGCCCCTGACGTAGGTAGGTGAAGACCCTGCTTCATAGGCAGAGTGGTGTCAAATGTCAAAAACTTGCTTCTCCACCACACAGCTGAAATAGCTAAAGTCAGGTCTCAGACACACATACCCTTGCACTGTAACAACAAAGGCCTAGCTGCTGAAATGGGAACACATGGGTTCATGGAGGGGAGAAAGGCGTTCGAAGTCCATGGACCACTTGCACCTGGACAGGAGCTGCTTCTGCCCCAAGTACCCAGCTTAGGGGAGCCAGCAGATTATTTTTTCCCCATTTGTTAATTTGTTCCTTCTCTAAGACCAAGAGAATTCCTTAGGATGTGCAGCAGAACCTATCTCACACCCAGGAAAATCGACTGTAACTGAAGCTGGCTTGGGGCCTGGGGTAGAGGGAAGAGGGATCAGATAAATTGGAGAGAGCTCTTTCGGTAGGGGTGCTTTTAGATCCATGCAGTAAATTAGACACAAGCACTTAAATTTTGCCAAGAGCACTGTTCTTCGCTGATTCTTAAGGCATGAGTAGACTCTGCTGCTCACTCTCTGTGGCTGAGAAAACCACATCCAGTATGCCTACCCCAGCCCCACCCCAGTCATGCCAGGGGATAGGGGATGTGAGGCGCTGGTTCCTACCGAGTTAGGTCTGGCAACTCCTAGCTGCTTCTGAACCGTCTCTCCCTCCACCGCCACTGAGTTTGATTTCTTAACTTAGCCTTTGAAGTTCAGGGCTCCTAGCTTGTCATACATATAATCAATTCACTTGGGTTTTTTTTGGGGGGGGGTCTTTGTTGTAAGAGGACCACTGAAAGTGCCTGAGTACTCTGCCATCTAGGCCCTACCCACTTAATGCTTTTGTATAAAGCTTTTAACACACTTTCACATTTTTACCCCATTAGATCCTCCAAAAGTTACCCTCAAATACCTTTGGAGTGTCAGTCACCAATAAATTAACAAACGCTTTATTGAGAATAAATTAAATCACAAGGAAGCCCAGAGATGTATGAACTGAGGACCACAACTCAAAAGAGCTTCCAAAGAGCCAATTAAAAAGTCAATTGACTTAGGGCCAAATAAATGAGCAGATTAGCAATGCTGTAAAATTTTAGAGAAAGTAGAGACAATTCTCTGGAGTGGTCGGGGAGGCTTCTAGGAGATGGTGGAGTCTGGTAGGTATTAGAGATGTAAGTGGGCATTCCTGTTATGGAAAATACAGTGAGGAAAGGCATAGATATGGAAAAGATGACAGAGAAAATGAGGAATAAGTATCAACCAAAGATCCTATTAGTGAAATTACAAAAGACATGACACAAAAATCAGTTTTTTTCCTAATGTATTAAAAAAAAATTTTTTTTTTGTTCACAATATTGTACAGGTACAGATTTTATAGGTATGTAAATGTAGATATTGTTATTGCTGTTGTTAGTTGCTGTCTTGTTGATTCTGACTCATGGTGACCCCATATGTGTAGAGTAGATAGATCTAGCTATAGATATAATTGTGTGTGTGTGTATAAATTCAGGTGTGCCAGAAACACTATTTGGAATTCATGATAATTTTCTAACTTAAAGACTTAGGAATTCCTTTATTTCTAGAAAAAATATGCAACTTACCCCAATCACTTTATTCTCACTTCTGGAACTCTTATTAGACCTATGTCAAAACTTCTCAGAATAGCCCCTGTATCTTTCAACTTTTCTTTTCTGCTTTCTATCTCTTTAGCTTTCTCTGCTATGCTTTGAGTGAATTCTCAGATCTGGAATCAAATTTACTAATCTTTCTTTTTTCAGATACGTGTAATCTGTTGTTGAGTAGATCCACTGAATTTTTTAAATCTCTTTTATTTTGCTTTTTATTTCTATCATTTCTATTCAGTTTTCTTTTCAATTATTCATGTTCTTTTTCATAGTATTCCATTCTTAACTTACAGACTTAATTGCCCCTTTTTTAAAAATCTTTTTTAACATTGTAAACATATTAATTTTAAAGTCTCTTTCCTCTTTCTCTATTGTCTGTAGTTTTTGGCTATGTTTTTTCCCCCATTCATTGCATGTACTGCACATCAGTACATTGGTTTTCCTCATGTGATTTGAAATTCTCATCCATCAGTATATTTCAATAGCTTTTATCTTTTTGTGGGGAGGAGCAAGAGTCATAGATATCTGGGACCAAGCTGGTGGAACTATGAGATGGTTTCACTGTTGGCTTGCCCAGAGTCCCAATGCCAGTTTTCAGGTTTTGTTTTTGTTTTTCTTTCCTGTTCAGAGACTTTGAAGCAATACAAATAGGCTGAGAATTAGGTCCTCAGATTCCTAAACTATTCATGTATGTTTGGAAATTGAAATTTTTGAGATCAGCTCTCTGACCACCCAGGGCCCAGAATTGGTGGCCAAATTTCAGGCCATGGGCTCAGACAAATGGATAGGGATTTTTTATTTGATGGATCACCTTTTTCCACCTTCTCTACTTATATACTGCACTGTGACTTTAATTCTATTTACACCTGGGCCTTATTTTAAGTCACCATATTGGTGTATTTCAAAAAAAAACATTCATCATCTCTCATGAATCATGGATCAACTGGGCTTAGCTGGTTGGTTCTTCTGTTCTAGATGGTGCCAGCTGGGTTGCAGTTATCTGGAGACTCGATCTGAGAGGACTTACTCATGTCTGATGGTGTTGTCTTAAAATCTGGGTTCTGCTGCATGGTTCTTTGATTGAACATGGTATTAGCAGAGGCTGCAGTTATCTGAAGGCTTGACTGGTTGAAACATCCTAGAAGGATCACTTACTTGGCTGGAAGTCAGTGCTGGCTATTGGCTGGGAGCACAGGTGGGACTGTTGACCAGTATTTCAGTTCTTCTCCATGTTGTCTTCCCATGTGACTTTGGCTCTTCACAGGCTGGAGGCTGGGATCTAAGAAAGGACGTTCTAAGTGGCAAGGTGGAGGCTTCAGATCTCTTAAAACTCAGTCCTGGAAGACACACTGTATTACTGTTGTCACATTCTGTTGGTCAAACAGGCCACAAGGCTAGCCCAGTTTTAAGGAGAAGGGAAGTGGATACTACCTCTCTATGGGAAGAGTGGAAAAGAATTTGTGATGGTCTTTAAGCCTTCACAGCTTATATGTTAAATATTAAAGCTATAATAGCAAAGACTCCCAAATAATTTCTTAAAAAAGATGAGTTTGTTTTTCACTCTTATAAGGAATCGACTCAATGACACTGGTTTTTTTTTTTTTTAAATGGTAGATCCAACAAAAGGCTGTCCAGGGCTTAATGGCAGCTTCATAGTGTCCTCAGTAACTCTGAATTCTGATTATAGGGTGATTATAAAAACTCCAGCTGGGGAGGTGAGGCCAAGATGGCTGACTAGGTAGAAGCTACCTCGGATCCTTCTTGCAACAAAGACTCGGAAAAACAAGTGAATTGATCACATACATGACAATCTACGAACCCTGACCACCAAACACAGATCTAAAGAGTTGACCAGAGTGACAGAGACTGAGAACGAACAACCACGGGGAAGCATCGACTGTTTTTGGAGCCTGGAGCCAGCGTTCCACTCAGGAAACCTTGGCGCCGGTCTTTGGACTGGGCACAGGGGAGCTGAGCATGGCATCCTGAGACGGCGTAAACATGGGACGGAGCCCTAGCCCCCAGAAGTGACCTTGGGGGAAGCCCAGCCAGTGCACACAGGCAGTGCAGCAACACGGCTGACAGGAGGAGAAGTCACCGGGAGACAGTGACTGGTTTTGGAGCCTGGAGTGCGGTGTCCCAGCCAGGAAACTTTGGCACTGGGCTTTGGACTTGGAGCAGAGGAACTGACCATGGCTTCTGAGACAGCACAAGCACAGGACGGGGGCCTGACCCTCGGGGGCAATCTCTACCCAGCCAGTGTACACAGTCAACACGCCCTCCAGGAATCTCAGATAAAACAGTCATCCCAAGCAAGATAAGTAGCTTTGTCTATATTCCGGGGTGCTACTCTCTCCTATTTATCTGATCCCTCTTCTCCCCTTCCCAGGCGGCTTCATTAACATTGGAATTTCCTGAGCCAGAAAGTGAAGTGCGCTGTGGTATTTCTTTCTTTCTTTCTTTTTTTTGGTCTTTTCCTAACCCATTCTCCTGGCCTGAGAGAAGCAACTACAAAAAACCCAGGGACCAAAAAGCCTTCCCTAATTGGACTAAAAACATAACCAGCTACAGCCAAACATATGTGATCCGCAGTCTTGGGCTTTCATCCCTACAGGGAACAAGGTGGCTATTATAATGCCAAGGCATTTCTGATAGGGATCTGACTGTAATTGTTTTAGTGGACTACTGGAGAGACAAGTTTCCCAGGTCTGATATCTCTGGGTATTCAACAGAGTCCTCACTGACCCACAGCAGGGAATTGAGGGCTGAAGCTTCCCCTAGACCACCTAGCCTCCAGCCTTAGGGGTCTAAGGAGGGTGATACCTACCAATCTGTAGAGGTAACTGCATTGGGGGCCTAAGGTACAGCTGCAGAGCCCACCCACAAAAGTGCTTTAGGAATAGAGACACACCTACCTCACTGGCACTTGGGGAAAGACTGTCAGCATCCTGCCCCCGCTGGAGTGTGAAACCCTGCTGCTACTAGAATCTGGTGCACACAACTATCACCACTACTTCTCTAGGTGGATAGGTGACAGTCTGCACCACATACTTGATGACTGAAAATCAGATTCTACTCAAGAATACTGAACGGACTCTTAGGCTTATATATCTGGTAACAGCCCAAACCAGCTGGTAATAGGACATAAGTGATTCAAGGGCTACAACAATCAAGACAGCACAATCTGGTAGCGCATCTACGTATATTGAAAGAAAACAAAACAAGATAAGACTGATTGAGCAAATATAGAATAAATCACGGCAATATCTTAGTGATGGCTTGGAGACAGCAGTCATTATCAAACCACATAAAGAAGCAGACCATGATTGCTTCTACAACTCCCCAAACAAAAGAATCAAAATCTTTCCCAAATGAAGATACAATCCTGGAATTGCCAGATGCAGAATATAAAAAACTAATTTACAGAATGCTTCAAGACATCAGGGATGACCTCAGAAATGAAATAAGGCAATCTACAGAAAAAGCCAAGGAACACACTGATAAAACAGTTGAAGAAATCAAAAAGATTATTCAAGAACACAGTGGAAAAATTAATAAGCTGCAAGAATCCATAGAGAGACAGTACTCAGAAATCCAAAAGATTAACAGTAAAATTGCAGAATTGGACAACTCAATAGGAAGTCAGAGGAGCAGACTCGAGCAACTGGAATGCAGGGTGGGGGATCTGGAGAACCAGGGAATTGACACCAGTATAGCTGGAAAAAAATCAGATAAAAGAATTAAATAAATGAAGAAACCCTAAGAATCATGTGCAACTCTATCAAGGAGAATAACTTGCATGTGATTGGAGTCCCAGAACAGGGATGGATAACAGAAAATACAGAGAGAATAGTTGAAGATCTGTTGGCAGAAAACTTCCCTGACATCATGAAAGACAAAAGGATATCTATCCAAGATGCTCATCGAACCCCACTTAAGATTGATCCAAAAAGAAAATCACCAAGATATATTATCATCAAACTTGCCAAAACCAAAGATAAAGAGAAAATTTTAAAAGCAACCAGGGAGAAAAGAAAGGTCTCCTACAAAGGAGAATCAATAAGTTCAGACTACTCAGCAGAAACTATGCAGTCAAGAAGGCAATGGGATGACATATACAGAGCACTGAAGGAGAAAAACTGCCAGCCAAGGATCACAAATCCAGCAAAACTCTCTCTAAAATATGAAGGTGAAATTAAAACATTTACAGATAAACACAAGTTTAGACAATTTGCAAAAACCAAACCAAAGCTACAAGAAATACTAAGGGAAATTGGTCAGAAAACCAATAATATCAGATACCAGCACAACACAAGGTCACAGAACAGGATATCCTGATATCAACTCAAATAGTGAAACCACAAAAACAAATTAAGATTAATTAAAAAAAAAAAAAAAAAACGCTCAAAACAGGGAATCATTGAAGTCAATATGTAAAAGATCGCAATAATCAAAAAGAGGGACTAAATACAGGTGGTATAGAACTGCCGTATGGAAAGGGAAACAAGGCGATATAGGACAATACAAGTTAGGTTTTTACTTAGAAAAATAGGGGTAAATATTAAGGTAACCACAAAGAGGTATAACAGCTCCATAACTCAAAATAAAAACCAAGAAAAATAAAATGACTCAGCAAACATAAAGTCAACTACTATGAAAATGAGGAACACACAATTTACAAAGAAAAATGTCTCAGCACAAAAAAATTAAGTGGAAAAATTAAATTGTCAACAACACACATAAAAAGACATCAAAATGACAGCACTAAACACAGACTTATCTATAATTACGCTGAATGTAAGTGGACTAAATGCACCAATAAAGAGACAGAGAGTCTCAGACTAGATAAAGAAACACTATCTGTCTATATGTTGCCTACAAGAGACACACCTTAGACTTGGAGACAAAAACAAACTAAAACTCAAAGGATGGAAAAAAATATATCAAGCAAACAACAAACAAAAAAGAGCAGGAGTAGCAATATTAATTTCTGAAAAAATAGACTTTAGACTTAAATCCACCACAAAGGATAAAGAAGGACACTATATAATGATAAAAGGGACAATTGATCAGGAAGACACAACCATATTAAATATTTATGCACCCAATGACAGGGCTGCAAGATACATAAATCAAATTTTAACAGAACTGAAAAGTGAGATAGACACCTCCACAATTATAGTAGGAGACTTCAACACACCACTTTCGGAGAAGGACAGGACATCCAGTAAGAAGCTCAACAGAGACACGGAAGACCTAATTACAACAATCAACCAACTTGACCTCATTCACTTATACAGAACTCTCCACCCAACTGCTGCAAAGTATACTTTTTTTTCTAGTGCACATGGAACATTCTCTAGAATAGACCACATATTAGGTCATAAAACAAACCTTTGCAGAATCCAAACATCGAAATATTACAAAGCATCTTCTCAGACCACAAGGCAATAAAACTAGAAATCAGTAACAGAAAAACTAGGGAAAAGAAATCATATACTTGGAAACTGAACACTACCCTCCTGAAAAAAGAATGGGTTATAGAAGACATCAAGGAGGGAATAAGGAAATTCATAGAATGCAACGAGAATGAAAATACTTCCTATCAAAACCTCTGGGACACAGCAAAAGCAGTGCTCAGAGGCCAATTTATATTGATAAATGCACACATACAAAAAGAAGAAAGAGCCAAAATCAGAGAACTGTCCCGACAATTTGAACAAATAGAAAGTGAGCAACAAAAGAATCCATCAGGCACCAGAAGAAAACAAATAATAAAAATTAGAGCTGAACTAAATGAATTAGAGAACAGAAAAACAATTGAAAGAATTAACAAAGCCAAAAGCTGGTTCTTTGAAAAAATTAACAAAATTGATAAACCATTGGCCAGACTGACTAAAGAAATACAGGAAAGGAAACAAATAACCTGAATAAGAAACGAGAAGGGCCACATCACAACAGACCCAACTGAAATTAAAAGAATCATATCAGATTATTACGAAAAATTGTACTCTAACAAATTTGCAAACCTAGAAGAAATGGATGAATTCCTGGAAAAACACTACCTACCTAAAATAACACATTCAGAAGTAGAACAACTGAAGAGACCCATAACAAAAAAAGAGATTGAAACGGTAATCAAAAAACTCCCAACAAAAAAAAGCCCTGGGCCAGACGGCTTCACTGCAGAGTTCTACCAAACTTTCCGAGAAGAGTTAACACCACTACTACTAAAGGTATTTCAAAGCATAGAAAATGACAGAATACTACCCAACTCATTCTATGAAGCCACCATCTCCCTGATACCAAAACCAGGTAAAGACATTACAAAAAAAGAAAATTACAGACCTATATCCCTCATGAACATAGATGCAAAAATCCTCAACAAAATTCTAGCCAATAGAATTCAACAACATATCAAAAAAATAATTCACCACGATCAAGTGGGATTTATACCAGGTATGCAAGGCTGGTTTGATATCAGAAAAACCATTAATGTAATCCATCACATAAATAAAACAGAAGACAAAAACCACATGATCTTATCAATTGATGCAGAAAAGGCATTTGACAAAGTCCAACACCCTTTTATGATAAAAACTCTCACCAAAATAGGAATTGAAGGAAAATTCCTCAACATAATAAAGGGCATCTATGCAAAGCCAACAGCCAACATCACTCTAAATGGAGAGAACCTGAAAGCATTTCCCTTGAGAACAGGAACCAGACAAGGATGCCCTTTATCACCGCTCTCATTCCACATTGTGCTAGAAGTCCTAGCCAGGGTAATTAGGCTAGACAAAGAAATAAAGGGCATCCGGATTGGCAAGGAGGAAGTAAAATTGTCTCTATTTGCAGATGACATGATCTTATACACAGAAAACCCTAAGGAATCCTCCAGAAAACAACTGAAACTAATAGAAGAGTTTGGCAGAGTCTCAGGTTATAAGATAAACATACAAAAATCACTTGCATTCCTCTACATCAACAAAAAGAACATCGAAGAGGAAATAACCAAATCAATACCATTCACAGTAGCCCCCAAGAAGATAAAATACTTAGGAATAAATCTTACCAAGGATGTAAAAGACCTATACAAAGAAAACTACAAAGCTCTACTACAAGAAATTCAAAAGGACATACTTAAGTGGAAAAACATACCTTGCTCATGGATAGGAAGACTTAACATAGTAAAAATGTCTATTCTACCAAAAGCCATCTATACATACAATGCACTTCCGATCCAAATTCCAATGTCATTTTTTAAGTTGATAGAGAAACAAATCACCAACTTCATATGGAAGGGAAAGAAGCCTTGGATAAGCAAAGCATTACTGAAAAAGAAGAAGAAAGTGGAGGCCTTACTCTACCTGATTTCAGAACCTATTATACAGCCACAGTAGTCAAAACAGCCTGGTATTGGTACAACAACAGGCACATAGACCAGTGGAACAGAATTGAGAACCCAGATATAAATCCATCCACATATGAACAGCTGATATTTGACAAAGGCCCAGTGTCAGTTAATTGGGGAAAAGATAGTCTTTTTAACAAATGGTGCTGGCATAACTGGATATTCATTTGCAAAAAAATGAAACAGGACCCATACCTCACACCAAGCACAAAAACTAACTCCAAGTGGATCAAAGACCTAAACATAAAGACTAAAACGATAAAGATCATGGAAGAAAAAATAGGGACAACCTTAGGAGCCCTAATACAAGGCATAAACAGAATACAAAACATTACCAAAAATGATGAAGAGAAACCAGATAACTGGGAGCTCCTAAAAATCAAACACCTATGCTCATCTAAAGACTTCACCAAAAGAGTAAAAAGACCACCTACAGACTGGGAAAGAATATTCAGCTATGACATCTCTGACCAGCGCCTGATCTCTAAAATCTATAGGATTCTGTCAAAACTCAACCACAAAAAGACAAACAACCCAATCAAGAAGTGGGCAAAGGATATGAACATGCACTTCACTAAAGAAGATATTCAGGCAGCTACAGATACATGAGAAAATGCTCTCGAGCATTAGCCATTAGAGAAATGCAAATTAAAACTACGATGAGATTCCATCTCACTCCAACAAGGCTGGCATTAATCCAAAAAACACAAAATAATAAATGTTGGAGATGCTGCGGAGGGATTAGAATTCTTATACACTGCTGATGGGAATGTAAAATGGTACAACCACTTTGGAAATCTATCTGGCGTTATCTTAAACAGTTAGAAATAGAACTACCATACAACCCAGAAATCCCACTCCTCGGAATATACCCTAGAGAAATAAGAGCCTTCACACAAACAGATACATACACACCCATGTTTATTGCAGCTCTGTTTACGATAGCAAAAAGGTAGAAGCAACCAAGGTGTCCATCAGCGGATGAATGGGTAAATAAATTGTGGTATATTCACACAATGGAATACTACGCATCGATAAAGAACAGTGACGAATCTGTGAAACATTTCATAACATGGAGGAACCTGGAAGGCATTATGCTGAGTGAAATTAGTCAGAGGCAAAAGGACAAATATTGTATAAGACCACTATTATAAGATCTTGAGAAATAGTATAAACTGAGAAGAACACATATTTTTGTGGTTACGAGGGGGGGAGGGAGGGAGGGAGGGAGAGGGTTTTTTACTGATTAATTAGTAGATAAGAACTGCTTTAGGTGAAGGGAAGGACAACACTCAATACACGGAAGGTCAGCTCAATTGGACTGGACCAAAAGCAAAGAAGTTTCCGGGATTAAATGAATGCTTCAAAGGTCAGCGGAGCAAGGGCGGGGGTTTGGGAACCATGGTTTAAGGGGACTTCTTAGTCAATTGGCAAAATAATTCTATTAGGAAAACATTCTGCATCCCACTTTGAAATGTGGCATCTGGGGTCTTAAATGCTAACAAGCGGCCATCTAAGATGCATCAATTTGTCTCAACCCACCTGGATCAAAGGAGAATGAAGAACACCAAGGTCACAGGACAACTAAGAGCCCAAGAGACAGAAAGGGCCACATGAACCAGAGACTTACATCAGCCTGAGACCAGAAGAACTAGTTGGTGCCCGGCCACAATCGATGACTGCCCTGACAGGGAGCACAATAGAGAACCCCTGAGGGTGCAGGAGATCAGTGGGATGCAGACCCCAAATTCTCATAAAAAGACCAGACTTAATGGTCTGACTGAGACTAGAGGAATCCCGGCGGTGATGGTCCCCAAACCTTCTGTTGGTCCAGGACAGGAACCATCCCCGAAGACAACTCATCAGACATGAAAGGGACTGGACAGTGGGTAGCAGAGAGATGCTGATGAAGAGTGAGCTAATTATATCAGGTGGACACTTGAGACTGTGTTGGCATCTCCTGTCTGGAAGGGGGATGGGAGGATAGAGAGAGTTGGAAACTGGCAAAATTGTCACGAAAGGAGAGACTGGAAGGGCTGACTCATTAGGGGGAGAGCAAGTGGGAGTACGGAGTAAGATGTATATACACTTTTATGTGACAGACTGACTTGATTTGTAAACGTTCACTTGAAGCTCAATAAAAGTTAATAAAAAAAAAAGAAGTGGGCAAAGGAGATGAACACACACTTCACTAAAGAAGATATTCAGGCAGCTAACAGATACATGAGAAAATGCTCTCGAGCATTAGCCATTAGAGAAATGTAAATTAAAATGACGATGAGATTCCATCTCACTCCAACAAGGCTGGCATTAATCCAAAAAACACAAAATAATAAATGTTGGAGAGGCTGCGGAGAGATTGGAACTCTTATATACTGCTGGTGGGAGTGTAAAATGGTACAACCACTTTGGAAATCTATCTGGCATTTTCTTAAAAAGTTAGAAATAGAACTACCATACAACCCAGAAATCCCACTCCTCGGAATATACCCTAGAGAAATAAGAGCCTTTACACAAACAGATATATGCACACCCACGTTTATTGCAGCTCTGTTGACAATAGCAAAAACCTGGAAGCAACCAAGGTGTCCATCAACAGATGAATCGTTAAATAAATTGTGGTATATTCACACAATGGAATACTGCACATCGATAAAGAACAGTGACGAATCTGTGAAACATTTCATAACATGGAGGAACCTGGAAGGCATTATGCTGAGCGAAATTAGTCAGAGGCAAAAGGACAAATATTGTATAAGACCACTATTATAAGATCTTGAGAAATAGTATAAACTGAGAAGAACACATACTTTTGTGGTTACGAGGGTGGGAGGGAGGGAGGGTGGGAGAGGATTATTTACTGATTAGTTAGTAAATAAGAACTACTTTAGGTGAAGGGAAGGCCAATACTCAATACGTGGAAGGTCAGCTCAACTGGACTGGACCAAAAGCAAAGAAGTTTCTGGGATAAACTGAATGCTTCAAAGGTCAGGGGAGCAAGGGCGGGGGTTTGGGTACTATGGCTTAAGGGGACTTCTAAGTCAACTGGCAAAATAATTCTATTAGGAAAACATTCTGCATCCCACTTTGAAATGTGGCATCTGGGGTCTTAAATGCTAACAAAAGGGGCCATCTAAGATGCATCAATTGGTCTCAACCCACCTGGAGCAAAGGAGAATGAAGAACACCAAGGTCACATGATAACTATGAGCCCAAGAGACAGAAAGGGCCACATGAACCAGAGACTTACATCAGCCTGAGACCAGAAGAACTAGATGGTGCCCGGCCATAACCACTGACCGCCCTGACAGGGATCACGACAGAGAACCCCTGAGGGTGCAGGAGATCAGTGGGATGCAGACCCCAAATTCTCATAAAAAGACCAGACTTAATGGTCTGACTGAGACCAGAGGAATCCCGGTGGTCATGGTCCCCAAACCTTCTGTTGGCCCAGGACAGGAACCATTCCCGAAGACAACTCATCAGACATGGAAGGGACTGGACAATGGGTTGGAGAGAGATGCTGACGAAGAGTGAGCTGCTTGTATCATGTGGACACTTGAGACTGTGTTGGCATCTCCTGTCTGGAGGGGAGATAGGAGGGTAGAGAGGGTTAGAAACTGGCAAAATTGTCAGGAAAGGAGATACTGGAAGGAGGGAGCGGGCTGACTCAATAGGGGGAGAGTACGTGGGAGTATGGAGTAAGGTGTATATAAGCTCATATTTGACAGACTGACTTGATTTGTAAAGGTTCACTTACAGGTCAATAAAAATTATTAAAAAAAAAAAAACTCCAGCTGTTACAGCTGAGTTTTAGGCAGAAATAAGGGGAGAGAGCAGAAGAGCAAAAAGAGGAAATAACAACCAATACAGCCCATTTAAAGAGTTTTCCCAAAGCCTCCCATGACTGTTGTTTATATCTATCTGTAAGGTAACCCAAAATAATAATGTCAAAAAGAAAGCACACCCTCATGGCAGAGATATTTTTAAATATTCCCTTGTTTAACATAAGGCAGATAGCTAAATGAAGTAAGGCAATGGGTCCCAAAGAAATATAATTTGGATCCCTTCCTTGCCCTCCACCACCTCTTGTTTGCACTTGGCAAGGATTCTAACAGTGGCACTGTGAGGGTGTGTTTGTGGCAGGTCGATGTTTGTGTTCTGTTGAGACAGATGTGTTTAGCATCACCATGATAACAGGGGCAGGCTTCAACCTGTAGGCAGCTGGCATGGTGGTTGCAAGGTATTATTTAGAATAGGTTTCAACCTTATTAATAAAGGTTCATTTGGAAGCTTAATTACAACCTAGCCAAATAATAGAGTTGACTTTGCACCATTTCCTCTTTAGTTTAAACTGAAATGTTCTTTATCAGCAGGTTTGAGAGGTTAGGCAGGTTTGAGTTCAGGGCCCCTGCTGCATATTTTTATATACTTGTCGCTTCTTTTCAGGACCATTCTCCTGCCTCACCCGCTCATCCTTCAGGTTCTTTGGCTAAGGAAGGTTAAGAAGCCCTTTGAATGGAGAAACATTCACATATAGATGTTACTCACTTTATCTGCTAAACTTATTGTAGAAAACTCATTTTTAAAAGAGAATACTGGTCAAGGTCATGCTGGACTCCCCACAAAATAACCCTTTCATTGTGATACGGTAGGCACCATGACTAGCCTTAGAGGGCTTTAAAAACAACAACAAAAAAACCAAACCTGTTGCCATCGGGTCAATTCCAACTCATATGACCCTACTGAACAGAGTAGAACCGTCCCATAGAGTTGCCAAGGAGTACCTGGTAAATTCAAACTGCTGACCTTTTGGTTAGCAGCCATAGCACTTAACTACTACACCACCAGGGTTTCTAACTATAAGCACCATGACTAGCCTTTTAGGCAGAGGGCTTTATAAAGGCCTTTTTCCTGTTCCACAAGTAGACAAAGTCGCCTTTCCCTATAAGCAAGGGCAGTTCCAGGCTATATGATGCAGTAATATTCTGGCTTGTTTAGAGTATGCTCCACTCCTGTTTATTATGCATTTGCTCTATAGCAGAAGTCAGTAAACTACAGCCTGTGGCCAGCCTGGTTTTGTAAATAAAATATTATTGGAACACTGTCACACTCATTTTTTTGTGTATTATGTATGGGTGCTTTAAGGGGTGTCTTAGTTATCTAGCCCTGCTAATTAGAAATACCACAAGTAGGTAGCTTTAACAAACAGAAATGTATTTTCTTACAGTTAAAAAGAAAAAGAAAACAAACCCATTGCCTTTGAGTCGATTCCGACTCATAGCGAATCTATAGGATAGATTAGGGCCTGGTGAATTTGAACTGCTGACCTTTTGGCTAGCAGCCAAACTCCTAACCACTACACCACCAGGGTTTCCCTCTTACAGTTTAGGAGGCTAGAAGTTCAAAGTCAAGGTGCTGGCTCCAGGGGAAGGATTTCTCTCAGCTCTGGGCGAAAAAAAAAAAAAAATTTTTTTTTTTTGGGAGAAGGTCCTTGTCTCTTCTCAGCTGTTTCTCAGTTCCTTTGTGATCTTCTCGTGGCTTGGCACCTATCTTCCCCCATCTCTGCTCGCTTGCGCTTGCTTTGTTACTTGCTCAATCTGCTCTTTTTGTATCTCAAAAGGTATTGATTTAAGACACACCCTACCCTAGTACTGCCTCATTAACATAACAAAGAAACCCCATTCCCAAGGGGTATTATAACCACAGGTATAAAAACCAAAAAAACCAAACCCATTGCCATTGAGATTCTGACTCATAGCAACTCTACAGGACAGAGTAGAACTGCCCCATAGGGTTTCCAAGGCTGTAATCTTTATGGAAGCAGACTACCACAAATTTCTCCCACTGAGCATCTGGTGGGTTCAAACTGCTGACCTTCCAGTTAGCAGCCGAGTGCTTTAACCACTGTGCCACCATGGCTTCTAATCACAGGTATAGGGGTTAGGATTTATAATACATATTTTGGGGGGACACAATTCAATCCATAACAGGGGACAATGGCAGAGCTGAGTAGTTGAAACACAGACCACATGTCCTGCAAAGACTAAACCATTGACTATCTAGTCCTTTGCTGACCCTGTTCTGTAATGTTCAAGTCATAATTGTTCCCCCTAAGGCAGTGGTTCTCAGCAGGGGTAATTTTTCCCCCTGGGAGCAGTTGGCAATGTCTGGAGACATTGTTAGTTGTCATAATGCAAGGAGAGTTGCAACTGGCATCTAAAGAATAGTAGTCAGAGATGGTGCTAGGCATCCTACAATGCACAGGACAGCCCCCCAAAACCAAAAACTAACCAGCCAGAAATGTCAATAGTGCTCAAGTTGAGAAATCCCGTTATAAGGAAATGGGTGTTCTGCAAGACTACTATTGTTTTTTATTAATTTATTCAACAAATATTTATTGAATACACATTATATGCCAGGCATGGTGCTGAGTTCTTTATATATGTTATGCTATTTAAGCCACACAACAGATTATAAAATTGATACTATTATTGTCCCATTTCACAGATGAATAATCTAAAGTCCAAAGAGATTAATGTGCCTAAAATCATCTAATTAGTAGTTAAATGGGATTTTAATTCATTGCTTGACAAATACTCTATACTTTAATAAATATTTTTTTTTTTTAATAAACATAGGCTTTAATGAAAACCCACATTCTGAAATTAGCCAAGTCTGCATTCAAATTATGGTTCTTCTGTTTTAAAAAAAAAAAAAACCAAACCAAACCCATTGCTGTTGAGTCAATTCCAACTCACAGCAACCCTATGTGTCATAGTGGTTAAGAGCTACGGCTCCTAACCAGAAGGTCAGCAGTCCAAATCCATCGGGCGCTCCTTGGAAACCCTATAGGGCAGTTCTACTCTGTCCTATAGGGTCGCTATGAGTTCTTGCAATTACATGCATGCAAAATGGGGACAAGAATGCCTTCTCTGAAGGAGACTGTAAAGATTAAGTGAAATAATGTGCAGAAAATACTCTAAGGCTGGACCTGTAATAGTAGGTGCAACAAGGATACTAGTTCCTATTATTTTCTTTCCAGCCTTTAATATAAATGACTTTGTACATCTGGAAACCAGCTCTTCCAGCCACACGCTGATTGCTGAAATGGAGGGTGGGGGAAGAATCATTTTCTCCACCGAAATGTGAGCTAATCATTTCGGTTTTTCAGACCCATCGAGAATGTGGCTTCTTCTTCCAATGCAGGATCCCTTCTTTAAAGCAGAGTCTGGAGTAAGATGAGGTCCCTGGGTGGTACAAACGGTTTGCACTCAGCTATTCTTCAAAGAAATGGCACTTGGAACCCACCCATCGGCATCGCAGAAGAAAGGACTGGTGACCTGCGTCCATAAAGATTACAGCCAAGAAAACCCTGTAGAGCAGTTCTACTCTGTGACATAGGAGGTCGCCATGACTTGGAATCAACTAGATGGCAGTGGGTTGGATGTGCTTTTATTTGTTTTTGAGTGAGGATAAGACTTCTCCAAGAGCCTTTTCCACTCCTGTCTGTGCAGCTTCTCCCTGCAGGGCTGCTGAGGCTGGGGTTAAGCCTGCAGTGACAGACTGTCAGCCAGCAAAGCCAGCCACAAAGCCTACCCTAATTGCTGTACCTGCCCGCCCTGTTCCAGACACTCCCAATGAGCGTGAGCACCTGTCAGGAAGGCTTTCAGACCTGCCGGGAGAACACCCTCTCATATTTTCAGAGGTAAGGCATAAGTGGAAAAAGCAGCTGGAGACAGGGAGCTGGTGACACCCATGTGGGACTTTACACCCCATCAACAGTCAGGACACTCGCCCAGTCTTTAACCAGCCAGCTTTGTTTTTTAGTTCTTTTGTCTTTTTATTTCTCCTTTTGCCACAAGGCTTGACACTTTACAAAATTAAGTCTATTGCCAGAAGTGCTCCATAAAGTTTTCTTGGCTCTAATCTTTACAGAAGCAGATCACCAGGCCTCTTTTCCTTGGTGCCACTGAGTGGGTTTAAACAGCCAACCTTTAAGTTAGTAGTCCAGCACAAACAGCTTGCACCACCCAGAGACCTCCTTGGCCATATTATGTCTAGAAAAACAGAGCGCTTTGTCTCTGGGATAGCTAGAGCATCACAGTCTGGGCCCCCAGCTTTGGGAGGAAGAACTCAATGGCCTTCCGCAGCTCAGCTCACTTCTGGCATCCTCCCATCTCCCGCCTCCTCTGCTGGTCCCTTGTTTACTCACTCACTCTATGATAGTTCAGTCCGTCCTCCTAGATCACTGGATGGAGATAAGTTTGGCATCATCATCATGGGAGTATAGAAACAAAGACGAAAACAACCGTCTCTGGTCTTGGGAGATTCTGTCTAAAGGAAGAGCCCAAGATGCGAATAGACCATTACAACACTCTTCTGTGTGCCAGCGAATGTTAAAAGAGAATGGGCAGCAGTCTCTGCTCAGACTCTACAGCAGAGAGGAAAGGTGAAGCCCCCACATTTTAAAGAGGGAAGCCAGAACACCTACAAAGAACTTGCTAAAGGGTTGCTTTTATTTCCGTTAGCTGCCGTCAAATTGATTCTAACCCCACGGTGGCCCATGTATGGTAGTAGAACTGCTCCACAGCGTTTTCATGGCTATGACCTTTTGGAAGCCGATCGCCAAGCCTGTCTTCTAAGGCATCTCTGGATGTGTTTGAGCCACCAACCTCTTGGCTAGTAATCAAATGCTTAAATCAAATGTGCCACTCAGGGACTCCTTGCTAAAGAGTTGTTGTTGTTGTTGCACACTGTCAGGTTGATTTTAACTGATAGCAACCTTATAGGACAGAGTAGAACTGCCCTATAGAGTTTCTTAGGCGGTAATCCTTGCAGGAGCAGATAACCAGGTCTTTTCTCCCACAGGTAAGCTAGTAACACACAAAAAAAATGTCTATCAATCCTTAGCCCATAATCCACCTCAAGACTATATAAAGGGAGGCTATAGAACTGACAACAATGGGTTTGGGCCAGTGGTGGTAGAATTCTTGCCTTCCATGCAGGACACCTTGGTTGAATTCCTAACTAACGCAACTCAAGCAACCACCTGTCTGTCAATGGAGGCTTGTGTGTTGCCATGATGCTGAACAGGTTTCAACAGAGCTTCCATTGAGATAGACTAGGAAAAAAGGCCTGGAAATCTATTTCCAAAAAGCCAATTACCCCCTCTCCCCTGCCCGGACCAGATGGCTTCACTGCAGAATTCTACCAAACGTTTAGAGAAGAATTGACACTAATCCTGTTTAAACTCTTCCAAAAGATAGAAATGGAAGGAATACTCCCTACTTCAATGTATTGAAGCAAACATAATCTGGATACCAAAACAAGACAAAGACACTACAAGAAAGGAAAACCATGGGCCAATAACTCTTATAAATCTAGAGGCAAAAATCCTCAACAAAATGCAAGCAAACAGAATCCAACAGCATATTAATAGAGTCATACACCATAACCAAGTGGAATTTATTCCAGAAATGCAAGGATAGTTCAGCATTAGAAAATCAATCAACATACTACACCACGTGAACAGAACAAAGCAAAAGGACCACATGATCATCTCTATGGATGCAGAAAAAGCATTGGATAAAATCCACCACCTTTTCTAGATGAAACCCTCAAGACGATTGAAATAGAATAAAAGTTCCTCAATATAATTAAGGACATATATGAAAAACCAGCAGCCAACATTATACTTAATAGAGTATAATGAGTGCTTTCCCCTTGAAAATGGGAGCAATGCTTCCCCTGAAATTAGGTGTCCGCTCTCACCACTTCTATTCAATATTGTATTAAAAGTCCTAGTCAGAGCAATAAGACAAGAAAAAGAAATAAAAGGTATCCAGATTGGAAAAGAAAAGGTAAAATTATCCCTATTCACAGATGACATGATCCTACATTTAGAAGATTCCAAAAATTCCACAAGAAAGCTTCTAGAGCTAATAGAGGCATTTAGCAAAGTTGCAGGGTACAAGGTCAACAAACAAAAGTCAGTTGCGTGTCTATGCAACAACAACTGAGAAATGTGAAATGGAAATTAGGGAAACAATTCCATTTACAATAGTATCTAAGAGAATAAATACCTAGGAATAAATTTAACTACGGATGTGAAAGACTTATACAATGAAAACACTACTGAAAGAGATTAAAGAAGATTTAAATAAATGGAAAGATGTTCTGTGTTCATGGATTGGAAGACTTAATATTTTTACAACGTCAGTACTACCCAAAGTGTCTATAGCTTCAATGCAATCCCAATAAAAATCCCAACAGCCTTCTTTACAGAAATAAAAATCAAACCTCAACTTTCTATGGAATGGCAAGAGGCCCCGAATAGCTAAGCAATGTTGAAAGAGAATAACAAAGTAGGAAAAGTCACATTTTCTGATTTTAAAACACATTACATAGCTACAGTAATCAAAACAGCCTAGTACTAGTATAAAAATAGACACATAGACCAATGGAATAGAATTGAGAGTCGGGAAATAAACCCACACATCTATAGTCAGCCAATTTTTGACAAGAATGCTAAGTCCATTCAATGGGGAAAGAAGAGCCTCTTTAATAAATGATGCTGGGGAAAATTGGATTTACACATGCAGAAAAATGAAATCCAATCCATGTCTCACAGTATACACAAAAACAAATTCAAAATGGATTAAAGATCCAAATGTGAAAACCAAAACCATAAAAGCCTTAGAAAAAAAATGCAGGGGAAAGTCTGTCAGGCCTAGCTTTTAACAATGGATTATCTAATATAACAACAAAAGTGCAGACAGCAAAAGACTAAATTAATAAATGAACCTCATAAAAATGAAAAACTTTTGTTCATCAAAAGACTTTACCAAAAAAGTGAAAAAACAAATGAAATAACCAAAACAAAAATAATGAGAATATTCATGCATTGTGAAGAATGTAACTAATGTCACTGAAAAACTTGTGTAGAAATTATTGAATGAGAACCTAAACTGCTGTGTACACCTTCACCAAAAACACAATAAGATATTTTTTAAAAGTGAAGATACAAGCTACCAACTGAGAGAATATCTTCAGACACGATGTATCCAACGAGAATCTAATAATCAAAATATATATAAATCTTCCACAACTTAACAACAAAAAGTCAAATAACCCAATAATAAAAATGGGCAAAGGACTTGAATAAACGTTTCCCCCAAGAGGGCATTCAAATAGCCAACAAACACGTGAAAAGATGCTCAACTTTATTAGCCATCAGAAGGGGGCAATGAGATACCATTTCACTCCTACTAGGACGATTGAGATGAAAAAAAAAAAAAAAAAAAAAAACCACATGCACACACACACAAACAGAAAATAACAAATGTTGTTGAGCATTTGGGGAAATTGGAACCCTTATCCATTGCTGGTGAGAATGCAAAATGGAAACAAGCTATGGTAGAAAATAGTGGGGTAGTTCCTCAAAAAAACTAAAAATAGGACTACCACATGACTCAGCAATTCCACATCTAGCTATATACCCAAAAGACTTAGACAGCTGAGACTCAAACAGATATGTGTATACCAGTGTTCATTGCAGCACTATTCACAATAGCCAAAATGAGGAAACAATCTAATTGCCCACCAACAGATGAGTGGATAAACAAAATGTGGTACATACATACAATGGACTACTACTCAGCCAGTAAGAGAAATGAACCCTTGATACATGCTGCATTATGGATGGAGCTTGAAGACATTATGCTGAGTGAAATAAATAATCACAAAAGAATAAACAGTATATGACCTCACTTTTTTTTTTTTTATATGAAAAGACAAGAACACGCAAAAGTATAGTGACCAAAGTTTATTAGTGGTTACCAGTGCTGGAAAGGAGCGGGGGGGAAAGGGGAGGTTATTGCTTATGGAGTACTCGGTTTTAGTTTATATGTAAAGTTGATTGAAGGTAGGGTTGCACAGCCAATTAGTGTAATTGCTGTCAATAAGTCATGTTCCTGTAAACAGTTGAATTGGCAAATGTTGTGTGACAGATATATTTATACAACAACTAAATAAAAAAAGACTAGCTGCTGATGCTTCTTATATACAACCAAATACCTTATGGGATTTGGTTCCTTGATTTGGTGGTTTAAGGTCATGGTTTTACACAATATCTCAGTTAATTTGCCTAATATTGTGTTTAGTGCCTTGGTTCTATGTACTAGTTCATTTCAGTGTCTGGGGTCTTAAAAGCTTGAAACCAGCCATCTAATGTACAAAAATTGGTCTATTTGCCAGGAACATCAGATAAAGAAGGAAAGTCAAGACTAGGAGGAGGAAATGGAATGTGTAGTTAATTGCCTCTGTGAACAACTGTCTCCTTTGCAATGAGACCAGAACTTGATGGTGCCCGGCTACCATTTCCGAATGTTTTGATCGAAGATTCTATAGAAGAATCCTGATGAAAGGGAGGGAAGGGTGTAAAACAGAATTTCAAATTCTCATGGAATCCAGATTTCTGGAGCTATGGAGGCTGGATGAACTCCAGAAACTATTGCTCTGAGATAATCTTTAAACCTTAAACAAAAAGATATCCCTAAAGTCTCTTTTAACCAAATAATAGTATAGTTTAACTAGTAAATAATGTCTACCTTGAGCATTGTGCTCTTTTAAAGAACTAGCTATACGGAGTCAAAAAAGTTAGCTAGAAAGCTTGAGGAGGGGGCCGGCAGTGAGTTTATGTTAATGAGGAAGGAACAATTTGGAAAAGGAGGGTGAGAATGGTTACACAACTTGAAGAACGTAATCAATATCACTGAACTGTACATGTAAAAACTGTCAAATTAGTGTATGTTTTGCTATATATATATATTTTCAACAACAACAAAAAGCTCTGTTCATTAAAAAAAAAACCTATGTATCACAACAGTTTGATCTGCAATTGACCATGGGGATGGTGCAGGACCAGGCAGCATTTCATTCTATTGTGCATGGGGTCACCATTAGTCGGGGGTTAACTCAGTGGCCTCTAACAACACAAAATTGACAAGGTAAGGCTGGGATAAATGGGATTCCTTTAGTGAAATCAGAGTGATGTTAATGAATAGCGTATGCAACAACTGTGCCAAAAAGCATCTTCCTTATCCCACACATGGCTGCCAACCAAAAGGTCAGCAGTTCAAATCCACAAGGTGCTCCTTGAAACTCTATGGGGCAGTTCTACTCTATCCTATAGGGTCACTATGAGTCGAAATTGACTCAACGGCAATGGGTTTTTTTTTTTTTTTTAATCCCACATCTGCAAGTGGACAGAGAGACCAGCAGAAGTAGTGTTTACCCCCAACATAAACCAGAAAACTCTTTCTAGGCTGAAGGATATACCTGTGCCAGGCCAAGGACCTCAAATGTGAGTGTTGCCATTGGAGAGTAAAGCTGTCTTAGTATTGCATTTGAAAAGAGTTAAGATTCTCCTGCCCACCACAAAAATCCCAAAATGAAGTCTGCCATAGACCTGTCTACCTACATACCAGAGCTCCCAAACAGTGTCCTATTTGGAGGAGAGACGTCTTAGAGAAACAGACCTACATGAGAATAGAGGAAACTCATACCAATCACTTATACTACACACCCGTGTGCTTAATTCACAAATATGAAAAAAGGCAACCAAGGATCAGCAGACATTAGAGGAAGCCAGCAGCACAGAAAAGGACCAGAGAATATCTGACTTCAGATGAAAGAGAGATTTTAAAATTAATAATAAAACTGTGCTCAAATAAATTTAGGATAATAGTATATAAAAAAACAAGAACATGCTACTACCAAAAAAAGGAGCAATAAGATAAATTTTAAAATAAATATTAGAAATTAAAAATAAGATTTAAATAAAAACAAACCCAAAGATGTAAGAAACTTATTTTTAAAACTCCTGTAAAATTTATAGCAAAAGAACAAAGAAATGGAAATATTGGGAGAAAAGAAAAACATAGAGGAACAATCCAGGAGATCAACATCTGCCAAGCAGGAGGTCCAGGTGAAAAACAAAAGAGAACATAGAAGAGAGAAAATCAGCAATGACAGAATAGAAGAAATTTTTCCAGAAGTAAAGAAAGAAAATAAATCAAGATTGACAGATTGGCAAGGCCTGGTAGAATTAATTTTTAAAAGGCTTTAATCACATCCTTGTGAACCTCAGAACACTAATAATAAAAGGAATATCTTACAAGCTTTCAGAAAAAAAAAAAA